>NC_053038.3:104010954-104635954 GCF_002575655.3 Aegilops tauschii subsp. strangulata | reverse complement strand
GCTGGCTGGCCCGTAGTAGCACCAGCGACCCAGGCACATCTGAAGTCAGGGATGGTAATGGAAAACCACGACGCGGTAAAAGCAAGCGTCGAAATAACGAAGACAGCCCAGACAACACGGCGGTAAACGCCGTATTTAGGGGCTCTCGACCCGGTCAACGGAAAAAGCCTTTCAAAGGCAACAGAGATGGACCGTCCAGCCTCAACAAGATTCTAGACAAATTATGTCAGATTCACGGCACCTCCGATAAACCTGCAAATCACACCCACAGAGAATGCTGGGTCTTCAAGCAGGCCGGTAAGCTAAACGCCGAACACAAGGGGAGGGAGACACCAAGTGAAGACGAGGATGAGCCTCGTCAGCAAAACACTGGGGGACAGCAAAAGTTCCCACTAGAGGTCAAAACAGTGAACACGATTCATGTGACGAAGAGGAGGAGCAAACACGCACTCCGAGACGTATGCGCCGTAGAGCCCGTCACCCCCAAGTTCAACCCTTGGTCAACCTGCCCGATCACTTTTGATCGCAGGGATAGCCCGACCAATGTCCGGCATGGAGGATCGGCTGCCTTGGTGCTCGACCCAATAATCAACAGATACCATCTCACCCGAGTCCTCATGGATGGCGGCAGTAGTCTTAATCTGATATATTAGGACACAGTCCGCAAAATGGGGATAGACCCAACGAGAATTAGCCAAAGCAATACTTCCTTTAAAGGAGTAATACCAGGCCCAGAGGCCAGCTACACGGGCTCTCTCGTACTAGAGGATGTATTCGGTTCCCCCGACAACTTCCGAAGTGAAAAGTTAACCTTCGACATCGCTCCATTCCGAAGCGGCTATCAAGCACTACTCGGAAGAACGACCTTCGCTCGTTTTAATGCAGTGCCGCATTATGCTTATCTCAAGCTCAAGATGCCCGGTCCACGCGGCATCATCATAGTTAGCGGAAACACTGAGCGTTCCTTTTGCGCGGAAGAATGTGCGGCAGCTTTAGCAGCCGAACACTAAATGGCCTCTCCAACTAGCATAAACGATCGGTCGTCAAGACCGCGGACACGGCTAGACAAGTCCGGCGCACCACTAGCTGTAACAGCTTAGATAAACCTGAGATGGGTTGATCAATATACCCCCGTAGACGGTGCTAGGGGCTTCCCGCGTGTAAAAAAACAAAGTCTATAGTTCGGCTCGACCTTATTTTGAATTTTAATGGTTTATTAAGAATAACCAATTTTTCGCACGACAAATTTCATCTAAGTTCTTCTCTTTTAAAATATGATAATCGTGCTACGCCCTTCCAGGATACGGCACAACGGAGACACAGGCGCAGACGTGCCGCAGGGCCCCGCTCAAAGGTTTCTTTTTAGATTAAGACCCTATGTAAACCTTTCTTACTGTCTCTTGTTGCTTCACACCCTCCGGATACTCAACACAACCGAGAGGGACGCTGGTGTTATTGGCATTTCTCCACGTCAGACTAATGCACGTACCTGGAAATTCATGGATCAAGGGCGTTACTCAGCCCAGTATATGTTGTAAAGACCGAATACCTTAGGGAGTGTTCAGCGTCGCGAGTTTGGCCTTATATGCATCAGCTCCGAATCATGTCTTTGGTCAAATGATGGGTTTGCCCGGCTCCCGTGTTTTGCTAACTTACGTTCCGCTCTATCGGCTAAGGTGGCACCGGGAGAACTACTGTGATTGTGCCCTGGTTCATCCGGACGAGCACCTCAGTAGAGAAAGCCGAAAACTGACTGTCATGATAAAGTGCGAGACTGATCAACCACTCGATGACTCATCGGAATCTTCGGGATTCCTCCGCATTAACGAAGGACCGGTTTTCCGGTCATGTACGTACGCGCACCGTATTCGGATAGACGCGGAAATACCAGGGGCTATATAGTAGCCCCACTGTCAAACTCCTATGGTTAAGCGAAAGTGTTAAAGCAATATAGTCCGATTGCCTCGTTCACCGTGCTACCACCTTAATGGACCAAGATGTTGGATCAAGTGTGAACACGCGCTTTTGCGAACACCCCCGCATTATATGCGTGGGGGCTGAAGCCGACGACTGCAAACTTTCAGGTTATATATATATATGTGTGTGTGTGTGTGTGTGTTGGGGAACGTAGTAGAAATTCAAAATTTTCTACGCATCACCAAGATCAATCTATGGAATAACTAGCAACGAGAGAGAGGGGAGTGCATCTTCATACCCTTAAAGATTGCGATGCGGAAGCGTTGCAAGAACACGGTCCGTGGAGTCGTACACGAAGCGATTTAGATCGCGGCCGAATCCGATCTAAGCACCGAACAACGGTGCCTCCGCGTTCAACACACATGCAGCCCGGTGACGTCTCCCGCGCCTTGATCCAGCAAGGGAGAGGGAGGGGTTGGGGAAGACTCCGTCCAGTAGTAGCACAACGGCATGGTGGTGATGGAGGAGCATGGCACTCCAGCAGGGCTTCGCCAAGCACTGCGAGAGACGAGGAGGGAGAGGGCTAGGGCTGCGCCAAGAGAGAGGGAGACTCATGTCTATGGCAGCCCCAAAACCCCCACTATTTATAGGAGGAGGGGAGGAGGGTGCGCCCCCTCTAGGGTTCACACCCCTAGGGGGGCGGCAGCCCTAGATTGGATGGAGGGGGCGGCCAAGAGGGGGAGAGAGGGGGGCGCGCCCTAGGGTGGGCCTTAGGCCCATCTGCGCCTAGGGTTTCCCCCTTTCCCCTCCCAGTTGCGCCTTGGGCCCTGGTGGGAGGCGCACCAGCCCACTCAGGGGCTGGTCCCTTCCCACTCTTGGCCCATGCAAGCCTCCGGGGCTGGTGGCCCCTCCCGGTGGACCCCCGGAACCCTCCGGTGGTCCCGGTACATTATCGGTGACGCCCGAAACTCTTCCGGTGGCCAAAACCTCACTTCCTATATATTATTCTTTACCTACGGACCATTCCAAAACTCCTCGTGACGTCCGGGATCTCATCCGGGACTCCGAACAACATTCAGTAACCACGTATATCTATTCCCTATAACCCTAGCGTCATCGAACCTTAAGTGTGTAGACCCTACGGGTTCGGGAACCATGCAGACATGACCGAGACACCTCTCCGGCCAATAACCAATAGCGGGATATGGATACCCATATTGGCTCCCACATGTTCCACGATGATCTCATCAGATGAACCACGATGTGGGGGATTCAATAAATCCCGTATACAATTCCCTTTGTCCATCGGTATGTTACTTGCCCGAGATTCGATCGTCGGTATCCCAATACCTCGTTCAATCTTGTTACCGGCAAGTCTCTTTACACGTTCCATAACGCATGATCCCGTGGCTAACTCATTAGTCACATTGAGCTCATTATGATGATGCATTACCGAGTGGGCCCAGAGATACCTCTCCGTCATACGAAGTGACAAATCCCAGTCTCGATTCGTTCCAACCCAACAGACACTTTCGGAGATACCTGTAGTGCACCTTTATAGCCACCCAGTTACGTTGTGACATTTGGTACACCCAAAGCATTCCTACAGTATCCGGGAGTTGCACAATCTCATGGTCTAAGGAAACGATACTTGACATTAGAAAAGCTCTTTGCAAACGAACTACACGATCTTGTGCTATGCTTAGGATTGGGTCTTGTCCATCACATCATTCTCCTAATGATGTGATCCCTTTATCAATGACATCCAATGTCCATGGTCAGGAAACCATAACCATCTATTGATCAACGTGCTAGTCAACTAGAGGCTCACTAGGGACATGTTGTGGTCTATGTATTCACACATGTATTACGATTTCCGGATAACATAATTATAGCATGAACAATAGACAATTATCATGAACAAGGAAATATAATAATAACCATTTTATTATTGCCTCTAGGGCATATTTCCAACAGTCTCCCACTTGCACTAGAGTCAATAATCTAGTTCACATCACTATGTGATTGTAATGAATCCAACAACCATTGGGTTTGATCATATCTCGCTTGTGAGAGAGGTTATTAGTCAACGGGTCTGAATCCTTTTAGATCCGTGTGTGCTTTACAAATCTCTATGTCATCTTCTAGATGCAGCTACCACGCGCTATTTGGAACTATTCCAAATAACTGCTCTACTATACGAATCCGGTCTACTACTCAGAGTCATCCAGATTAGTGTCAAAGTTTGCATCGGCGTAACCCTTTACGACGAACTCTTTTACCACCTCCATAATCGAGAAAATTCCTTAATCCACTAGTTACTAAGGACAAATTTGACCGCCGTCCTGTGATCCATTCCTGGATCACTCTTGTACCCCTTGACTAACTCAGGGCAAGGCACACTTCAGGTGCGGTACACATCATAGCATACTGTAGAGCCTACGTCTAAAGCATAGGGGACGACCTTCGTCCTTTCTCTCTCTTCTGCCGTGGTCTGGTCTTGAGTCTTACTCAATACTCACACCTTATAACACAGCCAAGAACTCCTTCTTTGCCGATCTATTTTGAACTCCTTCAAAATCTTGTCATGGTATGTGTTCATTTGAAAGTACTATTAAGCGTTTTTGATCTATCCTTATAGATCTTGATGCTCAATGTTCAAGTAGCTTAATCCAGGTTTTCCATTGAAAAATACTTTTCAAATAACCCTGTATGCTTTCCAGAAATTCTACATCATTTCTGATCAACAATATGTTAACAACATATACTCATCAAAAAATTCTATAGTGCTCCCACTCACTTCTTTGGAAATACAAGTTTCTCATAAACTTTGTATAAACCCAAAATCTTTGATCATCTCATCAAAGCACATATTACAACTCCGAGATGCTTACTCCAGTCCTTAGAAGGATCGCTGGAGCTTTGCATACTTGTTAGCATCTTTCAGGATTGACAAAACTTTCTGGTTGTATCACATACAACCTTTCCTCAAGAAAATCGTCGAGGGAATTTTAGATTCTTCTCCCCGGTTATCCTCCTTCGCGGAGGCACTAATTCCCTCGGTTTGGACGAATAATGACTGAGGCTCGCTTTCGGCTTCTTTGTTCCTCCCTTTATCTTCCTCTGATGGCGCTTGATAAGGCGCAAGCTCAAGCATCCTGGCTAGTACAGGATCCGGTGAGCCTTCGGGAAGGGGGGCCGAACACCTGATCATCTTCGCCTTTTTTATCCAGTCCTGGTCAAAAGGCGACTTTTTAGAATGATGTTGTGATAAATTAAAAGACAACGTGTTCGGCCGCGGAATTACTTACTTGGGTGTCTGGACGATTGCAGTTCAGACCCGCATCCTCGGTGGTGTCCGGACACTTTATTTGTGATCCGAAGAACAATCCATACATCTCTTCGAGCATCGCGCCGAAGAATTGCTGAATAGTTCGCGGTCCTTCCGGGTTGAACTCCCACATACGGAGAGGTCGACGTTGGCATGGCAGGACCCGACGTACTAGCATGACTTGCATTACCTTGACAAGGCTGACATCTCCCTTGAAGAGATCTCGGATGCGGCTCTGCAATGTCGGCACATCATTAGCTGGCCCCCAGTCCAGCCCTTTGTTGACCCATGATGCCAATTGGGGCGGGGGTCCCGGACAGAAGGTGGGGGCAGCTACCCACTTAGCGCTTCCGGGAGCGGTAATATAAAACCACTCCCGCTGCCATAACTTGGATGTCTCCAGGAAGGAACCCTTTGGCCATGGAGCATAGGCGCCTTTGTTTATTATGGCACCTCCGCACTCTGTGTGTCGCCCCTCAATCATCTTCGGCTTCACATTGAAGGTCTTGAGCCATAAGCCGAAGTGTGGGGTGATGCGGAGGAAGGCTTCACACACGACGATGAACGACGAGATGTGAAGGATGGAATCCGGAGCCAGATCATGGAAATCGAGCCCGTAGTAGAACATAAGCCCTCTAACAAAGGGCTCAAGACTAAAGCCTAGCCCTCAGAGGAAGTGGGAAATAAATACGACACTCTCGATGGGTTCGGGAGTGGGGATGACCTGCCTTTGAGCAGGCAGCCTGTGCGAGATTTCGGCGGTCAGATACCTGGCTTCTCTTAGCTTCTTGATGTCCTCCTCTGTGACAGAGAGGACCATCCACCGGCCTTGAAGGTTGGATCCGGACATGATTGAAGGTCTGAAGCGCTTAAGTCTGAGCCTTGAGTGTTGGAATTCAAGGTGGGGGGGGGGGAAGGGAAGGATCGAGCGCGAGAAGAAAAGGACAGGCCTTGGCCCCTTTATAAAGAGGGTGAATATCAAGCGTCCTCCGCGTGGCCGTTTGGAACTTGCCTAAAATCGAGGAGTCATACCAGCAGGCACGATTGGGTTACCCACACCCGTATTGATGAGAATCCCATGAAAAGAGGGACACGATCTCTGCTTCGACAGGACGTGCCAATAAAACCGCCTCGCAACACGTGTGGTGGCAGGCTCGGAAATACGGTTCGTCATGACCAGACCATGGCAGAACATCACGTTATGAAAAGCTGTCAGCAGATTAGATTTGTGGAAATATTATTCTCTCTACGGCGGTATGTGGAATTTGATTTGCAGAGCCGGACACTATCCTTGTGTTCAAAATATTCTATGGAATATTCGGAGGAGGAACCCGCCTTGCAATGCCGAAGACAATCTGCGCGCCGGACTCGTCGTCATTGAAGCATGGTTCAGGGGCTACTGAGGGAGTCCTAGATTAGGGGTCCTTGGACAGCCGGACTATATCCATTGGCCGGACTGTTGGACTATGAAGATACAAGATTGAAGACTTCGTCCTGTGTCCGGGTGGGACTCTCCTTGGCATGGAAGGCAAGCTTGGCAATACGGATTAGTAGATCTCCTCCCTTGTAACCGACTCTGTGTAACCCTAGCCCCCTCCGGTGTCTATATAAACCGAAGGGTTTAGTCCGTAGGACAACAACAATCATACCATAGGCTAGCTTCTAGGGTTTAGCCTCTACGATCTCGTGGTAGATCAACTCTTGTAATACTCATATCATCAAGATCAATCAAGCAAGAAGTAGGGTATTACCTCCATCGAGACGGCCCGAACCTGGGTAAACATCGTGTCCCCCGCCTCCTGTTACCATCCGCCTTAGACGCACAGTTCGGGACCCCCTACCCGAGATCCGCCGGTTTTGACACCGACAATCCCCCCTCCGGCAGGGTGCCGGAACAAGGTCCCGATTGGTTTTTGGTGGCTACAGAGTCTTACGGTGGCGGAACTCCCGATCTATTCTGTTCCCCGATGATTTTAGGGTATATTGATATATAGGCGAAAGAAGTCGGTAAGGGGAGCCACGAGGGGCCCACGAGGGTGGAGGGCGTGCCCAGGGGGTGGGCACGCCCCCTGCCTCGTGCCCTCCTTGTTGATTCCCTGACATGCACTCCAAGTCCCCTGGATTGCTTCCGTTCCAAAAATAACTTTCCCGAAGGTTTCATTCCGTTTGGACTCCGTTTGATATTCCTTTTCTGCGAAACACTAAAACAAGGGAAAAAACAGGAACTGGCACTGGGCTCTGGGTTAATAGGTTAGTCCCAAAAATAATATAAAAGTGTTTAATAAAGCCCATAAACATCCAAAACAGATAATATAATAGCATGAATACTTCATAAATTATAGATATGTTGGAGACGTATCAGTACTTGCCGGGGCTTGTCTTCCTTCACTTGTTCTGCCCTGCTGATGGCTCTACGGATGGTTGTATTAATTGAAGTACAAAGGTACTTGGTTCCACAGGCAACTTGAGGGCAGCGCGTTTCGACAGGTCGTCGGCAATGCTGTTCTCCGCTCGGGGAACATGTTCGGCCTTTAGGCCATCAAAACGTTCTTCCAACTTCCTTACTTCATTCACATAGGCCTCCATCAGCAGGCACTGGTAATGCTTGTTGACTTGCTTGACGACGAGCTGCGAATCACCTCTGATGATGAGCTTCTTGATTCCGAGGTCTGCCGCGATCCTGAGACCGGCAAGCAACCCCTCTTACTCCGCCGTATTGTTCATTGATTTTTCCCGGGGGAAGTGCATCTGGATTACGTACATGAGGTGCTCTCCGGTGGGTGCGACGAGTAGCACACCAGCACCAGCACCTTGGAGTGAGAAAGCTCCGTCAAAGTACATAATCCACTCACTACCCGCCTCCTTGCCAGGAAGGGTGGTCTCTTGGATATCCTCGTCGGGCGTTGTGGTCCACTCTGCTATGAATTCTGCCAAAGCTCGGCTCTTGATTGTTGAAGTACTTTCAAACCTGAGGCCAAAGTTCGACAGCTCCAGGGCCCACTCCACAATCCTCCCTGTCGCATCTGGGTTGTGCAAGACCCGTTGCAAAGGGAGGCGGGTGACGACGGTGATCTCATGTGCTTGTAAATAGTGGCGCAGCTTTCTCGACGCCATGAGAAGGCCGAAAAGCAGCTTCTGCATTCCAGAATATCTTGGCCTAGCCCCCTGCAAGAGGGAACTAACAAAATATACTAGGTGCTACACCATCTTCTTCTTCTGTCCCACTTCGCTCATCTGCTCAGGCTCTGCCTTGCCGGGTTCGGGCCTTGCCGGGGGTTCAGGCTCTGCCGGGGAAGACCCCGGCCCGCCATCCGACGTCTCTGCTGCAACTGCTACTTCTCCCTCAGGTTCCCTCTGCGCCACCAGCGCAGCACTGACCACTTGATTTGTTGCTGCTAAGTACAGCAGCAATGGCTCTCGTGGTTTAGGCGGCGTGGCTAGTATTGGCGTGGAGGAGAGGTACCTCTTCTGATCTTGCAGTGTTGCCTCTGCCTCCGGAGTCCATTTTACTGGACCCGCCTTTTTCAAAACCTTGAAAAAGGGGAGGGCACGCTTAGCAGATTTGGAGATGAACCTACTCAGGGCAGCAACACAGCCGGCGAGCCTACGGACGTCTTTGACCTGTTTCGGCGCCTCAATCTGCTCAATCACTTTGATCTTGTCGGGATTTGCTTCGATTCCGCGTTGAGACACAAAGAACCCGAGATGTTTGCCGGAGGGAACGCCGAACACGCACTTCTCTAGGTTGAGCTTGAGGTTGATCTTGCACAGGTTTGCGAATGTTTCTTCTAAATCTTGCACGAGCGACGCCCTGTCCTTGGTTTTGACCACTATGTCATCCATATAGGCTTCCATATTTCTATGTAGCTGGGGCTCAAAACCAAACTGGACAGCTTGGGCAAAAGTCGAACCAGCGCTCTTCAACCCAAAAGGCCTTCGTACAAAACAGTACGTACCACATGGGGTGATGAACGCGGTCTTCTCCTCGTCTTCTTTCATCATGAAAATCTGGTGGTACCCTGAATAGGCATCGAGGAATGACAGCAGGTCACACCCGGCAGTGGAGTCTACAATCTGGTCGATGTGTGGCAGAGGGAAAGGATCCTTCAGACAGGCTTTATTGATGTATGTGTAGTCAATACACAGCCTCCACTTCCCATTTGCCTTACGCACCACCACCGGATTGGCCAACCACGTGGGGTGGAGGACTCCTCTTACCAGGCCTGCCGCCTCCAACTTCCTGATCTCTTCAACGATGAACTCTTATCGCTCCAAGGCTTGCTTCCTGACCTTCTGCTTGACGGGCCGCGCGTGAGGATAGACAGCAAGATGGTGCTCAATCACCTCCCTGGAAACTCCAGGGATGTCGGATGCTTGCCATTCAAATACATCGACATTCACCCGCAGGAAGGCGACGAGCGCGCTTTCCTATTTGCTGTCGAGGGTGGGGCTTATAGTGAAAGCCCCGCCCGTACCGTCCTCCTTGACGGACACCTTCTTGGTTTCTGGTGGTGCATCCTTGGACCTCTTGCTCTTGCCGGTGGAGCTGTCTTGCACGTCCTCGACGGGAGCACAACACTCCAAAGAGGTGCGCTTTCCGGAGTGGGTGCAGGAGGTCCTGCCGAAAGAGGTCTTGCCGGGAGGAGTCTTGCCGGCCTTCTTCCTCCCTGGAGCTTCAGCGGCAGGAGCAAGTGCCTTGGCGGCAGTTGCTGCAACTGCCTCTCGGTAGAGTTGGTCGGCGCAGATGAGTGTGTCTTTCTTGTTAGAGGGGACGGTGATGATGGTCAGCGGCCCCGACATCTTCAACGTGTTGTAGGCGTAGTGGGACGCCGCCATGAACTTGGCCAGCGTTGGGCGGCCAAGGATCCCATTGTATGGCAAGGGGATCTCGGCAACATCGAAGACAATCTTCTCCGTCCTGTAGTTCAGCTCGCCCCCAAACGTAACGGGCAGCGTGATTTTACCTTTAGGCTGGCTCCTTCCCGGGTTGACCCCTTGAAACGTGCCCGTCTCTTCGAGGTCTCCATCAGGAATCTGCTGCTTCTTGATCACAGCAGGCGAGATCAAATTCAGACCGGCCCCATCGTCAACCAGCACTTTGGTCACCTTGAGGTTGCGTATTGTTGGTGAGACCAACAACGGGAAACACCCGACTGCAGTTGTGCGGTCAGGTTGATCCTCGGTGTCAAAAATGATGGACGTGCGGGACCACTTCAGTGGCTTCTGGGCATCGAACGACGGCTCCGCCGCAGCGACCTCACGCGCCCACTGCTTCAGCTCGCGGTGTGAGGTGTGCAACGAGGCACCACCGTTGACGCACATAGCCTCTGTAGCCTTTTGGAACTCATGCTCGTCGGACTCGTCGTCCTCGTCGTGATCATCATCCTCCTCTTTCTTGTCGCGACCCCGAGCGGGCCTCTCTTGTTGGTTATCTTTGCCGTGGCGACCCCCTTGGCCGCCATGCTTCTTGCCGGATCCCTCAGCACCATCCTGACACTTCTCCTTGTCTCGCCTTTCATATTCAGCCTTCTGCTTTTCTGCAAGCAGCTCAACTTGTCGACAGTTCTGGAGGTCATGGCCCTTGGTGCGGTGGATCTTGCAGTATTGCTTGTTGGAGCCTCCTGGCTTGCCGGCGGCCGCCAGGGCCAAGAAGGCGGCGCACCCGGCAACCTCCTTGCCGGGGTCGTCAGCCTTGGCCTTTTTGGCGGCGCTGAGCTCGCCGGATCCCTCAACGGCAAGCACACTCTTGCCCTTGCGCTTCCTGTTGCGGCGCCGGCCTTTCTTTGTCGGGCGGCGGTGTCTTCGTCTGTGGAGTCGGATTCTGCACCGGCGTCCTCGCCGGGGTACTTCCTCCCATCTTCAGCTCGATCAGATCTATTGGCCAAAACATAAAGTTCGGCCACATCTTTGACCTTGTTCATCGCCAACTCTTCACGCATCTTGTGGTTGCGCACATTCTGATGGAATGCGCTGATAACGGCGGCGGGATGAACATCTGGGATGTTGTACTGCACCCGGCTGAACCTCTGTATGTACTTGCGCAGGGTTTCACCCTCCTTCTGGGGGATAATATGCAAATCGCTTGCCTGGCCATGAGCTTGGTGGCCTCCAGTGAAGGCGCCAACAAACTCATGACACAAATCCGACCAAGAAGAAATGGAATCCACCGGCAAGTGCATCAACCATGACATGACGTTGGGTTTGAGTGCCAATGGGAAATAATTGGCAAGCACCTTGTCGTCGCGAGCCCCGGCAGCTTGCATCGCGATGGTGTAGATGCTGAGGAACTCCGGCGGGTGGGTCTTGCCGTTGTACTTCTCGCCAACGTCGGGCTTGAACGTGCGGTGGGAGGGCCACTAGAACCACCGCAGCTCTCTGGTGGGAGGAAGACCTGGTCGCCTCCGCGGAAGAACGGCCGCGGCCATGCCCTCTCGCCATGACCGCAAGTGGAGGATGGAGACGGAGGGGAGACGCAGGGAGACGCTCTTCCTCCTACCCCTGAGTTCCCTTCTTATAATTGGGCGGGGAAGGCCGAAAGACTAGCCCTACGCCTCTGAAGAGGCCAATTAAATCCAGCTCATCAAGTGGCAACGAGCAAGGCCATCGACCGCCCTCCCTGCCCAATCAAAGGCACGTGAGTACCGGCCCCCGCGCGCGCCTTCCTATATTCCCTACGTCTGCCACCTACCCCATGCCGTGCATGCGGCGTACGTGGCGCAAGGGGCAGGCGTAATGGGAAACGTGGAACAACGGTTCCAAGGCAGGGGGAGTAAATGAGCAGCGGCCTTGCGGTTTTGGAAAGACACGCAAGCCGCCTCTTTACTGTTCACCACGGGATGACGCAAGCATGATGCGGTCACCCCCACGTCATGCACGACCCCCACGTCGCGCATTCAACGCGGGTCGTGGGGAAACAAAGCAAGCAAGGGAGTTACTGTGGTAAAAACTCCGCCACACGTGCGCCCGCGCACCGTTCTGGGCCTGGCCCAATAACGCCCCGTGCTTATATGTGGCCCAGGCCCGGGGGCTCCTATCGGTGTACAAAAGTAGGGGTTCCCGTTTGCACCCCTTTACTTGTGCACGGGCAGTCCCAGCCCCACGCCCCTGGCCACGCTCGGCGGGGCAGAGGAAGAAAAAGACGCAAGACAACCAGAGCAATGCCAAGACAGAAACACAAAGAGCAGAAGGGCGAGGTGGGCTCCGCCGGCAAGGCCCTTGCCGGGGTGGCCTCCACAGCCCCGGCAAGAGCCTTGCCGGGGCAAACTTGCCCAACGCCAGCAGGGCTGCCACTCTCGAGCCTGAGAGTTCCGACGCCCTCAAATCACATTGGAACCAAGGCTCGGGAGCCGTCTCCATGGTGGCATGCCGATCTTTGTGAAGACCCGAAGCATGCAAGTTCAGATGAGAACCAGAAGACGAAGATCCTCGGCAAGATCCTTGCCAAGGATACCCACGAGACCCCCGGCAAGCCCCTTGCCGGGGATGACCACGACGCCGCGGCAAGACCCTTGCCAGGGCCCCGGGAAGACTCTTGCCAAAGACGCCCGCAGGGCCGCAGCCAGGCCCACATCTGCCAAGATTCCACCGCCGTTCCCATGCAGTTGCCAGCCCACCAACTAGGGGAACACCTGTGTGGCGACGTGCGGCCTCTAGGCCGACTCAGCAAGCACCCGTGTGGTGGCATGCAGATCTTCATGAAGACCCTACCATCACGCCAACTCAGCAGCCTGCCAGCCTACATGGCGCTGCACGCCTTGTTGGCCTGGACGCGTGTCAGAGCAAGGCGGAGCGGCGACGGACGGGACGGGCCTCGTTACCGCCCCCTATAAAGCACTGGGACACCTAAGTAGCGCATTGAATGCGCTTTGTCCTGTAATGACAAGCGATGAGCTTGTACACTGGATACCTTTCCACCTCCTATGTGCCACTGTGGCAGCCCCTTTTGACTATAAAAGGAGGCCCGAGGCATACTGGAGAAGGATTCGGATCTTTTGGACGACGCACACACCGTAGCTAGTTCGAAAGCTCAAGAACACTCAAATATACACCAAAAGCAGGACTAGGGTATTACGCATCCTCGCGGCCCGAACCTGGGTAAACGATCCTTGTGCTGGCTCCTAGACCCGCTCTTTGCACAACCCCGCGCCCGCCAACCGTAGAAGGGATTCCAGTGATCCCATAGGTATCGTTTCCCCACCGCCACTCATAAGGAAGACAATCAATAAATAAATCGTGCTCCGACTTCATCACATAACGGTTCACCATACGTGCATGCTACGGGAATCACAAACTTTAACACAAGTATTTCTACCAATCTACAATTACTCACTAGCATGACTCTAATATCACCATCTTTATATCTCAAAACAAATGGAAGGAATCAAACTTCTCATAGTATTCAACGCTCTTTATATGGAAGTTTTTATTATATCCCTCTTGGATGCCCATCACATTAGGACTAAATTCATAACCTAAGCAATTTACCATGATGTTTAGAAACTCTCAAAATAATATAAGTGAAGCATGAGAGTTCAACAATTTCTACAAAATAAAGCCATCGCCGTGCTCTAAAAAGATATAAGTGAAGCACTAGAGCAAATTGCCTAGCTCAAAAGATATAAGTGAAGCACATAGAGTATTCTAATAAATTCATGATTCATGCGTGTCCCTCTCAAAAGGTGTGTACAGCAAGGATGATTGTGGAAAACTAAAAAGCAAAGACCCATATCATACAAGACGCTTCAAGCAAAACACATATCATGTGGTGAATAAAAATATAGCCTCAAGTAAATTTACCGATGGATTGAAGACGAAAGAGGGGATGCCCCATGAAAGACAAAGAATTGAAGCACAGAGGGAGCATCATATAGCATGTGGCAAACAAATTAAGTCTAACATGCTTCCTATGCATAGGAATCTTATAAGCAAACAAATTATCGAAACAAGAAATATCTAGCATATGCAAAGGAGAGGAATAAAACATTGACAATCTCAACATAACGAGAGGTAATTAGGTAACATGAAAATTCTACAACCATATTTTAATCTCATAATAATTACATGTTGGATCATACTCAACTTCAACAATATAGCTATCACATAAAATTTTCTCTTCATGATCCACATGCATGCAAAGTTGACACTCTTCCAAAATAGTGGGATTATCAAATAAAGTCATGACCTCTCCAAGCCCACTTTTATCGAAAATTTCATAAGATTGATCATGCTCCTAAGTAGTGGGATCATTATTACCTAGAGTCGACACTCTTCAAAACCCACTTTCAATATTATGACAAACATATTCATCATGAGGCTTAAATAAATTTTCAATATCATAAGAAGCATTATCACCCCAATCATGATCATTGCAACAAGTAGTGGACATAGCAAAATTAGCATCCCCAACTTAGGGTTTTGCATATTATTAGCATAATTGACATTAATAGGATTTATAATAAAATCATTGCAACGATGCTTTTGATTCAAGGAGTAATCGTGAATCACTTCATAAATTTCTTCTTTTAGCACTTCATCACAATTTTCAGATTCATGAATTTCAAGCAAAACTTCATAAAGATAATCTAGTGCACTCAACTCACTATCAATTGGTTCATCATAATTGGATCTCTTAAAAATATTAGCAAGTGGATGAGGATCCATAAACTTTTTGCTTACTGTTTTTCAATAAATACACAATTATGCCAAGCAAACAAACCAAGTAAGATATAAGGGCAAACGAAAAGACGAACAGAAGAAGGGCGAATAAAAAGGAAAATATTTTTGTGATTTTCTAAAAATGTTTTAGAAGTGGGGGAGAGGAAAACGAGAGGCAAATGGCAAATAATGTAATGCAAGAGATGAGAGTTTATGGTGGGTACTTGGTAGGCTTGATGTAGAACCTCCCCGGCAACGGCGCCAGAAATTCTTCCTGCTACATCTTGAGCTTGCATTCGTTATTCCCTTGAAGAGGAAAGGGTGATGCAGCAAAGTAGAGATAAGTATTTCCCTCAGTTTGATAACCAAGGTATCAATCCCCAGTAGGAGGTAAAAACAAGTCTCCAATCTATGCACCTGCATAAACAATCAAACACTTGCACCCAATGTGATAAAGGGGTTGTCAAGCCCTTCACGGTCACTTACAAGGATGAGATCTGATAGAGATAGATATAAAATATTACTAAATCGTAACAAAGTAAAAATAAATAAATTGCAGCAAGGTATTATTGGGTTTTTTGGTTTATAGATCTGAAAATATATGATGGAAAATAGACCCGGGGCCATAGGTTTCAGTAGAGGCTTCTCTCTTAAAAAAATACAATGGGTGGACAAATTACTGTCGAGCAATTGATAGAAAAGTGCAAAGTTATGACGATATCCAAGGCAATGATTATGAATATAGGCATCACATCTGTGTCTAGTAGACCGACTCCTGCCAGCATCTACTACTATTACTCCACACATCGACCGCTATCCGGCATGCATCTAGAGTATTAAGTTCATAGGAACGGAGTAACGCCTTAAGTAAGATGACATGATGTAGAGGGATAAACTAGAGCAATATGATGAAAACCCCATCTTTTGACCCTTGATGGCAACAATAGAATATGTGCCTCGCTACCCCTACTTTGTCATTGGGTGAGGACACCGCAAGATTGAACCCAAAACTAAGCACCTCTCCCATTGCAAGAATAACCAATCTAGTTGGCCAAACCAAACCAATAATTCGAACAGAAATACAAAGATATCAAATCATGCATATAAGAATTCAGATAAGATTCAAATAATGTTCATAGATAATCTGATCATAAATCCACAATTCATCGGATCTTGACAAACACACCGCAAAAGAATATTACATCGGATAGACCTCCAAGAGCATCAAGGAGAACATTGTATTGAAGATCAAAGAGAGAGAAGAAGCCGTCTAGCTACTAGATATGGACCCATAGGTCTGTGGTAAACTACTCATGTTTCATCGAAGGGCAATAGAGTTGATGTACAAGCCCTCTGTGATCGAGTCCCCCCTCCGGCAGGGTGCCAGAAAAGGCCCCAAGATGGGATCTCACGGGTACAGAAGGTTGCAGCGGCGGAAAGTATTTTGGTGGACGCTTCTCGTCGTTTAGAAATATTTCTGAATTTATAAGCCAAGAATTAGGGTTGGAGGAGCTCCGAGGGGGGCCACAAGCCCTCAGGGCGCCCCCCTATGGCGCACCCCTGAGGCTTGTGTTCTCCTCGGGACACCTCTGACTTCATCTCCAAGTCCTACGTGTGACTTCTGGTCCAAGAAAAATCATCGCGAAAGTTTTATTCTGTTTTGACTCCGTTTGGTATTCCTTTTCTGTAAAACTCAAAAACAAGGAAAAACAGAACCTGCACTGGCTCTAGGTGAATAAGTTAGTCCCAAAAATAATATAAAATAGCATATTAATGCATATAAAACATCCAAAACAGATAATATAATAGCATGGAACAATAAAAAAATTATAGATACGTTGGAGACGTATCATCCAACATTTCATCATTAGCGTACCTAAGATGGTCCTGCATACCAACTCTCCACAAAGCAAAACCGAAACTATCATCAAGCAAAGGGGGTTTTTCCCCAGGGTTATACTTAGGTTTCTCTACTTGAGGTCTTGCATAAAGCCATGGAACTCAAGGTGGCAGTCGGGTCGGGTCTGACCGGGTGGAGCTCTCTAAAACCCATGCCCGAATAACTAATGTGCATAGGACAGACCCACGACCCTACCCATGGGTCTCAAGTCAGACCCATGCCCGAACCCGTCGGGCAACCGACCCATTAGGGCACCCATCGGGTTAGAAACATACATTTATTTTTTACTTTAAGAATAGCATGCATCATGGATCCTGCCAAGGTTGCACTTCCTTTTAGCTCACTAGCTACTGGGCGCAGCAGTGAGTAGTCACATCCAGTTGATGTAATAGCTGTTATCTCCACTAGTCAGGTCTCAAGTCTCTTATATAGGCAAAACTGCACCTCCCACCAGCGCGACTAGGCGAGGTGGTACTAAACAAGGTGGCAACCTGCGTCGTTGTCTCGTTGCATGCAAAGTAGGATACGAGGTGGGCTTGTTTCTAGGCCTAAATGGCCGACACATTACTCTGTTGAGGCCCAAATGGACGACATGGTAGCCAGCAATAATATTGGGCTGCTGCCTACCTACTCAACAAATGATCCAAGCAGTAACATTTGATTCATTCATGGGCCTTACTAGGAGTGATCAAAAAGAAATAAAATGTAGAGCAAAGATGCATACATGCATAGCTACTGACAGCCTTGGGTTGTTCTAAAAATAATAATTACTAGCAAGTATCTTCACCAAAACGTCAACACATAATATAAAATAATAATATATTTTAATCACTTATATTAATCAGGTGACCCATCGGGCAACCCATGGGTAGAACATTATGCCCATACCCTACCCATGACTAATCGGGTTACCCATCGAGCTTACCCATGGGTGAATATGGCGACCCATACCCTGCCCATTCTGGTCGGGTGCCCATGGGCGTGGCCGCTCATGGGTCGAATTGCCGGGTTGACATGGAACACTAGAGTGATCATTACTAGGAGGTTGTTGGCCAAGTGCAGAAGTAGGCGTAGTTGGCCTCGAGGCCGCATCACCAGGAATGGCAAGTGGTGCGAGCATCGTGGTTAATGCGGCTAATCTCATTTGGACCAACGCCTCAAGAGAAGCATCATGCTCCTCCTTTTTCTTAGCAAGGACCCGTTCCAGATCCTCAGAAGTGAGGGACTTGGCTTTCGTGGAAGTCGTGCCCTTATCCTTCGGATCTACAACAAGGGGAGTCCCATAAGGGTTCATCTCGCTCTAGGGCGGTTAAGCCACAAGAATAGAGCACGAGGCTCTGATACCAATTGAAAGGATCGAGATGGACCTAGACGGGGGTGAATAGGTACAATTACAAATTTAAATTCTTACTTAGCAATTTTAGGCTATAATGCGGAATATGAAGGTAAGCCTAACAATTGCAAACATGATACAATGAGCTAAGCAAGGTGACCAAGTAGTACAAGAATATGAATAAGCAAGCACAAAATGGAACAAGATAAAGAGACAAGTAACCACAAGTAGGGAGCTAGGGTTAGGAATAACCACAACTCCGAGAGACGAGGATGTATGTCGATGTTCACTTCCTTGGAGGGAAGCTACGCCACTGTTTAGAGATGTGGATGTTACCATGAGGGCACACCAACACCACGAAGGCTCACCCTATTCTCTCTTTAAGATATCACCACGAAGGCGATTCTCAACGACTAGTGATAGACCTTGGGGTGGTCTCCAAACCCTCACAAACTTTCCGGGGGTAATCACAATGGTCGATTCCTCTCCGAAGAACTCCTACCGCCTAGGAGTCTCCAACCTCCAAGAGTAACAAGAACGATGGGGAAAAGCTCAAGACTTGCTCAAATCACGAATTCCTTTGGCGCAAAGAAGGGGAAGGAGTGGATCTATCACTTGACTGGACAACTTCTCACAAATGCTCTCAAATCCCTCCGAGATCTAAGATTCGGCGTATGTGTGTGTGAGAGAGAGTGAAATGTGTTCTAGGGTTTGTTCAAAGTGAATGTTCAACCTTCTCCCATGGAAGAAGAAGGCTATATATAGGGATGGAACAAAATGGCCATTGTAGTGTAAGTGACAGGGTCAGGCCGGACATCCGGGCCAGAGGCCGGACATCTGGCACAGTGAGACGCCTATGTAATAAACCAGAGAGCAATGAACAAAAACAGAGAGGCAGGACATCCGGGGGTGGACCCAGACATCCGGGGGTGCACAGGAGGGGCCGGGTTAAACCCGTGGCGGTTTATCAAGACAAAGCTCATGACGATGTTGAAGATGGCGGTTCACTACGCAGACTCGTTGAGGGCCTGAAGCTCAAGGGCGACTTAAGGCCCAACAAGTGTAAACCGCCATATAAGTATAACTTGTATTATAAGGCATGTACAGTTAGTCACCAAGCCGAGCACGTTGTTTATGAGCCGGCCGGGACTCCGTGAGCCGCCGGGTGTCAACCTGTGTATAAAGGGACGACCTGGCGGCGACTTAGGGCAAGAAACAAGAGATCGAAAGCTAGGTCAAGCGTATTCGCTCCCTGGTAATCAAAACATAAGCAATACCACCTCAAACTGGATTAGGCCTTTACCTTCACCGCAAGGGGCCGAACCAGTATAAACTCCCTGTGTCCTTTGTCCCGTTTAACCCCTTTAAGCTACCTCGTTGTGATGGCTTCACGACTAAGTCCTCACACTAGGACATCTGCCGTGACAATGCCACGACAGTTGGCGCCCACCGTGGGGCTAGCGCACGGTGGTTTCGAGTTCCTGAAGGGAAAATTTGAAGGGATCAAGGGATACGTTGTGGGCCGGATGACCAAGAGTCGTCGCGGCAAGCTCTACATCGACGATGCAGGCTGGGGCCCCAAGGCCGGCTCAATCGAGTACGGGTACCGGGTCCCCTTAGGCCGAATTCACGTCTTCATCGGCAAGATCGGCGAATCAGGCCCCGAGCCGGACATCTGCACCAACATCGTCGAGACGGCTCAGCGTGCACGACCCGGCTGAGTTCAGCCCGCCGTGAAACGTGCCTTCGTGGGATTCATCCATGGGGCGGAATCTGAGGATAGATCTGCGTCAGGTGGTGAGACGGTCATCTACTCTGATGGTGAGTCATCTACTGGCGAAACTTAGTCGTTGTATCAACTGCAAGATGGCCGTCTTAGGGGCTATTCCGATGGCAACAGTATTCCGGACCCTTATGAGCCGCCAAACAGGGTTGCCATTTTCATGGCCGGTACACAGCCGGCGCAGAATTCTTCGACTGCGGCAGCAATGATCTCCGGGTCAGCAAAAATAACGGCTGCTGGGGCAGGAGGCCCTGTGCGCCCGTCGGCTCAGGGTTTGACTGACTTGCTGGACAATCTGACAACATTATTAGCAACAGAGGTTAACTCGGCAAATCATGTTCATCATAACGCGGACGTTGCAAAATTGCGTGACAAGATAGCACGGGCCAAGGAGGAGCTGAATGCAGAGAATGTCAGGTTGGTTGCGGAGTGGGCTGCATTAGATGCTCAGGCACAACGGATTCACTCAAAGGCTTTCCGGCTCACATTGGATCAGAACGCTTCAAGCGAGATCCCAAGGAGGAGACATCGGCGTCATCTGCCCTCGGTTTATGAGCCGAGGAACCTCTTCAATACGCCTGGAGCAGGGACCAGTAACCTGCCGGAGGTAAATCGGGTGGTAGCCACACCTAGGACTGGAGCGTCGGCTCAGCCCCGCACAACAGATCCGCCTCGTCTGAATAATACCCCACCATACTATCTGTCGACGCCACCGGGTCATTATTCTAACCCTTTGGATAATATGATCGCTGCGGCGACACGATTGGCGGCTCTCCCAGTTGAAGGCAAGTCTCCAGTTGTGATTGAAAGCGAAAGGCTAGAGAGATTCTTCAGACAGCACTGATACAACAGGCGGCTTATTCTTACAGTCGTGAGAGGATTCACTCAACCCCTCGCCCAAGCCGGAGTTATAGCAGACACATTGACTCACCGGCCGTTTCAAGCAGTGACAGGCGTCGTAACCAGTCTCATGAGCATGACCCGGCGTGTGATGGTGCTCGGGATATGGTGGATTAGGGGAGAGCACGACGGGAAGCTAAGCTGGCGGCTCAACAAACGGCTAATCAGCGTTCTCCGGTTTATCCGACAACTTCGGTGGAGATGGGTGTGACCTCCAGAACCTTGGGTCTACCATGTTTGGTACTGGCTCTACGTGACGTACGTTTGCCTAAGGATTTTAAGGGTCCTCGTAAGGTGCCTAACTACACAGCTGACTTACCCCCTGAGGCATGGGTGGAAAGTTATGAGATGGCCATGGAACTTCTGGATGTTAGCGATGTTGTGTGTGCTAAATATTTTACCATGATGTTGGATGGGACGGCCCGTACTTGGTTGAAAGGGTTGCCTGCCAATTCCATTGGGTCATGGGCTGATTTGAAAGCCCGGTTTATCCAGAATTTTAAAGATACATGCAAGCAGCCTATGTCGATTGTAGATTTGGACGCTTGTGTTCAGGAGGAGGGCGAGTCAACAACCCATTGGGTGCGCCGGGTCTCAGCTATCCTACACTCATCGGATCGCATCAGTGCCAGCTCAGCAGTCTTAATGTCAGAGAAAAATTACCGCTTTATGCCCCTCAAATAGAAGCTAGGGCGGCTCAAGCGCCACTGCAGCGACGTGGGAGAGCTGACGGTGGCTCTGGTTAAGTATGCCGACTCTGATAGTACCAAGTACCCCGAGTCTGATGATGACAATCCAGGAAAGGGAAATAAGAGTAGCAACACCAAGGGGCAGCATCATAACCCGACGAATTTGGGGGGCAATGGTAAGCGTAAGGCTGACAATAATTTGGATTTTATGGCTAATACCAACACGCAGAATAATGGTCAACGTCGTAAGGGAAGGCCACCTCCACGGATTGGAGGGTCAGGTTTCAATCTTGAGCAGGTACTGAATCAGCCTTGCCCAAGGCATGGTACACGGGAAAGGCCATCCACTCACCTCTGGAAGGATTGCTTCATTATGAAGGAATACAAAAATTCCGATCTTTTCCAGAGCGATCACGGGCCGGGCGGCGGCTCAGGTTCTGGCTCTCATGGTCCGGGTTACGGTGGTGGCGGTTCTAATTCTGGTTTCCAGGGCCAAAGCAATCAAGGCAATCAAGGCAGTCAAGGCGGTTATAATCAACAGTCTAGTCAGGGGAATCAGCAGCAGCAATCTGGTTATCACAGTAATCTGAAGCATCTGAATAGTGGGCAGTACCATGTCTTCACCACGAGTTTATGCAAGCGGGATCAGAAGCTTCGTAAAAGGGTTGTGAACGCCGTTGAGCCGGTGGTTCCCCGTTACTTGCGATGGTCAGAGCAGCCCATTGTGTGGAGTCATGAGGATCACCCGCCTCGGGTTGATAATCCGGGTCAATTGGCTTTGGTGGTGGCACCTTAGGTTGGAGGGTACAAATTCACTAAGGTACTCATGGATGGAGGCAGCAGTATTAATATCCTTTACTATGATACTTTCCATCGTATGGGGTTAACTGACAAAAATCTTAAGCCGTCCAATATTGTTTTCCATGGAGTGGTGCCTGGTAAGTCAGCGTATCCGGTAGGCAAGATCGCTTTGGAAGTGGCCTTTGGAGATGAACATCACTCCAGGGCCGAGATGCTAACCTTTGAGGTGGTCAAGATTCAGAGCCCGTATCACGCTTTGTGCGGACGGCCGGCTTATGCCAAGTTCATGGCACGGCCTTGTTATGTTTATCTGCAGCTCAAAATGCCGGGTCACAAGGGGACCATCACAATGCATGGAAGCCGGAAGATAGCTTTGGAGTGTGAAGAAGGCGACGCTGCTTATGCTGACTCTGTCTGCGCAACGGAAGAATTGAAGTTCTACATGACGTCTTTGAAAAAGCCTACTACGGAGCATGATCCGGCATTGAAATTTATGTTAGCAGATGACACTAAGCTAGTCGATTTTGTTCCTGGCGATTCATCCAAACAGTTCAGCATCAGTGCTAATCTGGATCCAAAATAGGAAGGCGCGCTCATCGAGTCCATTCGTGAGAACCGGAACATCTTTGCATGGAAACCCTCTGATATGCCAGGTGTACTGAGGGAACTCGCTGAGCACACTCTTAATATTGATCCGAAGTTTAAGCCGGTCAAGCAATTCCCTTGTCGTTTTAACGAAGAGAGGCGTAAGGCCATTGGTGAAGAAGTGGCCCAGCTCTTGGCGGCTGGGTTCATTGTTGAAGTTTTTCATCCTGAGTGGTTGGCTAACCCGGTGCTAGTACTTAAGAAGAATGGCACCTGGCGTATGTGTGTGGACTACACAGATTTAAATAAGGCTTGTCCAACTGATCCTTTTGCTCTTCCCCGTATTGATCAAATTATTGATTCTATGGCGGGTTCTGAGCGTTTGAGTTTTTTGGATGCTTATTCTGGTTATCATCAAATCAAGATGGCAGTTAAGGACCAGGAGAAGACAGCTTTCATCACTCCTTTTGGAGCTTTCTGTTATGTATCTATGCCTTTCGGGCTCAAGAGTGCCCAGGCGACTTACTAGCGACGTGTGCAAAATTGCCTTCATGATCAGATTGGGCGCAATGTTCATGCTTATGTGGATGATATTGTGGTCAAGTCCACAAAGAAGAAAACCTTAATAGAGGATTTGAGGGAAACATTTGACAATCTCCGGGTCTACAAGATGATGCTTAACCCGGCCAAGTGTGTCTTCGGAGTACCAGCAGGCAAACTCTTGGGTTTTCTGGTTTCTGAAAGAGGCATTGAAGCTAACCCAGAGAAGATCAAGGCCATTACATCGTTGGCTAAACTGGCGTGTATCAATGATGTTCGGTGTCTAGCAGGTCATATTGTGGCCTTAAGCCGGTTCATAAGTCGGTTGGGCGAGAGAGCTATACCGCTGTACCAAATGATGAAGAAAACAGATCACTTTGTCTAGAGTGATGCTGCTAATGAAGCGTTTGAAGCCTTGAAGAGACAGCTAGCTGAGCCGCCAGTCCTTGCTGCTCCCATTGACTAGGAGCCGCTGTTGTTATATGTGGCTGCCAATGCCCGGGCTGTCAGCATAGCTATTGTGGTGGAACGGAAGGAAGCAGGCAATGAACATCCGGTTCAGGGGCCGATTTATTATCTCAGTGAGGTGCTCATTGAGTCCAAGCAGAGGTACCCACATTGGCAGAAGCTGGTGTAAGGAGTCTTCATGGCTAGTCGAAAGCTCAAGGAATATTTCTTTGGTCATCCAATCACCGTGGTTAGTTCTGCTCCCTTAGGGGATATTATTCAAAATAGAGAAGCCACCGGTCGGGTAGCCAAGTGGGCCGTCGAGCTTGGACCCCATGGTTTGAAATATATGCCTCGCACAGCAATCAAGTCTCAAGCCCTTGTGGATTTCATTAATGATTGGACAGAGTTACAGGCACCTGAAGAAAAGCCAGATAACACATATTGGACTATTCACTTCGACGGATCCAGGCAGTTGGAAGGCTCGGGGGCTGGAGTTGTCTTGACCTCCGCACGAGGTGATAAATTTTCCTATGTCCTCCGGTTGATGTTCCCTTGCACTAACAATGCAGCTGATTATGAGGCCTTGCTCCACGGTCTTCGGATCGCTAAGGAGATGAACTTAAGCTGGGTGAGGTGTTTTGGCGACTCAGATCTGGTAGCTCAACAAGTTTCTGGCACTTGGGATTCTAAGGATCCACTCATGGCGGCTTATCGTCGAGAGGTTGATGCTATCGTGGGTCATTTTAAGGGTTATCAAGTTGAACATGTTGATCGCAAGAAAAATGAGGCGGCTGATGCTTTAAGCCGGTTAAGGTCTCAGCGTAAGCCGGTGCCACCTAATACTTTCCTGGATATTCTGCATAACTCTTTTGTCAAATTGCCTACAGAAGAGGATCTCGCTATTCCTGACCCAGAAGCACAATTCGTGGCGGCTCTTCATGTTATTCCTGACTGGATGGTTCCATATTTGGCTTATATGACCCAGGGCGAGTTACCTGAGGATGAAACTTTGGCCAGACAGATAACCTGGCGGGCTAAGTCAATGACTATTGTCAATGGAGAGTTGCATCATCGCAGTGTCACAGGGGCGTTTCAACATTGTGTTTCTCTTGAGGAGAGCCATGAAATTCTCCGCGAGATTCATGAAGGATATTGTGGTCATCATGCCGGCTCTAAGTCTCTTGTGGCTAAGGCTTTTCGTCATGGGTTTTATTGGCTGACGGCTCACGCTGATGCAGAGGACTTGGTCAGTAAATGTGATGGTTGCCAGAAGTTTTCACGATGAGCTCATGTGCCGGCTCAAGAATTGAGGATGATTCCAATTGCTTGGCCGTTTGCTGTTTGGGGGCTTGATACGGTCGGGCCTTTCATAAGGTCCAAAGATAAAAAGACTCGCCTTTTGGTGGCAGTTGACAAGTTTACAAAATGGGTTGAAGCAGAGCCGGTCAGTAAGTGTGACACGGCGACGGCGGTTCAATTCATCAAAAAGGTGATTTTTCTGTTTTGGCTTTCCCCATAGCATTATCACTGACAATGGCACTAATTTATCCAAGGGTGCTATGAAAGAATTTTGTCAACGTGAGCATATCCGGCATGACGTATCATCAGTGGCTCACCCCCAGTCTAATGGTCAAGCTGAGAGAGCCAATCAAGAGATCCTGAGAGGCATCAAGCCCCGGCTTATGGTTCCTTTACAGAGGACGCCGGGTTGTTGGGTGGAAGAGTTACCCTCAGTGTTATGGAGTATCAATACTACCCCCAACAGATCTACGGGTTATACGCCTTTCTTCATGGTTTATGGAGCAGAGGCGGTTCTCCCCAGTGACATCCGTCACGACTCGCCACGCATGGCGGCTTATGTTGAAGCTAACAATGAAAAAGTACTTCAGGATGCACTTGACCTGTTAGATGAGGAGCGTGACCTCGCGGCGGCTCGTTCGGCGATTTACCAACAAGATCTGCGTCGTTATCACAGCCGTCGGGTTAAGACCAGACCCTTTCAAGAAGGTGACTTGGTGCTTCGGCTTATCCAGGATCAAACTGATATGCACAAGCTGTCCCCACCTTGGGAAGGACCCTTTGTGGTCAGCAAGAATCTGAACAATGGATCATACTACCTTGTTGATGTTCAAGACCACAAGGCCTCACGCACATCGGAGGAGGAGACCCGCCGGCCATGGAATATTGCTCATCTTCGGCCTTATTACACCTGAGCCACCGGCTCTTCTGATGTACATATTTTGACAATGTATATATTATGATGAATATAATAAAGTCAGCATCCCTGTTAAAGCAGGGCCTCTGTCGTTTCATTTCTGACAATAATGAGTCTTTATCGATACTTCATATGGTCACGTGGGGGCTTCCTGCTCATTCAGCATACCTATGATTACCCATTGATCCGGCTTATACGCCATGATTATAAAATACTTGGGGGCTTACTACCCAGGTTAAAGGGACCAAAGAGAGTCCGTTGCAAAGCACTGCTCAAACACAGGTACCATGCTTTAAATATCATTTGGGGGCGACCTGCTTAAAGAGCAGAGCCTTGATTACCCTCTTGATCCGGCTTATATGCCTGGGAGAAAATATTACTTGGGGGCTTGTTGTTCAATGGGGACAAGAGTTTTTGTGACCCTTGTAATGGGCTTAAAAGCCAGGCTTGGAAGCCAGGTGTATTCACCTAAAAACCCAGGTTATCCTGCCTTTTTAAGTCTGCCACTCTGCCCAGATTGACTAGAATGACCCGCCGTACTTTTGACAAGTCAATCTTATATAGACCCTGAACTTGTCAAAGTTAAAACGATGATTGGTTATGTGAGGTCCGGCTTATAAGGTTTGCATGAAGGTTTAACTCAGTGGTTGTGCGGCCCTTGAAAGCACTTGAGATTTAGGCTCGGCGGCCTATGAAAGCCTTGTTTTTTCTAATTTATTATTTCTATTTGAACTTTTTGGTTTCATCTTTGTACCATATTGATACATGGTTTAAAACGATTCAGGCCATGTAGCCTCCATCTCTATGGCTCATATTTGAGCATATCCGTGGTTTTGATAACCCGTCCTGGCTTTGAACTATAAGTCGCCAGTATATGATGATATTAAATACTTGGAAGCATTATGTTCTAAGTTTTGGGATATTACCCCTTGTTGCATCTGGCATTGTAAGCCGGCAGCATATGCCAATTGATCAAGGCATTTTGTGCTCAATCTTTTGGGTTAACACCCTTATTGCGCTGGTATGTTAAGCTGGCGGTGTATCACAGGTATGATATTTTTATAATTATATAAGGTCATGATTAAGCCGGCCCTGGTTATGGGCTGTCTTTAGTCACCAGTGGTTTTTATAGGATATTGTGATCCGTCTTGCGGTAAACCGCCAGGATCCTTGTGTCGGATCACGGGTTCCGGCAAAACCCTCAAGGTTCGAACACTGGGGTGTGCACGAAGATCTCTCCTCCACCGATCACGCCCTCACACACTCTGTGATCCAAAGACTAGGATCGATGAACTCACAACACAAGAGACACAAGATTTATACTGGTTCGGGCCACCGTCGTGGTGTAATACCCTACTCCAGTGTGGTGGTGGTGGATTGCCTCTCGGGCTGAGGATGAACAGTTACAAGGGAAGAACAGCCTCCTGAGGTTGAGGTGTCCTTGTGCTTGTGTGGGTGAGGATTTCTCAAGATGGGATCCGATGCCCCCTACTATGGTGGCTAGTCCTATTTATAGAGGCCTTGGTCCTCTTCCCAAATATTGAGTGGGAAGGGTTGCCACAACGGCCAATTTGAAAGGGGACAGGTAGTACAAGCTATCCTGACTAAAGGTGGTCTTCGCCTGCCAAAGGCTCTGGCGGTGACGCCGTCTTGGGCTCCACGGTGACCTCCATCCTGCCATCATGCTGGTCTTGGTCTCATTGCACCGATAAGGCAACCTTTGCTTGACGCCTCGGTACTCCTCGCCTGCGCTTGCCTCCTTAGCACCAAAGTGGAAACAAGGACACTGTGCGCGCTGGCGCCCGCCTGGCCTTGGTTGTCATGGCTCACGTCATGAGAACCTTGCGAGGTTTGCCATGCCTTGATCTCTCCGCCCCTCGCGAGCCAGCTTGGCGAGGCCGCTCCCGAGGAGGTCTTGTGTCGTTTGCCTCACGAGGCTTGGCCCCTCGCGAGGGTCTTGAGAGTTTGTTGGTGAAGATGGGTCATACGGGCCCGCTAGCAGCGCCACACCGTGGGCCGCAGGCAGGCAAGTCTAGGGACCCCCATTACCAGAACGCCGACAGTAGCCCCCGGGCCCAAGGCGCGCCCGGGCTTGGCTTCGAGGCGAAGCCAAAGGTCAAGTGCGGAGCGCCGCTGGCCCCCACAGCCTGCGGCCTTGGTCGACGCGTGGCGGTTGATTGGACGTGGGTGTATCCGCTTCCCACGCTGCCTCGGCAACTGCCCCATTTGACGACTCCTTGCTGCATGCACAGAAAAACCATCATTACATGTGATCATGGGGGGCGCTGGTTGGCCTTCTCCTACTATAAATGGGGAGGGGGGCAGAGCCCCTGTCGCCCATCTCTTCCCATTCCGCTTGCTTCTTCCCCCTTGCTCCATTGCTAGCAGCGACACCCATGGCGCCGTTGAAGAGGTTCTCCGCCGCGGAGAAGGGGAAAGCCCCTCGCGAAGGGCCCGGCTCTCCGATGCCCAAGCGTGGACGCGGCCGTCCCCGCAAGCACACCGCGACCCCCGCCGCGGC
Source organism: Aegilops tauschii subsp. strangulata (assembly GCF_002575655.3). Classification (NCBI taxonomy): domain Eukaryota; kingdom Viridiplantae; phylum Streptophyta; class Magnoliopsida; order Poales; family Poaceae; genus Aegilops; species Aegilops tauschii. The sequence goes on along the minus strand of NC_053038.3, from coordinate 104,607,335 downwards.
CCCCCGCGGCCGCTGCGGTGCCGCTTCGCGTGGCAGGGGTCGATCCGGTCGTGGCAGCCCTGTTGACGAAGGGAGGCGTGCCATGGTCGCGCGGCCTCCTCGACAGCGCTTCCACTCGGCGGAGGTGCTGCCAGAGTTCGTCGTCTGGTCGGAGAACCCGGCCGGCAACTGGCTCCAGCTCCCGCGCTTCTTTGCTGACGAGCTACCGGCCTCAGGCCCAGGCGGGCTCTGGCTGCAGGCGGACGGCTGCTGCAGCAGAGCTTCCTGGGTCGCGGTTGAGGTCTCCGCCGTGGGCAACATAGTCCTGGCCCGCGGCTGGCAGACGTTTGCCCACGCACGCGGCCTGGGCAGGCGGTGCACCCTCCATTTCAAGTATGATGGCGACGCGACCCTCTACGTGAGGGTGTTTGGGGAAGATGGTCGCCGCACCGGGTGCTGCCCCGAGGTCAACGACGGAGAGGAGGTGCTTGGCCTTGGCGATGGTTGCGACGAGGATGAGGGCAAAGCCGCCCTTGGTGCCGATCATGCCTCGTCCAGCTACGGCGGCTCTTCCTCCGGCGACAGCTCCAACAGCGGTGTTTACGACCAGCCGCCACGCCGCCGCGCCCGCTTTGAAGGCGGCAGCGGGTCATCTTGTCGCTGCGCCTCCGTGAAGCGCGAGGAGGGGTCCGCCTGAGCTCGGGGCGGCTCCAAGAGCACGCGCACACGGACCGTTGTAGGTGCACACGCCACTTTTGTTTTGTTTTCCCTTTCCTTCCTGCACGCAAGAGAGAGGCAACTATGGGGCCCCAGAGGGGTGTGTAACAGGACTATGATTCCCCAGTTATTGTGCTTATGTTTATCGCTCCTGGATTGTGTCATAGCATCGTTGTCTTTGTAGAAATAACTTAGATTGTTGTGCTCGAAGTAGCCTCCACCTCGTGAGGTCTGCTTCCCAGTGCCTGGCGAGGCCTCTTTGGTCTGGTGGGCACCTGAGAACTGCAAGAATTCGTTAGGAAACTCGCCATTTTCCCGAGCCTTGGTCACGGGCGCTGCTGGCTGCGACCCAATGCTTTGTATCGCGGTACCCGTGCGCATGCTATCATCATAATATAAATAGGAGGCATGCTATCATCATAATATATTTTCTCATCAAAACTTGGGGGACTAAAAATATCATCTTCATAAAACATAGCATCCCCAAGCTTGTGGCTTTGCATATCATTAGCATCATGGGTATTCAAAGAATTCATACTAACAACATTGCAATCATGCTCATCATTCAAATATTTAGTGCCAAACATTCTAATGCATTCTTCTTCTAGCACTTCAGCACAATTATCGGAATCCTTATTTTCACGAAAGACATTAAAAAGATGAAGCATATGAGGCATCCTCAATTCCATTTTTTTGTAGTTTTCTTTTATAGACTAAACTAGTGATAAAACAAGAAACTAAAAGATTCAATTGCAAGATCTAAAGATATACCTTCAAGCACTCACCTCCCTTGCAACGGCGCCAGAAAAGAGCTTGATGTCTACTACGCAACCTTCTTCTTGTAGACGTTGTTGGGCCTCCAAGTGCAGAGGTTTGTAGGACAGTAGCAAATTTCCCTCAAGTGGATGACCTAAGGTTTATCAATCCGTAGGAGGCGTAGGTTGAAGATGGTCTCTCTCAAACAACCCTGCAACCAAATAACAAAGAGTCTCTTGTGTCCCCAACACACCCAATACAATGGTAAATTGTATAGGTGCACTAGTTCGGCGAAGAGATGGTGATACAAGTGCAATATGGATGGTAGATATAGGTTTTTGTAATCTGAAAATATAAAAACAGCAAGGTAACTAATGATACAAGCGAGCACAAACGGTATTGCAATGCTAGGAAACAAGGCCTAGGGTTCATACTTTCACTAATGCAAGTTCTCTCAACAATAATAACATAATTGGATCATATAAATATCACTCAACATGCAACAAAGAGTCACTCCAAAGTCACTAATAGCGGAGAACAAACGAATACATTATGGTAGGGTACGAAACCACCTCAAAGTTATTCTTTCTGATCAATCTATCATAGAGTTCGTACTAGAATAACACCTTAAGACACAAATCAACAAAAACCCTAATGTCACCTAGATACTCCATTGTCACCTCAAGTATCCGTGGGTATGATTATACGATATGCATCACACAATCTCAGATTCATCTATTCAACCAACACAAAGTACTTCAAAGAGTGCCCCAAAGTTTCTACCGGAGAGTCAAGACAAAAACGTGTGCCAACCCCTATGCATAGGTTCATGGGCAGAACCCGCAAGTTGATCACCAAAACATACATCAAGTGAATCAATAGAATAACCCATTGTCACCACGGTTATCCCACACAAGACATACATCAAGTGTTCTCAAATCATTAAAGACTTTTCAAAGGGAAAACTCAATCCATTACAAGAGAGTAGAGGGGGAGAAACATCATAAGATCCAACTATAATAGCAAAGCTTGCGATACATCAAGATCGTACCACCTCAAGAACACGAGAGAGAGAGAGAGATCAAACACATAGCTCCTGGTACATACCCTCAGCCCCGAGGGTGAACTACTCCCTCCTCGTCATGGAGAGCGTCGGGATGATGAAGATGGCCACCGTTGAGGGTTCCCCCCTCCGGCAGGGTGCCGGAACAGGGTCCCGATTGGTTTTTGGTGGCTACAGAGGCTTGCGGCGGCGGAACTCCCGATCTATTCTGTTCCCCGATGGTTTTAGGGTATATGGAGATATATAGGCGAAAGAAGTCGGTAAGGGGAGCCACGAGGGGCCCACGAGGGTGGAGGGCGCGCCCAGGGGGGTGGGTGCGCCCCCTGTCGGTGTCAAAACCGGCGGCTCTCCGGTAGGGGGTCCCGAACTGTGCATCTAAGGTGGATGGTAACAGGAGGCGGGGACACAATGTTTACCCAGGTTTGGGCCCTCTCGATGGAGGTAATACCCTACTTCCTGCTTGATTGATCTTGATGATATGAGTATTACAAGAGTTGATCTACCACGAGATCGTAGAGGCTAAACCCTAGAAGCTAGCCTATGATTATGATTGTTGTTGTCCTACGGACTAAACCCTCCGGTTTATATAGACACCGGAGGGGGCTAGGGATACACAGAGTCGGTTACAAGGGAGGAGATCTACATATCCATATTGCCAAGCTTGCCTTCCACGCAAAGGACAGTCCCACCCGGACACGGGACGAAGTCTTCAATCTTGTATCTTCAAAGTCCAACAGTCCGGCCAAAGTATATAGTCCGGCAGTCCGAGGACCCCCTAATCCAGGACTCCCTAAGTAGCCCCTGAACCAGGCTTCAATGACGATGAGTCCGGCGCGCAGATTGTCTTCGGCATTGCAAGGCGGGTTCCTCCTTCGAATACTCCATAGAAGATTTTGAACACAAGGATCGTGTCCGGCTCTGCAAAACAATTTCCACATACCACCGTAGAGAGTATAATATTCCACAAATTTAATCTGCTGACAACTTTTCATAGCGTGACGTTGTGCCGTGGTCTGGTCATGACGAACCGTTTTTCCCAGCCTGCCACTGCACGTGTTGCGAGGTGGTTTTATTGGCACGTCTTGTCGAAGGAGAGATCGTGTTCCTCTTATCACGGGATTCTCATCAATACGGGTGTGGGTAACCCAATCGTGCCCGCTGGTATGACTCCTCGATTTTAGGCAAGTTCCAAACGGTCACCCGGAGGACGCTTGATATTCACCCTCTTTATAAAGGGGCAAAGGCCTGTCCTTTTCTTCTCGCGCTCGATCCTTCCCTTCCCCCACCTCGAATTCCAACACCCGAGGCTCAGGCTAAGCGCTTCGGACCTTCAATCATGTCCGGATCCAACCTTCAAGGCCGGTGGATGGCCTCCTCTGTCACAGAGGAGGACATCAAGAAGCTAAGAGAAGCCAGGTATCTGACCGCCGAAATCTCGCACAGGCTGCCTGCTCAAGGGCAGGTCATCCCCACTCCCGAACCCAACGAGAGTGTCATATTTGTTTCCCACTTCCTTCGAGGGCTAGGCTTTAGTCTGGATCCCTTTGTTAGAGGGCTTATGTTTTATTACGGGCTCGATTTCCATGATCTAGCTCCAGATTCCATCCTTCACATCTCGTCGTTCATCGTCGTGTGTGAGGCCTTCCTCTGCATCACCCCACACTTCGGCTTATGGCTCAAGACCTTCAATGTGAAGCTGAAGATTATCGATGGGTGACACGCAGAATGCGGAGGTGCCATAATAAGCAGAGGCGCCGATGCTCCATGGCCAAAAGGTTCCTTCCCGGAGATGTCCAACTTATGGCAGCGGGAGTGGTTTTACATCACGGCTCCCCAAAGTACCAAGTGGGTAGCTGCCTCCGCCTTCCGTTCGGGCCCCCTGCCACAACTAGCGTCATGGGTCAACAAGGGGCTGGACTGGGGGCCAGTTAATGACGTCCCGACATTGCAAAGTCGCATCCGAGATATCCTCAAGAGAGATGTCAGCCTTGTCAAGGTAATGCAAGTCATGCTAGTTCGTCGGGTCCTGCCATGCCAACGTCGACCTCTCTGTATGTGGCAGTTCAACCCGGAAGGACCGCGAACTATTCAGCAATTCTTCGGCGTGACACTCGAAGAGATGTATGGGTTGTTCTTCGGATCACGAATAAAGTGTCCGGACACCACCCAGGATGCGGGTCTAAACTACAATCATCCAGATACCCACGTAAGTAATTCTGCGGCCGAACACGCTGTATTTTAATTTGTCACAACATCATTCTGAAAAATTGCTCTTTGACCAGGACTGGATAAAAAAGGCGAAGATGATCAGGTGTTCAGCCCCCCTTCCCGAAGGCTCACCGGATCTTGTACTAGCCAGGATGCTTGAGCTCGCACCTTATCAAGCGCCATCAGGGGAAGATAAAGGGAGGAATAAAGAATCCAAAAGCGGGCCTCACGCATTACTCATCCAAATCGGGGGAATTAATGTCTCCGCGAAGGAGGATAACCGGGGAGAAGAATCTGAAATTCCCTCTCCCCGAGGAAGGAAAAGGGGCGCCTCTGAAGACTTGGAAACAAGGGTTTCCAAACGAGGGGAGAAACCTTCGCCAGGGGGCCCTGCCCCGGAGGGCATCCTTACCGAACAGTGCCCGCAAGGGGATCAGCCCTCCACCGAGCTGTAAGTGAACAAGAGTAATTTTGGTAAATATATCTTGCTTCATCTCCGAGGACAATTACTGAGACGTATGTTTTGTAGTTCGGATCGTAGCCCTTCTCGACAGAGTTCGTCTTCGGGGGATCTTCTTCCGGAGATGATGGAGAGCGAAACGCCTCCCCCTGTCTCCCCGCCTCATGAGGCGGATGACCCTAAGGTGTCATCACGGAGGATTTCTCCTGATCCGCCAAGGCCGGAAGGTAACTCTTCGGCCACCCGAAGTCCGGAGGATTCGGCTCCTAAGGAGAGCAACAGAAAGAGTTCGGTACTGTCCGGTGCACAACCGGACGTACTGATGGGTTTTCTGGAGCAAGCGGCTATCTCAGAGGCGCATCGTACTTTAATGGGTACGGTGGTTGAGAGGATTTCATCCGCCAAAAGTGGGTTGTATGAAGCTTTTATGAGACTGCTAAAAGGCTTTGAGGTACGCAAAGTAATATATATTTTGATGGTATCGCACACACTAGGTGTGCCCTATACAGATAGTAGCCCCTGAGACTCGGGTTGCTGTCCTAAGGCGGCAAACAGAGGATCATAGTCCCAGGTAATGATCATGCTGCTTTTATGTGCAGGCGGCTGAGGGTCCGGTGGCTGGCCGGACCGGTGAGTTTGCCGAACTGAAGCGACAACTTGATGCGGCAGATGCCGACATCGTGCTTGTAAACAAGCGGCTTGACGAGGCACAGGGTATGTACTCTCCGGTGGTTAGCAGATAGTAAGAGGAGCATGATGCTAGTATCTATAATATGTTGTGACTGTAGATGGAGCTGCCGCCGTGGAGACCCTTCGGACGGAGCTTGCTCGAGCCAAGGAACAAGCCAGGAGAAGTGATGCGGCCGCCCTAAAGGCGGTCGAAGAATTAAGAGCCGAACAGGCTGCTCATCGCCAGAGCGAAGAGAAAATAGACAACATGGTTGTTGAGCTGAAGGATGCCGCCGACCAGTATGAGCTTCTTGAAAAGGAAAGCCAAGTGAAAGCGGCGGACCTGAAGAAAGCCATGGTAGCAGCCAAGGAGACCCGCTCTAAAATCAGAGCGGCGAAGGAGGAGCTTCGTCAAGCCGGAGATATCATGGCTGGGAAGCCCTTTTTGTTGTGGACGAAGTTCGGAGATCCGAAGTATGCCCCTCTGGATCAATTATGGAGTGCTGCAGACGCGTACTTGGACTTGGCAGCGAGTGCTGCTGATGCGACTGAGTTTTTCAAAGATCAAAAAGATCATGAAGTGGAAAAGTTGTTCTGGTCGCAGTTCAGTTCTCCAACGCGTCCGCTGCTGTTAAATGAGCAAATGGCTGAGTGGTCTGAGCTCCGTAGGTTGTCCGGGCTTGCCATGAGGTCTATCGTGGATCATCTTTGGCCGGAAGGACCAAGGCCGAATAGTTATTTTGGTTTAGTGCAACGATTCCTTGGTGCTGTGCCGCATATCAACGCTGTAAAGAGGTCGGCGTGCATAGAGGGTGCGCAGATGGCTCTTGCCCGTGTTAAGACATACTGGGCAGGGATGGAGGCCACCGCTATTGCAACCCAGGATCCGGCCGTAGGCCAAGTCTCGGCCAAGCACTATTTTGAAGAGGTCCTAGAAGGTGCTCGTTTAATAGAGGCTCAGTGCTCGAAGAGTATGATGTTTGAGTGACATGCATCCCGATTGTAAAAACAATGCTATTTGGATTATAAAGGCTGTATTTATACTTTTGCCTGAAAGTATTATGATGCCTCCTGTGCAGCTGTTTATGTATGTATATAACCTGAAAGTTTGCAGTCGTCGGCTTCAGCCCCCACGCATATAATGCGGGGGTGTTCGGAAAAGCACGTGTTCACACTTGATCCAACGTCTTGGTCCATTAAGGAGGTGATAGCGCGGCGAACAAGGCAATCAGACTATATTGCTTTAACACTTTCACTTAGCCATAGGAGTTTGATGGTGCGGCTACTATATAGCCCCTGGTACTTCTGCGCTTATCCGAATACGGTGTGCGTACATACATGACCGGGAAACCGGTCCTTCGTTAATGCGGAGGAATCGCAAAGATCCCATTGAGTCCTCGAGTGGTTGACCAGTCTCGCGCTTTATCATGACAGTCAGTTTTCGGCTTTCTCTACTGAGGTGCTCATCCAGATGAACGAGGGCACAACCGCAGTAGTTCTCCCGGTGCCACCTTAGCTGATAGAGCGGAACGTAAGGTTGCAAAACACGGGAGCCGGGCAAACCCAACTTTTGACCAAAGACATGATTCGGAGTTGATGCATATAAGGCCAAACTCGCGACGGCGAACACTCCCTAAGGAATTTGGTCTTAGCAACATATAACAGGCTGAGTAATGCCCTTGAAAATAAACCCTGAATTTCCAGGTACGTGCATTAGTCTGACGTGGCGAAATGCCAATAACGCCAGCATCCCTCTCGGTTGTGTTCAGTATCCGGAGGGTGTAAGCAACAAGAGACAGTAAGAAAGGTTTACACGGGGTCTTAATCTAAAAAGAAACCTTTGAGCGGGGCCCTGCTGCACGTCCGCGCCTGTGTCTCTGTTGTGCCGTATCCTAGAAGGGTGTAGCACGATTATCATCTATAAAAGAGAAAAACTTAGGTGAAAGTCTTCGTGCGAAAAATTGGTTATTCTTAATAAACCATTAAAATTCAATCTAAATAAGGTCAACCCGAACTGTAGTTCCATTTACATGCGGGAAGCCCCTAACACCACCTATGGGGGTATATCCATCGATCCAATCTCAGGTTTATCTGAGCTGTTACAGCCAGTGCTGTGCCGGACTCGTTTAGCCGTGTCCGCGGTCTTGATGACCGATCATTTATTCTGGTTGGAGAGGCCTGTCAGTGTTCGGCTGCTAAAGCCGCCACACATTCTTCCGCACGCAAGGAACGCTCTGTGTTTCCACTAACTATGATGATGCCACGTGGACCGGGCATCTTAAGCTTAAGATAAGCGTAATGCGGTACTGCGTTAAAACGAGCGAAGGCCGTTCTTCCGAGTAGTGCTTGATAGCCGCTTCGGAATGGAGCAAGGTCGAAGGTTAACCTTTCACTTCGGAAGTTGTCAGGAGAACCGAATACAACCTCCAGTACTACAGAGCCCGTGCAGTGGGCCTCTGGGCCTGGTATTACTCCTTTAAAGGTAGTATTGCTTTGGTTAATTCTTGTCGGGTCTATCCCCATTTTGCGGACTGTGTCCTGATATATCAGATTGAGACTACTGCCGCCGTCCATAAGGACTCGGGTGAGATGGTATCCGTTAATTATTGGGTCTAGCACCAAGGCAGACGATCCTCCGTGTCGGATACTAGTCGGGTGATCCCTGCGATCGAAAGTGATCGGGCAGGCCGACCAAGGGTTGAACTTGGGGGTGACGGGCTCCGCGGCGCATACGTCTCGGAGTGCGTGTTAGCTCCTCCTGTTCGTGAATCATGTTCACTGTTTTGACCTCTGGTGGGAATTTTTTCTGTCCCCCAGTGTTTTGCCGGCGAGGCTCATCCTCGTCTTCACTTGGTGTCTCCCTCCCCTTGTGTTCGACGTTTAGCTTGCCGGCCTGCTTGAAGACCCAGCATTCTATGTTGGTGTGATTTGCAGGTTTGTCAGAGGTGCCATGAATCTGACATAATCTGTCTAGAATCTTGTTTAGGATGGACGGTCCATCTCTGCTGCCTTTAAATGGCTTTTTCCGTTGACCTGGTTAAGAGCCCCTGAATCCGGAGTTTACCACTGTGTTGTCTGGGCTGTCTTCATTGCTTCGACGCTTGCTTTTATGGCATCGCAGTTTCCCATTACCATCACTGACTTCAGATGTGCCTGGGTCGCTGGTGCCGCTACGGGCCAGCCAACTATCTTCGCCCGTGCAAAAGCAGGTCATAAGGCTTGTTAAGGCTGCCATTGTCCTCGGTTTTTCCTGGCCGAGGTGTCTGGCGAGCCATTTGTCCCGGACACTGTGTTTGAAAGCCGCTAAGGATTCGGCGTCCGGGCAGTCGACAATTTGATTCTTCTTAGTGAGGAATCTGTTCCAAAGCTTTCGGGCTGACTCTCCGGGCTGTTGAATTGTATGACTTAAGTCGTCTGCATCCGGAGGCCGGACATAGGTCCCTTGAAAATTAGCCCTAAAAGCATCCTCAAGCTCTTCCCAACTTCCAATTGAGTTTTCGGGGAGGCTCTTCAGCCAGTGCCGAGCTGGTCCTTTCAACTTGAGGGGCAAGTATTTGATGGCGTGGAGATCATCTCCATGAGCCATATGGATATGAAGGGTAAAGTCCTCAATCCAGACCCCAGGGTCTATCGTTCCGTCGTATGCCTCTATGTTCACGGGTTTGAACCCCTCTAGAAATTCGTGATCCAGCACCTCATCGGTGAAGCATAGGGGGTGCGCGGCACCCCTGTATTTGGATGTGTCATGGTGTTCTGACGGTTGTAGTGTTCGGTTTTGATTCTGTGTCGGAGCGCGCTTCCTAGATCCGTAGATGGACCTGGTCATGCCGACATCGTTAGCCGCCCTATCGCGGCCACGGGGTGGTCGATCCGGCTGATCGGCCATTTTATTTTTCGGCTGTATAGGCTCTAAAGCCTCGTCATCGAATTCAGGCAGCAGCTTGCGCTTTGGATAGCTCTTTGTGTGGCGACTGCCACTGTACTTTTCTTCAGTGTCGAGTACTTTGTTCCATCTACCGTTGAGTGTATTTTGCGCAGCCTAAAGCCTTTGCTTCTGCTTCTTTAGACTCCTTGCGATGGTAATAAGCCTTCTATGGAGGTTTCCTTGCTCCAAGTGTCTTTCCGGGATGATGTGTGCATCGTCGTCCGGACTGTTCTCCTCTCCGGAGACAGGCTAATTATCTTTACCCTCAGCGTCGCTGTGATCGGACAGCGGCTCCTTTCTATGTTCGTCGTCCGCTGGCTCATCCTGCTCTGTCACTGGGTCCATGTGGTCGGCGTTTCCTCTGGAGTTGACCGGGGTATTATTCTTTCTTGCGCTGTTATCGCTATTTTTGCCGAGGCGGGGTTTGGAGCGGCGCCTATGCCGTCGCTTTGGTTGCTTCTCGAGGGAACTATCCTTCGCTGCTTCTTCCCGTTCCTCGTCATTGTTTTCTTTGGGGGTGTCCACCATGTATATGTCGTACGATGAGGTGGCAGTCCAGCGCCCTGTGGGCGGTGGTTCCTGTTTGTCTCCTGCATCGTCGTCCATACGTCGATGTCTTCGGAGCCGAAATCGAGCACGTCAGTTAAGTCGTCGACACTGGCTATCAAGTGGTGGTGGGTGGGGAACGAATTTCTTTGTCGTCTGCTTCCCACTCAAGCCGGACATAGTTCGGCCCAGGGTCTCCTGACAAGGAGAGAGACCTTAATGAATTTAGCACGTCGCCCAGGGGCGAGTGCTGAAAGATATCCGCGGAGGAAAACTCCATGATCGGTGCCCTATCAGATTCGATAGGCACGGACGCATGCAGTTCGAAGCCTGTGGCCGGGGACGAATCCATGTGTCCGGCAACACAGGTCTCATAGGAGGTGAAGTAAGTATTCGGCTCTATCGCCGTTGAGTGCGCGGCCTCCGTGGTGGGGTCCATCCACCCGTCCTCGGACGGCGCGATCTGCTCCGGATTGAGGGCCGGAGTAGCCACAGGTGTGATCTCCCGAACACCGTCCGACGGCAGAGCTAAGTCATGCTCGTCGTGACTGTGCGGCGCGCCTGACATGGGCTCGAATCCGTCGAAGATCAAGTCTCCGCGGATGTCGGCAGTATAGTTTAAGTTTCCAAACCTGACCTGACGGCCAGGGGCATAGCTCTCGATCTGCTCCAGATGGCTAAGCGAGTTGGCCCGCAGTACGAAGCCGCCGAATACGAAGATCTGTCCGGGGAGAAACACCTCACCCTGGATCGCATCGTTGTCGATGATCGACGGAGCCATCAAGCCTTATGGTGACGGCACAGTGGAACTCTCAATGAAAGCACCAATGTCGGTGTCAAAACCGGCGGATCTCGGGTAGGGGGTCCCGAACTGTGCGTCTAAGGCGGATGGTAACAGGAGGCGGGGGACACAATGTTTACCCAGGTTTGAGCCCTCTCGATGGAGGTAATATCCTACTTCCTGCTTGATTGATCTTGATGATATGAGTATTACAAGAGTTGATCTACCACGAGATCATAGAGGCTAAACCCTAGAAGCTAGCCTATGATTATGATTGTTGTTGTCCTACGGACTAAACCCTCCGGTTTATATAGACGCCGGAGGGGGCTAGGATTACACAGAGTCGGTTACAAGGGAGGAGATCTACATATCCATATTTCCAAGCTTGCCTTCCACGCAAAGGAGAGTCCCACCCGGACACGGGACGAAGTCTTCAATCTTGTATCTTCATAGTCCAACAGTCCGGCCAAAGTATATAGTCCGGCAGTCCAAGGACCCCCTAATCCAGGACTCCCTCACCCCCCTGCCTCGTGCCTTCCTCGTTGCTTCCCTTACATGCACTCCAAGTCCCCTAGATTGCTTTCTTTCCAAAAATAACTCTCCCGAAGGTTTCCGTTTGGACTCCGTTTGATATTCCTTTTCTTCGAAACACTGAAACAAGGGAAAAACAGGAACTGGCACTGGGCTCTGGGTTAATAGGTTAGTCCCAAAAATAATATAAAAGTGTAAAATAAAGCCCATAAACATCCAAAACAGATAATATAATAGCATGGAACAATAAAAAATTATAGATACATTGGAGACGTATCAGCATCCTCAAGCTTAATTACTGCTCGTCCTCGAGTAGGTAAATGATAAAAACAGAATTTTTGATGTGGAATGCTACCTAACATATTTATCAATGATATCTTCTTTATTGTGGCAAGAATATTCAGATCCATAAGATTCAAAACAAAAGTTTAATATTGACATGAAAACGATAATACTTCAAGCATACTAACAAAGTAATCATGTCTTCTCAAAATAACATAGCCAATGAAAGCTATCCCTACAAAATCATATAGTCTGGCTATGCTCTATCTTCACCACACAAAGTATTTAAATCATGCACAACCCCGATGACAAGCCAAGCAATTGTTTCATACTTTTGATGTTCTCAAACTTTTTCAATCTTCACGCAATACATGAGCGTGAGCCATGGACAAAGCACTATAGGTGGAATAGAATGGTGGTTGTGGAGAAGACAAAAAGGAGAAGATATTCTCACATCAACTATGCGTATCAACGGGCTATCGAGATGCCCATCAATAGATATCAATTTGAGTGAGTAGGGATTGCCATGCAACGGATGCACTAGAGCTATAAGTGTATGAAAGCTCAACAAAAGAAACTAAGTGGGTGTGCATCCAACTCGCTCGCTCACGTAGACCTAGGGCATTTTGAGGAAGCCCATCATTGGAATATACAAGCCAAGTTCTATAATGAAAGATTCCCACTAGTATATGAAAGTGACAACATAGGAGACTCTCTATCATAAAGATCATGGTGCTACTTTGAAGCACAAGTGTGGTAAAAGGATAGTAGCATTGTCCCTTCTCTCTTTTTCTCTCATTTTTTATTTTTTTGGGCCTTTCTTTCTTTTTTTATGGCCTCTTTTTTTTTGTCCGGAGGCTCATCCCGACTTGTGGTGGAATCATAGTCTCCATCATCCTTTCCTCACTGGGACAATGCTCTAATAATGATGATCATCACACTTTTATTTACTTACAACTCAAGAATTACAACTCGATACTTAGAACAAAATATGACTCTACATGAATGCCTCCGGCGGTGTACCGGGATGTGCAATGACTCATGAGGGACATGTATGAAAGAATTACGAACGGTGGCTTTGCCACAATACGATGTCAACTACATGATCATGCAAAGCAATATGACAATGATGGAGCGTGTCATAATAAATGGAACAGTGGAAAGTTGCATGGCAATATATCTCGGAATGGCTATGGAAATGCCATAGTAGGTAGGTATGGTGGCTGTTTTGAGGAAGGTAATAGTGGGTGTATGATACCGGCAAAAGGTGCGCGGTATTAGAGAGGCTAGCAATGGTGGAAAGGTGAGAGTGCGTATAATCCATGGACTCAATATTAGTCATAAAGAACTCACATACTTATTGCAAAAATCTATTAGTTATCGAAACAAAGTACTACGTGCATGCTCCTAGGGGGATAGATTGGTAGGAAAAGACCATCGCTCGTCCCCGACCGCCACTCATAAGGAAGACAATCAATAAATAAATCATGATCCGACTTCATCACATAACGGTTCACCATACGTGCATGCTAAGGGAATCACAAACTTTAACACAAGTATTTCTCAAATTCACAACTACTCCACTAGCATGACTCTAATATCACCATCTTCATATCTCAAAACAATTATCAAGTATCAAACTTCTCTTAGTATTCAATGCACTTTATATGAAAGTTTTTATTATACCCCTCTTGGATGCCCATCTTATTAGGACTAATTTCATAACCAAAGCAAATGACCATGCTGTTTAGGACTCTCAAAATAATATAAGTGAAGCATGAGAGTTCATCTATTTCTACAAAATAAAACCATCGCCGTGCTCTAAAAGGATATAAGTGAAGCACTAGAGCAAATGACAAACTACTCCGAAAGATATAAGTGAAGATCAATGAGTAGCCGAATAATTATGCAACTATGTGAAGACTCTCTAACATTTAAGAATTTCAGCTCTTGGTATTTTATTCAAACAGCAAGCAAAGCTAAAGAAAATAAAATGACGCTCCAAGCAAAACACATATCATGTGGTGAATAAAAATATAGCTCCAAGTAAAGTTACCGATGAACGAAGACGAAAGAGGGGATGCCATCCGGGGCATCCCCAAGCTTAGGATTTTGGTTGTCCTTTAATATTACCATGGGGTTCCTTGGGCATCCCCAAGCTTAGGCTCTTGCCACTCCTTATTCCATAGTCCATCGAATCTTTACCCAAAACTTGAAAACTTCACAACACAAAACTTAACAGAAAATTCGTGAGCTCCGTTAGCGAAAGAAAACAAAACACCACTTCAAGGTACTGTATTGAACTCATTCTTTATTTATATTGGTGTTAAACCTACTTTATTCCAACTTCTCTATGGTTTATAAACTATTTTACTAGCCATAGATTCATCAAAATAAGCAAACAACACATAGAAAACAGAATCTGTCAAAAACAGAACAGTCTGTAGTAATCTGTAACTAACGCAAACTTCTGGAATTCAAAAAATTCTGCCAAAATAGGAAGACCTAGAAAATTTGATTATTGATCTGCTGCAATTAGAATCAGTATTTTATCACGTTCTGGTGATTTTTAACAATTGTTTTCGTGAACAGAAAGTTTCTAGAATTTTCAGCAAGATCAAATAACTATCATTCAAGAAGATCCTATAGGTCTTACTTGGCACAAACACTAATTAAAACATAAAAACACATCTAACCAGAGTATATATCAAATATTTATTACTAGACAGAACCAAAAAGAAAGAACAAAAATAAAAATTGGGTTGCCTCCCAACAAGCGCTAACGTTTAACGCCCCTAGCTAGGCATGATGATTTCAATGATGCTCGCATAAAAGATAAGAGTTGAAACATAAAGAGAGCATCATGAAGAATATGACTAGCACATTTAAGTCTAACCCACTTCCTATGCATAGGGATTTTGTGAGCAAGCAACTTACGGGAACAATAATCAACTAGCATAGGAAGGCAAAACAAGCATAACTTCAAAACTTTAAGCACATAGAGAGGAAACTTGATATTATTGCAATTCCTACAAGCATACATTCCTCCCTCATAATAATTTTCAGTAGCATCATGAATGAATTCAACAATATAACCAGCACCTAAAGCATTCCTTTCATGATCTACTTGCATAGAAATTTTACTACTCTCCACATAAGCAAAATTCTTCTCATTCGGAATAGTGGGAGTATCATAAGAGACTCGAATACTATAAATTGTTTACACATTAAAAGAGTAATGTTCAGAAAAAGGGTACTCATAATCATGACAAGTTTTATAAATATAATCATCACTACTTTTTATAGCATAAGTTTCATGACAATAATCATCATAAGTAGCAACTTTGTTCCCATCATAATCGATTGGGACCTCTTCCGAAATAGTGGATTCATCACTAAATAAAGTCATGACCTCTCCAAATCCACTTTCATCAATATAATCATCATAAATAGGAGGCATGCTATCATCATAATATATTTTCTCATCAAAACTTGGGGGACTAAAAATATCATCTTCATAAAACATAGCATCCCTAAGCTTGTGGCTTTGCATATCATTAGCATCATGGGTATTCAAAGAATTCATACTAACAACATTGCAATCATGCTCATCATTCAAATATTTAGTGCCAAACATTCTAATGCATTCTTCTTCTAGCACTTGGGCACAATTATCGGAATCCTTATTTTCACGAAAGACATTGAAAAGATGAAGCATATGAGGCTTCCTCAATTCCATTTTTTTGTAGTTTTCTTTTATAGACTAAACTAGTGATAAAACAAGAAACTAAAAGATTCGATTGCAAGATCTAAAGATATACCTTCAAGCACTCACCTCCCCGGCAACGGCGCCAGAAAAGATCTTGATGTCTACTACGCAACCTTCTTCTTGTAGACGTTGTTGGGCCTCCAAGTGCAGAGGTTTGTAGGACAGTAGCAAATTTCCCTCAAGTGGATAACCTAAGGTTTATCAATCCGTGGGAGGCGTAGGTTGAAGATGGTCTCTCTCAAACAACCCTGCAACCAAATAACAAAGAGTCTCTTGTGTCCCCAACCCAATACAATGGTAAATTGTATAGGTGCACTAGTTCGGCGAAGAGATGGTGATACAAGTGCAATATGGATGGTAGATATAGGTTTGTAATCTGAAAATATAAAAACATCAAGGTAACTAATGATAAAAGCGAGCACAAACGGTATTGCAATGCTAGGAAACAAGGCCTAGGGTTCATACTTTCACTAGTGCAAGTTCTCTCAACAATAATAACATAATTGGATCATATAAATATCCCTCAACATGCAACAAAGAGTCACTCCAAAGCCACTAATAGCGGAGAACAAACGAAGAGATTATGGTAGGGTACGAAACCACCTCAAAGTTATTCTTTCTGATCAATCTATCATAGAGTTCGTACTAGAATAACACCTTAAGACACAAATCAACCAAAACCCTAATGTCACCTAGATACTCCATTGTCACCTCAAGTATCCGTGGGTATGATTATACGATATGCATCACACAATCTCAGATTCATCTATTCAACCAACACAAAGTACTTCAAAGAGTGCCCCAAAGTTTCTACCGGAGAGTCAAGACGAAAACGTGTGCCAACCCCTATGCATAGGTTCATGGGCGGAACCCGCAAGTTGATCACCAAAACATACATCAAGTGAATCAATAGAATAACCCATTGTCACCACGGTTATCCCACACAAGACATACATCAAGTGTTCTCAAATCATTAAAGACTCAATCCGATAAGATAACTTCAAAGGGAAAACTCAATCCATTACAAGAGAGTAGAGGGGGAGAAACATCATAAGATCCAACTATAATAGCAAAGCTTGCGATACATCAAGATCGTACCACCTCAAGAACACGAGAGAGAGAGAGAGAGATATCAAACACATAGCTACTGGTACATACCCTCAGCCCCGAGGGTGAACTACTCCCTCCTCGTCATGGAGAGCGCCGGGATGATGAAGATGGCCACCGGTGAGGGTTCCCCCCCTCCGGCAGGGTGCCGGAACAGGGTCCCAATTGGTTTTTGGTGGCTACAGAGGCTTGCGGCGGTGGAACTCCCGATCTATTCTGTTCCCCGATGGTTTTAGGGTATATGGAGATATATAGGCGAAAGAAGTCGGTAAGGGGAGCCACGAGGGGCCCACGAGGGTGGAGGGCGCGCCCCCTGCCTCGTGCCTTCCTCGTTGCTTCCCTTACGTGCACTTCAAGTCCCCTGGATTGCTTTCTTTCCAAAAATAACTCTCCCGAAGGTTTCATTCCGTTTGGACTCCATTTGATATTCCTTTTCTTCGAAACACTGAAACAAGGGAAAAAAACAGGAAGTGGCACTGGGCTCTGGGTTAATAGGTTAGTCCCAAAAATAATATAAAAGTGTAAAATAAAGCCCATAAACATCCAAAACAGATAATATAATAGCAAGGAACTATCAAAAATTATAGATACGTTGGAGACGTATCAGCTACGTCGTTGAGCGCCGTGGACCAGTAGAATCCGCTGCGGAATGCCTTGCCGACGAGGGTCCGTGATGACGAGTGGTGCCCGCAGTCCCCGCCATGTATGTCAGCTAGCAGCTCCTTCCCCTGGTCCCTGGAGATGCAGTGCAGGGAAACATCATTTGGCCGCTTCCTGTATAACTCACCGTCCTGGATGCAGTATGCCGTGGCTTGCCGGGCCACACGCTCCGCGTCCTCCTCCTTCTCCGGCGGCGTACCCTGCATCAGGTACTTCTTGAATTCCTTGGTCCAGCATCTCTCCTGAGGCTCGAGCGCCAAGAGCAGGCACGCCCCAGAGGTCGGGCCACAGGCCGAGGCTCCCGAGGGTGGTGGCTGTGGGAGCTCCTCCCGAGGTTGTGCCGTCCTCGACAGCGGTGGTGTTGCCAATGGCATGAATAGCCGCTCCTCGAAGACACAAGGCTCTTGGGGGAGCCGCTTGGATGCTCTCCTGGCGGTGTCGTCGGCTTCCTTGTTGGCGCCGCGGGGCACGTGCTGCAACTCCAAGCCCTGGAACTGCTTTTCCATCTTGCGCACCTCCGCGAGGTACGCCTCCATGTGCTCGTCCTTCGGCTCGTATACCTTGTTGGAGAAGTTGACGAGAAGCTGCGAGTCGCCCTTGATGGTGAGGTGCTTTACCCCCAGGGCCACCGCAGCCTTCAGTCCAGCTATGAGGCCTTCGTACTCTGCTGTGTTGTTGGAGACCTTCTCGCCCTGCTGGAAGCAAAGCTGCACGGCGTAGTAGAGCTTGTCCTGAGTGGGTGAGATGAGCACCGCTCCAGCCCCCGCTTCCTGATGCGAGAAGGCACCATCGAAGTACATAACTCAGCCGTCTGGCGCTTCACTTCCTAGCGAAAGGGACCGATCCTCGCCAACTTCGAGCCCTGGAGCGTTTGCCCATTCTGCTAAGAAATCAGCGAGCGCGGCCCCTTTGATGACTCTGGTTGTGCTGAACTCCAACTGGAATGCCTGCAACTGGATGTTCCACTCGGCGACCCTCCCAGCAGAGTTGGGGCTCCTGAGCACCCTCTCCAACGGGTAGGCTGAGACAACCTTGATGGGGTGACCTTGGAAGTAGTGCCGCAACTTGCGCGAAGCCACCAAGAGTGCAAGTAAGAGCTTCTGAGGCATGGGGTACCGTGCCCTTGCATCCTGCAACACCGTGCTGACGAAATACACCGGGTGCTCGACAAGGGTGGGTGTATCGGTGAGGCCTGCGCCTTCCGGGAGCTGGGACGCCTCCTGAGGCAATTTGCCCTCCGGCGCCTGATCACTTGCTGTGGCCTCTACAGGCCCAGGGGCGTCGTCCTGATGAGCTTGGTCCTTTGCTGCCACTGCCACGGCCTTCGTGGCATCCTCCTGGCTTTGCTTCGCCATTGCCGAGGGCGCAGCTCATCGTGATGCGCCCTTGGCCTGGCACTCTTCCCGAACTGCCACTAGAGCAGCGCTGGCGGAGTAGGGAGTGGCGGCGAGGTAGAGCACCAGGGGATCGAGAGGGCGTGGCGCCACCATCACTGGAGGGCTGGTCAGGTATCTCTTGAGGTCTTGGAACGTTTGGCCAGCCTCCGGAGTCCACTCGAATGGGCCCTTCTTCTTCATCAGCTTGAAGAAGGGTAGGGCGCGCTCTCCCAGCTTGGAGATGAAGCGCCCCAACGCGGTCACCCGGCCGGCAAGCTTTTGCCTTTCTTTGAGGGTTTGCGGTGGACTCATGTCTTCAATTGCTTTGACCTTCTCCGGATTGGCCTCGATCCCCCTGTGAGACACGAGGAAGCCCAGCAGCTTGCCAGAAGGGACACCAAACACGCACTTCTCCAGGTTGAGCCGCAAGTCCACCTGGCGGAGGCTCTCGAAGGTCTCCTCCAGGTCCTGAATCAAAGTCCCTGCCTCCCGAGACTTTACCACGATGTCGTCGATGTAAGCTTCGGCATTTCTCCCAAGTTGCCGGCCTAGGGCGATGTGCATCAGCCGTTGGAAGGTGGCGCCGGCATTGCGCAGCCCGAATGGCATGCATGTGTAGCAGTACACCCCACACGAGGTCGGGAAGGTTGTCTTCTCCACATCCTCTACCGCTATCTTGATCTGGTGGTAGCCTGAGAACGCATCCAGGAAGCACAACAGATCGCACTCAGCAGTGGAGTCGACGATCTGATCGATGCGCGGAAGCGGGAATGGATCTTGGGGGCAAGCTTTGTTGAGGTTGGTGAAGTCGACACACATGCGCTCCTTCCTGCCTTTCTTCGGCACGACAACGGGGTTCGCCAGCCACTCGGGGTACCAAACCTCGTGAATGACACCCGATGCTTCTAACATGCGGGTTTCCTGGACGATGAAGGCCTGCTTCTCCACAGACTGCCGTCTCGCCCTCTGCTTTACAGGGCGCACATTGGGTCACACCCTTAGGTGGTGCTCTATCACCCCTCTCAGGACTCCTACCAGCTGATCGGGCTCCCAAGCGAACACCTCCTTGTTTGCACGCAAGAACTTTACCAGCGCCTCCTCTTGATCAAGTTCGAGGTTGGCGCCTATGGTAAAGGTGGCCCCGAGGACCCATCTTTCTCAACTGATACCTGCTTGGTTTCTGCTTTATCTTGAGTGAAAAACTACTTCTTCTTGGTTGGTGCGGCTTTCTTGGCCTTGGCGGTGTCCGTGTCAGTGGGCTGCGCCGTCACAGCGGTCTTGAGCGCAAGCTTGAGCGTCGCCAGGGCCTCCTGGGTATCTCCAGCCACCGTGAGGATGCCCTTGCTCCCCGGCATCTTCATGAGGTTGTAGGCAGGGTGGGTTGCCGCCATGAATTGAGCCAGCGCCGGGTACCCTAGAATGGCGTTGTACGGGAGGCCGATGCGGGTGACGTCGAAGTCGACCAGCTCGATGCGGTAGTTGTCGCGCGTGCCGAAGGTCACAGGAAGGTGGATCCGCCCCAGGGAGTGGGCGGAGCCCCCTCCCACCCCTGAAAAAGGCTTGCTGGGGCGGAGCTGCTCGAGTGGCACATGAAGAAGGCTGAAGGCCTCCACGGAGAGCACGTTGAGGCCGGCGCCGCCGTTGATGAGTGTCTTGGTGACGGACACGTTGCAGATGGTGGGCGTGCAAAGCATTGGGAGCACACCCGAGCCGGTGGTGTTGACGGGATGGTCCCCCGAGTCGAAGGTGAGGTCAGCCTCTGGCGCCGCCCAACCCGGGGGAGCCCCCGGGCGCTTGGAAGCGGCACCGATCTGGCGCAGGAATGGCTTGACGTGATGATCCAAGGGCGGTGCTTGCAAGCCGCCGAGGAGGTCCACGACTGCATGGGACGGCGGCGCCGCGAAACGCGCGGTGAAGAGGTCGCGCAGCTCCTCCCAAGACGCCACGGAAGATCCCGGGAGGGTGAGCAACCAGGCGCGCGGCACCCCGGTGAGGGCCATGGGGAGCCAGTTGGCCATGACCTTGTCGTCGCCCCCGGCCTTGAGGACGGCTTCCTCGTACGCCAGCAGGAAAATCGACGGGTCCGCCGCACCGTCGTAGCGTGGTGGCATCTCCGGCTTGAATTTGGGCGGCCACTGTACCCGCCGCATAGCGGATGTGAGGGCTCGGAGCCCCCAGGCGCCGTCGCAGGCGTCCGCAGATACGGCCGGAAGAGCAATGCCGGCCATGAGGAACGGGCGCGAAGATGGTGGAGCGCGGATCGACAAAAAGGAAGCTCCGGCGCACCCCTACCTGGCGCGCCAAATGTCGGATCACAGGTTCCGGCAAAACCCTCAAGGTTCGAACACTGGGGTGCGCACAAAGATCTCTCCTCCACCGATCATGCCCTCACACACTCCGTGATCCAAATACTAGGCTCGATGAACTCACAACACAAGAGACACAAGATTTATACTGGTTCGGGCCACCGTCGTGGTGTAATACCCTACTCCAGTGTGGTGGTGGTGGATTGCCTCTCGGGCTGAGGATGAACAGTTACAAGGGAAGAACAGCCTCCTGAGGTTGAGGTGTCCTTGTGCTTGTGTCGGTGAGGATTTCTCAAGATGGGATCCGATGCCCCCTACTATGGTGGCTAGTCCTATTTATAGAGTCCCTGGTCCTCTTCCCAAATATTGAGCGGGAAGGGTTGCCACAACGGCCAATTTGAAAGGGGACAGCTAGTACAAGCTATCCTGACTAAAGGTGGTCTTCGCCCGCCAAAGGCTCTGGCGGTGACGCCGTCTTGGGCTCCATGGTGACCTCCATCCTGCTATCCTGCTGGTCTTGGTCTCGTTGCACCAATAAGGAAACCTTTGCTTGACGCCTCGGTACTCCTCGCCTGCGCTTGCCTCCTTAACACCAAAGTGGAAACAAGGACACTGTGCGCGCTGGCGCCCGCCTGGCCTTGGTCGTCATGGCTCACGTCATGAGAACCTCGCGAGGTTTGCCTTGCCTTGATCTCTCCGCCCCTCGCGGGCCAACCTGGTGAGGCCGCTCCCGAGGAGGTCTTGTGTCGTCCGCCTCGCAAGGCTTGGCCCCTCGCGAGGTCTTGAGAGCTTGTTGGTGAAGATGGGTCGTACGAGCCCGCTAGCAGTGCCACGCCATGGGCCGCAGGCAGGCAAGTCTGGGGACCCCCGTTCCCAGAATGCCGACACCTTGTCATATGATTGTGTGCAGGTACAATACATAATCGGGTGCACACAATCGATGAAGTCATAAACATAAGTGGCAGATCTTCAACTTGACGGATTAGTAGTATCATACAAAACAAAACATGCACGATGGCATGGCAGATCAAGAGTTTAACTAGCCTATTACAAAGGCATCTGATAAACCAAAGGAATAATTGTCTTAGCAGTTTTGCAGAAAAGCAGATGCTAAGCCGTCCTACGGCTTATGACTCTTGGCCTTGCTGAGTTGAAGATTGTGGATCGTCCAGCGCCGGCTCATCTTCCTCCTCTTCACCCAATGGCTGGAAGTCAGTGGTTGCCCAGTCGATCCCAGTTAAAGCTCTGAATACAACTTCGTCACTTATAAGTGTCGATGGATCAACATAAGGGGCATAGTCTGCTTACGGATCGGAGGAGTCAGGTCCGGAGCATCTTGAGTTGGCGCCTTTATCTTCTTATTGTTGGCATCATAAACCGGCTGGCGATGTGTAAGATCAGTGTCTGCAGCCAGTTTAGTAGCCAAAGGACGCATTTCCCTCGTAATGGCGACGAAGTCATCTGCGCTGAAGGGTGACCCATCTTCTTTTATGCTCGGACAGCCATTTGCGAAGTCTGCCGGTTCAAGATCAACTAGCCATGCTTTGGCCCGGGTTACCGCGGTAAGTGCGCCGGCTCTCGCAGCTGATTACTTTAACTCTTCGATCCGTGCAGGCAACATAGATAGTTTCTCCAATGTATCCTTGATAAGGGTTGGAGCCGGTTTGTTGTGAGCAGCTGTGCAGATGACCCGTTGTGTGCCAGTATATAACTATTCTATGAGCGTGTAGGCGGCTTTCAATTTTTTCCGCATGTCTGAGCCAAGATAGGTAACTCGGGATCCTGTTTCATCAAGGATGTTGGTAAGCCGGAGCACATTGGTTAACATATGTTAAAAAGGTTAAGAGGAAGCTATTTCTGAAAACAGTAGCAGTCATGGCATTTATTTGCTGTTTTAAACCGACAAGCTCTGCAGTTACTGGTTTAAGGGCTGCTTCAGCATCTTCAGCCCTCTTCAGCAGGGCTGACTTCTCTGTATCCCAACCCGCTCATTCAGCTTTGAAGCTTTCCTTCAATTTCTCCATCACTGCTAAAGCACTGGTCAATTCATCCTTGGCTTTGGAGGTTTCTGCTTGTTGAGACTTGATGTTTTTTGAAGGTCGGTGACTTGGGATTCTTTACTGCTAAGTTCAGCCTACAAGAGATAAACAATTAATGAGATGGCAATGAATTTATTCGAAATCCCAAGCACAATACAAGTATTATACTTGACACTTGGGGGCTAATGTCTATTGCTTCTTAAAATACTGTGAAGACCCAAGCACAATACAAGTATTATACTTGGCACTTGGGGGCTAATGCATATTGCTCTTGTCAAAGATG
Source organism: Aegilops tauschii subsp. strangulata (assembly GCF_002575655.3). Lineage (NCBI taxonomy): Eukaryota > Viridiplantae > Streptophyta > Magnoliopsida > Poales > Poaceae > Aegilops > Aegilops tauschii. Next base: position 104,583,878 of record NC_053038.3, on the reverse strand, counting down.
AATTTATTTGATGACCCGGACAAATGGTGGTGATACGGCTTATGAAGACTACAAATGGAATTATGGATTTCGTGCAAGATGATTAGTCTCGACTTAACATATTTGTTAAGCCGACCCTTGGGGGCTACGGATGCAATGTTGCTTTTTGCCATGTTAAAGTCTCGACTTAACAAATTTGTTAAGCCAACCCTTGGGGGCTACAGATGCAAAATTGAAGTGCTGGTATTATAAAGTCCCAGTTCATATTGAAAGTATAAACCGGCCCTTGGGGGCTACTAGAGTTGATCTATGCGGCTATTTAAAAAGTTTACAGCACATTCTGTTCTATCATGTCCAATAAACTTGGCGGCTAAGGGAGTATATTCATAAAAAGAGTGGCAGCGTTTACCTCATAGCGCTCCTTCATCAGATTTACTAAGCCGGCTTCGAAGTCACGGCTGGTGTACAAACGATTCAAATAACCAGAGTGAAGGTCTTGGGCACTGAAATGGGTGTAGCTCTCCAAGTCTACCTTCCACTTGCCTTTATCTTCAGCAGAAATTTCTTCTTTTGCGCTGTGCTTGGATAAGACGGAGGGTTGACCCGGAGCTGTGAATCCAAATCCAGTGACAAGAACATCGTCAGTCTTCTCCTCGACAGGTTTAATTGGGCTTGGCGGCTTAGAGAGAGCCGATTCAACATCCATATCATCTGGAGAAACTTCATGATCTTGTGGTGGAGGACCATTAAGGGTGGCATCAGCAATTGGGCTAGTAGGTTCTGACTGTTGTTTCTTCGGTTCAGACGGGTTAGAATCATCGACCGGCTTATTCAGCTTAGCCTTCTTGCTGGGTTTTGCTTGGCCCCTGAGAATAAGGAACATAAAGAGGTCAGCATAAGGGTTAAATATAAGGTTTGGACGGTTGAATATATTCTTACCCAGGTACAGTCTTGAAAGCTGGGATTTGAGTTCCCGTTGACTTGCCAGAGGAGGAATGAGGAGTCCCCTGATAGTTTGAATCAGACGGGTTAAGAGGTTGTCGGAACTGACCCGCCTTGGGATAATGTATATCAGAAATATGAAAGACCTCTGGGCGGCGTTTGCGAACCGGCGTATTTGGTAAGCCGGAGGAGGTGATTTATCCACCACTATGTCGGGTGACTTAGCGAGCTTCGTGTTGCTGTTTCTTCAAAAGAAAGTTGGGATCCAAGTGAGTAGAGGGTGAGAAAAGCTTACTTTCCGGCTTGCTTGTCGGGTTTTTTGTGTTGGCAGAGGTTCTGAGCCGGAAGGAATAATAATTACCTCTGCGTCACCTGCACAGCTGGCCTCTGCGTCATCCTGATAACAATCATTGTCAATGAGATGTATAAAAAAGGAGCCAAGAGAGTCAAGTTCTACCTCTGACTCATTATCATTGTCATCATCAATGTTTAAATCAGCGAGCTTGGTGGTCTTCTTGGTAGATTTCTTGGTGGCTTTGGTTTTGATACGAGCCGGTTTGGCCGGCTTATCCTGTGTTTTCCTCTTCCAAAATGGATCATCAGCTTGTTAAGAATGAAAATATCATAAGTAGGTATCAAAAATATGGATTAAGCAGAAGATGTGCAACTCTTACAGCTGGCGGCTTGTTGAAAGTGCAGAAAGAACTAACTCCGGTTTTGCTGCACTCCTTTAAGGATTCATTCAGGAATTTTTTGGTGGCTTCAGTAATTTCCGCATCAAATAGTTGAATGTCACCATGGCGCTGAGGATCTTTTACGTCACCAGTGTATTCGCACATTAAGCCGGGGCGACGGCTTAATGTCAAGATACTCCAAGACAGCCAGCACCGGAAAAAGTCGACGCAAGTTAAGCCATTGGCCATAAAGGCTCGGAGCTTTGAAAAGGCTGGTGCGTATTTAGCCCGTTCCTTTGCATTGAGCCATTGGGGGAGTGGATGTTTGTTGCTAAGTCGGTGGTCACGGTAACCCGGCAGAGGATTCTCACCGGCTGGAGATGTATCTTGACAATAGAACCAAGTTTGGTTCCAGTCTTTGGGGTGACTATGCAGCTTGGCATGGGGAAAGCTGACTTCTTTCCTCTTTTGAATTGAGACTCCACCGAGCTCATGGCATGGCCCGTCGAAAAACTCTGTTTGGCAGTTTAAGTAATAGAATTCCCTGAATAAATCAACTGTGGGCTCCTCTTGAAGATAAGCTTCACATAATACTTGGAAATTGCAGATGTTGGACACGGAGTTTGGTCCGATGTCTTGAGGGTGCAGTTGGAAGAAATGAAGCACATCGCGGAAAAACTTTGAGTCGGGTGGGCTGAACCCCCGACCCAAGTGGTCAGCAAAAACAATTACTTCTCCATCTTTTGGTTGAGGAGGGACTTCTTCACCAGGGGCCCTCCAGTGGATGTCCTCTTTCTTAGCTAAGGCGCCAGTGGCGGCAAAGTTGTTCAGTTCTTCTTCGGTAACCCGAGATTGGACCCAGTTGCAAGAAGTATATGTCTTAGCCATTTTCTCAATGATCTGAAACAAAGATTATGCCAGTTCAAGATTACATGGTTAAGCCAGCTTACGGTTAAAAGGCAAACAATAATGAAGCATGCATAGGTGTTAAGCCGGAGATTGGCATTACAAAGTTACAAAGAACCATTGGCGGCTTAAGAGGGGACTAATGATACCTGGCAGGTTACTATTTCTGAGTTAAGCCGCCCATACAGATATTGAAAGTACAGATCCGAGGATGAAAAAATCGCTAAGTATTGAGAAAAATAGGTTTCACAGATTGATGCTATGATTTCGGATCTACGGCACTTTAGTTAATGAAAAAATATTTAGACCTAAATATCAGTACTCGAGCAGGTCATGGGTCTAGATCGGTTTTCTTATGCAGAGGAGATGTTCTGAATAGTAAAAAGGAGTGCTATGACTACCACGGCATAGGAGGAGTGCCAAGTTCGAATCAAAAATTGCAAACTATAGTGAAAAGAGAAGATGAACTCTAACAAACTCGCGGAAACCTTAAATGGATCTTTGGGAAGAGGAAGAAGGAGAACTGACCAGGGCTGTTGAACAACGGAGGTGCACGGACGAAATCTGGTCAGATCAGGTCGATGCAGCGGCCGTTGTTGAGGCAGAGGCGAAGGTCAACGGTGGCGGCAGAGCTTGAGTGCTGAGGTGACGCGAGGTGGAAGACAGAGATGAAGAGGCAAGGGAGGAAAGTGAAAGGGACCTATGGCCCTATTTATAAGACGAAAGGATAAGTGACATGCGCGGGAATCGAGGAGGTCAAAAATGGATATGTGACAGCGCAGACTCCTCAATTTTTGGAGATTCATTAAAAGAGAGGAGATGCATTAAAGATTTTGGCTTTGTATAATATTAATGACAGGTGACCTCACAACGGGTTACCATGATCTTAGAAGATGATGTCACGGCGAGTTACAAGGTTTCAGAAGAGTAATTAAGAAGGAATTTTTTCTAAGTGTTGAAGATTGATATGAACAAGTTCAAATCAACCTGGGGCCTAATGTTGGGGATATAACTATTGGGTTTAACCTGCCCAGGAGGGGCCGGGTTAAACCCGTGGCGGTTTATCAAGACAAAGCCCATGAAGATGCTGAAGATGGCGGTTCACTACGCAGACTCGTTGAGGACCCGAAGCTCAAGGGCGACTTAAGGCCCAACAAGTGTAAACCGCCATATAAGTATAACTTGTATTATAAGGCATGTACAGTTAGTCACCGAGCCGGACACGTTGTTTATGAGCCAGTCGGGACTCCGTGAGCCACCGGGCGTCAACCTGTGTATATAAAGAGACGACCCAGCGGCGACTTAGGGCAAGAAACAAGAGATCGAAATTAAGCTAGGTCAAGCGTATTCGCTCCCTGGTAATCAAAACATAAGCAATACCACCTCAAACTGGATTAGGCCTTTACCTTCACCGCAAGGAGCCAAACCAGTATAAACTCTTTGTGTCCTTTGTCCCGTTTAACCCCTTTAAGCTACCTCGTTGCGATGGCTCCACGACCAAGTCCTCACACTAGGACATCTGTCGTGACAATTCCACGACACGGCCCGTGCAGACCGTAGGGGTAGTGAGGCTTCTGTAAAAGGGTCGAATCTCCGGGGAGCACCCGGAAATCCGGTTCGATCAGGGTGGCCCGGACATCCGACGACGGGGCCGGACATCGGGCATCCCAAACTCAGCTTATGAGCACTTTCTGTGGTTGTTAGCTGGATTTCCGGCAAGGACCCCGAACATCCGACAAGCACCAGGCTAGAAACACATGAATGAGAGAGTGAGTGAGTGTATGAGGTGATAGATGATGCTACCAGTAAATCAAACAACTTGGGCACTTAGAAGGTGTAGAAGTAGGAAAACCAGGAGGAAAACGTAATGACTTGAGCAAGTCTTCTGCTAACCCTATCGATCCCCTCTTAATAGTGTGGGATCCCTATACTCAAGAATAAACCAATAAAAGAGTCGTTGTTGTAATGTTTCTTCTTCCTTGAGTCATATCGATCTTGTACGTCCATGATCCACACACACACATGTGTCATCCGGGGGCTAACACCTGAGATTTACTTGATAAACATAGTTAGTCCCCTACATGTATATTGTCATCAACATCAAAATATGATGTAAGGGCATGATTGCACTTTCAATCTCCCCCTTTTTTGTTGATGACAATCATACATGTAGTACCACACATTTTTTTGCAAAGTGATATACATGTCATTTTTGGTTGAGCTCCCCCTTAATGTGTGCACAAAATGCATATCAATAATTCAGAGCACATTTTATATGTTTGCGAATGAGAGAGAGAGCTAAATTATCCCATGCAAGTGACCACTGAACCTTGAGAAGAGCAAAGAGCAAAGATGGTAGACTAGGAAATAAATGAGTTACATCATCAAGTCAAGGTCACATAGATAATAGGATAGAATAGCAATATATGAGTTACACCATCAACTCAAGGTCACATAGATAATAGGATAGAGTCTCGTAATTAAGTACCACACATAAGCATACATAGAAAGTACGAAGATAATAATGCAAACATAGAGCTCGACATCAAGGTACTACAACTACAAGGAGCATCAAGAATTGATGGTTAGAAAGACCACTAGTTTCAAGAAAGGTAAGGGAAAGAAAGGGAACTTCAAAAGGAATGGCAAGATAGTTGCTGCTCCCGTGAAGAAACCCAAGGCTGGACCCAAACCTGAGACTGAGAGCTTCTACTGCAAGGGGAGTGGTCACTAGAAGCGAAAACTGCCCCAAGTATTTGGCAGATAAGAAGGCTGGCAATGTCAACAAAGGTATATTTGATATACATGTTATTGATGTGTAACTTACTAGTGCTCGTAGTAGCGCCTGGGTATCTGATACTGGTCCGGTTGCTAATATTTATATCTCAAAATAGGAGCTACAGAATAAATAAAGACTGGCTAAGGACGAGGTGACGATGCGCGTCGGAAATGGTTCCAAGGTTGATGTGATCACCGTCGGCACGCTACCTCTACATCTACCTTCGGGATTAGTTTTAAACCTAAATAATTGTTATTTGGTGCCTGCGTTGAGCATGAACATTATATTTGGATCTTGTTTATTGTGAGACGGTTATTCATTTAAGTCAGAGAATAATGGTTGTTCTATTTATATGAGTAATATCTTTTATGGTCATGCACCCCTTGTGAATGGTTTATTCTTGTAGAATCTCGATCGTAATGATACACATATTCATAATATTGATGCCAAAAGATGCAAAGTTAATTATGATAGTACCACATATTTGTGGCACTACCGCTTAGGTCATATTGGTGTAAAACGCATGAAGAAACTCCATGTTGATGGACTTTTGGAATCTCTTGATTAGAATCATTTGAGACATGTGAACCATGCCTCATGGGCAAGATGACTAAAACTCCATTCTCTAGAACAATGGAGCAAGCTAGTGACTTATTGGAAATAATATATACCAATGTATGCGGTCCGATGAGTGTTGAAGCACGCACTGGATATTGTTATTTTCTTACCTTCACAGATGATTTGAGTAGATATGGGTATATTTACTTAATGAAACACAAGTCTGAAACATTTGAAAAGTTCAAGGAATTTCAGAGTGAAGTGGAGAATCATCGTAACAAGAAAATAAAGTTTCTACAATCTGATCATGGAGGTGGATATTTGAGTTACGAGTTTGGTATGCATTTAAGACAATGTAGAATTGTTTCACAGATCACGCCACCTGGAACACCACAGCATAATGGTGTATCCGAACATCATAATCGTACTCTATTGGATATGGTGCATTCTATGATGTCTCTTACCGATTTTCCACTATCGTTTTGGGGTTATGCATTAGAGACATCCGCATTCACTTTAAATAGGACACCATCTAAATCCATTAAGACGACACCGTATGAGTTGTGGTTTGGCAAGAAACCTAAGCTGTCATTTCTTAAAGTTTGGGGATGCGATGCTTATGTCGAGAGGCTTTAGCCTGATAAGCTCAAACCCAAAGCGGAGAAGTGTGTCTTCATAGGATACCCTAATTAAAGACCATTGGGTATACCTTCTACCACATATCTGAGGGCAAGATCTTTGTTGCCAAGAATGGGTCCATTCTAGAGAAGGAGTTTCTCTCGAAAGAAGTGAGTGGGGGGAAAGTAGAACTTGATGAGGTAGATGTACCTTCTCTCGAATTGGAAGGTAGCACATCACAAGAAAGCAATTCATGTGATGCCTACACCAACCGAAGAGGAAGCTAATGATCATGATCATGAAACTTAGGATCAAGTCACTACTGAACTTCGTAAGTCGACCAGGGTACATCCGGACCGGAGTGGTATGGTAATCCTGTCCTGGAAGTCATGTTGTTGGACAACGGAAAACCTACGAACTACGAAGAAGCTATGATGAGCCCGGATTACGACAAATGGCTTCAGGCCATGAAATCCGAGATAGGATCCATGTATGAAAACAAAGTATGGACTTTGGTGGACTTGCCCGATGATCGGCAAGCCATTTAGAATAAATGGATCTTTAAGAAGAAGACAAACACTAATGGTAATGTCACCATCTATAAAGTACTACTTGTCTCAAAGGGTTTCCGACAAGTTCAAGGGGTTGACTACGATGAGACTTTCTCACCCGTAGCGATGCTTAAGTCTGTTAGAATTATGTTAGCTATTGCCACATTTTAGGATTATGAGATCTAGCAAATGGACGTCAAAACGACATTCCTAAATGAGTTTCTTAAGGAAGAGTTGTATATGATGCAGCCAGAAGGTCTTATCGATCCTAAGGATGCTAACAAAGTATGCAAGCTCTAGCGATCCATCTATGGACTGGTGTAAGTGAGGGAGTCCTGGATTAGGGGGTCCCCGGGCATCCGGGCTATGTGACATGGGCCAGACTAATGGGCCGTGAAGATACAAGATAGAAGGCTTTCCCCCGTGTCCAGATGGGACTCTCCTTTGCGTGGATGGCAAGCTTGGCGTTCGGATATGAAGATTCCTTTCTCTGTAAACCGACTCTGTACAACCCTAGGCTCCTCTGGTGTCTATATAAACTGGAGGGTTTAGTCCATAGAGGCGAATACAACCATACAGGCTAGACATCTAGGGTTTAGCCATTATGATCTCGAGGTAGATCAACTCTTGTAACCCCTATATTCATCAAAGTCAATCAAGCAGGAAGTACGGTATTACCTCCATTAAGAGGGTCCGAACCTGGGTAAAACATCGTGTCCCTGTCTCCTGTTACCTTCGATCCTTAGACGCACAGTTCGGGACCCCCTACCCGAGATCTGCCGGTTTTGACACCGACATTGGTGCTTTCATTGAGAGTTCCACTGTGCCGTCGTCAAAAGGCTCGATGGCTCCATCGATCATCTACAACAACGCTACCGTGAAGGAGATTTTTCTCCCCGGCCAAATCTTTGTATTCGGCGGCTTCACACTGCGGGCCAACTCGGTTGGCCATCTAGAGCAGATCGACAGCTACGCCCCTGGTCACCAGATCAGTTTTGGAAATCTGAACTATGTCGCAGATTTTCGAGGAGACTTGAGCTTCCAAGGGTACGCGGCCCCAACTACCGTTCTAGCCTTAGATCCGGAGCGCGTCACCAGGTCCGAAGACGGGAGTCTAGAGCCCATCGGACTCTCTGCAGCTATAGAGCTCAACACTGGAGAACCGTAGGGGATAGTGTCACCGGCAGCCATCATAAAGCCGGACTCTTCTTCGGACACTAGCTCCGTACCCTCGAAGTCCGTGTCATGTGAGCTCGGCCAGGGAACTTCTGTCCCGCCCTACTCCACGGACTCTCGCTTCCCTATTCAAACCTCGCTCTTAAACGATGCTTTGGACTTAATGCGATCCCTCGCCATCATAGAGGAATCGCTTCCGAATTGCGCCCAGCCCGGACTAGGGGTTGGAAGCAAGGAATTTTACTTCCCACCCACCACCCACTTCATAGCAACAGTCGAGGATTTAACCGACATGCTCGATTATGCCTCCGAAGACATCGACGGTATGGACAACGATGCCGCAGAGGAGCAGGCCCAAACCCCGCCGTTCACCGGACGTTGGATGGGCACTTCCTCATACGACGTGTACATGGTGGACACACCTAAAGAAGGCAACGGCGATGATGAGAAGGATCCAGTCGAGGACGAACCTCCTGATATACCACCAAAGCGTCGACGTCAGTGGTGCCGCTCTAAATCACATCATGGAAAAGACAGCAATACCAACACCGGAGACAATAATACTCTGGAGAACGCCAAAGACCAAGAAGCCCCCATCAAACCAACATCCGAACAGGATGATCGGGAGGACGGGCAAGTCGACCCTGACGAGCGAGCAGGGAACGAGGACTCGGAGGATAGCAACTATCTACCACTCTCCAAGGACAATGTGAGCCTCGGCGACGAAGATTTCATCGTGCCAGAGGAACCCCTTGAACAAGAACGCTTTAAGCGTCGGCTAATAGCCATGGCAAGAAGCCTAAAAAAGAAGCAGCGGCAGCTTCAAGCTGATCAAGATCTGCTCAATGACAGATGGACTAATGTCCTGGCAGCCAAAGAATACGGCCTCGAACGCCCAACCAAGAGTTACCCGAAGCGCAAGCTGCTACCCCAATTCGACGATGAGGCGATGGAGCCCATACCACCAGCGTGTAACGCGGCTGACGGACCTGACCGACCACCACGTGGCCGGGACAGAACGGCAACTCAAGCCAAACACCAGCCCGCACCACCTCGCCGTAAAGGCAGAGAAACAACAGCTCGGGGATACACATATGACCTCCGGCAGGACCTGGAAAATAGAGCCGGTCAGACCAGATCAATCTGCGGATCACGGTGGCGTGCCCTGGCGCGAGAAGACGGCAATCAAGCCCGGTGCGACAAGCATAGCAACGCCCGGGCCGAAAACCGCATACGGACTTCATCCGAGCTGTGTCGTAACATGGCCCGATACAGAGGCGCCGCACACCCCCTATGCTTCACCGATGAGGTAATGGAGCACGAGTTTCTAGAAGGGTTTAACACATGAACATTGAATCTTACGATGGCACAACAGATCCTGCAGTATGGATCGAAGATTTTCTTCTCCACATTCACATGGCTCGCGGTGATGATCTACATGCCATCAAATACCTCCCACTAAAGCTCAAGGGACCAGCTCGGCACTGGTTAAATAGCCTCCCAAAAAACTCCATCGGAATCTAGGAAGACTTGGAAGACGCCTTCAGAGACAACTTCCAAGGCACGTATATCCGGCCTCCGGACGTCGATGACCTTAGTCACATAGTCTAGCAGCCCGGAGAGTCGGCCAGGAAATTTTGGACCAGGTTCCTAATCAAAAAGAACCAGATTGTCGACTGTCCGGACGCCGAAGCCCTAGCGGCCTTTAAACACAGCATCCACGACGAATGGCTCGCCCGACACCTCGGCCAAGAAAATCCGAAGTCCATGGCAGCCCTCACAGCACTCATGACCCGCTTTTGCGCGGGTGAAGATAGTTGGCTAGCTCGTAGCAGTAACAGTAACAGTGACCCTGGCACTTCTGAAGTCAGAAACGGCAACTGCAGGCCTCGACGCAACAAACACAAGTGTCGAAGCAAGAATGATAATACTGAAGATACGGCAGTCAACACCGGATTCAGTGGCCCCAAGTACGGTCAACGGAAGAGGCCATTCAAAAGAAACAAAGACGGTCCGTCTAGCTTGGACCGGATACTCGATCGACCCTGCCAAATTCACAGCACCCCCGACAAGCCTGCCAATCATACCAACATAAGTTGTTGGGTCTTTAAACAGGCTGGTAAATTAAATACCGAGCACAAGGGGAAAGGGTCGCCCAGCAAGGATGATGACGAGGAGCCTTGTCCACCGGACACAGGGGGACAGAAGAAATTTCCCCCCGAAGTCAAAACGGTGAATATGATCTACGTTACTCACATCCCCAAGCGGGAGCGCAAGCGCGCGCTAAGGGATGTCTATGCGATAGAGCCCGCCCCAAAATTCAACCCATGGTCAGCCTGTCTGATCACTTTCGATCGTAGAGACCATCCGAGCAGTATCCGTCATGGAGGCTCGGCCGCACTGGTCCTCGACCCAATTATTGATGGATTCCACCTTACGCGGATCCTCATGGACAGCGGCAGCAGCCTTAACCTGCTCTATCAGGATACAGTCCGCAAAATGGGTATTGATCCATCAAGAATCAAGCCCACCAAAACTACCTTTAAAGGAGTAATACCTGGTGTAGAGGCCCGCTGCACGGGCTCAATCACACTGGAGGTCGTCTTCGGTTTGTCGAACAACTTCCGAAGTGAAGATTTGATCTTCGACATCGTCCCCTTCCGTAGTGGCTACCAAGCACTGCTCGGACGAACCGCGTTCGCTCGCTTCAATGCGGTCCCACACTATGCCTATCTTAAACTCAAAATGCCCGAACCACGGTGTTTTATAACAGTCAATGGAAACATGGAACACTCACCCCATACGGAGGAGCATACCGCGGCCCTGGCAGCGGAGGTACAAGGCAGCCTTATCAAGCCAACTATTACATTGGCGGCCAAGCCCCCGGACACTATTAAACAAGTCTGGACTACCCCGCAGCAAGACAGTCCAGCTCGTCAATAGCTCGATTAGCAATTCGGCCTCCATCTCAGCCCCAACTGAATTGCGGCATATGTACCACGCGTACATCACTACGCATTAAAGATACCATGGGCAAAGATGGAGGCATAATAAAGATAAAGTCCATCATACGGCTAGACCCTATCCGGACACTCATATTTCCTTTTTTCTCTTATTTTTATTTTTCACAGGTTCCTTTTCGACGGTACCAAGGGCCCTTTCCTGGGCCCATCATGAAAACCCGATCGTCGATCCTTTCGAAGGATAATACACCAAGGAGAAAAGCAGCATAGATGCGTGGCAGAGTATCTAAAGGGTCTTTAAAGATCACCTCGTCTATTTTCAGGACCCGTACGCAGCTTTCCCTTAGGCTCAGCATAGCCTTGTTGCTTATTGCATTATTTGTACAAATACGTTTTGATGTATCAATCAGACTATAATGGAAACAGTTTTTAGCCCAACCTATACGGTACTGTCTTATTTCTTAATCTACATTTCCCTGTTTTTCGTCCGATTGTCATGCACACCTTGGTACGACTTAAATCACCAGGGGCTCAACTGAGCCTCGTGCATTTCCTAAATATACAATAAGTCCGAACACTTTTACAGTACAATTTGGCGTCCCGAGTATAGCATTATATGCGTCGACTCCGAATCATGTCTTGGTCAATAGTTGGGTTGCCCGGCTCCTGTGTTTACTGCCTTACGTTCCGCTTGTTCGGCTAAGGTAGTAAAGGGAGAACTACTGCGATTGTGTTTCTGGTTCATGCGGATAAACACCTCAGTAGAAAAAGGCGAAAACTGACTGTCATGATGCGGCGAGAGCTGGTCAGCTATTCGGTGGCTAAGTATAAATCTCTTGTGATTTTTCCCGCATTACGCGACGGACCGGCCTTCACCCGGTCAGGCGTCTACAAAACCCTAGTTTGGATAATCGAATAATACTAGGGGCTGCGCCTACACTCCCATTTTCAAACTCCTATGGCTAAGTGAGAGTGATAAAGCCACATACTCTGATTGCCTGGTTCGCCGCACTAACACCTCCTTCACGGACCAAGCCGTTGGGTCAAGTGTGTTTAGGTGCTATCCCGAACACCCCTGTACTAACTATGTGGGGGCTGAACCCGACGACTGGCCAACTCTCAGATACCGTAAACGGCCGCACAGGAGGAAGTATTTTAAGGTAAAACAAGCAACATACCATACATAAGCTTTGTTTCATAAATACAAGTTCGGGCAACACAGATACATTCATTCAAAAATAATGTCCTTGGAACACTGGCCCTCTATAATGCGGGATCCCTCTAGGACATCATCGAAATACCGCTCTGGCGTGCGGTGCTCTTTGCCTGCGGGCGGTCCTTCGGTCATGAGCTTGACGGCATTCATCTTTTCCCACTGCACTTTGACACGGGCGAAGGCCATCTGCGCACCTTCAATACAAACCGACCGCTTTACGGCATCAAGCCAGGGGCAGGCATTGACCAGGCGCTTCACGAGCCCGAAGTAACTGTTGGGTATGGGTTCGGCAGGCCAAAGACGGGTTATAAAATCCCTCATGGCTAATCCGGCCACCCTATGCAGTTCGGTCAACTGTTTCAGCTGATCGCTGAGGGGCACTAGATGCTCTGGCGCAAGGAACTGCAACCAGAACAGCTTCTCCGTTGAGCTCCCCTCTTCGGCTCGGAAGAACTCCGCAGCATCAGCAACACTCCGGGGCAGATCCGCAAAGGCTCCTAGAGAACTCCAAACTCGGGTCAGTAAGATATATCTTCTCCTCACAAATTTGCTCTGCAAATTAAAGGCCTTACCCCCTGCGATCTGTTTTGCCTCTTGGATCTCCCGGAGGGCGCCTTGGGCTTCAACCCGGGCCTCCTGTGTTCTTTGGAGGGCCTTAGCAAGTTCCGAATCTCGATCCGAAACCTTGCGCTCCAAGGACTCGCATTTACGTATGGCGCCCTTGACCTCCTGCTAGACTTCCTCCACCCTTGATTCATGTTTTTGGCGAGCGGCTCATTCCTCTTCCGCCTTCTTTTTGGCTTCGGCCAGCGCGTTCTTGAGGGTCTCGACCTCAGACACGTCACCTGTGAGCATCATTACAACAAGATCAGCAAGGTAACACAACAGCTCCTATCATTTCAGATATGAATAGGTATTGCATACCTTGCTTGTCCTCCAGTTGTTTGTTGGCGCGGATGAGCTCTTCATCGGCCTGCTCCAACCTCCGCTTTAGTTCGGAAACTTCGGCGGCATGGGAGGTCGCCGCTAGCATCAAAGCATGTTTGTTCACATAGACATTTATGTTAGTCTCTTGCGAAAACTATTCGACGCTCTGTCCGGCCATTCTTCGTGCACGCCGAACAGAGTCTCAGGGGCTACTATCTATACACGGACATTCTTTTTATATAGTTACATCACATACCTCAAAGCCTGTCAGAAGGCTAGCATAGGCCTTGTTCAATCCGCTTTTAGTGGACCGAACCTTCTGAACCACCGTACCCATAAGGATACGGTGTTCCTCCATAATGGAAGCGCTCTGAAGCGCTCCCACCAGAGTATCTGGCGCCTCCAGATGGATAGAGGTTGCCGGTGGAGTTGGCACACCCCTTTCTTTCGAAGGAGGCTGCTCACCTGATTCTGGAGCCGTATTAGTCTCCGGAATAATATTCGGTTGGGGGACGAATTGGGCATGGCCCCCGTCCCCGGTCTCCATGGGGTCGGTTCCCCCATGTTTCCGGCAGCAGAGGTATCACCCTCTGGCGCCACCTTGATGGCTTCCCGCACCTCTCCCTGACCCGAAAGGGTCCTTCGGGACAACACTTCAGCATTGTCCGTAGCAGTGGGAGAGGAGGCCGGCAGAGGCGACTCGCTCTCCATCATGTTCAGACCTAGGGAATTCCCTGAAGATGAGGATCGCTGGGGGAGGACGCGGGCCGGATTGCAGCACGTAATTCAGTATATTAAAATCACACAGTGGAAAAGCCGGATATGTATGTATATATATATATATACAAGTGCCTTCGAGTACTTACGATCCGGCCAGTGGCTTCGGCTTGGGGCGCCACTCAGGGATGTCATCGGTGTCCGACTCAGAATCATCCGTGAGGGAGATCCTCTCTTTCTTGGACGCCTCCGCCTCCAGATCCGCGGAAGCCCCCCTTTTCTTTTCCCCCTTAAGGGGAGAATTGCTCTCTTCCCCCTCCTCTTTGTCCTCGTCAGGGGAGGAATGGGTTTCGGTGTCTTCGGACACTACGTCCGAAGCACCTTTACGGCGACGGCCACTTTTGGCCTCCTTGCCCTTCTTCTTGACCTTCTTTTCCGATGCCTGGTATGGCGCCGGAACCAGCATCCTCGTTAGTAGAGGAATAGCTGGGTCTTCGGGTAGCGGAGCCGGGCAGCGGATCCGCACCGCCTTCTTCGTCTAGCCCTGTGAGAAGAACGGAAGGCTCAGTATACTTCTTGAATTTGCAAATTAAGCTTATCAGAAAACTTACGGCAGAGGCTGGATAAGTGCAGTCGAGGCCGAGGTCTTCGGATGTGTCCAGCCATGTCTTCTGGGCCTTGAAAAGCAGCTTCCACATGTCTTCATGCTTCGTGCCGAAGAAGCGCTGCAGGGTCCGGGGACTGGCCGGGTCAAACTCCCACATATACTGAGTCCGGCGTTGGCAGGGGAGAATCCGACGAAAGAGCATTACCTGGATCACGCTAGCAAGACTGGTATTCTTGTCTACCATACTCTTGATGCACTTCTGCAGCGTCGTCACCACGTCGGACGACACCCAGTCCAGGCCCTTGTTGAGGCAGGATGTCAGCCGCAGTGGAGGCCCAGACTTGAACTCGGGAGCGGCGGCCCATGTGGTGTCACGGGGTTCCGTGACGTAGAACCATTCCTGCTGCCATCCCTTCACGATCTCCACGAAGGTGCCCTTGGGCCAGGTGACGTTGGGAAGCTTGCTCACCATGGCGCCTCCGCACTCCGCGTGCTGCCATCCACCACTTTCGGCTTCACATTGAAGACCTTGAGCCATAGGCCGAAGTGGGGAGGGATGTGGAGGAATGCCTCACACACGACGATGAACGTCGAGATGTTGAGGAAGGAATTTGGGGCTAGATCATGAAAATTTAGACAGTAGTAAAACATAAGACCGCGGACGAAAGGATGGAGGGGAAACCCAAGTCCGCGAAGGAAATGGGGGATGAACACTACCCTCTCATTGGGCTTCGGAGTAGGAGCGGTCTGTTTTTTGGCCAGAAGCCGATGGGCCATTTTCTTGGCCAGATACCCCGCTTCCTGGAGTTCCTTGATGTTTCCCTCCGTAACGGAGGAGGCCATCCACTTGCTCTATGCTCCGAATCCGTACATAACTGGAGTGTTTGTTGGCGGACGGGATTGGAACTTGGGCGCTGGAGCTCGAGAACGGATGGGCAGAAGGCGTGGGGTGAAAAGGTGGATCCCTATCCTCTTATAAAGGCAGTGAATATCAAGCGTCCCCCCCCCACTAGCCTTAAAACTCGCCTATTCCCTAGGGGTCGTGCGGACGGCACGGTTGGATTACCCACGCCCATATTGATGAGAATCCCGCAATAAGGGGATACGATCTCTGCTTTGACAAGACATGTCAATAAAAACCGCGTCTCGAAACGCGAAGTGGGAGGTTGAAAAATGATTCAAAATAATGAGGCAGCCAGAGGTCACATCTTGCCAGTAAAAATGTCAGTAAAGGCACGCTATGTTTTTGATTAAGTATTATGCCCTTGCGGCTGTGGGAGGCAATTGTTCGACAGAGTCGGACACAGTTCTTGTGTTCAAAAGATTACATTGGAGTATTTGGAGGAGGAACCCGCCTTGCAATGCCGAAGACAATCTGCGCGCCAGACAGGGGCTACTGAGGGAGTCCTGGATTAGGGGGTCCCCGGGCGTCCGGGCTATGTGACATGGGCCGGACTAATGGGCCGTGAAGATACAAGATAGAAGGCTTTCCCCCGTGTCCAAATGGGACTCTCCTTTGCGTGGATGGCAAGCTTGGCATTCGGATACGAAGATTCCTTTCTCTGTAAACCGACTCTGTACAACCCTAGGCTCCTCCGGTGTCTATATAAACCTGAGGGTTTAGTCCATAGAGGCGAATACAACCATACAGGCTAGACATCTAGGGTTTAGCCATTACGATCTCGAGGTAGATCAACTCTTGTAACCCCTATATTCATTAAACTCAATCAAGCAGGAAGTAGGGTATTACCTCCATTAAGAGGGCCCGAACCTGGGTAAAACATCGTGTCCCTGTCTCCTATTACCTTCGATCCTTAGACGCATAGTTCGGGACCCCCTACCCGAGATCTTCCGGTTTTGACACCGACAGTAAGCATCCTGGAGTTGGAATATTCGCTTTGATGAGCTGATCAAAGCTTTTGGTTTTATACAAACTTACGGAGAAGCTTGTATTTACAAGAAAGTGAGTGGAGCGTTGTAGCATTTCTAATATTACATGTGGATGACATATTGTTGATTGTAAATGATATAGAATTTCTAGAAAGCATGAAAGGATATTTGAATAATATTTTCTCAATGAAAGACCTCGGTGAAGCTGCTTACATATTGGGCATCAAAATCTTTATAGATAGATCAAGACGCTTAATAGGACTTTCACAAAGCACATAACTTGACAAAGTTTTGAAGAATTTCAAAATGGATCGGTCAAAGAAAGGGTTCTTGTCTGTGTTGCAGGGTGTGAAGGTGAGTAAAGACTCAAAGCCCGACGACGGCAGAAGAAAGAGAAAGTATGAAAGCCATTCCCTATGCCTCAACCATAGGCTCTATAATGTATGCCATGCTGTGTACCAGACATGATGTGTGCCTTGCCATAAGTCTGGCAAGGAGGTACCAACGTGATCCAGGAGTAGATCACTAGACAGCGGTCAAGAACATCCTGAAGTACCTGAAAAGGACTAAGGACATGTTTCTCGTTTATGGAGGTGAGGAAGAGCTCATAGTAAAGGGTTACGTCGATGCTAGCTTCGACACAAATCCAGATGACTCTAAATCTCAAACTGGATACATATTTATATTGAATGGTGGAGCGGTCAGTTGGTGCAGTTCTAAGCAGAGCGTTGTGGCAGGATCTACATGTGAAGCAGAGTATATAACTGCCTTGAAGCAGCACAAGAAGGAGTCTGGATGAAGGAGTTCATATCCGATATGTGTGTAATACCTAGTGCATGGGATCCAATGACTATCTTTTGTGAAAACACTGCAGCTGTTGCCATTGCCAAGGAGCCTAGGTTCCACAAGAGAACCAATCACATCAAGCGTCGCTTCAACTCCGTTCGTAATTATGGTAAGGATGGAGACATAGAACTTTGCAAAGTACATATGGATTTGAATGTGGCAGACCCGTTGACTAAACCTCTTCCACGGGCAAAACAACATCAGCACCAAGACTCCATGGGTGTTAGATTCATAACTATGTAAACTAAATTATTGACTCTGGTGCAAGTGGGAGGCTGTTGGAGATATGCCCTAGAGGCAATAATAAATTGGTTATTATCATATTTCCTTGTTCACGATAAAGGTTTATCATTCATGCTAGAATTGTATTGACCGGGGACTTAAATACATGTGTGAATACATAAACAAATACTATGTCCCTAGTGAGCCTCTACTAGACTAGCTCATTGATCAAAGATGGTTAAGGTTTCCTAACCATAGACATGAGTTGTCATTTGACAATGGGATCACATCATTAGGAGAATGATGTGATGGACAAGGCCTAATCATAAGCTTAGCATTCGATCGTATCACTTGAGTTTATTGCTATAGCTTTCTTCATGTCAAGTATCTATTTCCTAAGACCATGAGATCATGCAACTCCCGGATACCGGAGGAATACCTTGTGTGCTATTAAACATCACTTCATAACTGGGTGATCATAAATATGCTCTACAGGTATCTCTGAAGGTGTCTGTTGGATTGGCATGGATCGAGACTGGGATTTGTCACTCCGTGTGACGAAGAGATATATTTGGGCCCTCTCAGTAATACAACATCATACAGAGCTTGCAAGCAATGTGGCTAATGAGTTAGTCACAAGATCTTGTATTACGGAACGAGTAAATAGACTTGTCGGTAACGAGATTGAACTAGGTATGGAGATACCGATGATCGAATCTCGGGCAAGTAACATATCGCCGGACAAAGGGAATTGCATACGGGATTAACCGAATCCTTGACATCGTGGTCCAACCGATAAAAGATCTTCATCGAATATGTTGGAACCAATATGGGCATCCAGGTTCCGCTGTTGGTTATTGACCAGAGAGGTGTCTCGGTCATGTCTACATGATTCTCGAACCCGTAGGGTCCGCACGCTTGACGTTCGGTGACGCTAGAGTTATATTGGGATATGCATGTTGGTGACCGAATGTTGTTGGAGTCCTGATACGTCTCCAACGTATCTATAATTTTTTATTGTTCCATGCTATTATATTATCTGTTTTGGATGTTTTATATGCTATTTTATATTACTTTTGGGACTAACCCATTAACCTAGAGCCCAGTGCCAGTTTCTATTTTTTCCCTGTTTTTGAGTTCCGCAGAAAAGGAATACCAAACGGGTTCCAAACGGAATAAAACCTTCACGATGATTTTTCTTGGACCAGAAGACAACCAAGAGACTTGGAGATGAATTCAGAAGAGCCACAAGGCAGCCACAAGGACGAAGGGCGCACCGAGGGGGTAGGGCGTGCTGATACCTCTCCAACGTATCTATAATTTTTTATTGGTTCATGCTATTATATTATCTGTTTTGGATGTTTTATATGCATTAATATGCTATTTTATATTATTTTTGGGACTAACCTATTAACCTAGAGCCCAGTGCCAGTTTCTGTTTTTTCCTTGTTTTAGAGTTTCGCAGAAAAGGAATACCAAACGGAGTCCAAACGGAATGAAACTTTCGCGATGATTTTTCTTAGACCAGAAGACATCCAGAGGACTTGGAGTGCAAGTCAGAGAAGCCACGAGGCGGACACAAGGACGAAGGGTGCGCCCAGGGGGGTAGGGCGCGCCCCCACCCTTGTGGGCCCCTCGTGACTCCACCGACCTATTTCTTCCGTCTATATATTCTCAAATATTCCAAAATCTACCAGGAGAGCCACAAAAACACTTTTCCACCGCTGCAACCTTCTTTACCCGTGAGATCCCATCTAGGGGCCTTTTCTGGCATCCTGCCAGAGGGGGATTCGATCACGGAGGGCTTCTACATCAACACCATTGCCTCTCCGATGAAGCGTGAGTAGTTTACCTCAGACCTATGGGTCCATAGCTAGTAGCTACATGGCTTCTTCTCTCTCTTTGATTCTCAATACCATGTTCTCCTCGATGTTCTTGGAGATCTATTCGATGTAATACCTTTTTGCGGTGTCTTTGCCAAGATCCGATGAATTGTGGATTTATGATCAGCTTATCTATGAATATTATTTGAATCTTCTCTGAATTCTTATATGTGTGATTTGATATCTTTGAAAGTCTCTTCGAACTATCGATTTGTTTTGGCCAACTAGATTGGTTTTTCTTGCAATGGGAGAAGTGCTTAGCTCTGGGTTCAATCTTGCAGTGCTTGATCCCAGTGACAGAAGGGGAACCGACACGTATTGTATTGTTGCCATCGAGGATAACAAGATGGGGTTTTCATCATATTGCTTGAGTTTATCCCGCTACATCATGTCATCTTACTTAATGCGTTACTCTGCTCTATGAACTTAATACTCTAGATGCAGGCAGGAATCGGTTGATGTGTGGAGTAATAGTAGTAGATGCAGGCAGGAGTCGGTCTACTTGATACGGACGTGATGCCTATGTTCATGATCATTGCCTTAGATATCGTCATAACTTTGCTCTTTTCTATCAATTGCTCGGCAGTAATTTGTTCACCCACCGTAATATTTTCTATCTTGGGAGAAGCCTCTAGTGAAACCTATGGCCCCTGGGTCTATTTTCCATCATATAAGTTTTCGATCTACAATTTTAGTTTCCAATCTACTTCCTTTGCAATCTTTTACTTTCCGATCTATAAATCAAAATACCAAAAATATTTACTTTACCGTTTATCTATCTCTATCAGATCTCACTTTGCAAATAACTGTGAAGGGATTGACAACCCCTTTATCGCGTTGGGTGCAAGTTGGTGTTTGTTTGTGCAGGTATTCGGTGACTTGTGCGTTGTCTCCACTGGATTGATACCTTGGTTCTCAAAACAGAGGGAAATACTTACTCTACTTTGCTGCATCACCCTTTCCTCTTCAAGGGAAAACCAACGCAAGCTCAAGAGGTAGCAGGAAGAATTTCTGGCGCCGTTGTCGGGGAGATCTACGCCAAGTCAAGACATACCAACTACCCATCATAAACTCTCATCTCTCGTATTACATTATTTGCCATTCGCCTCTCATTTTCCTCTCCCGCACTTCTAAAACGATTTTCAAAAAGATTTACCTTTTCTTTGCCCCTCTTCCGTTCGTCTTCTTTGTTTGCCTTTTGGTTGCTCGTGTTCTAGATTTGTTTGCTGCCACCATGTCTAAAATTGGGGAGGTTATCGCTGAAAAAGATAGTAGTAACGATGCGGGAAACTTTGATGCTAACTCTAATCCTCATGAAGAATCTACTATCTTGCACGCAATTGTTTTTGCATTGGTAGCGGAAATGTTATTGGAAAAGAGGTTATTCAAGATTTCTTTACTTGTGCCGGTGCGCTTCCCACTTTGGGTGGGTCTATTCTCCACAAAACTAGTAGTCTCGCGGATGCTATATCTTGGCTCATAGTTGAACTTGAAAGAGAACTTGTTCATATGCATCCATCCATTCAAAGGATTTTTCTAGAGTTTTCTAATATTGAGCATTCTTCTGTTAAGCGCGCCGCCACTATATTCCTAGCACATGAGTTTAGATTTATTATGAAAGAAGCTAGTGAAATTTTCGCGCATTATAAAGTAGATGGTGGTCGTCCTCCCATAGAAGGAATTCTCTTTAATCAAGAGGACATAATGCGTTTGCGATCTTTAGATCATGTTGCTTATAATGAAAAATTAAGAAAGAAGGTCCCTACCGATGTTTTAGTTAATAAGATTTCCGAGCTTAATGATAATTTTGCTATACAAAGCAACGGATTGGGCTTTTCTCTTGGTCACAAGCTCATGACTTTTTGCCAAAAGAATGCTTATAATCATGAGTTGGTCATACGATATGAAGGGCCGAAGGAGGAACCAACTCCTCCAGAGACCGATCTTGGGGACTCTTATCCTATTAAATTTAGCCCTTTTGATTACTTTTGCTTGCCTCAAAGAAAACTTGCTGCTGAATGAAGGGAATATGAGACGAGTTTTTGAGATTTGCCTTATCATTATTACGATTACATCTAGATCTATTCATGTTTTATGCCTAGCTAAGGACGTTAAACAATAGCGCTTGTTGGGAGGCAACCCAATTTTATTTTTGTTTTTGCTTTGTTTTGCAATAAATATTTTATCTAGCCTCTGGTTAGATGTGGTTTTGTGTTTTAATTAGTGTTTGTGCCAAGTAAGACCTTTGGGATAGCTTACGGTGATAGTTGATTTGATCTTGCTGAAAAATAGAAACTTTTGCGCTTAGTCCCAGAATTGTTAAAAATCACAAGAGCGTGATAAAATATTGATTCTTTTTTAAGAGGATTAGTAAACAAATTGCTTAGGCTGTCCTAATTTTTCAGAATTTTTGGAGTTATAGAAGTATTCGAAATATTCGGATTGCTACAGACTGTTCTGTTTTTGACAGATTATGTTTTCTATGTGTTGTTTGCTTATTTTGATGAATCTATGGCTAGTATCGGGGGTATGAACCATGGAAAAGTTGGAATATAGTAGATATTACACCAATATAAATAAATAATGAGTTCAAACCAGTACCAAAAGTGGTGATTTATTTTCTTATACTAACGGAGCTTATGAGATTTTCTGTTGAGTTTTGTGTTGTGAAGTTTTCAAGTTTTGGGTAAGGATTTGATGGACTATGGAATAAGGAGTGGCAAGAGCCTAAGCTTGGGGATGCCCAAGGCACCCCAAGGTAATATTCAAGGTTAACCAAGATCCTAAGCTTGGGGTGCCCCGAAAGGCATCCCCTCTTTCGTCTTCGTCTATCGGTAACTTTACTTGAGGGTATATTTTTATTCACCACATGATATGTGTTTTGCTTGGAGCATCTTGTATGATTTGAGTCTTTGCTTTTTAGTTTTCCACAATCATCCTTGCTGTACACACCTTTTGAGAGAGACACGCATGAATCGTGATTTATTAGAATACTCTTTGTGCTTCACTTATATCTTTTGAGCTAGGCAATTTTGCTCTAGTGCTTCACTTATATCTTTTTAGAGCACGGCGGTGGTTTCATTTTATAGAAATTGATGAACTCTCATGCTTCACTTATATTATTTTGAGAGTCTTTAAACAGCATGGTAATTTTCTTTGGTTATAAATTTAGTCCTAATATGATAGGCATCCAAGAGGGATATAATAAAAACTTTCATATAAAGTGCATTGAATAATATGAGAAATTTGATTCCTTATGATTGTTTTGAGATATGAAGATGGTGATATTAGAGTCATGCTAGTGAGTAGTTGTGAATTTGAGAAATCCTTGTGTTAAAGTTTTTGATTCTCGTAGCATGCACATATGGTGAACCATTATGTGATGAAGTCGGAGCATGATTTATTTATTGATTGTCTTCCTTATGAGTGGCGGTCGGGGACGAGCGATGGTCTTTTCCTACCAATCTATACCCCTAGGAGCATGCGCGTAGTATTTTGTTTCGATAACTTATAGATTTTTGCAATAAGTATATGAGTTCTTTATGACTAATGTTGAGTCCATGGATTATACGCACTCTCACCCTTCCACCATTGCTAGCCTCTCCTGTGCCGCGCAACATTCGCCAGTACCATACACCCACCATATACCTTCCTCAAAACAGCCACCATACCTACCTATTATGGCATTTCCATAGCCATTCCGAGATATATTGACATGCAACTTTCCACCGTTCCATTTATTATGACATGCTCCATCATTGTCATATTGCTATGCATGATCATGTAGTTGACATCGTATATGTGGCAAAGCCACCGTTCATAATTCTTTCATACATGTAACTCTTGATTCATTGCACATCCTGGTACACCGCCGGAGGCATCCACATAGAGTCATATTTTGTTCTAAGTATCGATTTGTAATTCTTGAGTTGTAAGTAAATAAAAGTGTGATGATCTTCATTATTAGAGCATTGTCCCATGTGAGGAAAGGATGATGGAGACTATGATTCCCCCACAAGTCGGGAAGAGACTCCGGACGAAAAAAAGAGGCCAAAAAATGAGAGAAGGCCCAAATAAAAAATGAGAGAAAAGAGAGAAGGGGCAATGCTACTATCCTTTTGCCACACTTGTGCTTCAAAGTAGCACCATGATCTTCATGATAAGAGTCTCCTATATTGTCACTTTCATATATTAGTGGGAATTCTTCATTATAGAACTTGGCTTGTGTATTTCAATGATGGGCTTCCTCAAATTGCCCTAGGACTTCGTGAGCAAGCAAGTTTGATGCACACCCACTTAGTTTCTTTTTGAGCTTTCATAAACTTATAGCTCTAGCAACCGTTGCATGGCAATCCCTACTCACTCACATTGATATCTATTGATGGGCATCTCCATAGCCCGTTGATATACCTAGTTGATGTGAGACTATCTCCTTACTTTTGTCTTCTCCACAACCACCATCTATTCCACCTATAGTGCTATGTCCATGGCTCACGCTCATGTATTGCGTGAAAGTTCAAAAAGTTTGAGAACTTCAAAAGTATGAAACAATTGCTTGGCTTGTCATCGGGGTTGTGCATGATTTGAATATTTTGTGTGATGTAGATGGAGTATAGCCAGACTATATGATTTTGTAGGGATAAGCTTTCTTTGGCCATGTTATTTTGAGAAGACATAATTGCCTTGTTAGTATGCTTGAAGTATTATTGTTTTTATGTCAATATTAAACTTTTGTTTTGAATCCTACGGATCTGAACATTCATGCCATAATAAACAAATTACATGGATAAATATGTTAGGTAGCATTCCACATCAAAAATTCCATTTTTTATCATTTACCTACTCGAGGACGAGCAGGAATTAAGCTTGGGGATGCTTGATACGTCTCCAACGTATCTATAATTTTTGATTGTTCCATGCTATTATATTATCTGTTTTGGATGTTTTATAAGCATTTATATGCTATTTTATATTATTTTTGGGACTAACCTATTAACCTAGAGCCCAGTGCCAGTTCCTGTTTTTACCCTGTTTTTGAGTTTCGCAGAAAAGGAATACCAAACGGAGTCCAAACGGAATAAAACCTTCGCGATGATTTTTCTTGGACCAGAAGACAACCAGGAGACTTGGAGATGAAGTCAGAAGAGCCACGAGGCGGCCAAAAGGACGGAGGGCGCGCCCAGGGGGTAGGGCGTGCCCCCACCCTTGTGGGCCCCTCGTGACTCCACCGACCTATTTCTTTTCCCATATATCCCATAAACAATAGAGGAGTCCACGAAAACACTTTCCCACCGCCGCAACCTTCTGTACCCGTGAGATCCCATCTGGGGACCTTTCCCGGCACCCTGCCGGAGGGGGATTCGATCACGGAGGTCTTCTACATCAACTCTATTGCCCTTCCCATGAAGCGTGAGTAGTTTACCACAGACCTACGGGTCCATAGCTAGTAGCTAGATGGCTTCTTCTCTCTCTTTGATTCTCAATACCATGTTCTACTCGATGTTCTTGGAGATCTATTCAATGTAATACTCTTTTGCGGTGTGTTTGCCGAGATCCGATGAATTGTGGATTTATGATCAGCTTATCTATGAATATTATTTGAATCTCCTCTAAATTCTTTTATGCATGATTTGATATCTTTGTAATTCTCTTTGAACTATCAGTTTAGTTTGGCCAACTAGATTAGTTTTTCTTGCAATGGGAGAAGTGCTTAGCTTTGGGTTCAATCTTGTGGTGTCCTTTCCCAGTGACAGTAGGGGCAGCAAGGCACGTATTGTATTGTTGCCATCGAGGATAAAAAGTTGGGGTTTTCATCATGTTGTTTCAGTTAATTCCTCTACATCATGTCATCTTGCTTAATGTGTTACTCCATTCTTATGAACTTAATACTCTAGATGCATGCTGGATAGTGGTCGATGTGTGGAGTAATAGTAGTAGATGCAGAATCATTTCGGTCTACTTAACACGGACGTGATGCCTATATTGATGATCATTGCCTTAGATATCATCATAACTTTGCGCTTTTCTACACTACAAAAAAATACACTTCCGTGATGATACGTGTTTGTCACAGTAGGTCGCATTTTTTGTGATGCATGTACATCCATGACAAATTTATGACAGAATCAAGATAGTCATACCTGTGCTGTCGTAGAAGTGTTCCATGACATTACCAACATTATCATCACGGAAGTGTCCACTTCCATGACGATAAATCGCGCGTCACAGAAGTGCTTTCGTCAAGGGTGACCGACACGTGGCATCCACCGTAACGGAACGCCGTTAAGCTATCGGGTCGGGTTTTGGATCCGATAACCCGTTAACAGCCCAGACTAATGGGGATTTTCCACGTGTAAAATCATCATTGGCTGGAGGAAACACGTATCGGCTCACCGTTGGGACAGACGTCATCTGCTCATTAGACCGAAGGCGCCTATGATACGGCGACACGTGGCACGGCCCAACAGAGGCCCATTCCTGTGAAAAGGCCGGCCCGTTTGACTTGGTCAAAAGGTGGCGGGCCGGCCCACGGAAAGCCTGTTAACGGCCTATTCGCATATAGCCCATTTACAGCCCGCTAACCCAGGGCCCGTTACGCCCTATCCGAATTAGGCCCAGTAGCGTCATCTGGGCCGTCCAATATGATTCAGCCCGTTTTAACTTCTGGCCCATGTGTGGCCCATGACTTCTTTCGGCCCATATGAGGACAACTCTTGGCCCATTAACGGCCCGTGGTGAAACTGGCCCGTAATGAACAGTGTATCACTTTATACCCATTAACGGCCCGTTATTCCATTGGGCCGTTTCCAGCCCAAGTTATCTTTCGGCCTTCTCAGGGCCCATTGATTCTTGGGCTCATTTGCAGCATTCGGTTACATACGGCCCGTTACTGTCATTTTCTGCTTGTGGGCCAAATTCAGCCCGTCGTTACAGTCGGCCCGTTTGCGGACCGTTAATACGTTGGGCCGTTTTCATGTCAAAAAAACCCGTTCGGCTGTTTTCATAGAGTTATCAAATACGGCCTATTAACGGCCCGTTATGGTCCACAAATAGTATGGCCCATGATTGGCAAAATGATGATACACCCAGTAGAAGGCCCATGGATCCTACGGCCCGTATGAGGCCCATGGATAGTACGGCCCGTAGAAGGCCCATGGACCTTACGGCCCGTAGAAGGCCCATGGACCCTAAGGCCCGTATAGAAGGCCGATGGATCCTACGGCCGGACGAAGGCCCATGGATCATACGGCCTGCAGGAGGCCCATGGTTACAACAGTCCGTGTGTTGCCACGATTATTTTGGCCTAGTTACCAAAAATAGGCTATTGTGGCCACTAGAAAAAAAACAGAAAAAAGAACTGC
Source organism: Aegilops tauschii subsp. strangulata (assembly GCF_002575655.3). Taxonomy (NCBI): domain Eukaryota; kingdom Viridiplantae; phylum Streptophyta; class Magnoliopsida; order Poales; family Poaceae; genus Aegilops; species Aegilops tauschii. Next base: position 104,557,063 of record NC_053038.3, on the reverse strand, counting down.
AGTGACTACAAGCAAACAACTAAACAAGACAAGAAGGAAATAAATAAGCAAGCAATTAACGCTAGCCTATTACCGCTATTACACATATTACATCCACTGGGCATCAAAGTTCGCCACCAGTGCAAATATAGGGAACAAAGCAGCACATTACATACACTGGCCGTCAAAATTGGCCACCCGTGCAAATAAACGCGGTAGCAAAACAAGAGCATAACTGAAACAACTTCAGAAGAGCTCAAGAAACGTTATCCTGGGTATCCACCATGCTGGCAATAAGCTTAGCAAGCTGATTAGCTTTGTCCTGTTTGGCGCTAAAATCCTCCAACGCTTGCTGTTGCACCAGAAAGTATGCATCTGAATGCTCCAGGGACTTCCGCAATCCTTCCGCTTCTTGTCACAGCACAGCTGATCGATGTCTTTCAGCTTGTAGTTGAGACTCAAGAAACCGAACTGATTCAGACAGTGAGTTTGAATAGTTTGTGCAAGCGGTAGTGGCCAGTAACTCGAACACTAAACCAAGACAGGACTTTGGGGTTGTCTCGCTGTCTTCAAGATAGTCTTCCTTAGCTGTTTTATCAGCTTTGTTGGGGACCAACAAGGATGTGTCACTATCCTGAACCTTATCTGCATTACTTCCTTTACCATTGCTTAATAAGGCACTCTTCCCCAATATTCTGTCAGCATTCTAAAAGAAGAAACAAGTAGACACATAACAAGTTTAGCATGTACTAGTATATGAAACTCATTTCGGTGAACCAGTTCATTAGTAAGGTGGACAGGATTAAACTACCAGGTCTTCTATTGCCAAGTACTAGTACATAATAAAAGCATCAAACAAACATATATCTATGTCCTATGGTCACTGCATTGTCTTGCCAAATCAAAATAGAGACACGGTTCAAATCATATCAGTTCAAGACAAAGCAGCAGTGAAAGAATACAAAGCGTGGGAAACTACACAGCACAACAAGATTTCAGATGGGTACCACGGGTCTACATGTACAACAACACTATTGGCTCTGTTGTGATGCTAGTAATGTGCATGATATGAAAGTCAACTGTATACACAATTGAAATTGAAATCAACAGAGCTATTGATAAGAGCAAACCTGTTAAAGAAACATGTGTGAACATACCTGCTGTGCCATTGGAGTTTCGATTGGATCCTTCAATTTGAAAATAAGTTTGTATGAGTAAATACAGTGATACAAGAGCAAACCAATCATAGTTAAAAAAGGCGCGCCTAAGCGAGCGCTTAAGCGCGCCTAGAATCTAGGCGTTGGCAAAACGCATTGCGCATAACTACGCATAATATATGCATAACTGCGCATAAGCATGCGCTTTGGTCAGTAAAGCGCAAGGCGGTGGCAAAACGCACAATTAACGCCTAGCGCTTTTTTGAACTATGATAGCAATGGAATCTTAAATTAGAACAGTTGTTCTTCAGGTTTAGGCACTTGTTCTACATGAACAGAGTACAGTAAGACGCAAGAATATAATACTTAAAAATAGAAAATGAGCTCATAGACCTTACCACATTCTTGGTTCGGGACCAGTACAGAACAAGGCGTTCCCAATCATCGTCCAGTAAATGTGTCTCAGGAGAACGTAAGGGAATTTGATGAGTTTCTTTGCCGGTGAAGTACGTTTTCTTCAAGTAATTCCGATACTGCCACCAAGCATTCTTGTAGATAGCAGAGATATTAGCACAGGTTAACTCATCCTGAGTTTCCAAGTCGGTCCTTCTCTATAGAGAAAAATGGGAAAATTTGTTGTATTATAACCATCATGGAGGTAGGATGTATGGGACGAAGCAAAGTAATTGCCATGAATAACATTACTTACACATAACTCCTGGACAAACACCTGCAACTGGCATTTTTCTTCATCTTCAGTATAATATTTCCAAGATGGGAAGATACGCACATACGATTTAACAACATCAAATGCGATAGATGCTAAACTACGACTAGCTGGTTGTGCTTCCTCCACAGGAATAGGCGTACTAACTGGTGGAGTTGGGGTTCGCCGTGATAGTACTGGCCCTTTGGGCACTGGAGCTGCCTTACTAACTGCTCTTATTTGGGAGCTCTGTGGTGGAGATGGTGCTGTGTCAACAGGAACTGGGTTACTATCGGCTTGGGTTGGGGTTAGATTGGGTGAAGCTGGTTCTCTGTCCATCGCAGTAGGGGTACAATCTGCGATAGTTTGGGTTATGTGTGGTAGGGCTGGTTCTTGTGCATGTACAACCGGGGTGCTACCTCCACCAAGAGGTACCACTGTTTTATTTGAAGACCGTGTTTTTAGTCTGCAAGATACTGGCATCACCCGCTCCAATTCAAATGGCTGATAAACAGGAAACATAGTTGAATGTACAGACATTGTATGAGAGACAGATGCAATAGATAGTGTGGAAAAAAGAGGGCATGAAATAGTTGACATGTACGTTGTTTAACTAAAACGGATAGCATGACATAATTTCACATATATGATGTCTATCTAAACTGGATAGCATAGCATAACATAATTCAAAGATATGATGAATAACTAAACAGGATCGCATGACATAATTCACCTACATGTTATCTAAGTAATCAGGATCGCATCATTTAATTCACATATGTGATTTATATGCTAAACAGAGGGCATTTGATATGATGTCTGAACTAAGAACATGGTGTTGAATATTGTGTATATGATGTCTAAACTATGCAATGCAAGACACCGTATGCATGATATGAGCAGTATAACCGTGCCAAGTTAGAGCATACACCTCAGTGGGGGAATAGGGCTGGTCATCTGTCTCTAAATCCATCTCTGAGGAGCTATCGGGAACCAACAAGAGATCTGCTTCGACAGGTAGCACTGTCTGCTCTGAAGGCCTTGTTTTCACTCCAGATTTTTCCATCTCCCACCCAAATGGCTGATTCACAGGAAGAGTAGTTTAATGTACAAACATTGTCGACAAATGGAAATGTAATGAAGAAAAGGATGGGCAAGATATCATTCAAATATATGATGCCTGGTTAAACAGGATGGCATTGCACATTTCACATATATTATGGCTGGCTAAAAGACATGAGACTGCATAATTCCCATATATGATATAGAAACTAAACAGGTGGCATTACAGAACATGTCTAAACTAAGCAGATGACATATATGATGTCAAAAGTAGGCACTGCAAGGCAACATATGCATGATATGACTAACATCATCATGCCAAGGTAGAGCAAACACCTTGGGGGTAAATAGGAGTGGTCAGCGGCGTCTAAATCCGCCTCAGAACAGATATCTTCCTCTGGATTACAATCTGGAGAGGGGTGGGGAGGGTTTGCCATTGAACCCACCATGGAGCGATATCTGCATGACATTGTATTGCCGCGCAAAACTCTTCTCTTTTTCTCTACATGTTAAGCATGACTGTGTACAATATCTTACATGCATATAAAAAATATGGTGAGATTATGTAAGGAGAGCATGCAGAAATTTAGAGTGATGGTAACAACCAGTGGATCGACGTTTTTCCGTTGAACCAAAATAGCCCTAATGGATCGACGTGAATGTATAGTAATAAGTGGTGCAACAAGTGTACAACCTCTTTGCCGTAGCCGTGTCGACCTCAGCATCATTGGGTTGGTCGCTGAAGCAGTTGAGGCAGATGTGGCTGTCGGAGGTGTGGAGGAAGATCTGAGGAATCTGTAGATGGCGTCCAGGGCACTGCTCTGTTGTGATGGATCGTTTTGTCGTTGGAGCAGCTCCGGTGAGCCGTAAGACGTCAAGGCTGAAGCAGCACAAGACAGACATCGCCAATCTCAAGTGGGATTCTAATAGCATCTCCAATAGATGATGCAAAATGAATGTAAAATTAACATCACCAAAAACCACCTGACTACAACAGATGAGGTAAAAACTGTTGACTCTGAACTTAACTGTCGAAATTGAAATTTACTGTGGAATCTGAATGCTACTATCGAAACTAAACGCAATGGTAGCAGAGAGGCACTTGACATGTAGTTTAGGGAGGGCCTGCATTTCATCTTCAACCTGCACCCCCCTGAGCCGCCAGCCACCACCGGCCGAACCGCCGGCCCCAGCGCCGCCTCGCCGCCCCGAAACAACTCGCCACTGCCGCCCCGGCCAGCCCTGTAGGCCCCCCTCCCCCCCACCCTGAACCCTAAGATAGATAGTGGGGTACCTCTCCGGCGAGCCCCCGTCCCTGCTGCGGGTGGTTCTTCCTTAACTCCGGTGAGCCCCCCAACCCCTGAAAATTGACTGACCCAAAAGTCGATTCAGTCGACTGAAGTGTGTCTTAATCGGAGCAGAGCAACAGCACGAGCGAGCGGGAGAGCAGCAGCAGCTGGGCGAGCGAGCGATCGAGTGAGAGCCGGAGCAGCAGCAGCAGCACGAGCGACCGAGCGAGAGCCGGAGCAGCAGCAGCAGCAGATCCGGCTGGTATGGACGCCGCCACCGAAGGGGCCTCGCACTGGGGGAGAGCCGTCGTGGAGATGTCGCCCGCGGCGCCGGCTTCAAGGTAACCGCTCCATGGGGGTGCGGGATGGAGCACCGTCAGTGCCGGGAGGTCGAGTTAAGGAGAAGGTGCGATGCGATGAGTGTACAACCTCTTTGGTGGCGCCGAGTAGGCCTCGGCTTCGTCCGAGGAGTCGGTGAGGATGCTACGGTTCCGGTGGAGCAGGTTAAGGCGGCGCTGTGGGGATGGAGCAGCCGTGATAGACGAGGCGATCGTCGGAGCAGCTCCTTGGAGGTGGAGGACGGGGCGGCTGAACCAGCGGGACGGCGAGATGGACGACGGATCCTCATCCAGGGAGGTGGACGAGGGACGTTGAGCTGTTGCGGTGGACGACGTCGTCGGGGAAGAGGCTCCAGCTGGGCAGCGGTGACGTGGCGGACGGAGGAGGGTGGGGTTTCGCGGCTGGAGCGGAGAGGTTATGGCGGCCTGGGATTTTGAATGGCGAAAAGGGGGCGACGGGAGGGGGTGAAGCATGACTTAGGGACGCGCTTGTCCAAAATGTAGGGTGTGTTACAAAAGTACCCCCCCCACCGATTTGAACTAGCGGCCCTTTCGGCTCAGGGTTAGAAGGGGGATTTCGCATGTCGGGATTTGGCAGTTGGAGGGAGTTTTCACGCGTGTTGTAATTTCGGGATAGCAAGGCGCGGGTTGTGAAGGCGCCAGTTTTGGGAGCACGATATCTGAATTTTTGGGATATAACAAGACGCGGGTTGAATTTTAGGGACAAGCCTAACGTGTAGTAATATTGTACTTGTACGTACCAAATCAATTCGCACTTCCCTCAACCAAAAAGAAAACGAAAAAAATAAAACTATTGACACCACATAAAGAGAGAGTCTTGCCCCGTTTTACTATACAAATACTATTCAAAGCTACTCCCTCCTTCCATCTATATAGGGCCTAATGCGTTTTTCGATGCTAACTTTGACCAAATATTAGAGCAATGATATATGACATGCAACTTACACAAAGCACACCATTAAATTCGTCTGTGGAAGGTTCTTTCAATGATATAATTTTCACATTGTGCATGTCATGTACTATTAATCTTGTCAATAGTCAAAGGCGGTCTTAAAAATCTCATTACGCCCTATATAGATGGAAGGAGGGAGTATGAATCCATGTTATGTCCGATTAAATTTTTTGGCTTGCTGTATAATGCATGTAACCTACTCATACCAACATTTTAGTGCATTCCAAATGTCTATACTACCGCTGCAATTAGAACTAAATTTGAATTCGTTTCTCTATTTCAATAAGAATCTACAATCATGATTGTTGCCAACTTCAACCATCATAGTTTCCTTGCTATCCGCCAGATATAGATCGGACGGCCTATAATGCAGGATGGCAGGCACACCATCATCAACAACTCCGTTTTTTTATAAGAGCAGAGATAAAATATATTAAATGTAGTATAACATGTTCAAACCACACCATGTGTATCACCGTTATATATATTCACACATGCGTCGATTTGAAACACTATGATAAATTCTTCAAATATCTGAATTCGCTTTTTATAATGAAGTATATATGATCTCTATTCGTCTTTTACACCCACACAACCCTCTTATCTTTGTAGCTAGCGCTAACTTTCTCTTGTGCATGCACACGCCCGCATCCCTCTCACCCTCCCTCAGCATTCTCTAGCTCCATCGCGCAAATTCGTCTTTTCACTTTAGGTCGTTCACCCACGGTGTGTGTAGGCCCCCCATCTCCTTCTTTATGGCACACATTGATCGATATGCCTCTCTAGTCAGGTGTGCCTAGCACAAACACAAGCTTCCCCTCTTCTCTTGTCACCGTCCATGCCTCACTCCCACCACACTTTTCATCGTTCTCGTACTCGCACACTCCTCCCCCCTCGATATAGTATGCCTCTCGTACCACCTCCAACATGCATCCCTCTCTCTATCCTTCTCCTCGTGCCTCATTTGCTTCTAACACACACATGCATGTATACCGATCAATCTCCCAACATATACCTAGATCGACTTTAACTACCCCCCCCCCATCGATCAACGTACCTCACAAGTTATGTCTCTCCTTTCTCTAACAAAGGGCGATTGATCTTCCTATGTAGTTACGTCTGCTTACCACAGCCACATCGTCCCCCCTCATCATTTGTGCATGCCTCCTGACCCGTTTCTCACACGCACGTGCACAGACAACAAGCAGCCATCTCCTCTCTTATTGATATTGCGGGCATGCCCTCCGCTTGTCTAGCAAGCCTATCCCACCATTTGTTAGAAGCAACTCCACTACCACCCCCTCCAACACTCTAGCTCTGTCTCTCTCCCAACCTTATTCCTCTCCTGCACATATGCATGGATGCCGATCGATCTCCCTTAATACATGAGGCAGACCGATCTCCTTAATACATGAGGTAGGCCTCTCTCCTCCTCCACACATATACCAGCCATTGTACCTCTATAGTTAATTGGGCCTCCCTCTTCCCCCACCACACACCGATAGTCGAGCGCTGCTGGTAGGTATCCATGCCACAGAGACAAACTGCACATGTCCCATCTCACGTTCCAGTAGGCCAGCCACTCTATATCTTTGACGTGGGCACACACAAATTCGATGGCACTCTTTATCGATCGCACGTGCACACGCACACACACATCATCCCTCTCTTCGATTCTATGGACACCTCAAGCCGATGATACCTCCACTCTCTTCTCGTGGATCGCCCCCTCTATATATATGTTATATCCAGGACTCTATTTCACACACATTGCATATGTTACATTTTTTGATTGACCCCCCCCAAAAAAACTCTCAAGAACCCACACACTATATCTCTCTAGGTTTGTATCTCTCTCACACAACCCCACGTAGGTGGTGTACATATACAAGAAGAGAATAGGTGCACCGTGCACATACTCACGCTTCGTGCCCAGCCACACCCGCGCGGGTACACGGTGGAGCTCATTTCTTTATGAAATGGCAGCCCACGTGCTAATTTGAATGCCTGTAGCGGTTGTTTACCTAGGGAGGTCGTGTACCACGCGTGCACGAAACAAAGTTCGACTTGACGCGTTGCCGCATTATTTTTAAATAAAGTTATAGCGCTCAATGGCACGTACACAGAATATAAAACGATTTTTATGGAGAAAAAGGTAGTCCGCTCACTATATACAATGGAGCCTGCCTGCCTGGTTTGTCGCTCTTCAGATTATCTCACACAAGGCTGCGGTGGCCTCTCTCTCTCTCTCACCGTTGGTCACTGATCCGGCCGCATCCCGTCCGCCTGGGGAAAGGGAGTGCGGTGGCCTCTCTCTCTCTCACCGTTGGTCACTGATCCGGCCGCATCCCGTCCGCCGGGGGAAAGGGAGTGCGGTGGCCTCTCTCTCTCACCGTTGGTCATTGATCTGGCCGCATCCCGTCCGCCGGGGGGAAGGGAGGAAGTGCATCGTTTCTCCGTTTGACGGTGCCGAGGTAGCACGTCCCGATCTGCGGTACACGCCGTTCTCTCTGACCAAGCTCCGGCGCGGCAGGGCCTACGCCACATGCTCGCAGATTCCGCCCGCCGCCGCTCACCTAGTTACATCCCGACGACCTGCAGGTATCCCCTCCGGCCTTGCTCCACTGCCCGTCTTCCCACGTCGCTGCATGTGGATCTTCCATAGTTCTTTGCCCAAAACGTAGCTCGTCCGGCGTACTTTCCATATTGCATTCTCGTCCTCACACCATTTTAGACAAACACAACCGTGTTGTTATCTTCCCTTAGGACAAGGAATATGCTTTTTTTGTCGTCGCATGTGTCATCAACTGTTATTGGCTAGTAATTGTTTCCTTTCTACTCGTTGCTATTGCGACCTTTTGGTGAACTGCACAAATCACTTTTTTCTTAAGAGTGTTTTGTGCAGTTGTACTAAAATGTCACACGGGCAACGTCTCTACATTTCAATGCGACTGCACAAAGGGAGATTGGTTTTGCTCTATCCTCCTCATCCAACTCCGAGCCTAATCTTCTCCAACTAGTTAGTCTTAAGAGAGACTGCAAAGGTGACCGGCTTCTATTTGTGTGTTTATTGTTTCATCAGCAGTCCTCTATTATCGTAATCACACTTAATATCTTTGGAATAGGGACGCTCAGCTCTATTTTAGTGGAACTGCACAAAATGATCGGAATGTTGCATGCTCCAGGCAGCTACTTTTTTTCCCAACATGCCTTGTTGATTTAGACAGAGCTGGGGGGACGTTGCTGCCAATGAAAGCATGGATCAATTTTAATTTAACACCTTCTCACAACTCTGTCTTTAGTTGTGATGTAATTATTAGCTCTGATCTGCTAATAATTGACATGCATTAGCAAGGAAGTTAGTTTTTTATTGTTTCCGAAAGAGCATCGATGGCAAGACATGCGAAACAAAAGCTGAAAGCTCACACCATTGTACAATTTCATGTCGCTGGAAAATTATTTGTATAGTACGTCAATTATGTAAACAAATGATGGAAGCTTGATAGCATTGCCAGAAGCCTCTTCATCATCCGGGTCCATGTGCCATGCACAAAAATATACTCCTTCGTTCCTAAATATTTATCTTTTTACAAATTTCAAACGGGCATATTTTAGAGTGTAGATTCACTCATTTTGCTTCGTATGTGTACTCCCTCCGTTCCTAAATATTCTATTCGTCTTTCTAGAGATTTCAACAAGTGACTACATACGGAGCAAAATGAGTGAATCTACACTCTAAAATATGTCTATATACATCCGTATGTGCCAGTCCATTTGAAATCTCTAAAAAGACAAATATTTGAGTAGTCACTCGTTGAAATCTCTAGAAAGACAAATACTCCGGAGTATATTTAAGAACCGAGGGGGTAGTGCACAACCGCATGGGAGACTCAGCCCGGTCGTTGCGCCGCATTAATAGTGAGTAATGAGGAGTCAAATCATAAGCCCCACCTTTCCCACTGTAAGTTGCTTTGAAGAAGCAACCATCAATACGCTCTTCTTTGAATCCGCTCATACTACTCCATCCATCACTGTTTATACAGCGCGCTTCAGAAAAAAGAAAAAAAAATCGGTGGGACCAAGGCGACTAGCGATCGGCCTGAAAAATAGCATTGGTAGTTATAGCACGGCGTCTATTACTAGAGGGAATAATGCGTACACACATGCATGCAGTGCTTCCACCCCGGGTACACACATGCATGCACTTACTCCACTCCGTAGTAGTACAGTACATGGAGAGAAAATTGTGGACTTGATTGCGGTTACCACGCCCTAATTAATTGAGCATTAAACCAAACGCGTCTAAAGTCTCTCTGGTGGTGGAAATGCATTGAGAGAAATGCATCATAATGAAGTGCGCCCTATAAACTGTGATGGAGGGAGGAGTAGTATGAAGGTGCAAAACCAAGTACGCGTATGGCCAGTCGGTCAACGCACCTCCTCTTGGCATATCACTGACATGTGGGACAGGAGTGTGAGCAACCCGATCTCAATTGATGGCAAAGAGCCAACCCGCCGTTCCTTGAGAGAGACGAGGAGCGAGAACACACAGACGGGCTCGCACGGAGGCCAAGATATATTCGAGCATGGTTGGTTGATCGATATCATTCATTACATGTTGGGCTGCCGTTTTCCGCCCTTCTCCGGAATAAACATGTACTTTATCAGAGATAAAAAAATAAGAGTACAGACGCTCCACCATGCGGTTCTAGTAGTAGTACTACTCGTACTACTGCGCTTGGCTCTTCGCCTCTTCGTGAAGTCGAACAATGATGGTACTCCGCATGTTGGGTACTACAGTGTATGCCTCTGACAATCTGACACCGAATGGACTGATGCATGTCCACCGAGGGTAGGTTGCATTAGTCAAAAGGCGTAAGCGAGCTTCACCTTGTCCTGCAAGCTTCTCCTCATTCTGCGAGTTGACGGGACACACCAAAAAGTAGTGCTAGTCCATACTCCCTCCTTTCCGGTTAATATGGCTTAATCTTTTTTGCGGGTAAATGAGAGATATTTATTCATATATAAGCATTCTTAGGACGATTAGCCAAGACACTGGTCACTAGGAAGCGAGGTACCCCGCAAAAAAAGAAGTAGGAAACGAGGTGTTTCATCAAGCCAGCTCTCGGCCACATTCAAAGTGCAGCAAGCACGGTTCGCACGAAGATGCGCCGCAAGGTTTGCTGACCTGTTTACATGCTGAATAAAAAAAAGAGGAAATATTACCGAGCGCTACTATTTTTAACAGGATATGAGCCAGAATTAAGCGAGAATTGTGGCGAGTGTTCCATGCAATCAACTTCCATTATCACATGCGAGAACCCTCTAAGAGAACCAAATGTGTTGAAGATTGCTTTATCACATTTTAAAATTATAATAAGAGTGCAGACGCTCCTCCATCCGGTTCCTAGTACTAGTATAGTACGTACCTTTATAGACTATAGTAGTAGTACTAGTAAACTTTGCGCTTGGCTGTTCGCCTATTCGGGAAGTCGAACAATAATAGCACTAGTAGTATAGTGTATGCTTCTGGCAATCTGACACCGAATTAACTGTTGCACGTCCACCGCCTGAGCGAGGGAGAGCTTGCATTAGTCAAAAGTTTCTCCTTGTCCTGCGAGCCACCGCGCGCAAGCTTCTCCCGTCCTGCAACCTTCTCCTCGTTCGGCAAGTTGACGGGACACAACAAAGTAATGCTAGTCCATACTGGCTCCTCTCCGGTTAATATGGCTTAATTTCAAACGAGATAAATACACTGTCTGTCACTGTATATTTGTAAAAATACGGTCAGTGGACTTCATAATACGCTCACTGCGCTCAATATATATATTTTCCGATGTTTATATGGTCACTAGCTCACCCTGACTGAGTATGTGTGTGCATGCACGTGTAGGTTGAGCACTTGAGCGTGACCGTGTGTGTTCCGTCGTGTGCTCGGACATGCATGCATTAGGGCGTCGCGCGCGTTTTTGCGTCCATGTGTACGTGTGACTGTTGCATACACGTAGGGGGAGTACGTGTAGGGGCCACTAAGGAGCAGTCAAATCACACAGTAAGTTAGTCGGAAGAAGCAACCAACATTTCACTCTTGAATGACACGTACGCAATATAAAATGGTTGATATGGAGAGAAAAAGAAAACCACTATATATACACTAGCAGGAGCCTAAGCTACAAGCCTGCTTGCTTAGGTTGCTCTCTTCACAAGCATAGAATGACGGGCCTGATCCCGCAGCTGGGGGAAGGGAAAAATGTTCTGCGTAGACAGGTCGACATCGGCGAGGGAGAAAACCCACAGTCGGTGCGTCCCAATCGGGGGTCACCGCGGTATGGGCCGATGCCGCGTCCCAACCACCCTTCTAGCTACAGCCCGACGTCCCAGGTAGTCCATCTTCCTTTTGGAGCCGGCTAGCTCCACTGCCGTAGCTCCATCTCCATGTCGATCTTTCTCTACTTCTACCGGCTTCTACTTGTGATGAGTTTATGTCTCATGAACTAGTGCCAGTACTATTATTCTAATCACACTTCTTCAATATCTTTGCCATCAGGGATGCTCAGGTCGATTTTAGTGGAACTGCACAAAAGCATCGTATGATCCGAGGGTGCCAGCCATCTTTAATTCGACAGCTTCTACCTGGCCAGGAAATTAAATCATGTTTAGGGTTTAGGGTTTAAGTCGTAGTGACCCCATCAGTAGTTTTTCTTTCGTACACGCTCTCACAACTTTTTTCTTTAGTTGTGAAGTAAATATTGGCTATGATCTGTGAATCATTGAGATGCATCAGCATGCGTGTTAGTTTTCCTTTGTATTTGATGGAATGTTGTAACGGGGCAACCTTGGAATAGGGAAGAAAATGGAGTAAAAAGTTTCCGTTTTTCCGGATAAAAAATGGAAACGGAGAGAAACCAACGTTTCGTTTCGTTGGATCGCACCATCGAGCAAAACCAACGTTTAAATCACGTCTGTCGTGTTCGTGTCTCACCCTCCTCCACGGCTCGACCCCACACGGTCGCTCGGCATGCCACTCACCGCAAACCGAGTATACGATAACTTTCCCGCCTGCTTGTCGATGGATCGTGCCATGGAGTACTAGCACTACTGGAAGAGATTGATGAGTTGGGGGAGGACAGCTAGCTGTAGCACGGACTCCCAAAAACTTTTTACATGCATGTTGTAGCCGGCTATTGCGACCTTTGAACGCGGAGCAGCCGCGTGCACCCGGAAGCGGCGCGGGCGACGCTCTCTCGGCCGGCGCGCCGCTTCAATGCCGGCGCCAGTGAGAGGTCGCGTCCGCTCTGGCCGGGCATGAATGCTGCACTGACCGTTTCGGGCGGGAAGCACGCGCGGGTGATGAAGAGGGTTCGGGTTGGTCAGGACCGGCCGTGGCAGCGGTCCGGATGTGCGCAAACAAGAGATGTTGTACGTTAATATTGCCGCGTATATAATTAACAACGTAAATAAAGTGCCAGTTGGACAAATATGATTGGAGATGGAGATGGAAATGGAATTTTACGTAAACACGGATAGGCATGTCTATGTCTATGTGTGTGCGCGCGACGACTCTCGCGACCTGGAAGCGGGGGCGTGTTTTTGATCGAGTTTTCTTTCTTGGTACGTTAGAAAAATTGTCCGCCAGTTTTCGTTTCTTTTTTCCGGGAACGCGCGTATTCTATTTAAAACCACTGCTATGGAGAGATATTTTTACTCCATTATAGCCTCTTGTTTGATAGAGTTCGTGTCTCGCTCTCTCACCCTCTCCATATCAAAACAAGATGACACGTGAAGGACAGGAAGTGCGACCAGGACGCGTGGGCGTGGATCATTAGTTCATCGGAAGTAGTACTAGTTTTCTTCACTGTACATTAAATAAAGAGTTTCGTTTCGTACTTACACAATTTAAATGATTGCTATGGAGAGAATAAGAAAACCACTCCACTATATATTAGTCGTATACATGAGAGTACTATATGGACGCAGCTTCATTGACTTAGTGCACCTGCCTTTGGATTTATGACAGGTGGGCCCAAAATGTGGCTGGCTCACCTGTCATACAGCCAAAAGCAGGTGCAGTGAAGGCACCGGAGCTCAGTCCGTACTACAGTAGTATATATATATATAAGCGAGAGCCTCAGCGCTTGTTCGCTAGGGTTTGCACTCTCCACACGCTCGCCGCACTACATATATGTTCCATGCGGGAGGCTCAGCGTTCATTTGCTAGGGTTTGCTATATTCACAGTCTCTCACCCTCTCTTCACCAGATCTAAACAAGACTGCGTTGGCCTCTTGTCTCTCTCTCCCCCCTCACAGCTAGTGAAGGAGGCGTCTGTATCCCGTCACACCGGGAAGGGGAGGAGGTGCAGCATTCACTCTATCGCCTTCGGCGAGGGAGGCAATCGACTGCCGGCTGCGCTGTTCTCTTTCACCCAGCGCCTGTGCGGGAGGGCCACCGACCCCTTCTTCCTCGCTGCCGTATGTAGTGTGGGCAGATCCGGCCTCCCGCCGCACGCCTTGCCACATCCTGACGACCCTAAGGTATAAGTTTCTTTAAAACCGTCGTTGCTCTAGCTGCATGTGGATCTTTTTCGATCTGTAGTCGAATCTAGGTCTTGGTTCAAAGAGAAAAGAAGGGTGCAGTGGGCTGGAGCAAGAATCTAGGACGTGGTTCAATGAGGAAAGGAGGGGCGGAAAGTAGTATAGACTGGCTATCCAGCCACTTTGTAGGTCGAAAAGGGAAAAAGGGGGTAACCCAGTACACACATCTGTAAGGAACCGATCTCTTTGTTGAAAAGGGAAAGAAACTGGGGGGTCGGGTAGTTTGTGCAGCACTAGATTTGCTGCCCTCACATAGGAAGAAGGTTCAAAGAGAACAAATATGGGACCAGCGCATATATGCTGCTTGGCTACATACTCTGCATCACCCATTTATACGTGTGGACGCACATGGTGCTGGCATGTCCCATACAGCTATTTTGCTATTGTTAATCTAAGAATGCCGCCGGAAAATTGAAGCAATGCCACTGTTAAAAGTAAATTACATTTTTTAATGAATGTTGTTTCAAGAGAATGTCTCTATTAATATGAATCAATGCAACCGTTTTAGAAATGCTACTGTCCTACTTTGTTTTCCATCCAAGATAAGTTAGATGCTTCTTTCTGTCACCGTTTGTTTCATCCTCCTTTATCGGCAAGTAATTGTTTCCTTTTTTGCCTCTGTTAAAACAGGGCTACCGATTCAACTTGTTGCTATTGCGACATTTTGCTTCGCTACTCGAAACACTTATGTTTTAAGAGTGTTTTGTGCAGTTCAACTTGAATGTCACACCGGTGACTTTGCTTAATTTTGGTGGAACTGCACAAAAGGAGATCGAGATCGTATTTTATCGTTGTCGTCTCATGAAAGGTCAGTACAGGCCTTCATCCACATGATTGTGCAGTGTGCTTTGAGATGTTGTGCTACTTGTATTGGTACTGTTTTAAATAAATGTTGAATCGAAGCTATTGTATTGTTGTCTTTTCCCATGAAGTAGTGAACAAAAATGGGACCAACCCAGACATGATGCTTGTTGCTTTGTTACAACAAACTCTGCATCACCCCCTTTATAAGTAGATGGAAGCACATACTATTGTTGCGCCCACTCTCCCCTGGAACTGTTTATGCTTTTCGTTAATCTAATGCCGCTGGTAAAATTAAGCAATGCCACTCTCAGAATTAATTAACTACTGAATCTTAGTTCAAAACTGCAACACTTGTTAGGAATGGTACTATCCTGCTTTGTAGTTCTTTCTACATGTTTAACCAAGGTATTGTTAAGATAATGTCTCTGTTAAAATGAATCAGTTGCATTGTTTTAGGAATGGTACTTTTCTGCTTTGTCGTTCTTTATACATGTTGAAACAAGGCATTGTTAAGATAATGTCTCAGTCAATATGAATGAATCACACTGATGGAGAATTGCTACTCTCCTGCTTTGTTTCCCATTAAGATAAAGTAGATCAGTAGATGCTTTTATTCTACGAGTACAAGTCATCAACCGTTATTTCTCAGTAATTGTTTCCCTTATACCTATTGTTGCTTATAGGGATATCAAAATTAAAGCTCAGTTTTATTCCGACTTCGATTTTAGTTGAACTGCACAAAAGGATCCAATGTGTCCAAGGCAAACTGCTGCATTACTGGGTCTAGTTGGTCGTTCCACTTTGCAGAAAGAAGCAGTCACTGTTTGCGCTACATTACAGAAGGAATGACCGAGAAGCTTTACAGAGTATTATTAGACACCGGTGACATGACTAGTCTGCAGAGACCATTGGCAATTTAACAACACGTGGAGTGCCCTGGGCAAAAAGTGCCCAAACAAGTACAAGAAGCTACGACAGGACTCCGCGATCATAGGCATTACATATTTTGAATGGGAAAAGCTTGTCAAAGTTTAATCATTGATGTTAGCAAGAAGACGTTAGTTTAATATATTGGAATTGGAAAACCTTGTCAAAATTTGCTCATTGATGTTAGCCAGAAGACATGCATTTGATATTTTTGAGTGGGACGCCCTTGCTGTGAGCAGCGTCGAGTGTTTTTTCCTATTCCTGTGTTCAGTTTAGAAGTAAATAGTTAATCTGCTGAGATATTCCTGTGCTAAGAGTTTGTTCTGAATATTTTCTATGTAATGCCAGGCCTTGTGTTTGATTGCAAAGTTGAGCTTGGAATGTTGTGGCATGCGGCATCACGAGCTATTCACCGTGCCTCCTGAGAATAATGCTTCATATTGTTTTGCATGTTGATCTAATGCCAGTGATTTGCTTGTTAAGAAGATCAACCTCTTCTGTTGTTTCCGTGCTTAAGAAGTTCATCGTCTGATGTTTCATTCATAGCCTATACGACAAGTCGGGTAGGTTAGATGTGAAACCATATGATCTTCCGACCAACTCATGATATTAGGCCGTGATTGGATCGTCGTTTTCCAACCAAAACCGCTTGTAAAACTGACGCTTGTAAATTAAAGCAGATGGTCTCGGGCAAAGGCGCTTGGTTGGTCGATTTCGACTAGTAAAATATCGGAAGTACTTCACACACACGATAAAAACGCTGAACGACACTCGGATGATTGCTAATCCAGCCGTTAGCTGCTGTTTCAGCCTTGCCCATGGATGGCATGATACGCACGTCGTGCATGTATCGTCTGGTAATGTCGTCCATATAGCAGTGCTCGTAAAATATACACTAGTCTCTCAAATTACACGCGTAACCCGCCGGTTTTACTTACAGACCTCGGGCCCTCGGTTTCATTACGCCTGCATTTTACGCGTTGCTTCCGATGACGAGTAAATTACACTTGTATGTTAATACAGGTTTGAAATAAACCAGAGCTCCCAAGCGCGGCCTTACCGTTTCATGCCGTCTTAGTTTCTCGAAGGTGCTCATAGGTGTCCGATGATCCTGGCTTCCTGAATGAGCAGCGGGCGCTGTATCAGACCATCCATCGGGCCCGCGAGGCCCTCTCCGTTGTCCTTCGAGTTGTTGCGCTCGCCGTGGCGCCGAGCATTGTTAACATCGTCAACGAACATGAGGATTCAGGAGATGACTTTATTTTGACTGGATGACACTAGGGACCCACTAGGGCCATAGCCGTACGTACGCAAGTGCCTCCTTATTATGTACAACTATATTTTTTTGCTTTCTCCTGGTTTCCTGACATCACGGTCCCACACCATTGTCAACCTATGTAGTCAATATAAACGAGAGAATTGCACAAGGTGCGGCCGACAGCTGGGACCAAGCAGCTCAAGAAGTATTTGTGTTTTTGAGGCGTGAGCACTGCAGAGTTTTTCTTGGCGATGATTTCGTTGTTGTTCAGAGGAGAGCAGGGTATGAACTGGGCGGGCTGTGGCCCGTCTAGCCCAGGCCAGATATCCAGCCCAGATACTAATTTTTTCAAGATGAAAATGGCTAGCCCGGCTATACGTCTTTTTGAGAAATACCCAGGCAAGGTCAACTTGTTATTCTCCGCCCCGCTGGGCTGCAAATCTTTCCTAGGAGGGATGCATTAGGCTTAACAGGAAAATGGGCTTTAAAAAATAATAAATGGGATGTAATTATAAAAACTAGGCAGTAACTATAAAAAAATGCACCAAACACAAAATTAGTTTATAAAATATTATTTATGGATTTTGAAAATCTTAAATTTTCATTGTTGCGCGCGCAATGTTTCGTTGGATTTTTACCTAATACAAATTTATATTTAATCTGACTAGAAATTTCGGGATAAAAATATTTCGGATCCCATCAAAATGTGGGAAATTTATTGAATTCTATTTTCAACGGTTGGTTGAAATTATTAATCGTTGTCCTAGCTAGAAAATGGGTTGTACTTTGAACAAACTGTAAATGGGTTGTTGTAAATTCCATTAGAATTCAAAAATGGGCTGTACATTCTTACAAAACGCAAATGGGCTATAAGTTCTCTGCCACACACTTGTGGGCCTACTAAGTGACGTGTCCCCTAAAAAAATAAGTTGACGCGTATGCAAGGCTTTGTCAACTTATTATAGTCAACACACGGTTCTAGCAGCAGTGGCCGTTGGATGTCTATCCAACGGATGTCGTGCTTCTTCTTCAATCTCGGATATTCTTAGCTTCGGCCGCCCAAAAAATGATTCCTCCCCCTGACATCTGGGGTGCACCGTTTCGGAGGCTGACCTGTGGGCCTACTAAGTTGGAGCGTACCAAGGGCTTTGTCAACTTTGTCAATATAAACGATTCTAGATTCAGTGACCGTACAATGTCCATCCAACGGCCGTAGTGCTTCTTCAACATCTGGTCTTCTTGGTCCAGCCGCCCAAAGCAGCGCCGGTCGTGGCGCCTGCTCCTGCCTCCCGTGGCCGGCTGTGCTGCCGCAGAGGCCTTACCGCCCCCATACTACTCCCACCGCTGGCCAGGCCATCCCTCCACTCACCCACACCCCCTGTTATTTTGCAGCGACGGCAGCCTCACACTGCAGCCGAACCAGTGAACCCTCGTACTCCTCTCCGCGCGGGCTTCCACTACTGCGTCTTCCCCGGCTCCGCGTCGTCCCCTTCCTAGGCCTCGCCATCGTCCACCGCCCTGGTGCTCTCGTCGCGGCGTGGTCAACGTGGTCAACAACCGACTTCCATCGGAAGAGTACTGTATGTGGAGAGGCTGACAGTTGGGTCCACGACGGCCGCAAGGAAGTTCCTCCTTATTACGCGCAAAATAATTATTCCTCCACCTGACAGCGGGGACCCACCGGACGGGCCACCAGTATTTTGCGAAAAAAATTGTTTCCCCCTGACTGCTAGGACCCACCGGACGGGCCACCGTATTTCGCGAAAAAAAAATCCCCCCGCTGCCAGCTCGGACCCACCGGAAGTGCCTCTTTATTACGCACAAAAAATGAATACTCCCCCGGCTAGCTGGGACCCACCTTGGTGGGAGGCTGACTTGTGGGCCTACTAAGTTGACGGGGACGAAGGGCTTTGTCAACTTAGTCAATATGAACGATTCTAGCTCCAGTGATCGTACGATGTTCATCCAACGGCCGTAGTGCTTCTTCAACCTGTGGTCTTCTTGCTCCAGCCGCCCAAAGCAGTGCCGGTCGTGCCGCATGCTCCTGCCTCCCGTGGCCGGCTGTGCTGCCGCAGAGGCCTCACCGCCCCCTACTATTCCCACTGCTGGCCAGGCCCTGCGGCGACGGCAGCCTCACACCGCAGCCGAACCAGTGAACCCCTGTACTCCTCTCTGCGCGGGCTTCCACTGCCGCGTCTTCCCCGGCTTCACGTCGTCCCCTTCCTAGGCCTCGCCGTCGTCCACCGCCGTGGTGCTCTCTGCGCGGCGTGGTCAACGTGGTCAAGGAACGACTTCCATCGAAAGAGTACTGTACGTGGAGAGGCTGACAGCTGGGTCCACGGCCACAGCCCAGTTTTTTATGTTTTGCCAAGTAAGTCGCTTTGTCGGGCCTGTTGGGCTGCAAATCTTTCAAGACGAGGAGAGCTTTCATTCGGCTGGCTGAGAAAATGGCCCATCAGTAATGAGAAATGGGCTGTACATTTTTAAAACACATCAAACCGGCAATTAGTTTCAAATATCTTTTTTTTCATTTCGAGATTTTAAATTACATTAATTTTTATGCGTGGAGAATTCGTTGGATTTTATATTGATATACATTTATTTTTAAGATCAGTTTGAATGTGAGTCGAAATTTCAGGATTAAAAACAGTTCGGACCGCACCGAAATATGCAAAATTTCGTATAATTTTTTAACCGTGGCCACAATATGGGCTGTAATGCTAACAAAAAGAATATGGGCTCCAAAAAAAACCTTAATAATTAGCAAATGGGCTGTAAATTATTAAAAATAATGGCAGATGGTTGTATGCTATTTCCACAGATTTGAGGCTTTCCTAAAAAAAGGTTGACGCACAAGCAGTGAATGTTGGATGGCCATCCAACGGCCGTCATGCTTCTTCAATCTCTGCTCTTCCTGCTCCAGCCGCTCAAACAAGCGCCGGCGGGACTGCCTGCTCCCTCCTCCTCGCGGCCGGCTCTGCTGCCGCGCAGGCCTCACCGCCCCACCATACTCCCATCGCTGGCCTAGCCATCCCTCTACTCACCCACACCTGCTGTTATTCTCCGGCGACGGCAGACGAACCAGTAAACCCTCGTACAGTCGTACTCCCCTCCGCGTGGGAAACAACTGCCGAGTCTTCCCTGCCTCCGTGTCGTTCCCTTCCTAGGCATCGCCGTCGTCCACCGCCCTGGTGCTCTCGGCGCGGCCTGGTCAACGTGGTCAACGACCGACATGCATCTGAAGTGGACTGTACGTGGAGAGGCCGACAGCTGGGTCCACAGCCGCACGCAAGGAAATGCCTCCTTATTACGCGCAAAATAATGATTCCTCCACCTGACATCAAGGACCCACCGAAAAGGCCTCTGTATTTCGCGAAAAAACATTACCGCCGCTGACAGCTCGGACCCACCAGCTATATCTTCACACGCAAGGAAGTGCCTCCTTATTACGCACAAAAAATGAATACTCCCCCTGCTAGCTGGGACCCACCATGGTGGGAGGCTGACTTGTGGGCCTACTAAGTTGACTGGGACGGGGGCCTTTGTCAACTTTAGTCAATATGAACGATTCTAGCTCCAGTGACCGTACGATGTCCATCCTACGGCCGTAGTGCTTCTTCAACCTCTGGTCTTCTTGCTCCAGCCGCCCAAAGCAGCGCCGGTCGTGCCGCATGCTCCTGCCTCCCGTGGCCGGCTGTGCTGCCGCGGAGGCCTCACCGCCCCCTACTATTCCCACCGCTGGCCAGGCCCTGCGGCGACGGCAGCCTCACACCGCAGCCGAACCAGTGAACCCTCGTACTCCTCTCCGCGCGGGCTTCCATTGTCGCGTCTTCCCCGGCTCCCCGTCGTCCCCTTCCTAGGCCTCGCCGTCGTCCACCGCCCTGGTGCTCTCAGCGCGGCGTGGTCAACATGGTCAAGGAACGACTTCCATCGGACGTGGACTGTACATGGAGAAGCTGACAGCTGGGTCCACGGCCGCAGCAAGGAAGTGCCTCCTTATTACACGGAAAATAATGATTCCTCCACCTGACAGCTGGGACCCACCGGACGGGCCACTGTATTTCGCAAAAAAACGTTTCCCCCTGACTGCTGGGACCCACCAGCTACATCTTCGCACGCAAGGAAGTGCGTCTGGGCAAAAAAAACGATTCGCCCCCTTGACTGCTGGGACCCACCAGCTACATCTTCGCAGGCAAGGAAGTGCCTGACAGTCAGGACCCACCTAGTCGAAGCGTATGTAGCATTGTCATTCTGGTCGCGAACGTGTACGTACATACTGGTCGATGTAGAGGCGCGCACGTAGCATGTACACGTACGTACAGCGGCCAGTGTGCAAGAAAGAAAATACGACCACGTACGTACATATGGTCAGGTTCTCGAACGCCTACTCGCGCATACGTACGGCCAGGGCTCGTGTACATGGCTGGGTCGGAACGGAGAAACAACGTCCTCCGTGTTCATGGGGAGCCAACCGGCTGGGTCGGAACGGAATGCGTCGTCGTGTTCATCGGGAGGGCTTGGACGGAACAGCCGATGGAAACGAGGCCTGGCGTACCGCAGAACGGAGGAAATGGCCTTGTGTTTGACGGGCCATGTTTGAAACGGGATCCTGTTCATCGGGAGGGGTCTGGCGTACCGCAAAACGGAGGAAACGGACCTCCTACGGTCAAAATGGGGGTCCTGTTGATCAGGAGGGGTGTGGCGTACCGCAAAATGGAGGAAACGGACTTGTGTTGGAGCGCTACGGTCGAAACGGGGGTCCTGTTCATCGGGAGGGGTGTGGCGTACCGCAAAACGGGACTCCACGGGACACTGTTCATCTCCACCGTCGACCCCCTCCCGCCTCCACGGGCTACTGTTCATCCACCGTCGACCTCCTCCAGCCTCCACCTGCGACTGTTCATCCACGGGCTCCTGTTCATCCAGCCTCCACCACGCGCTACTCCACCGGCTACTGTTCAACCAGCCCTCTCCACGGGCTCCTGTTCAACCACCCCTCCACGGGCTACTGTTCATCCAGCCCTCCACGGGGTGGTCCTGTTCATCCTGCCCTCCACGGGGCGGTCCTGTTCATCCTGCCCTCCACGGGGTCCTGTTCATCCAGCCCCAACCGGCTTGATCGATCGGGGTCATGTTCATCTAGAGGCAACACCACGGGGTCCTGTTCATCCACCCCCACCGGGAACTGTTCATCCAACCCCCCCCCCCCAGCAACGCTCACTGTTCATCCAGAGGCAGCATCGATCGGCTTCAGTTAGCAGCAGTAGCGAAGGAATCGCTCGATCGGGTTCAGTTAACAGCCATCGATCGATCGCTCGGGTTCAGTAACGCGTAGCCTGCTGTGCAATCGCTCGGGTTCAGTTAGAGCCCAACGCCTCGCTCGGGTTCAGTTAGAGCCAACGCCTCGCACACACGCGCGTACGTGTACGAGAGAAACGCGCATCGCTCGGCCCCCGACCTCCCACCGTAACCGGGAACACCCCGAAATTTTCCTCGCCCTCGCTTCTACCACGGTTTTTTCCGTCATGGACGGCCCAAAGAATGTCATGCAGCTGCGTCTCCGGCCCGCCCAGGACGAAAAGCTCATTTTCTGTCATGATTTTTTGTCATAGAAGTAGGAGCCCACCACATCTATGATGATACCGGGTTTTGTCACAATTATCGTCATAGAAGTGTCATATGTATGACAGAAAAAAAATTCGTTCGGCCCAAAATGTCACGGATGTGTCTTTTTTTTGTAGTGCTATCAATTGCTCGGCAGTAATTGGTTCACCCACCGTATTATTTTCTATCTTGAGAGAAGCCTCTGGTGAAACCTATGGTCCCCGGGTCTATTCTCCATCATATTAGTTTCCGATCTACTATTTTGCAATCTTTACTTTCTGTTCTTTAAACCAAAAATACCAAAAATATTTACTTTACCGTTTATCTATCTCTATCAGATCTCACTTTGCGAGTGACCGTTAAGTGATTGACAACCCCTTTATCGCGTTGGGTGCAAGTTGTTTGATTGTTTGTGCAGGTATTCGATGACTTGTGCGTTGTCTCTTACTGGATTGATACCTTGGTTCTCAAACTGAGGGAAATACTTATCTCTACTTTGCTGCATCACCCTTTCCTCTTCAAGGGAAAAACCAACGCAAGCTCAAGAAGTAGCAAGTCCCGGATGAGATCCCATACATCACGAGGAGCTCTGGAATGGTCCAGGGGTAAAGATTTATATATGGAAAGTTGCTTTCAGGGTTTTGAAAAAAGTTTTAGTTTTTTCGGTATTGTACCAAGAAGCTTCCAGAAGGTTTTGGAAACTTTCGGAGGAGTCCGGAAGTCTACCAAGGGTTCCACCACGTCCCAAGGGTCGGCATGGGCTGAGGGGAGGCATCCTGGCCTTATTGGGCCAGGCGCACAAGTCCCTCAAGGCCCATGTGGCTTGGGAGAGGTGGAAAATCCACTTGTATATGGAAAAGGAGGGAATTGGACTAGGAGTCCAACTCCTCCCCCTTGGTGCACCCCTAGGGCTTGGAGGGAAGGCCACCATGCCTCTCCACCTATATATATAGAGGGGAGGGGGCTCCCCCAAGAGGACACACAAGCCCTTGGCCCCCCTCTCTCCCGTTACTTCGTAACTCCTCCGTCTTTGTTGTTTCAGTAGCGCTCGGCGTAGCCCTGCCGGAATCACTCCACCACCATCATTGTCACACCATCATGCTGCCAGCGATCCCATCTACTTCTCCTCCCTCGCTTGCTGGATCAAGGAGGAGGAGACGTCATCGAGCCGTACGTGTGCTGATCGTGGAGGTGCCGTCCGTTCGGTACTTCATAGGTTTGGATAGCGATTGGATCATGACGAGTACGACTACATCAACCGCGTGATATACGCTTCCGCTTAATGGTCTACGAGGATATGTAGACACACTCTCCCCTCTCATTGCTACGCTTCTCCTAGATAGATCTTGGGTGTTCGTAGGAATCTTTTTGATTTTCATGCTTCGTTCCCCAACAAACCCTAGTCCCAGACACCGTCAGTCGGCGTTGGAGATGTCCTAACCAACCCAAACACAACAATTTTTCGGGAAAAAGAACACAGAGAAGTTCCCCACTAGTTTGCTAGAAACCAGTTAGAACCAAAAATTAGCAAGGTATATAATGCCACATCCCTTGCTCGCAGGAGGTCCAACTACGTTTTTAGGTGTCATTTTGTGTCTGTTTAGAGTTTGTGTCCTGCTTAGGAAGGCGAGCAGGCGACGGCTCCTTGAAGCTGGAATAATGTTCTCCCCACCCAACCCCCGTCCCAACGGTGCGTCTAGCCTCGTCGGAGGGCATGTGGAGGTGTGTCTCTGACGGATCTCATGGGATTCCGCTGATGTTTGTCTTCAGTGGATCCGCTTGGATCTGGTCTTTGTTCATTCGCGTCTATGTGTCTGCACCTTAGATCCTTTTGATTTAAGCTTCTCTTAATGGGTGATGGTTGTTGTTGTGGTGAGATGGTCCTATGGGGTCTTAGCACGACGACATCCCGACTGTCTACTACAACAAGGTTTGTGATACGTCCATTTTGCATCATGCTTTTATATTGATATTTATTGCATTATGGGATGTTATTACACATTATATCACAATACTTATGCCTTTTCTCTCTTATTTTATAAGGTTTACATGAAGAAGGAGAATGCCGGCACCTGGAATTCTGGACTGGAAAAGGAGCAAATATAAGAGATCTACTCTGCACAACTCCAAAAGTCCTGAAACTTCACAAAGCATGCTTTTGGAATATATAAAAAATATTGGGCAAAGAAAATACCAGAGGGGGGCACCAGCTAGCCACAAGGGTAGAGGGCGCCCCCCCCCGTCCTTGTGGGCCCCCTGGTAGGCCTCTGATGCCCACCTTCTGCTATATGGTGTGTTTTGACTTGGAAAAACTAAGAAGGAAGCTTTCGGGACGAAGCGCCGCCGTCTCGAGGCGGAACCTGGGCAGAACCAATCTAGGGCTCCAACGATGCTGTTCTGCTGGGGAAACATCCCTCCGGGAGGTGGAAATCGAAGCCATCGCCATCACCAACGATCCTCTCATGGAGAGGGAGTCAATCTCCATCAACATCTTCACCAGCACCATCTCCTCTCAAACCCTAGTTCATCTCTTGTATTCGATCTTGGTCCCAAAACCTCAGATTGGTACCTGTGTCCTGTGGGTTGCTAGTAGTGTTGATTACTCCTTGTAGTTGATGCTAGTTGGTTTATCCGGTGGAAGATTATATTTTCAGATCCTTAATGATAATTAATACTCCTCTGATCTTGATTATGAATATGCTTTGTGAGTAGTTATGTTTGTTCCTGAGCACATGGGAGAAGTCTTGTTATTAGTAATCATGTGAATTTGGTATTCGTTCGATATTTTGATGAGATGTATGTTGTCTTTCATCTAGTGGTGTTATGTGAACATCGACTACATGACACTTCACCACTATTTGGGCCAAGGGGAAGGCATTGGGAAATAATAAGTAGATGATGGGTTGCTAGAGTGACAGAAGCTTAAACCCTAGTTTATGCGTTGCTTCGTAAGCGGCTATTTGGATCCATATGTTTCATGCTATGGTTAGGTTTACCTTAATTCTTCTTTCGTAGTTGCCGATGCTTGCAAGAGGGGTTAATCATAAGTGGGAGGCTTGTCCAAGCAAGGGCAGCACCCAAGCACCGGTCCACCCACATATCAAATTATCAAAGTAATGAACGTGGATCATATGAGCATGATGAAAACTAGCTTGACAACAATTCCCATGTGTCCTTGGGAGCACTTTGCTTTATATAAGAGTTCATCCAGGCTTGTCCTTTTCTACAAAAAGGATCGGGCCACCTTGCTGCACCTTGTTTACTTTTGTTACTTGTTACTCGTTATGAATTATCTCATCATACAACTATCTGTTACCGATAACTTCAGTGCTGGCAGAGAATGCCTTGCTAAAAAACGGTTGTCATTTCCTTTTGCTCCTCGTTGGGTTCGACGCTCTTAATTATCGAAAGGACTACGATAGATCCCCCATACTTGTGGGTCATCAAGACTCTTTTCTGGCGCCGTTGCCGGGGAGTGAAGCGTCTTTGGTAAGGAAACATTTATATAGTGTGCTGAAATTTACTGTCACTTGTTACTATGGAAAATAATCCTTTGAGGGGCTTGTTCGGGGTATCTTCACCTCGACCGGAAGAGCAAAGAGTTGCTCCTCAACCTACTGCACCTACTGAAAATATTTATTATGAAATTCCTTCGGGTATGATAGAGAAACTGCTAGCTAATCCTTATGCAGGAGATGGAACATTACATCCCGATATGCACCTAATCTATGTGGATGAAGTTTGTGGATTATTTAAGCTTGTAGGTATGCCCGAGGATGTTGTCAAGAATAAGGTCTTCCCTTTATCTTTGAGGGAAAGGCATTGACATGGTATAGGCTATTGGATGATATTGGATTATGGAACTATAACCGATTGAAATTGGAATTTCATCAAAAGTTTTATCATATGCATCTGGTTCATCGTGATCGGAATTATATATATAATTTTTGGCATCGTGAAGGAGAAAGTATCGCTCAATCTTGGGGGAGGCTTAAGTCAATGTTATATTCATGCCCCAATCATGAGCTCTCAAGAGAAATTATTATTCAAAAAATTTATGCTCGACTTTATCATAATGATCTATCCATGCTTGATACTTCTTGTACCGGTTCCTATATGAAGAAGGATATTGAATTCAAATGGAATTTATTGGAAAGAATTAAACACAACTATGAAGATTAGGAACTTGTGACGCCCCTGATTTGACCGTACACTAATCATGCACGCAAATGTGTACGATCAAGATCAGGGACTCACGGGAAGATATCACAACACAACTCTACAACATAAATAAGTCATACAAGCATCATAATACAAGCCAGGGGCCTCGAGGGCTCGAATACAAGTGCTCGATCATAGACGAGTCAGCGGAAGCAACAATATCTGAGTAAAGACATGAGTTAAACAAGTTTGCCTTAAGAAGGCTAGCACAAAAGTAGCAACGATCGAAAAGGCAAGGCCTCCTGCCTGGGACCTCCTAACTACTCCTCGAAGCCGAACTCCATGTAGAATCATCCTCGGGATCTCTAGCTCCTGGACTCCAGCATCTGGTTGTGACAACCAGGTATAGAAAGGGGAAAAGAGGGAGAAAAGCAACCGTGAGTACTCATCCAAAGTACTCGCAAGCAAGGAGCTACACTACATATGCATGGGTATATGTGTAAAGGGCCATATCACTGGACTGAACTGCAGAATGCCAGAATAAGAGGGGGATAGCCAATCCTGTCGAAGACTACGCTTCTGGCCACCTCCATATTGCAACATGTAGAAGAGAGTAGATGGTAAGTTCACCAAGTAGCATCGCATAACATAATCCTACCCGGCGATCCCCTCCTCGTCGCCCTGTTAGAGAGCGATCACCGGGTTGTATCTGGCACTTGGAAGGGTGTATTTTATTAAGTATCCGGTTCTAGTTGTCATAAGGTCAAGGTACAACTCCGGGTCGTCCTTTTATCGAGGGACACGGCTATTCGAATAGATAAACTTCCCTGCAGGGGTGCACCACATAACCCAACACGCTCGATCCCATTTGGCCGGACACACTTTTCTGGGTCATGCCCGGCCTCGGAAGATCAACACATCGCATCCCCACCTAGGCTCAACATAGAGGTCAGCACGCCGGTCTAAATCCTATGCGCGCAGGGGTCTCGGCCCATCGCCCAATGCACACCTACACGTTGCGTACGCGGCCGGAAGCAGACCTAGCCTAGCAGGCGTTCCAGTCCAATCCAGCGCGCGCCGCTCCGTCGCTGACGTCAAGAAGAGCTTCGGCTGATACCACGACGCCGAGTGCCCATAACTGTTCCCGCGTAGTTGGTTAGTGCGTATAGACCAAATGGCCAGACTCAGATCAAATACCAAGATCTCGTTAAGCGTGTTAAGTATCCGCGAACGCCGACCAGGGCCAGGCCCACCTCTCTCCTAGGTGGTCTCAACCCGCCCTGTCGCTCCGCCACAAGGTAACAGTCGGGGGCCGTCAGGAACCCAGGCCCACCTCTACCGGGATGGAGCCACCTGTCCTTTCAGCACCCTCATCAGAATCACTTGCGGGTACTCAACGAGCCGACCCGACTTTAGTCACCACATGTGTCATGTATATAAAGTATATAGTATATACCCGTGATCACCTCCCGAAGTGATCACGGCCCAGTAGTATAGCATGGCAGACGGACAAGAGTGTAGGGCCACTGATGGAACACTAGCATCCTATACTAAGCAGTAGGATAGCAGGTAAGGGTAACAACTGTAGCAACAATGAGAGGCTATGCAACAGAATAGGATTAACCGAAAGCAGTAACATGCTACACTACTCTAATGCAAGCAGTATAGAGAAGAATAGGCGATATCTGGTGATCAAGGGGGGGCTTGCCTGGTTGCTCTGGCAAGGAGGGGTCGTCGTCGACGTAGTCGATCACAGGGGGAGCATCGGTCTCGGGGTCTACCG
Organism: Aegilops tauschii subsp. strangulata; assembly: GCF_002575655.3. NCBI lineage: Eukaryota > Viridiplantae > Streptophyta > Magnoliopsida > Poales > Poaceae > Aegilops > Aegilops tauschii. The sequence goes on along the minus strand of NC_053038.3, from coordinate 104,528,430 downwards.
GAGAGAAGAGGGGGAAGGAACAGTAAATATAAAGCAAACATAGCATCACAAAGCATAACGTGGCAATATGCTGTGCCGGGTGTGACCTAACATATGGCTACAGGATATAGGTGAAGGGGGAATTCAACTGGGAAGGTGTTCCCGGTTCCGGACCTGTGTCAGACAGATGACCGGAGGGGGAATGTTCCATGTTCAGCATGCTAGGGGCATGTGACAGATGAACGGACCGCGTATTCGGATTCGTTGGATTTTTCTGAGCAACTTTCATATAGAAAACCATCCGAGGTACGGTTTATTTTCTATGAATTTTCAAAGATTAAAGCATATTCTGAAATTATTTAAAATAACAGAAAAGGAAAATATGACGTCAGGAGAGTGTCAGCATGACATCAGCAGGTCAACAGACCCGTTGACTGGTCAAACTGACCAGTGGGTCCCATCTGTCATAGACACTAGGGCTAACAGAGGTTAACTTAAACTAACTAAGTTAATTAATTAGAAGGGGCCCACCTATCACTGTCTAATTAGGTTGGGAGGAGGCGCGAATGGCTGGGAGGCCTCCTGGCAGCGCTGCGGGCACGAAGCCGTGCTCGAAAGCGAGCTCGGCCGGTGGTGGCCGAGACGAAGAGGCTCGGCAGCGGCGACGAGTTCGGCCACGGCGGCAACAATGGCCTACGGGCACAGGAAACGACAGGGGAGTAGGGGAAGGAGAGGGAGGTGCTCACCGAGTGGCTAAGAAAAGCCCTCGACAGGTTAGGAGCGCAGGGGAAGGCCGGAGTTGACGGCGACGGTGACGTTCGTCGGAGAGGACGCGGCGACCGAACGGAGAAGACGGCGTCGATCCGGTCGGTGAGGTGGCGCCGAGATCGAGCTCGTGGTTGGGGAAGGAGCAACGGTCGATGACGGAGCAGAAGGGCCTGTCTGCGAGGCAAGACGGTGACGGTGGCCGCGGTGGCGATGCAGCACGGCGACTGCGGAGCAGAGGAGGAAGAAGGAGTCGAGCGGGCGCTCCGGTGGCCCCCAGCGCGGTCTAGTGGCTCCAGACGAAGAGGACGACGGCGACGGAGCTCCAGGACAGGCCGGCGAGGCCGGAGAGGCCCGGTGGCCGCGGGATCGACCAGCGCACGGCGAGGGTGGCGCTCGGGAGGAGCGAGCGCGTGAGGGAGGGGGAACGAGCGAGGGGAGTGGAGGTGCCCGAGGCGTCGCGGGAGGTGGAGGCCTTATCCTCTCGCGGCGATGCCGTCGAGGTGATCCGGCGGGGTCACGCCCCTGTAGCGATGCGGTCGCTGGAACAGGGAAGACGACCGGGGAGGGGGAGTTGGGCTGGCTGGGCTGGGCTAGCCGGCCAGCTGGGCCAGTGGGCCAAGGCCCTTGGGGAGCCGGGGGGTTTCTTTTCTTTTGTTTTCTTTTTACTTTTTATTTATTTTTCTTTTCTGTTTTATTTCTAGTTTCTCTTTTATTTCGTTTTAGCAAAATACCAAAATGGCACCTAATTTGTTGTTACCAAATATGCCACGGCCACATTAACTTGCTACCCAAACTAAAATAGTTTCATAATTATTTAATATTTAAAAGTATTTAAATAATAGTTCTCCGTGATGTTTTATCCATCTGATAGTATTTAAATATTTTATAAAGGTTTGGTTTCTCCACCATAATTGCCTATGCATTATTTGGTTCAATCCGAACATTTTAGTTTTAATTGTTGAAAACTTTAATTGTTTTGACTTTAATTCAAACTTGAATTTGAATCAGTTTCTAACTAACGCGAGATTAGCAACAGTAATCGAGGTGACGTGGCATTATTAGCAGAGGTTACTGTAGCTTGATTATCCGGGCGTCACAGAACTCGAAGAAGGTAAAGAGTCAGGTATAAACCTTAAGTTTGATTGTGTTAAATCTTTTATGGATACCGATGCCTTTCATGATTTTAGCACTAAATATGGACTTGACTCTGAGATGTTAGCTTCTTTCTGTGAATCTTTTGCTACTCGTGTTGGTCTCCCTAAGGAGAAGTGGTTTAAATATCATCCTCCCATTGAAGTTAAAGTAGTTGAACCTATTAAAGTTGAAGCAGAAACTATTACTTATAATGTTGATCCTATTATTCCTATTGCTTATATTGAGAAACCACCTTTCCCTGTAAGAATAAACGATCACGCTAAAGCTTCAACTGTGGTTCATAAGTGTTATACTAGAACACCTACACCCCCTGAGCAAAGTAAAGTTGAACCTAGTATTGCTATGGTTAAAGATCTCTTGGTTGATAATGTTGATGGGCATGTTATTTATTTCTATGATGAAGCTACTAGAATTGCTAAACCCGATAAGAAAGATAAACATAGACCTGTTTGTTGGCATGCCTGTTGTTTCTGTTAAAATAGGAGATCATTGTTATCATGGCTTATGTGATGTGGGTGCCAGTGTGAGTGCAATTCCTTATACCTTGTATGAAGAAATTATGAATGATATTGCACTTGCTGAGATAGAAGATACTGATGTTACTATTAAGCTTGCCAATAGAGATACTATATCACCAATTGGGATTGTTAGAGATGTTGAAGTCTTGTGTGAAAAAAATTAAATACCCTACTGATTTTCTTGTTCTTGGTTCTCCACAAGATAACTTTTGTCCCATTATATTTGGTAGACCCTTCTTGAATACAGTTAATGCTAAGATAGACTGCCAGAAAGATATTGTTACAGTTGGTTTAGGAGATATGTCTCATGATTTTAATTTCTCTAAATTTCATAGACAACCCCTTGATAAAGAATTGCCTAGTAAGGATGAAATTATTGGTCTTGCTTCTATTGTCGTGCCTCCTACAGATCCCTTAGAACAATATTTGCAAGACCATGAAAATGGTATGTTTATGAATGAAAGAAGGGAAATAGATGAAGTATTCTTTAATCAAGGGCCTATTTTGAAACATAATTTGCCTGTTGAAATCCTCGGGGATCCTCCTGCACCCAAGGGTGATCCCATGTTTGAGCTTCAACAATTACCTGATACTCTGAAATATGCTTATCTTGATGAAAAGAAGATATATCCTGTCATTATTAGTGCTAACCTTTTAGAGCATGAAGAAAAGAAATTATTGAAAACTCTGAAGAAGCACCGTGCCGCTATTGGATATACTCTTGATGATCTTAAGGGCATTAGTTCCACTCTATGTCAGCACAAAATAAATTTGGAGAAAGATGCTAAACCAGTCGTTGATCATCAACGACGGTTAAATCCCAAGATGAAAGAAGTGGTAAGAAATGAAATACTAAAGCTTCTGGAGGTAGGTATAATTTATCCTATTGCCGATAGTCAATGGGTAAGCCCTGTTCATTGTGTCCCTAAGAAGCGAGGTATTACTGTTGTTCCTAATGATAAGACTGAATTGATTCCACAAAGAATTGTTACAGGTTATAGAATGGTAATTGATTTTCGCAAATTGAATAAAGCTACTAGAAAAGATCATTACCCTCTACCTTTTATTGATCAAATGCTAGAAAGACTATCCAAACATACACATTTTTGCTTTCTAGATGGTTATTCTGGTTTCTCTCAAATACCTTACTTGGCCTTTCGGTACCTTTGCTTATAGACGTATGCCTTTTGGTTTATGCAATGCACCTGCTACCTTTCAAAGATGTATGACTGCTATATTCTCTGATTTTTGTGAAAAGATTGTTGAGGTTTTCATGGATGATTTCTTTGTTTATGGAACTTCTTTTGATGATTGGTTAAGCAACCTTGATCGAGTTTTGCAGAGATGTGAGGAAACTAATCTTGTCTTGAATTGGGAGAAGTGCCACTTTATGGTTAATGAAGGTATTGTCTTGGGGCATAAAATTTCTGAAAGAGGTATCGAAGTTGATAAAGCTAAAGTAGATGCTATTGAAAAGATGACGTGTCCTAAAGATATCAAAGGTATAAGAAGTTTTCTTGGTCATGTTGGTTTCTATAGGAGGTTTATTAAAGACTTCTCTAAAATTTCTAGGCCTCTCATTAATCTCTTGAAAAAAGATGTTCCTTTTGTTTTTGATGATGATTATGTAGAAGCATTTGAAATACTTAAGAAAGCCTTGATTTCTGCTCCTATTGTCCAGCCACCTGATTGGAATTTACCCGTTGAAATTATGTGTGATGCTAGTGATTATGCTATTGGTGTTGTTCTATGACAAAGAGTTGATAAGAAATTAAATGTTATTTATTATTGAAAGTGCTAGTTATCGACTGGGGGGTGAATAGGCGATTTTTACGATAGTCTTCAAAACATGAGAGTTTCGAAGACAAACGATAGAAATGAACCTAATGACATGCAGCGGAAGGTAGACTACACTAGGCAAACCATAGTCAAGTATACAATGAAGAGAAATCACGAAGACTAATGGCAGCTAGGCAGTATGGATCAGGATGGAAGATAGTATGAAGCCAAACAAAAATAGTCGTCACACAGTGAAGTCAAACAGATAATTCAAGCAGGCAATGACTTCACGAAGACAAACTGTAAATAAGTAAAGGAAGAGATAGAACCAGTTGCTTGGTGAAGACAAAGGATTTGTTGGACCAGTTCCAGTTGCTGTGACAACTGTACGTCTGGTTAGGGAGGCTGATATTGAACTCAGAAGACCACGTCTTCACCTTATTCCGCTTGAGCTAAGGACACCTAGTCCTCGCCCAATTACTCTGGTAAGTCTTCAAGGTAGACTTCCAAACCTTCACAGACTTCGTTCACCGGCAATCCACAATGACTCTTGGATGCTCAGAATGCGACGCCTAACCGACTGGAGGATTCACAATCCTCAAGTGTAACAAGTCTTCAGATCACGCGGACAGAAAGACTTCAGTGATGCCTAACACTCTTTGGCTCTGGGTGTTTTGGGCTTTGTCCTCGCAAGGATTTCTCTCTCTCAAATGCTTCGAGGTGGGTTGCTCTCAAACGACAAAAGCCGTGCACTAACTCTAAGCAGCCACCAATTTATGGTGTAGGGGGTGGGCTATTTATAGCCACTAGGCAACCCGACCTGGTTTGTCCGAAATGACCCTGGGTCACTAAGGAACTGATACGTGTTCCAACGGTCAGATTTCAAACACACGCGGCAACTTGACTTGGGCTACAAGTAAAGCTGACTTATCCGACTCTAGATAAGATTTGCTCTCGTTGTCTTCGCTCGAATACATAGGATTTTGGTTGAGCATCACTTCAGTCACTCTAACTTTGTTCACTTGGACCCCACTTAACAGTACGGTGGTTCCTATGACTCAACAAAGAAGAAAAGGAAACTACGAAACAGTTATGTCTTTGCACTCCACAGTCTTCATGTGAATGTCTTCTCAAGTCATAATCTTCGTTGTGAATATCTTCACATACCACCATTATCTTCAATGTCTTCACACATTTTTAGGGGTCATTTCCGGTAGGTGAACCGAATCAATGAGGGACTACTACCTGTGTTATCCTGCAATTCTCACAAACACATTAGTCCCTCAACCAGGTTTGTCGTCAATACTGCAAAACCAACTAGGGGTGGCACTAGATGCACTTACAATCTCCCCCTTTTTGGTGATTGATGACAAACTGGTTGAAGTTTTCAACTGGGATAAAAGTATGTGAAAGTGTAAGGGTTAAGGTATTGTATTCATAAGTAGCAAAAGGCTCCCCCTGATGTGCATATAAGTATTTTGCTTTTGAATGCAGATGCACATGGCAGGTTGTACTTGCGGAGATCCTCTTTAACTTAAGAAGACAATTCATCATGCATGAAGAAATATAACGAAGATAATGACATGCACAATGAAAAATGGACGTCTGCGAATTGACTTCGTGCGGGATTTATCATCGCACATGCGGAATTTATCATCGCATCACAGAATAGCAGAAAAAGTAGCAGACGACCATCAAGTTTAAGTGTTACAACTCAAAGAACCAAATGTATCAAAAGCGAGAGTTGTAAGCACTTGGCAAAAGTATAGCAACCACCCATATGGACCCGCTTGAAGACTATCAACTCATATGCTTCTCCCCCTTTTGTCAGTAAGGACCAAAAAGGTTTGAAGACATAGAGCTTCTACTCGTTCCCATGAAGAGTAGGAGAAGGTGCAAGGTCGTCGTTGGTGTTCGGTGGTGCAGAGGTACTTGGTGCAGTGTTGATATGTGGCGACGTTGTAGTTGGCGAAGTAGCATCATCTTCATCATCGATGACTCTTGCATTAACAGTTGCCGCTGAGGAGGAGTACTCAGAATCTTCGAGTGAGGGAGTTCGACGCAAGACAACATTCCTGGGAGGAGTGGAATCAAATTTGAATCTTTCTGTGAAGCCATCTGGTTGAAGATCATCTTCAGAGCTCATCAATGTCAGACTCTTCCACGACCGCTGACAGGTTTCATGAGTGACAAATGCATTCTTGGTGGCAAGGTTGCCAATGCGATTAACATCCACCAAGAGGCTTTGCATCTGACGCTTCAGCCAGTCATGATGCTTATCATGTTTCTGATGCAGAGCAACGAGAAGCTCTCGGTCATTGAGAACGTGAGAACGCTTCCGAGGCCTTTGAGCAATTGTGCTTTCAGTGGCTTCAGTATGGGCACGATGAGGTGCACGTGTATTTCCAGCCAAAGGATAAACACGAGTAGCAGCAAGAACTCCTTCAATGGGTTGAGTGAAACTTTGACGATCGACATTGTGAAGATAAATTGGCTCCTTGGCAGGCTCTGGGTATATGGCTTCGACGGACATATCAACCTCTGGTAAGATGATAATGTGGTTGCGCGCAGAGGGCTGATAATTGACAGCAGAGTGAAGCTTGATGAGGCGCATTACCCATGGAGCATAAAACTTCAGACCAAATAAATCAAAACCAGATGCAGCCAATTGCCTGATGAAGAAGTCTTGAGCATTGAAGCTGATGCCATTGAAGATATAGAAAACCAGTGTCTTCATTTCTCCTTCAAGCTTCGCTGCAGGAGAATGTCCCTTGACAGGCCATAGAGTTCGCCTGATAATATGATAAATAGTGCGAGGCAGATACTCTAGGTTTTCAACAAAGAATTCCCTTGGATATTCAGTGTCGTGTGGCAGTGGCTTCATCATGCTCATTTGGCTCATGTTTGGCTCAGGGTTCTGGAAGATGCTCTCCAAAGCATTGCGGTGAAGCTGACAACCAGGTTCATAGAGTTCACCTGGAGTGGGCAAGGCAGTGAGCTCAATAATATCAAGAGCTTTGGCTTCGAGGTGTACATTGCCTGTCATCCACTCAAGGATCCATGTCTTTGGATCCATGTTGTAGCCGCGAATGTGGAGGGTGGCATAGAATTGTAGCAGAAGCTCTTCGTTCCAGTGCTCTTTATCAGTCACAAATTGGAGAAGGCCAGCATCTCTGAAATAGTCAAGGGCTTCTTCCAAGCATGGCAGGCCAGCAATGGCTTCGCAGTCTAGACGCATATGGGGAAAGATGCGCCCTTGATCGTAAAGAACACAAGAGTAGTAACTGCGCTGCTGATAGCTCCAGAACCGATCAGATGAAATTCTTGGCTTCGAGTATGGGTTCTTGTCACTATCAAAGAAGGTGTTGTGTGCAATGAAGTCATTCACATTAAACGATCCTGGTGAAGTTGCTGTACCTGGAAACCTAGGCAGCCTGGGCTTTGGCTTCTGGACCTGAGGCCTGTGCTCCACATGATAGTCAAATTGAGGTCCGGGAGCAGGAGGAGGAACCAGAATAGGCCAACGAACCATGACAGGTTGGCCGCAATCAAATGCCAGCTCAATAGTGTGAGGCCTTGGGGGTGGTACAGGAGCATCGGCTGACATGGGCTGCAAGTGGTACAATGGCTTCAGGTGCATTAGACGCTTCAGGCACCATATCCACGTCAGGCGCCACATTAGCTTCAGCCATGACAACGTCATTGGCTTCAGTAGTGTTGTTGGTGGCCGCCTGGTATCAACCTCCACTTGACTAGCTGGAGGGTTGGGCACAGACCCGTTCTCCTCGAGAACAGCTTCTTGGTTGGTAGGGGGTGTGGCAACTCGCTCTTCTTCTTGTCGGGGTTCTTGTTGAGCTGATGCAGCCGGAATGTCTTCAGCACCTTTGGCTTCAGACTCAGAGACGTTCACGGTTGGAGTGGCGTCAGGAAGCACTTGGCGTGCCACTGAGTTGTGTTGCTCTTCTCCTTCTGGAACACTAGAAAGAGTGACTTGTGGCCTTGGTCCTTTGTGAAGCCTACGAAATGCGAGCGACGCTTGTGGAGAGGGAGTTGGCTGGACCACATAATCGTCATCTTCAAGCACCGGAGTGGTGACTTGAGTTGGGGGAGTACTTGGTGATTCTTCTTGAGGGCGATCAAGCCATGATGCATCCTGAGCAATTGGCGTCAAAGGACGACCAATCTGATGAGTTCGTTGTTCGTGAGAACAGGCGATGATACCATTTGGTGCTCAATCTGAGGAAGGACTTCATCATCATCTACATTGTCTTGAGGACCAATGTCTTCAACTGCGGTGTGGTCAACAGCTGGATCTTCTTCATCTTCAGGAGCCTCTGTGGTAGCAGGCTCGTGAACTATTAAAGGACGCTCTTGGTGTGCAGATGCAGGACGAGCAACAGAAATGGGCTCGACAACAAGGGGCTCTGTGGGAGCAGCCTGATCTTTCTTTGAAGACTTCGTCTTCCGCTTCTTGGTCTGTGGAGCATCATCAGAAGCATTTTTGCTCTTGCGCTTTCTGGCTTCGGCTTCAGCTGCCCTTGTTTTCTTGAGTTCTGAAGCTATTGTGGGGACCTTAGGCTTCGAGCATGTCATACTAGCAGGGAAGACAATGCGAGGTGCTTCCGGCCTTGATGCATCAGCGTGGGCCACAACAGGCTTCTTCTTGGCAGCCATCTTGGGGTCGATGCCAGGACGCCCAAGTGCCTTGCGCTTCTCGGCCTCATTATGAGCTTGAACACATTTGGCAGCGGAGAGCTTCAAATGTTCTCTTGATCCTTTTGCTGCTTCATGTTTCTGTTGAAACTGCTCTTTGAGGTCATGCAGCATCTGCTTGAAGTTTTGAACATCAGCCACGCTGAGCTTGGCCATGTGCTTCTTGAACTGAGCCTTCTCATAGTCAATTTTGTTCTTCAGTTCAACGATTTTCTGAGCCAGAGCCAGCTCATTTGCAATGGCTCCATGGAAGGAGACACTGATGCCAATTGGAAGCTGAAGATCATCGATGCTGAGGCTCGGATTTTCAAACCACTCATCAATGAAGTTGTTCAAGATGTCCACATCAAAGAGGGGAAGATCATTGAAGATCTTCACCTCTTGCTTGCTCTTAATCAACAGCTCAAGAGCATCATCGCCAAGATGTTCTTCACTTGACAGATCAATGGTGTCATTCTCGTTTCTCAGAATGGCAGCAGGGGTCAGTGCTTGAACAGAACGTTGGATGGGCTTCTTCTTCTTCTCGGTCTTCTTGGAGATGCGAGAGAGATCTTCAGACTGCACACTGGATGTAGGAGGTGCAGTAGCCAGTGGCTTCGCACGCGAAGCTTTTGGTGCAGTGGAGGGCTTTATGGCCTTTGGTTTCTTCTGCTTCTGTGGCTTGGGTGGAGCAGGCGCTTCATCAGAATCAGCGTCATCTGCAGAGTGCTCCACTGCTGCCCCCTGAACAGCAATGTGAGTGAGAAGACCTTCGAGGTTGTAGAAGGGCCCGATGACATTGGGTTCAGCATCACGTGTGCCATCGGCCCGAGGAGCAGATGGACCAGGGTTGAAGTCGAGTCCAAATGCTTTCTTGTTTTTCACAGCAGAGTCCTTGGCAAACTTGTAGTTGCGCTTGAACAAACTATCTTCACGACACCATAACAGAGATGATGGATCGGCATCAGCAGGCTGTGGTCCACGTACCATGCAAGGGTAGAAACCCTGAGCAATAGCTTCAGATTTGGTTTTGGGTTGAAGATTTCTGTAGAAAATATCCCCCCAAGGACGCTTGATGGCATTCTTTTCAGCATATTCCTTGGTGACGAATCTGTACTTGAACCATTGCTCGGCCCAGTATCTTCGAATCCATTGGATTCGAGTTTTGCGTTGGCCATAGCTCTCTTCAGGATCAGTTTTGTATAACTCATAGAGATCTTCAGGCAAATCCATTGAAGTGCCCCCGCGGCGCTGCCTGCCCCCCTTTCTTGTTGACTTTCTAGTGGCCATGTAGTTCAAACTGAATGGATTCAAAGCTTGCAAAGGCTTCCGTCTACTGGTCAGACAAGAACTGGCTTCGGGAGAATTGATGTGACGCTGTAAGAATTCTACAAATGAATACAGACTATGAGAACCAAAGGATTCTCCCACGGACATGTACCTGTGACAGCATTAGAGATGCGAGGGAAGGGGAAGAGGTGATATGCATTCTCAGAAGATTTTGAAGATAAATCAGTTTGAAGACATTGACCTCATAGCGCGAAGACATTCACTTATGTGTTGAGAGTTGGTTCCAGATTTGTACGAATCCAAGAATAGGTACAAGTGAGGAATTTAACTACGTGTGAAGCATAAGCGAATATACTAGGCATGTTATGAGATGCAGAACAGGATAGATCCAAATTTGTAGGCATAGAAACCACTTTTGATGGGGAAGGATGAATCTATCGGATCAAAAAAGGCAGTAAAAGTGAGATTTAATTACCACACGAAGAAATACTAGACGGAGTAGAGAGGAGGCCGAGCAGTTCAATCTTCCGTGCCCTAACTTGGCGACGGAAGACACCTACGGCGACGGCGGAGGAGACGAGGTCCGCGGCCGGCGTGAGGACGGCGTCGGTGAGATCATGGCAGCTAAGCGCTTCGCCGCCGGCGTCGTCGAGAGCTAGCGGTGGCGCTAGGGTTTGTCGAGGTGGAGAGGTGGAAGAAGGATTTTTGACTGCGATGAGATGTGTATTTATAAAGAAAGGGACGGCACAGCGCAATTACGCAGGTGCCCCTGGCGGTTCACATGTGAGGGACACATGGCGAACATGCAACACATTGGAAGTTGTTCCATGTTCCCACGCACGCCTGGACTGTCGGGTGGTCGTTCTGCCTTTTCCGGGTTTCACGCAATAAGGATTTAGCATTTAAAGTGGATACAATTTTGTCTCTGTATCTTCTGCTGACAAGGACGCAGAGAAGACATTCGACAGTTTCAATAGAATGCATATGATTTGGATAGATAGAATTTGAGGTAGAAGCATAGAAGAGGTTAGGGTCCGATCACATTCACTTAGTTCAAAAGATTCAACAAGAAGACATAGCTATAAGTGAATGTTGTAGAGGACAGAACACAAATATATGTATATATCTGAGTAAGACCAAATCAACAAAGTGAAGACCAACATGAAGACAAATCAATATTGAAGATAAATCAAATGCGAAGACTTTGCAATTGTAACGCTAAGAGAAACACTTCAAACAAAAGTTTGGTGGTGGCGTTACCCACCGTATAGGAAGTATTAGACCCAGACACGGTGCACAATTATCGTGGCACTCCGAAGTCAAATTCCGCATTAATGTATTCACACTTAGAGTGTATGTCTTCATTGATTGAAGATATACATTACTTCGTGTGTTGCACATCTAAGTCATCAATATGCATAAGTGTTAGGATGTGTGCCTAATCACAGGACATTTGAGGATTCCAAGATATTTAGCTCACACCGCAACTTGCAAAACCTTTTCTCATCCAAGGGCTTTGTGAAGATATCTGCCAATTGCTCTTCAGTGTTGACGTGAATGATATCAATATCTTCCTTCATAACGTGATCTCTGAGAAAGTGATGACAAATTTCAATGTGCTTTGTCTTTGAGTGCTGAACTGGGTTGTTGGCAATCTCGATGGCGCTTTCATTGTCGCAGTAGAGTGGCACATGCTTCAAGTGGACACCATAGTCCTTGAGAGTTTGCTTCATCCATAGAAGCTGAGCGCAGCAAGATCCAGCAGTAATGTATTCAGATTCAACAGTGGAGAGAGACACACAGTTCTGCTTCTTTGAAGACCAACAGACAAGTATCGTCCCAGAAAGTGACATGTGCCTAATGTAGACTTGCGATCCACCTTGTCACCAGCATAATCAGCATCCGAGAATCCAACTAGATCAAACTATGAGCCCTTTGGATACCATAATCCTAGTGTTGGGGTGTAAGCCAAATATCGAAGAATTCGCTTCACAGCTAAGTGATGCGATTCCTTTGGTACCGCTTGGAATCGGGCACACATGCAAACACTAAGCATGATATCTGCCCTAGATGCACATAAATAAAGTAAAGAACCAATCATGGAGCGATATACCTTTTGATCGAACTCTTTACCATTGGCGTCGGGACTCGGATGACTTTTGGTTGGCATTGGCGTCGTGTATCCTTTGCAGTCTTGCATTCCAAACTTCTTCAGGTAGTCTTTGAGGTATTTCTCTTGAGATATGAAGATGTCATTGCTTTGCTGATGAATTTGAAGACCTAGGAAGAACTTCAGCTCACCCATCATGGACATCTGATATTGTTCTTGCATCATGTGTCCAAACTCATCACTGTATCTCTTGTTAGTGCAGCCGAAGATAATGTCATCCACATAGATTTGGCACACAAATAGTTCTCCATCATATGTCTTCGTGAAGAGTGTAGGATCTAGAGAACCAGGTTTGAAGCCTTTGCTCTTTAGGAAGTCTTTGAGTGTGTCATACCAAGCACGAGGGGCTTGTTTGAGGCCATACAGTGCCTTGTTGAGCTTGTATACCATATCAGGATGTTTGTATCTTCAAAGCCAGGTGGTTGTGCAACATACACTTCTTCTTCAATCTTGCCATTGAGAAAGGCACTCTTCACATCCATTTGATACAGAAGGATGTTGTGATGGTTGGCATAGGCTAGCAGTATGCGAATGGCTTCAAGCCTAGCCACTGGAGCAAATGTTTCATCGAAGTCCATTCCTTCAACTTGAGTGTATCCTTGAGCAACGATACGAGCCTTGTTTCTGACAACTTGACCATGCTCATCTTGCTTGTTGCGATATATCCATTTGGTGCCTATTATGTTGTGCTTGCGAGGATCAGGACGCTTGACTAATTCCCACACATTGTTCGGCTTGAACTGTTGAAGCTCTTCTTGCATAGCTTGAATCCATTCAGGTTCCATGAAGGCTTCAACAACTTTCTTGGGTTCTGATATTGAGACAAATGCAAAGTGCCCACAGAAATTTGCTAGCTGCGTTGCTCTTGAACGAGTGAGTGGACCTGGTGCATTGATGCTATCAATTATCTTCTCAATATGTACTTCATTTGCAACACGAGGATGAACTGGATGAAGATTTTGTGCTTGCTGATCATTGTCTTCATTTTGAGGATTGGCTTCAGGCTGAGCATTGTCTTCAGGTTGATTAGGCGTAGAAATGATAAGTTCCTCTTCAGCCTGTGCCTCAGAAGGTATGATCTCTCCAGTACCCATAAGATTGATTGATTCACTGGGAGGGACTTCATCTAGCACATTTGGCAGGTGCTCTCTTTGCGAGCCGTTAGTCTCATCGAACCGCACATCCACAGTTTCAACCACTTTATAGTGAAAGAGGTTGAAGACTTTGTAGGAGTGCGAATCCTTCCCGTAACCAAGCGTAAAGCCTTCATGTGCTTTCGATGCAAATTTTGAAGTGTGATGTGGATCCTTGATCCAGCACCTAGCACCAAATACTCTAAAGTAGCTTACATTTGGCTTCTTACCAGTTAGGAGCTCATAGGATGTCTTCTTCAGAAGCTTGTGAAGATAAACACGGTTGATGACATGGCATGCAGTATCAATGGCCTCGGGCCGAAACTTTCTCGGAGTCTTGTATTCATCAAGCATCGTCTGAGCCATCTCGATGAGTGTTCTATTCTTGCGCTCCACGATGCCATTCCGCTGAGGTGTATATGGAGTAGAGAACTCATGAGTGATACCCAGCATATCAAGATAAGTGTCGAGGCCTCTGTTCTTGAACTCTGTGCCATTGTCACTTCTGATGTGCTTGATCTTGATGACATAGTTCGTCATGGCACGATTTGCGAAGCGTCTGAAGACATCCTGCACTTCATTTTTGTAGAGAATTATATGCACCCATGTATATCTTGAATAATCATCAACAATGACGAAGCCATAGAGGCAAGTAGTGGTATTAAGAGTAGAGTAGTGAGTGGGGCCAAATAAGTCCATATGAAGCAGCTCGAAGCGTTGGGAAGTTGTCATGATTGTCTTCGAGGGATGCTTGGCCCTAGTAATCTTTCCAGCTTCGCAGGCACCACACAGATGATCTTTCTTGAACTTGATGCCCTCGATGCCTACGACGTGTTTCTTATTCACGAGAGTGTATAGGTTCCTCATGCCAGCATGTCCTAGCCTCCGATGCCAGAGCCAGCACTCTGAAGCTTTTGCCAGAAGACATACGGCCAACTATTGTCCTTCTGAGAAATCTACCATATATAGATCATCTTTCCGATACCCTTCAAAGACTAGAGACTTGTCATATTCCATTAGGACAAGGCAACGATATTTTCCAAATATCACAATCATGTTCAAGTCACAAAGCATTGAGACAGACATTAAGTTGAAACCAAGGGACTCAACAAGCATCACTTTATCCATGTGTTGATCCTTTGAGATTGCAACTCTACCTAGACCCAATACATTGCTTTTACCAGTGTCAGCAAATGTGATGTGACTCTTGTCAAATGGACGTAAGGTTGAGTCCATGAGAAGACTTCGATCACCAGTCATGTGATTAGTGCATCCGCTGTCCATAATCCATTCTGAAGCATGTGGTGTCATACCCTACAGTATAGTTAGGGGGATAGGCTTCACCAAGAGTATTGTGAAGCATAAACATTTGGCGGACAAGAGGATTATCAAAGCTCAGATCAAGGTTAGGACTGATAGGATGATTGGCAAGCGATTCAGGAACAAAATACATAGTAAGACTGTTTGGGCATTTTATCTTGCACCCCACAAGATGTTTTAGGTCCCCAGCATAAGCATCAGACGCCTTTGATTTCCGGCTGGAGACCTTTCCCTGCAAAAGAAAGTTAATTTTTCTTAACCACCCACATCTTCAGGGGTGGCTTAGAAGCAATGAGTCTAAGTGCAGCATCTGAGAACTTCGGCTTTGGAGCCCTAGTAAATAGCCTTGCAGGAGGTGAATAATACTCATATGAATAGGCAGAATAGTTCTTAGTCTTATGAACATAGCGGTTTGAAGATACACGCTCATATTCATAAGTCTGAGTATGATTTCCCTACAAAACATTGGCGTTAGGGTGACTCTTGTGAGTCCTCTGTCTGTATGAAGCCTTTGGACCATATGAAGCCTTTGGTCTGGGGTTTGTCTTCTTCCCTTGTGGTGTCATGATGACATTCCCAGGAAGATTCTCAAGACACCTTTTGGGCACCCAGATCTTCTTCATGGGTGGTCCGTTCCTGCAGTTAGTACCAATATACCTGGCAAACACTTCACCATTCTGATTCTTAAACAGTTTATAGTTTGCATCAAAAGATTCATCAATGACAATTGGGTTAGCACAAGTGAAGCCAGATAAGGTGGACGGGTCCACTGAAGGTCCCTTTGCAGCAACCCATGTGGTTTTGGGGTACTGCTCAGGCTTCCAGTAAGAGCCATCAACATTCATTTTCCTCTCGAACCCAACACCCTCTTTCCTAGGGTTTCGGTTCAGAATCTACTTTTTGAGGACATCACATAGTGTCTGATGCCCTTTGAGACTTTTGTATATCCCAGTCTCAAGCAATGTCTTCAACCTAGCATTCTCATCAGCAATAGTAGTGGTATCCTCAGCAGAGGGGTTAGTTACCACATCAGCAGTTGAAGATATTGCAATAGTAGCAGCAGTAGAACATTCAGCAACAGAGGTAGCGTTATCACGCTCAAGGCATTTTAGACATGGTGGTTCAAATCCTTCCTGAGCGGGACTGATCTGTTGAGCGCGAAGTGACTCGTTCTCTTTTTGAAGATCTTCATGAACTGCTCTCAATTTCTCAAGTTCTTGCTTCCTTTGAAGATAATCACAGGAAAGCTTTTCATGAGTTGTTGAGAGCGTTTCATGACGACTTTCAAGTTCCTCGTACTTAACATGAAGATTTTTTATGTTTCAATTAAGGACTGAGATCGGGTCATTTCCGCGTCTAGCAGGTCATCGCTTTTGTCTAACAGTTTTTGAATATGTTCCATAGCTTTCTGTTGTTCAGTTGCAATTTTAGCAAGTGTTTTGTAGCTAGGTTTGGATTCACAATCAGAGTCATCTTCACTTGATGTTTGAAAGTAAGCATCGCGTGAGTTTACCTTGGCACCCCGTGCCATGAAGCAGTAGGTGGGAGCAGAGTCGTCCTTGTTATTAGCATCAGCGTTGGTGACGGAGCCATTGCCTTCAGTGTTGAAGATGGACTTGGCAACGTAGGTTGTAGCTAGAGCCAGACTTGCAACACCAGAGTCAGACTCCTCCTCAGACTCCACCTCCGCCTCCTCAGAAGCAGACTCCTCCTCTGAATCCATCTCCTTGCCAACAAAAGCACGAGCCTTTCCAGATGAGCTCTTCTTATGTGATGAAGACTTGGAGGAGGACTTGGAAGAAGACTTTGAGGATTTCTTCTTCTTCTTCTTGTCATCAGAATCATATTCCTTGCTCTTCTTCTTGTTGTTGTTCTTATTGTCCCATTGTGGACACTCAGAGATGTAGTGACTAGTTTTCTTGCACTTGTGGCATGTTCTCTTCTTGTGGTCATGAGTGGAAGCTTCATCATTTCTCGAGCTGGATCTTGAAGACTTTCTGAAGCCTTTCTTCTTGGTGAATTTCTGGAACTTCTTCACAAGCATAGCAAGCTCCTTTCCAATGTCTTTAGGATCCCCAGAACTGCAGTCGGATTCTTCTTCAGATGAGGAAATAGCCTTTGCCTTCAAAGCGCGAGTTCGGCCATAGTTGGGACCATAGATGTCTCTTTTCTCAGATAGCTGAAACTCATGTGTGTTGAGCCTCTCAAGTATGTCAGACGGATCGAGTGTCTTGAAGTCAGGGCATTCTTGAATCATCAAGGCTAGGGTGTCAAACGAGCTGTCAAGTGATCTCAGGAGTGTCTTGATGATTTCATGCTTGGTGATCTCAGTGGCGCCGAGAGCATGGAGCTCATTTGTGATATCAGTGAGGCGATCAAATGTGAGCTGGACATTCTCATTGTCATTTCTCTTGAAGCGGTTGAAGAGGTTGCGAAGGACACTGATCCTTTGATCTCTCTGGGTTGAGACACCTTCGTTGACCTTGGAGAGCCAGTCCCAGACTAGCTTCGACGTTTCCAGAGCACTCACACGGCCATACTGTCCTTTGGTCAGATGACCACAGATGATGTTCTTGGCAGTAGAATCCAGTTGAACGAACTTCTTGACATCAGCAGGGGTGACACCTTCACCAGTCTTGGGAACGCCGTTCTTGACGACATACCATAGATCGACATCAATGGCTTCAAGATGCATGCGCATCTTATTCTTTCAGTAGGGGTAATCAGTGCCATCGAAAACAGGGCACGCAGCGGAGACTTTGATTATCCCTGCAGTCGACATAGCTAAAACTCCAGGTGGTTAAACCGAATCACACAGAACAAGGGAGTACCATTCTCTAATACCAATTGAAAGTGCTAGTTATCGACTAGAGGGGGGTGAGTAGGCGATTTTTACGATAGTCTTCAAAACATGAGAGTTTCGAAGACAAACGATAGAAATGAACCTAATGACATGCAGCGGAAGGTAAACTACACTAGGCAAACCATAGTCAAGTATACAATGAAGAGAAATCACGAAGACTAATGGCAGCTAGGCAGTATGGACCAGGATGGAAGATAGTATGAAGCCAAACAACAATAGTCGTCACACAGTGAAGTCAAACAGATAATTCAAGCAGGCAATGACTTCACGAAGACAAACTGTAAATAAGTAAAGGAAGAGATAGAACCAGTTGCTTGGTGAAGACAAAGGATTTGTTGGACCAGTTCCAGTTGCTGTGACAACTGTACGTCTGGTTAGGGAGGCTGAGATTGAACTCAGAAGACCGTGTCTTCACCTTATTCCCCTTGAGCTAAGGACACTTAGTCCTCGCCCAATTACTCTGGTAAGTCTTCAAGGTAGACTTCCAAACCTTCACAGACTTCATTCACCGGCAATCCACAATGACTCTTGGATGCTCAGAACGCGATGCCTAACCGGCTGGAGGATTCACAGTCCTCAAGTGTAACAAGTCTTCAGATCACGCGGACAGAAAGACTTCAGTGATGCCTAACACTCTTCGGCTTTGGGTGTTTTGGGCTTTGTCCTCGCAAGGATTTCTCTCTCTCAAATGCTTCGAGGTGGGTTGCTCTCAAACGACAAAAGCCGTGCACTAACTCTAAGCAGCCACCAATTTATGGTGTAGGGGGTGGGCTATTTATAGCCACTAGGCAACCCGACCTGGTTTGTCCGAAATGACCCTGGGTCACTAAGGAACTGATATGTGTTCCAACGGTCAGATTTCAAACACACGCGGCAACTTGACTTGGGCTACAAGTAAAGCTGACTTATCCGACTCTGGATAAGATTTGCTCTCGTTGTCTTCGCTCGAATACATAGGATTTTGGTTGAGCATCACTTCAGTCACTCTAACTTTGTTCACTTGGACCCCACTTAACAGTACGGTGGTTCCTATGACTCAACAAAGAAGAAAAGGAAACTACGAAACAGTTATGTCTTCGCACTCCACAGTCTTCATGTGAATGTCTTCTCGAGTCATAATCTTTGTTGTGAATATCTTCACATACCACCATTGTCTTCAATGTCTTCACACATTTTTAGGGGTCATCTCCGGTAGGTGAACCGAATCAATGAGGGACTACTACCTGTGTTATCCTGCAATTCTCACAAACACATTAGTCCCTCAACCAGGTTTGTCGTCAATACTCCAAAACCAACTAGGGGTGGCACTAGATGCACTTGCAATTATGCTAGTAAAACTCTAGACAGTGCCCAGCGAAACTATGCTACTACTGAAAAAGAATATTTAGCAGTTGTATTTGCTTGTGATAAGTTCAGATCTTATATTGTTGATTCCAAAGTAACTGTTCACACTGATCATGCTGCTATTAAATATCTTATGGAAAAGAACGGTGCTAAACCTAGACTCATTAGATGGGTTCTCTTGCTATAAGAATTTGATTTGCATATTATTGATAGAAAGGGAGCCAAGAACCCCGTTGCAGATAACTTTCCTAGGTTAGAAAATGTTCTTGATGACCCACTACCTATTGATGATAGCTTTCCTGATGAACAATTAGCTGTCATAAATGCTTCTCATAATACTCCATGGTATGCCGATTATGCTAATTATATTGTTGCTAAATTTATACCACCTAGTTTCACATACCAGCAAAAGAAAAAGTTCTTCTATGATTTAAGACATTACTTTTGGGATGATCCACACGTTTATAAAGAAGGAGTAGATGGTGTTATTAGACGTTGTGTACCTGAGTATGAACATGAACAGATCCTACGCAAGTGCCACTCCGAAGCTTACGGAGGACACCATGCTAGAGATAGAACTGCACACAAGGAATTGCAATCCGGTTTCTATTGGCCCACTCTCTTTAAGGATGCCCATAAATTTGTTTTGTCTTGTGATGAATGCCAGAGAATTGGTAATATTAGTAGACGTCAGGAAATGCCTATGAATTATTCACTTGTTATCGAACCATTTGATGTTTGGGGCTTTGATTATAGTGGGACCTTTTCCTTCCTCTAATGGGTATACACATATTCTAGTTGTTGTTGATTACGTTACTAAGTGGGTAGAAGCTATTCCAACTACTATAGTTGATCATAACACTTCTATTAAGATGCTTAAAGAAGTTATATTGTTATGGATCATCCAACACGTTGAGCTCGCCTTTCCCTCTCATGCTAGCCAAATTCTTTGCACCAAGTAGAGGTACTACTTGTGCTTCCAAACATCCCTTAACCTAGTTTTGCCATGAGAGCCCACCATACCTACCTATGGATTGAGTAAGATCCTTCAAGTAAGTTGTCAT
This sequence comes from Aegilops tauschii subsp. strangulata, assembly GCF_002575655.3. Classification (NCBI taxonomy): domain Eukaryota; kingdom Viridiplantae; phylum Streptophyta; class Magnoliopsida; order Poales; family Poaceae; genus Aegilops; species Aegilops tauschii. The sequence goes on along the minus strand of NC_053038.3, from coordinate 104,508,355 downwards.
CGGTGTAAGCATTAAAAATTGCTCTCTAAATATGTATGATCTATTAGTGTGAAGAAAATAAGCTTTATACGAACTTGTGATATGGAAGAAATAAAAGTGACGGACTGCATAATAAAGGTCTTTATCACAAGCAGCAATATAAAGTGACGTTCTTTTGCATTAAGATTTTGTGCATCCAACCATAAAAGTGCATGACAACCTCTGCTTCCCTCTACGAAGGGCCTATCTGTTACTTTTATCTCCTACCCTTGTACAAGAGTCATGGTTATCATCACCTTTCCTTTTTACACTTTTTCCTTTGGCAAGCACTATGTGTTGGAGAGATCCATATATATATACACTCGGATGTAGGTTATGATAAAGTATTATTGTTGACATTACCCTTGAGGTAAAAGGTTGGGAGGCGAAACTATAAGCCCCTATCTTTCTTTGTGTCCGATTGAAACTTTGACCCATAAGTATGTGTGAGTGTTAGCAATTGTGAAAGATTAAATGATAGTTGAGAATGTGGACTTGCTGAAAAGCTCTTGAATTGACTCTTTCCGATGTTATGATAAATTGTAATTGCTTTAATGACTGAGATCATAGTTTGTTAGTTTTCAATGAAGTTTTTGATTCATACTTCACCTTGTGAACGAATTGTTACTTTAGCATAAGAAATCATATGACATCATATGTTGCTGTTCTAAAGATGATCATGATGCCCTCATGTCCGTATTTTATTTTATCGACACCTCTATCTCTAAACATGTGGACATATTTTTTGATATCGGCTTTCGCTTGAGGACAAGCGAGGTCTAAGCTTGGGGGAGTTGATACGTCCATTTTGCATCATGCTTTTATATTGATATTTATTGCATTATGAGTTGTTATTACACATTATATCACAATACTTATGCCTTTTCTCTCTTATTTTATAAGGTCTACATGAAGGAGAATGCCGACAGCTGGAATTCTGGACTGGAAAAGGAGCAAATATTAGAGACCTATTCTGCACAACTCCAAAAGTCCTGAAACTTCACGGAGCATGCTTTTGGAATATATAAAAAATATTGAGCGAAGAAAACCAGAGGGGGGCCACCAGCCAGCCACAAGGGTGGAGGGCGCGCCCCCCGTCCTTGTGGGCCCCCTGGTAGGCCTCCGACGCCCATCTTCTGCTATATGGTGTGTTTTTACCTAGAAAAAATAAGAAGGAAGCTTTCGGGATGAAGCGCCGCCGTCTTGAGGCTTAACCTGGGCAAAGCCAATCTAGGGCTCCGATGGAGCTGTTCTGCCAGGGAAACATCCCTCCGGGAGGGGGAAATCGAAGCCATTATCATCACCAATGATCCTCTCATCGAGAGGGGGTCAATCTCCATCAACATCTTCACCGGCACCATCTCCTCTCAAACCCTAGTTCATCTCTTGTATTCGATCTTGGTCCCAAAACCTTAGATTGGTACCTGTGGGTTGCTAGTAGTGTTGATCACTCCTTGTAGTTGATGCTAGTTGGTTCATCCGGTGGAAAATTATATTTTCAGATCCTTAATGATAATTAATACTCCTATGATCTTGATTATGAATATGCTTTGTGAGTAGTTACGTTTGTTCCTGAGGACATGTGAGAAGTCTTGTTATTAGTAATCATGTGAATTTGGTATTCGTTCGATATTTTGATGAGATGTATGTTGTCTTTCCTCTAGTGGTGTTATGTGAACGTTGACTACATGACACTTCACCATTATTTGGGTCTAGGGGAAGGCATTGGGAAGTAATAAGTAGATGATGGGTTGCTAGAGTGATAGAAGCTTAAACCCTAGTTTATGCGTTGCTTCTAAGGGGCTGATTTGGATCCATATGTTTCATGCTATGGTTAGATTTACCCTAATTCTTCTTTCGTAGTTGCGGATGCTTGCAAGAGGGTTAATCATAAGTGGGAGGCTTGTCCAAGAAAGGGCAGCACCCAAGCACCGGTCCACCCACATATCAAATTATCAAAGTAATGAACGTGAATCATATGAGCATGATGAAAACTAGCTTGACAACAATTCCCATGTGTCATCAGGAGCGCTTTGCTTTATATAAGAGTTCGTCCAAGCTTGTCCTTCGCTACAAAAAGGATTGGGCCACCTTGCTGCACCTTGTTTACTTTTGTTACTTGTTACTCGTTACGAATTATCTCATTATACAACTATCTGTTACCGATAATTTCAGTGCTTGCAGAGAATACCTTGCTAAAAACTGTTTGTCATTTTCTTCTGCTCCTCGTTGTGTTCGACACTCTTACTTATCGAAAGGACTACGATAGATCCCCTATACTTGTGGGTCATCAGTTTGTTCGGCTCCAGTGAGGGTTGGGAGATGACTACAACGCGCCTTGGGCTTGCTTACTCGTGGTTAGGTTGTCTACGGACGTGGATGTAACATGTACTTCTAGTGTCTTCTGTACTACCTTGACAATTGATGATTAAATCAAAAGTTTTCTTTAAAAAAATGCCGACCATATTTTTTTCTCAATGAGTGTATTATTAGAAAATGAGTACAAGTGAGCACTAAATCAAAGTAAAACCTGTTTGTGCATCAAAATTTAAAGCGTATAGTCATAGACTACTCCACACGGTTCAAATGGCTCACAAAACAACAAAAAAACTGCAAAACCCCAACAAAGAGTGATTATTCTCAACCTTTTATCTGAAAGCATCCAGACTAACAACATTATGTAGAAACACTATATGCAAGACAAAAATACCATGCGTATTGTTGAAGCACGAATGAACTGAGTCATCAGTTGCCAGTCATATGTACCATATGTACATACATAAAGAAACCATGAGACCAACAAAAAAGGCTTTATATAGAGCATGTTTTATCTCAAGGGCATTGCTAGGATGTAACATGTATATAGAGCATGTCTGCATGGCAATATTAATTGTCATATCGGTTGGCGGCAACTTACCATCCATCATTTTTGATCTGGCTACTCACTTAATGTATCATTTGCCTCAAGAACTAACACCTATGCCGCACTTCATGCGCTCTGTCCACTGCTACATACCAACAAATTGTGCATATAAATCTAGAGCCATTGGCCATGAGTTTGCGGGATACTAGAAACCCTAAAACCATAGCCAAACGATGGCTATTACTATGATAATGAAGTTGTTAGTGCATTCTATTTTGGTACATGGGTTTGAAGCAATGCATCTTCCACTAACAGGGGGGCTTGAAAGACTTCCTCTGTGGGTCGATAGTCGCACATCTCCGTGGAGCAGCGCCACCGCTTGCACGACCAGGAATTCACAATGGGTGGACAACAGGGATGCGCTGCGCCATATCCTCTTCGTGGTCACCAAAGAGGAGCGGTAGTAGGTAGCAGCCACACGGACTCACCAGTAGGACCGCCCACACCGACACCCGTTGTTGCGGCCGCCACCCGCCGCTTGACCACCATTGTGCCGCAAAAGTCGATGCAGTCGGCGATGGAGAGCTACATAGCCAGAGGGCATGGGCGATGACGGGGGTGATGGAGGATCAGTAGCAGGGACCGTCGGGACGATTCCATATGGAGGATGGGGCGGCGGGGGAGACGACCTAGAGCCGTGTAGATGCAGGCTTTGGTCCGGCCGCTGTGATCTCCTCCTGTGGTCCGATAGCATCTATAGTTCGTAGCCACCCGCATACGGTTAATTAATGGTGGTGGTCGGAGCTCGGCGAAGAAGGTAGTGGTGGCCGAAGCTTGAGCTGAGAGGGGCGACGACCAGGGTGAGAAATGGAAAGGGGAGGAAGACGACGGCGTAGTCGCGAAGTGTATGTGTCTTCCCGCCCCTCACCTAGTCAATGACGTGACCCATTCAATGACGTGTTCATGTGGTTGGGGCTGCGAGAAACATCCCACGACGAAACGAATGAGTGAACGGTTCGCTCCAGCTGAGTCATCTAGCCACCGCGCAGGGAGATTCGTGCGGAACACCCAACAACCCGCAAAGTGTTCGTTGGGAGTCATCAAACATCTGACGTCAGTTAGTCATCGTTTTTGTTACATAGAGCATGTTTTTTCCTTAAAAGCATGCTAGGACATAACACATATATAGAGCACGGCTGCATGGCAATATTAATAGCCATGTCGGTTGGCGCCTTGGCGGCAACTTACCGCCCACCATTTTTACCACGTGAACTGGCTACTTGCCTAACGTATCATTTGCCTCGAGAACTAATAACACCCAATGCAGCACTCCGCACACTCTGCCCACCGCTACATAGTAACAAACCGTCCATAGAAAATCTAGAGTCGTTGGTCACAGCCACAGAGTACGGAGGGATTGAATACTAGAAAACCATAAAATGATGGCCAATCGGTGGCTATTACTATGATCATGAAGCTGTCAGTGCATTCTATTTTGGTGCATGGGTTTGAAGCGACGCAGCTTCCACCAACACGGGGGGCCTGGAAAGTCTTCCTCCGTGGGTCGACGGTCGCACATCTCCCAACTGTCCCCAGAGTTTACCGACGACGCAATCCAAAGGCAAGAGAGAAGACCCAGCGGCGCGGCCTCCATTAGCATTAGCAGCAAACCGAGCGACGCCGCCGATCAAGAACTGGGAGCAGGACAAGGAAAGGGAGAGATCTTTTCTCCGGCAACCGGAAAAAAGGAGGAAAAGAAAAGAAAAAGAAGGACGAAAAGGAAATCTTGGCTTCAAGCCGCCTCCTCCTCTCTTCTTCGTCTTCCCCTTTCCCCCTCCCTTCTTCCTCCGCTGCCGCTGCGTCCGTGCGTGCGTGCCGATCGAGCCTCGCGCACGCGGAGAACACGTCATCGTCGTCATCCCCTTCTCTCTCTATCTCTTCACGCGCGGCGCGGGAGCAGGGAGGAGAGGCGACGAGCCGCGGGCGGGGGCGAGCGAGGGAGAAAAACCTGACCCTTTTTTCCTCCCGTCACATATTAAAAATCCATTTCTTCTCCGTCTTCCCTTTTTCCGCTAATCCCGCTGTCCCTATCCCCTCCCGTCCCCTCGCCGCCGGCCCGGCGCGCCCAGATCGCGACCCCTCCCCTCCCCTCCGCCCTCGCCGATCGTCCCGCCCCCGCCGCGCGCTCGTCCGGGGGCTCGCCGTTGTCCGGCGCTTCGCTTCCGGCGTCGCCTCTCTCGGCCCGGCTCGCCCCCGTCGGGCGGTTGCTCCGCGCCTCGTCTACGTGCGAGGAGTCGCGGCTGCGGGGGCTTCGAGGGAGCCAGCGAGCGAGCTCCGGCGCCCATGGTCGACATCCACGAGTGCGCCGTGGTGCTCGTGCAGGAGCCCGACCATGCGGCGGCGGCGGCCAACCCGGACCCGTCCTCGATCTCCGCCCACGCCTGGCGGCCCTTCGAGGATGCCGCGGCCGCCGTCGTGGGCCGGATCCAGCCGTCTGTCTCCTCCGAGGACCGCCGCGCCGCCGTCGTGCACTACGTCCAGCGCCTCATCAGGTGCAGCGTCGGCTGCGAGGTAACCAGCTACTCCCTTCTTTTTCCGCATGCTCCGATTCTCTAACCCTTATGCTTGCCTTGCTCTATCGTTTGCTTACAAGCTCCGTGTTCCTTTGCGCATCAAGGACATGGGCACGGCGCTGTACCCTTGTTAGTTGTGTCTCACGTTCTCCAGATCATGTCTATGTAGCTGTCTTAGGATGGTTTTACGAGGATTCCTCTCAGTTCTTCGGATTCGTCCTCTAGGTCATGGAAATATTGTGTGGATAACCTGCTAGGTGCAATTGGGCAGTGCTGCTGCTCAGTTCATACTTACCATGCTTCCCATTCTGTTTGGCTCTACCATAATGCCCTACGTATTTTTTGTATGCTATATCATGCTATCGCTAGTGATGCCGCCAAACTCCCCGACTTCCCTTTTTGCGTCAAGGACAGGGGTGCCGCCAAACTCCCCGACTTTCCTATGGGTGCCGTACGCTTGTAGTTATATGTGACGTAGTCTCCGGGTCATGTCTATGTAGCTGTCTTAGGATGGTTTTACGAGGATTCCTCTCAGTTGTTCGGATTTCATCCTCTAGGTCATGGAAATATTGTCTGGATAACCTGCTAGGTGCAATTGGGCAGTGCTGCTGCTCATTTCATACTTACCATGCTTCCTGTTCTGTTTGGCTCTACCATAATGCCCTACATGATTTTTGTATGCTATATCATGCTGTCGCTAGTGATGCCGCCAGACTCCCTGACTTTCCTTTTTGCGTCAAGGACATGGGTGCCGCCAAACTCCCCGACTTTCCTATGGGTGCCATACGCTTGTAGTTATATGTGACGTAGTCTCTGGGTCATGTCTATGTAGATGTCTTGGGATGTTTTAGGAGGATTCCTCACACTTGTTCTGATTCATCCTTTAGGGCATGGAAATGTTGTCTGGATAACCTGCTAGGTGCAATTGTGAAGTGCTGCTGCTCATTTCATAGTTACTATGCTTGAGTTTTTGTTTAACTCTACCGTAATGCGCTAATGGCTGAAATATGTTTTTTAACGCCAGTGCTGGTGATGCCACCAAACTGATGTACAAGTTGGTATAGTAGAGATCCTGCTCTCATGGTGCTGGAGAGCTAGATTTATCATGCTTTAATTGGGCCCAAATGTTTTTATGCCATTAGTGGTTATGCATTCTAGTTTCTCACGTTGCATGGTTTAATGGTGATCTATTTATGTGAGTGTGAATTGATGAATGACACGTGTCTGGGCACTGCATCGAACAACATCGACTTTGTTGACCTTGGGGTGGCCAGTTGGCTGTATACGTATGTAAATTAGTGACCGTTCTCATGATGTGGCTCTCACGGTCTTTTGGTGCCCTTATTTTATATTTGCACGTGCAAGAAATTTCATGTCCTGACTTCATCGGTATATTTATGAATTTGAGTAAGGTGATATTTGCATATATGTTGCCTATTAGGTATATGTCGTTTTTGGATTATTGTTAATGTGAAACACATGAGGTCTGGTGAGTGGTTGCCATAACTTGAGATGAATGGCACGTGTATGTTTATTTTGGTTTTAGTGAGAATCAGTAGATTGGAAGGGTTCCTTATTTGTGTCATGCATGCTCGAGTGCTTTTACTAGATGATACATCACATGACAAACATGCAAGTAATATCGGCACTTCTGGCACGTGTTTTGAGTCATCTCTGTGACACCGATGTTTGTGCTGTCTATACGCCTCACCATTAGCATCGATGACGAGGAGGTTGTGCAGTACAACTTCCTATACACCTTGAACTTTGCACTTTCAGGGTCCTCTTTAGATGAATTGTTCTATACAGAAATGAGTATCGGTTATTAAGTACAGATTTGTGCACTAAACAGCAAAACAAGTATACACATAAAAGTTCTTCAAGAGGTTCACAGTTAGTTGTTCTATGAAGAGTCCATTTATTATACTAGGTATCAACATGGCCTTAGATATATAACCTGGAATCTCAGATTTCTTCATGTACAAAAATGGGAAAATAATTATTGCTTGAGATTTTATTCCCCTGCCGAGACTGGTGCATCTTATTTTTAATAATTGGACAGAATGTGAAGTATACAATTAACCTCTTCTTTTCTGTGTGGAAAACATAGGTGTTTCCATTTGGATCTGTTCCACTGAAAACATATCTTCCTGATGGAGACATCGACTTGACTGCATTTGGTTCCACAAGCTCTGATGAAAACCTAGCAAATGAGGTTCGTGCTGTTCTGGAATCAGAAGAACTGAGGAAAGATGCTGAGTTTGAAGTGAAGGATGTCCAGTATATCCACGCTGAGGTTTGCTGCTTCGACTGTGTTTTTTCAATATTACCAATTAGACCTAATTCACAGTTTCACACACTTCTAAGTTGCTGCGATGACTCCCGACATATGCTTATTTTTTATTTACTCTATACAATGTCAGGCAGTGTACATTTATATTTAATTTATCCAGCTATCTTTCAATGTCATCGAAACATTTCTGTCTTACCATACATGGGACTAGTGACAATAGAATAAATAATCCATCTTTGCATACGGTATCAATAACACATGTGAATATCCCAATGTTACCGGCATACTGCCAATGATAAAATAAGTAGTTGACTGCATTCAAGTGTACTGTCCAGTAGTTGACTGCATTTTTTCTTTGTTCTTCCTGTGAACATGGATATATCGATATCATAGATCATTGTGGAAGGTCACTTTTTGTATTGAACTGCTAGGGATTGTGCAGTGGTGGACATGCTGTCACATAACAATTCTGTATTTATCGTCCAAATGTTTCAAATGACAAGTCTTTCCAATGGCAGGTGAAGCTGGTCAAATGCCTTGTGCAAAATATTGTTGTAGACATTTCGTTCAATCAGATTGGTGGACTCTGTACGCTTTGTTTTCTTGAGCAGGTAACATCTCAAAAGCTGAAACATGTTGTCGATTGTGTTTTTTCCTTTAATGCACAGATCTATCTTCTATCTGATATTTGATGCAATAAAAAAAAATTCTCTTTTCTTATGTGGCACTCCCTCTGTAAAGAAATATAAGAGCGTTTAGATCACTAAAGTAGTGATCTAAACGCTCTTATATTTCTTTACAGAGGGAGTAGGACTTAGGGTGAAAGGTTTCCTTAAGTCAGCCTGCACATTGGCATGCATGTTTATAACCATCATGTTTTACAGGTTGATGAAAGATTTGGAAAAAAACACCTTTTCAAGAAAAGCATAATGCTGATAAAAGCCTGGTGTTATTATGAAAGCCGCATTCTCGGTGCCCACCATGGTTTAATTTCTACCTACGCCTTGGAGATATTGGTGCTATATATTTTCCATCTTTTCCACAAGTCTTTGGATGGTCCATTAGCTGTAAGTTCTGACTTAAATTTGTATTCCACATTTGTAAAATTGCTGCTGACCTAGGTTACACAAATTCCCACCCCATGGGTGACATAACTGTTTCCTCTGCTGCAGGTCCTCTATAGATTTCTGGACTATTATAGCAAATTTGACTGGGACAACAAGGGTATAAGCTTGTATGGTCCTGTACCATTGTCTTCCTTACCTGAGCTAGTTTGTAAGTGAATGCAGTCTGATCTGTTTGTTTGGTTGAAATTTTGTTGTCATCATTGGTCATCACATAGTTTTTCTTGCGCAGCCGAAGCACCAGACACTCATGATGTTGATTTCCTTAAGCGGGAGGAGTTTCTCAAAGAATGTGCACAAAGGTTTACTGTCCCCCCTAGGAACTTTGAGAGAAATACTCGACTGTTCTCAAGAAAATTTCTCAACATAGTGGATCCACTCAAGCAGAACAACAATCTTGGCCGTAGTGTCAGCAAAGGTTTCTTCTCTGCTTCATCATGAAATTTGTTTGTACAGAGGAAAAGTGCGCTTGAAATTGTGCCATGCAACTTTAGTCAACTTAAAATGACTTGATGCTTAAACTTGATAGTTCTCAACTTACATTGTTTGTGAATTCATTTTGGTCTCGTGAGTAGCACTGCCTCTCGAGGAAGAATGTGGGTTGACTTCTTTTTTGTCAAATTTGAATACTTGCATTGCATGTAGCTCAGGTCAGCTTTTGAGCATAATCATCTCACCATCAGCTCACATAATGGGTGGTTGCATCTGGCTTCCCACATTTCATAGCTTTACTGTTGATGTTTGCTTGTCTAAATTTGGGTTTTTGTATCTACCTCCTCTAAACTTGATTGTTTTAAATTTTACCACTAACTGCAACTAGTGTTATTTGGTCTGTCTTGCTTTTGCTACATTCTTGCTGCTGCTTGTCCATGCTTTGTTTCTCAGCGGGCCAAGAGATTTATTTCAGTTCAGCACAGAAGCAAACTTTCAGCTATTTAACCAAGCAGTACCACTGTGCTCACTTGCACTGCATAATAAGCTAGAACTTGGATACTGATGGCATTGATTTATTTTATGTTGCATGGATAGTTGTGGTTTGAACCCAACCCACAAGCATTATGGTATGCTGCACAGTTACTTTTGTGCATTAAGCTGTTGATTTGCTGTTTATTGTCCAAGATGCTTATAGCAGTTTTTTTTTAATTTGCTGGCCTAATATCACTGTGATGCGCAGGTAACTTTTACCGGATACGCAGTGCATTTGATCTTGGTGCCCGGAAGCTTGGGAAGATCCTTCAAGTGCCTATCAATTCTGCTGTGCCTGAAGTGAATCAGTTTTTTAGGAACACATTGAAGCGAAATCACACTATGGTAAGGCCAGATGTGCAGGACATTGCACTGGACTTCAATGTTGAAAGAGACAACAAAGGTTGTTCACCTTTAGACCATAATTCTTTTGGTGATCTATCTGATCAGTTCAACAGCATCAGTATTTCAGATGTCAATAACCATGGGTCTCTGAAGGAAAAGGAACAAAATCTTATGGTTGAGCATGGGGAAATGAAGTCTGTTTCAAATCCTGTAACAAGTTCTATTAGTACGAGGAATAACAGTGACTTCTGTGAGACTGCACCATCAACTAGTGAAACCTTGTCACCTGGGAAAGCTCTCTATGCACCACATCTCTTGTATGAGCCAGGAAATGGAAAGGTTGGTGTCAATCATGATATAAACTTGGCACCCCATGGGATGACATCAAAAGGGTACCCAGGAACTAAGTATCGCAATGAGAATTCACATCCAGTGGATAACTGCTTACCACCATCTAAAAACTCAGATAGCAATGGAGCACACATTAAAGAGGCAGGTGGTGAGGGAGGTGCAATCAATGACATTTTATCAGATCTCGCTGGAGATCACGGAACAAATTTGTATAATCTTTCCTATGCACAAGGGTGCCAACAAGATTACCCAGTAAACCATGATTACCTGGTTAATCAAGTTTACTATCAAATGCCTGCTCCACCACCTGCACAGTATCAGAACAATCGATCACCAAATGGCCATAGCAGAAAAAATGGTTATGGCTATGCTGGTACAAGTGGAATATCCCCTGGTTCTTATCCATCTGGCTATTTCGTTGTAAGGCCATTTTATCAACCGGATGATACTATGCGAGCTCGTGGAACAGGCACCTACTTTCCTGACCCAGTATGTTCCCTTTTTGTACATTATTATGCTTATATACAACTTGAAGTCACATTGAAATTCACTACATCTGGCATTTCCCTACATATTCATTTTATTTCACGTTCATGCATATGGAGATGCTGAGATGAACCATTACTACTTTTCCTGTGTACTTGAATAATTTCCTTATTGGAGTTACTGTACCTTCTGTATATGAGGCTGAAAAATAACCCTACTACTTGTATGTTTCTGTTGCAGAATTAGGTTACTTTTGCAAGGTTAATGCGCATTTGTGTTGTTTGGGCTTGTCTGTCTTGTGTTTTCCCTGAGTTTGTCTGTCTTTTTGGATATTGCAGACTTTGTGCAAGGACAGGCCACCCGCTGGACGAGGGGAAAGAGGAAGACATAGTTTTCATCCAAATCACTATCACAGGGCTCACCGCTATCCCAGAATGGATATGCCTGCAGATATGGTGCTGTCGGAGGAATGGAGGCAAGTGCCAGTGCCACCATTGCAGATTTACATTCCTGGTGCAAGTGATCATGGAATTCCCTCCCCGTTGAATATACCATTATCATCTCCATCCCCCCGGGCTCCAAGGGATGGTACTCATCGCAATGGTTTTATTCACCCACAAGACAATAAACTTGAATTTGGGACTTTGGGGGCATTGCCTTTGGAAGTTAAGGGTACTTCTCAAGACCATCCTAGCAAATCTAGTTCTGCCGCCAACAGTCAATCTTCTGCACCTGTAAGCCCTGTGTCTTCAGCATTAAATCCTGGAAAGGGTTCTAATCGGATGAGGTACGTATGATGCATTACTTTAGTCGTCAAAAGTATTAACACAGTCTCTTTCATGGAAGGGCCAACCTAGCTGATAGCTTTATCTTTAGATGTTACAGCTGGATTATTATCTATTGATACGCACTTTCTTCAACATATTTTTAGTGTTAGGTCAGAGCTTCTGCAAAATGTATTAGTATGGTCATTATCCAGATCACTATATTATGCTACTTACTTTATCTGGTGGTCTGCCCTTACTCTCCCACATTACTGAAAACCAGTGCCCCCTATTTTCCGTACTTCACTAAAAGGACCGTCCACATTAATCCTCATCGCTTCTGTCTTGTCTGTTATGTCTTTATTTTGGGATACTCCTAATTAGCATGGCTGAACCCGTCCACACTCTTATGTTAGTATGGTTAAGACTGGGCAGTTTAACATGTGCCATCCCCTGTAGGCTTCTGATTATTATATATGGCATTCATGCATTTCTCTTCTGTCTTGTTTGTTGCAGCATTGACCTTTAACTTGTATGCTCAGTTCACATGCATGCATTCAGCATTGAATCATTCACAGTTGGTAATCGCGTACTGTACAATTTGCAGGAATGGTGGGCCATATCATCTTAAGGACAATGGCGATTTCCCGCCACTCTCCAGCTGACGCAAGACATAGTTGACCATCGTGTACCAAAGACATGTCAAGCCAAGAGAAAGATGCCGATACATCGTGCACACCCGGTGCGGCAATAGCAGAGGGTTAATCTACAAAATAATTCACCATCATGTACATCCTGACTTTTAACTTGTCGTTCCCAAGTCGTCATCAGATTTTCACCGTGCCGCCGGAATGCAGCCTGCGCTGCTGTGACTGGCATCTCATGGTGTCCCCCCATTTCCCTCAAAAGAGAAAAGAAGAGGAAAAGAAAGAATAAGCGCAGCTTAATCTCTGTCTGTGCCATGTAGATACTTTGTTGGGGGGAAGAAAAAGAGCTAGCCTAGCTTGTGTTGTTTTGTGGTGATAGTGTAATCTGTGGTTCTCGGAGAGGCCTTTGTGTTGGAAGGCCCCTTGCCTGAAGTAACATTAGATGCTTGATGAAATTGGTAGGTACAGAGTTAAAAAACTGTATGTGATGTTAGGTTTACAGTTGGTCGGAAAATTAACCAGAGATAGTCATAGTTGTGCTTCATCGCCGTTTCGCCCAATGGCTACCCCTGTTCTTGTGCTTGTATTCTACTACTACCCCTGTTCTTGGACGGCGTTGGTCCAGTCCATGCTTATCACAGAAGGAGGATGGAGGCTGTGAGCGAGTCCAGTACGGCCTACCCAAGTCAAAGTCCGGTAGTCCACGATGCGTTTGCTAGTACACTAGTGTGCTCTCACCGTCACATAATCTTATTCAGATGTAAGCTTTGGTAGGCCCCCGGAACGCCATTCAGATATGATCTGCAAATGTGCTGAAAGTCTCGCGCTTCTTACCGTACACCAGGCGGCCAGCTTTAATAGACCAAGCGCATAAGGAAGAGGAAGGCAGCATGGATTGCATTTTACTGACCAATCAGCCAAACTGGTAGTGGAAAAAGAAGCGACTGCTGAAAGACCAAACCGAAATCATTATGGAGTGCGTCAGCGCGTCTTGCAAAGAGTCCTGAATCCATCAGAAAATAGTAGCAGCAGCAGCAGCTACCACAGTTTCGCCCAACTTCTCATGCGTTGTGTTATCAGCTCACTACCAAATCGATCGGCACACACTTAATATTCAGGTCTGGATACAATTGTGGAGAGGGGAATGAGGAAGGAAGAGGATGCCAGATAGTTGGTACAATGCCAACACTAACAGCCTGACTTCTCCTTCTTTTTCAAGACTATGGCCCGTATTATTTATTTAAAAAATCAATAAAAATATGCAGCAGAGTCCTGATGTTTTCCTAAAAAAATAAACACCACAGCTGTGATATAAACAGATAATCACCACGCTGTCAGACCTAGGCTTAGCCAGGGAGCCCCTAGGCGCCTTCAGCGCCGGCTTGAGGGACTGGCGCCAACGTGCCCGCGAATGGGCTGGCCCAGGTCGCCTCGTTCACCCCAGTTCGCTCTTCCCGCACATTGCCTCGTTCGCTCGACCGCGGTGACCGGTCAACCGTTGACCTTTTATTTAAAAAAATCAGAAAAAATGAAAAAATTCGTGAACTAAAAAATGTTCACAAATTTTGAAAGAAAGTTCAAAAAATTGAAAATAGTTCATGAATAAAAAAAATTCATCCATTTAATTTTTTTTATCGAATTTGAAAAAAAGTTCATCAAATTTGAAAATAACTCCATCGAATTTGAAAAGAAGTTCATATAATTTGGAAAAAGTTCATTGATTTTCAAAAAAGTTCACGAATAAACAAAAATCAAATTTGAAAAAGATCATCAATTTACAAAAAAAGTTCACCAATTTTCAGTAAAATTCATCGGATTTGAAAAAGTGCATCAATTTTGAAAAAAAGTTCATCAAATTTGTAAAAAGTGAATCGAATTTGGAAAAGTTCATCAATTTTGAAAAAAATTCACCGAATTTGAAAAAACTTTCATAAAATCCGGTGACTTTTTTCGGCGAATTAGAAAAATAAAAAATAAAAAGAAAAGGGAGAGGACAAAGAAAAGGAAAGAATAACAAAGGAATAAGAAAGTTTTAGATAATCACATCGGTGTGATTGGTCTAGGTGGCTATCGTAGCTAGCTTGCAGTTGAAAATAGAAAAATGGAAGGGAATATGGGCCGGCGCGCGGCGCGGGCGGTGTGCGCCCGTTTGAGTACACTGAAGGAACGGGCTCAGAGAGCACCGTTTAGGATTTGCCGCTTAGCCCGTCAATTGTTCACCCAGTCCTTTCCAATGACTCGCGGTTGGGCCTGCATTTCCACCGGGGCCAAGCAGCTTGACTAGACTGTTCTTGGGCCTCCGGTTCAGTAGTCGTTAAATCCAGGCCCAACAGGACTGCTAAGGGCAACTCCAATGGAAAGACCCAAATCTTGTCTATTTTTGTCCGCGTTTTGTCCATTTGGATTGTCAAAACAGACAGCGGAGAGACAGACACGTCCAAACAGAGCCTCTGAACCCAACGAGGTTGCCCCATTTGGTGAGATGTCTGCCCGACATTTCGTCGAACACCTAGTGAGGCCTGCTCCATTTGGTGAGATGAACACCTGGAGCATCAGCAGCCCGACGTGGCATTCCCTGTACACCCTGAAAGTGCAACTAATCCCCAGGTGGTTTTGGTAATTCATAACAACATATATCTCATTGAACTAATATCCATTCAAGTTAAAAATTTCAGGATTTTCAATGATTGGCATGGCAAGAACTAGTGATTGCGGACCCCTCAAAATGCTAAGGACATGGATTGGCAAAAGCTCAAGACTCTACATTTTTGGTTAAGTGATCCAAGATCGCATTGAGTCCATAGGAAAGCCAATACTATTAAAAGGGGATGAGCTTTTGATCTGATATATTTGCTCAAGTGCTTAGTGATATTGCTCCAAAACCCTCAACCATTTTCTCTATCCAAATCTGTCCAAAACCCTACATTCCAACTCGGCCCCATAGAATTTCTCCATCCGGACCCACCGAGTTCATCTGGACACTGCCTCTGCTAAACCCTAACAAACTGAAGTCACCGATATGGTTCTCGGTCCCATCGGTTTGGCCTGCCCAACCTTCTGTAACCAGTTGCAATTATTTCGATCTCACCGAGTTTTGCAATTGGTCCCACCGAGATGGCTTGCCAAACCTTCTGTAACTTGTTGCAATTATTTCAGTCCCACCGAGACGGCGTGCCAACCTTTCTGTTGCCTTATTACTTCGCTTCGGTCCTATCGAGTTGATGCAATCGGTGCCACCGAAACTATGTTTGCCCTAACCATTGCACATCGGTTCATCCGAGTTGTTTCCCGTCGGTCCCATCGAGATTCCTAACGCTCATACCTTTTACATAGGTCGGTGCCACCGAGTTGTCTGATCGGTGCCACCGAGTTAGGTCAAAAGTGTGTAACAGTTGGATTTCGTGTGGTGGCTATATATACCCCTCCACCCCTCTTACTAAGTAAGAGAGCCGTCAGAACGTGCCTACACTTCCACTACTCATTTTCTAAGAGAGAACCACCTACTCATGTCTTGAGATCAAGAGATTCCATTCCTATCATTTAAACCTTGATTTCTAGCCTTCCCCAAGTTGCTTTCCACTCAAATCCTTCTTCCACCATAGCCAAATCTGTGAGACAGAGTTGAGTGTTGGGGAGACTATCATTTGAAGCACAAGAGCAAGGAGTTCATCATCAACACACCTTCTGTTACCTTTTGGAGAGTGGTATTTCCTAGATTAGTTATGTGTCGCTTGGGAGCCTCCAACATGATGTGGAGTTGAACCAAGAAGTTTGTAAGGGCAAGGAGATCGCCTACATCGTGAAGATCTACCCGAGTGAGCTAAGTCCTTCGTGGACGATGGCCATGGTGGGATAGACAAGGTTACTTCTTCGTGGACCCTTCATGGGTTGAGTCCTCTGTGGACTTGCGTAGCCGTTACCCTTCGTGGGTTGAAGTCTCCATCAACGTGGACGTACGATAGCAGAACCTGTCGGAACCACGCCAAAAATCTTTGTGTCCCCATTGCGTTTGCTTTCACTAAACCCTTCCCTTTACTTACATGTGCAATGTCTTACTTTCCGCTGCTATACTCTTAGAATTGCATGTGTAGGGTGTTGCTTGACTTGTCATAATTTCTAACATATGCCTACAACTAATATTGGGAAAAGGTTAGGTTTTATCTGGTCAAGTAGTCTAATCACCCCCCTCTAGACATAGTTTCAATCCTACAAGTGGTATTAGAGCTTTGGTCTCTCCAAGCCTTGGTTTCCATTGCTTTGGTCACCATAGCCTTGGTTTCACAACCTAGGAGAGTATGGCGTCTAGTGAGGGTAACTATCACCGTAGATGTCCATATTTTGATGGTACAAATTTTGCTAGTTGGAAGCATAAGATGAAAATGCATATTCTTGGTCATAACCCTGCCGTTTGGGCTGTTGTGCGTATTGGCTTGCAAGGTGAATTATTTGAGGATGGTAGAGAACCGGATCGTGAAGCGACCGCGGAAGAATTGAAGATGTTGCAATACAATGCTCAAGCTTGTGATATTCTCTTCAATGGTTTGTGCCCTGTGGAATTCAACAAAATCAGCCGCCTTCAGAATGCAAAGAAATTTGGGATACTTCAGTTGATATGCACGAAGGTACCGAGTCCGTCAAGGAATCCAAGTTGGATGTTCTTCAAAGTCAACTTGATAAGTTCAAGATGAAGGATGGTGAAGGAGTCGCTGAAATGTACTCTAGGCTTGCTCTCATCATAAATGAGATTGCCGGCTTAGGAAGTGAAGAGATGACCGACAAGTTCATCAAGAAAATCCTTAGAGCCTTGGATTGTAAATATGATACTGTGTGCACTTTGATCCAAATGATGCCCAATTACAAAGATCTCAAGCCCACGGAAGTCATTGGAAGAATTGTTGCTCATGAAATGTCACCCAAGGATAAGGAGGAGCTCCACAACAAGTCAAGTGGTGCATACAAAGTTTCAAGTGATGATCTGATAACCCACAAGTATAGGGGATCGCAACAGTTTCTGAGGGTAGAGTATTCAACACAAATTTATTAATTCGACACAAGGGGAGCCAAAGAATATTTGTAAGTATTAAGAGTTCAGTTGTCAATTCAATCACACCTAGAGATTAAATCTCTGCAGCAAAGTGATTAGTAGCACAGTAGTATGATAGTTTTGATAGTAGTGGTAACAGTAACAGTGGTAACGGTAACAACAATAACAGTTTTGTAGCAATTGTAACAGTAGCAATAGCAATAGTAACTTACCAAGACCAATATGTGGGAAACTCGTAGGCATTGGATTGGTGAATTCGTTGGATAATATTCACCATATAACAGTCATAACCTAGGGCGACACAGAACTAGCTCCAGTTCATAAATATAATGTAGCCATGTATTCCGTAAATAGTCATACGTTCATATGGAAAAGAACTTGCATGGCATCGTTTGTCCTACCCTCCGGTGGTAACGGGGTCCATAAGGAAACTAAGGGATATTAAGGCCTCCTTTTAATGGAGAACCGAAACAAAGCATTACCACATAGTGAATACATGAACTCCTCAAACTACGTTCATCACCGGAAAGTATCCCAATTACTGTCACCCTAGGGTTTATGGATCATAACACGTAATAGGTGCATATGACTTGCAAGATCGGATCTAGAACATATATATATAATGGTGAAAATATAAATGGCTCAGATATGAAATCATGGCACTCGGGCCCTAGTGACAAGCATTAAGCATAGAAAAGTCATAGCAACATCAATCTTAGAACATAGTGGATACTAGGGATCAAGCCCTAACAAAACTAACTCGATTACATGATGAATCTCATCCAACTCCTCACCGACCAGCGAGCCTACGAATGAATTACTCACTCCCGGTGGGGAGCATCATGGAATTGGTGATGAAGGAGGGTTGGTGATCACGAAGACCGAAGATTCCCCTCTCTGGAGCCCCGAACAGGCTCCAGATCTGGCCTCCCGATGAAGAACAGGAGGTGGCGGCAGCTCCGTATCATGAAATGCGATGAAACTTCCTCCCCTATTTTTTCCTCCAAAAATACGTATTTATGGAGTTGGAATTAGGGTCAGCGGAGCCCTGAGGGCCCCACAACCCACCAGGGCGCGCCTAAGGGGGTGGCGCTCCCTGGTGTCTTGTGGGCAGCCAGGGGCCCCCCTTCAGTGGTTCTTGGTTCCAGTTTTTTTATTTATTCTGAAATAATTCTTCAAAAAGTTTCGTCCAAATCTGAGAACTTTTATTTCTGCACAAAAACAACACCATGGTAGTTTTGCTGAAAACAGCGCCAGTCCGGGTTAGTTTCATTCAAATCATACAAATTAGAGTCCAAAACAAGAGCAAAAGCGTTAGGAAAAGTAGATACGATGGAGACGTATCAAGTCCCCCAAGCTTAACCCATTTGCTTGTCCTCAAGCAATTCAGTTGACAAACTGAAAGTGATAAAGAAAAACTTTTACGAACTCTTTTGTTCTTGTTTACATATATATGCTTAAGTAGCACCCAAGTTTTAGCAAGGATCATGAATAACCATGTCAACAATAACTCTTAAAAATTATATTAACTCATATCAATAGCATAATCAACTAGCGAGCAATAATAAGATATCTCAGATGCCAACAATTTATCAAAACAATCATGATATAATATGACAACAGCGGTATCTCGCTAGACCTTTCTGAGACCGCAAAACATAAATGCAGAGCACCTCCAAAGTTCAAGGAGCGACTAAACATTGTAATTCATGGTAGAAAAGATCCAGTCATGATGCATTCAACATTAACTATACACAATGCATAAGGATGACAATAGTGCTCTCAGGTCAGGCGCTTGTTTTAGAAGGTGATGAATCAGCATGAAATTAAATAGATAGTCCCTTCGCAGAGGGAAGCAGAGATTTACAGAGGTGGCAGAGCTCAAGGCTTAAATCAGAGGTAAATATAATTTTGGGAGGTGCACCCTTCCTGTCAACGTTACGACCAAGAGTTATCAATATCTTCCATGCTAAACACATTAGCGATGGTTCCCAAGCGGTAAAAGTAAAGGTTTACTCCCCCTCCACCAACAAAAACACTCCACGGCTAGCCGAATCCATGGGTACCGTCCACACCAACAACAGTCCTGAGGGAGTTTTGTTTAATTATTTACAATTTTTTATTTCGGGACTGGGCATCCCTATTACCGCCCCTCTCATGCAAGGATGAGTGAATAAACACTCACCATGAGAATAACCCGCTTAGCATGTAAGATACTGACTGCCCCTTGTTGCTCCATTAGCGGTCCAGGCACACAAAACAGATGTTCATTTGAAATTTTAGAGGTGGCACATGCAAATTTACTTGGAATGGCAGGGTAATACCACATATAGGTAGATATAGTGGACTCATCTGGAATAACTTTGGTTTAAGGATTTTGATGCACAAGCAGTATTCCCGCTTAGTACAGGCAAAGGCTAGCAAATAGGTTGAGAAGCAGCCAGCTAGAGAGCGAAAACGGCCATGAACATGCATTATGAATAATCAACATTGAATACTAGCATGAGTAGGATATGAACACCATGAACATAAATATCATAGATGCTATGTTGGTTTTGATTCAACTACATGTGTAAACATGTGCCAAGTCAAGCCACTTGAAACATTCAGAGGAGGATACCATATCATCATACTACATGACAACCATTTTAATGCACGTTGACACCCAATATAAATCATTATTCACTCCTAACTACTTAAACATGGAATGAGCAACTATAATCTCTAATTGTCATTGCAAACATGTTTATTCATAATATGCTGAATCATGGACACTGAGTTAAACATATTTACAAAAACAAAAACAAGTTGAGTTCATACCCGCTTTCCTCTGCCACAATCAATTCATCAAATGTCGTCATTATTGCCTTTCACTTGCACAACCGAACGATAAGAAAATAATAATAGTGCAAGAGTGCCGTGGACTAAGCTGGAATCTGCAAGCATTTTATTCGGAAGGAGAAGATAAGGTAATTTGGGCTCTTTGTTAGATCAACAGGAATGCATATGAGAGCCACTCAACATTTTTATCGTGGTCTTCTTCTTGATACGACTCAATAAAAAGAAAAGAATTTCAGAGGAACATATTGAAATATTTTTGGAGTTTTTAGTTTTTCTTGAAGAAAGCAAATTAAAGAAGGAAAAACAAAAACGAGAAAAACTATTTACACAGGAAAGCTTCCAACAAGCAAAAGAAGAACTGAGAAATCTTTTTGAGTTTTCTTTTAATGCTACAAATAATTTAAACTAGAAAGAAAAACCAAAAAGAACCGAGAAATATTTTTGGGTTTTCTTAAAGTGTTCAAAGACACAAGAAAAAAGTGAGAGAATAGATCTAGCATGGATAATACAATGAAAAAGTGTGGACACCGACAACTGGAATAAAATGCGTAAACATGAATATAATGTCGGCGGAAATACATACTCCCCCAAGCTTAGGCTTTTGGCCTAGCTTGGTAATCACCACCCGTAGTAGCCATCCTGATCCATGTGCAAGTGTTGTGGCGGCGGCACCTGAGCGTCCCACTCCTGGGGCTCCTCTCTTGCCGTTGCCTGGTTGTTCCGGTAGGTGACAATGTCCTCGGGCATGACCCTGTATCCATGCCTGGCAAAGGAACCAAACAAAGCATGTGCAGGCAACGGAATAACATCACGGGTTTCCACACTGAAAACCAAGTTGTAACGAATGTTATGAAAAGAATCGACAGTGTCGATAAACTGGTGATCCTCTAACGCGTGGTGATCTACATAAACTCGGGGCAAATGATAACCATGTTGGCGTATCTGAACATTAAAGTGACTCGCTAAGCGAGTAGCATAAATACCACCATGATTTTTGCCCTTAGTCATGTTGAGGTGCAGGCGACGTGCAATAATAGCCCCTAGGCTAAAGGTGTGATCATTGTGTAGTGCACGGCGTAAAATAGTGAGGTCAGGGGCACTGATTGCATCGACATTCTCTCTAGAAGTTAGACACTTCGTGATGAATAAAGCAAAGTAATACATAGAAGGAAACTGCAAACTAGTGGCGGTGGCTTTCGACACGCTGATGTCGCTTGAACTACGTCGGTATTTTCCCAAAGAGAAAGGGATGATGCAGCACAACTATGGTAGGTATTTCCCTCAGTTATGAAACCAAGGTATCAATCAAGTAGGAGAACCAAGCAACACTATGTAAACGGTACCTGCACACAAAGAACAAATACTTGCAACCCGATGCTTATGAGGGGTTGTCAATCCCTCTATGGATAACGGTGCCAGAAATTGTCAAGTTGGGATAAAAATTGTGTAGATTGGATAAATAGATCTTGAAAAAACAGGAAATAAAATAAGTAACAAAAAATTGCAGCAAGGTATTTTTGGGTTTTTGGAATAATAGATCTGAAAACAAAGCAAATAAAAATAGATCTCAAAGCAAATATGATAAAGAATAGACCCGGGGGCCGTAGATTTCACCAGTGGATTCTCTCAAGAAAATAGCATACGGTGGGTAAACAAATTACTGTTGGGCAATTGTTAGAACCTCAAATAATTATGACGATATCCAGGCAATGATCAATATATAGGCATCACGTCCAAGATTAGTAGACCGACTCCTGCTTGCATCTACTACTATTACTCCACACATCGGCCACTATCCAACATGCATCTAGTGTATTAAGTTCATGGGAAAATGGAGCAATGCAATAAGAACGATGACATGATGTAGACGAGATCTATTCATGCAGGAATAGCCGCCATCTTGTTATCCTTAATAGCAACGATACATGCGTATCTTGTTGCCCCTTCTGTCACTGGGAAAGAACACCGCAAGATCGAACCCATCACAAAGCACCTCTTCCCATGGCAAGAAAAATCGATCTAGTTGGCCTAACTAAACCAATGATTCGTAGAAGAAATACGAGGCTATAAATAATCATGCATATAAGAGATCAAGATAAAACTCAAATAATGTTCATGAATATAAATCTGATCATAAACTCAACGTTCATCGGATCCCAATAAACACACCGCAGAAAAGAGTTACATCAGATAGATCTCCAAGAGACCATTATATTGAGAATCAAAAGAGAGAGAGAGGAAGGCATCTAGCTACTGCCTATGGACCCGTAGGTCTATGATGAACGCAGCATCAGAGAGGCACCAATGAGGATGATGAACCCCTCTGTGATGGCGTCTAGATTGGATCTCGTGGTTCTGGAACTTGCGGTGGCTGGAATTGTGTTTTGTCGACTCCCCTAGGATTTCTGGAATATTTGGGTATTTATAGGGCGAAGAGGCGGTGCTGGAGGTCACCGAGGGGGGCACAACCCCCTGGGTGCGCTTGGGCTCCTTGGCGCGCCCTGGTGGGTTGTGCCCACCTCGGGCCTCCCCTCTGGTACTTCTTTGGCCCATCCTGGGTCTTTTGGTCCATACAAATTCTCCAAAAAGTTTTGCTGCGTTTGGACTCCGTTTGGTACTGATAATTTGTGAAGTAAAAAAGAAGCAAAAAACAACAGCTGGCACTGGGCGCCATGTCAATAGGTTAGTCCCACGAAAATGATATAAATTTGTTACAAAATTATTGTAAAATATAACAACATGGAACAAGCAAAAATTATAGATACGTTGGAGACGTATTAGTGTCCCCAAGCTTAATTCCTACTCGTCCTCGAGTAGGTAAATTATAAAAAAACATAATTTTTGATGTGAATGCCGCCTAACATGTTCATCACATATTCTTTTCTTTTGTAGCATGGACATTTGGACTTTTATATGATTCAAAGCAATAGTCTAGTTTTGACATGAAGATTTCAATACTCAAGCATATCAACAAGCAACCATGTCTTTCAAAATATCAACACTAAAGAAAGTTATCCCTAGCCCATCATTCTCAATCATGATCCATTCATGAAACACACTCGCATATTAGCTACATCCAATGCTCAAGTATGATCATAGTGCCCCTTAGTTGGTGCTTTATAAGAGAAGAGGGAGGCTCAAATAAAAGTAAAAATTGCATAAAGTAAATAGATAGGCCCTTCACAGAGGGAAGTAGGTATTTGTAGAGGTGCCAGAGCTCAAAGCTTAAATTGAGATTTTTTTTGAGAGGCATACTTTTCTTGTCAACGAAAACGATCGAGTAATTCCCAGCACTTTCCATGCTAGATATATCATAGGCAGTTCCCAAACAGAAAATAAAGTTTATTCCTTTTTCTACCATACTTTTACATTCCACGACTAGCCGTATCCACGGGTGTTGTCCATAACAACACTTTCCAAGGAATTTATTATTTGACAACATAAAGTAATTTTTTTCATTTCGGGACTGGGCATCCCTATTACTGCCGTACCTCGTGCACTGACAAGTGAATAAACACTCATCCTGAGAATAACACATCGAGCATGGAAAATATTGGCCACCCCTTGCCGCTTCATGGGCAGTATGAGCACACAAAAAGGAAATTTATTTTGAAAATTAGAGGTGGCACATACAAATTTGCTTAGAACGGCATGGAAATTCCGCATATAGGTAGATATGGTGGACTCATATGGCAAAACTGGGTTTAAGGATTTTGGATGCACAAGTAGTATTTCTACTTAGTACAAGTGGAGGCTAGCAAATAGATCGAGAAGCAACCAACCAAGAAACACATAAGCTAGCATTAAGCATAACTAACACCGAATAATGCACCACAAGTAGCATATAATTTCATTGCATAACTATTGACTTTCGTGCTTGCATAGGGAATCACAAACCTTAACACCAATATTCTTACTAAAGCATAATTACTCACCAACATGACTCACATATCACTATCATCATATCGCAAAACTATTACAAGGAATCAAGTTTATTTTGTCCAATGATCTTCATGAATGTTTTTATTATATCCCTCTTGAATATCTATCACTTTGGGACTAGTTTCATATATTGCAATTGCTTTTGACAAGCTCAAACAAATTTAAGTGAAGAACATGGGCATAAAGATTTTCTTCTCTCAAAATAATATAAGTGAAGCATGAGAGAATTTCTTCAAAGATTTACTAACTCTCAAATAGATCTAAGTGACACATGAGAGCATTTCTTCAAAAATATTAAAGCACACCGTGCTCAAAAAGATATAAGTGAAGCACTAGAGCAATTCCATAGCTCAAAAAATTTAAGTGAAGTATAAAGAGCGATTCTAACAAATCATAGCATAATTTTTGCTCTCTCAAAAAGGTCTGTCCAGTAAGGATAGATCACACAAAAAAAGCAAAACAAGCAAAGACTCATATAATACAAGGCGCTCCAAGAAAAACTCATGATGTGTGAAGAATAAAAAATATAGCTCCAAGTCAAATACCGATGGTCGTTAGAAGAAAGAGGGGATGCCTTCTGGGGCATCCCCAAGCTTAGTTGCTTGGTTCTCCTTGAATATCTTGGGGTGCCATGGGGCATCCCCAAGCTTAGGCTCTTTTCACTCCTTATTCCTTCATCCATCGTGATCTCACCCAAAACTTGAAAACTTCAATCCACAAAACTTAACAAAACCTTCGTGAGATCTGTTAGTATAAGAAAGCAAATCACTACTATAAGTACTGTTGCAAACTCATTCATATTTTATTTTTGTATCATATCTACTGTATTCTAACTTTACTATGGCTCATAGCCCCCGATACAACCCATAGAATCATCAAAATAAGCACACAACGCAAAGAAAACAGAATCTGTCAAAAATAGAACAATCTGTAGCAATCTGAAAACTTTGTATACTTATGTAACTCCAAAAGTTCTGAAAAATTAGGAAGATATATAAAATTTGTATATTAGTCTTGTGTAATAATTTCAGAAACTTTAGTCACTTGTGTGATTTTACAAAATTGTTTTACTGGAAGCAAAAGTTTCTGTTTTCCAACAAGATCAAATCAACTATCACCAAACACAATCCCAAAGGCTTTACTTGGCTCAAACACTAATTAAAACATAAAAAACACAATCTTAAAAGAGGCATAATTGTGCAAACACTCAAGAACAGAAAGAAAATTACAAAAATAAATTTTATTCATTGGGTTGCGTCCCAACAATTGCTATCATTTTATGCCCCTAGCTAGGCATAATGCAAGGATTCAAGTATTATCATCTTTTGTTTTCAACTCCTCAATCAAACACCTAGGATTCTTCAAGGATTTAGCATACATATTTTCAACAATAATAATCCTAGGAACAAGATTTAATAATTCACTCTTGCAAGTAGGGTCTTTTATCACTTCAATAAAATTGGGATGAATACTAATCATTTTAAGATCCCCCTTGTTGCTATTAGAAGCGACACCCTTATTTTTAGTAACTTGTGTAGACTTGCAAATTTTTGCGGGAGTCTTCTCAATAGTTTTAACGGAAGAAAAGGCCGTGCTTAAGTTACACAAAATTTCTTCCAACTTATCAATCCAAGATGGACTTTCTTCAATTCTTTCATTAATTATGGTTTCCTTTTCCTTTAGTAGCTTAAAAACCTCTCCCGCTTTTGACACAAATTTATTATCAAGATTATGCATTCTTTGAAGGAAATATGCCCTAGAGGCAATAATAAAGTTGTTATTTATATTTCCTTATATCATGATAAATGTTTATTATTCATGCTAGAATTGTATTAACCGGAAACTTAGTACATGTGTGAATACATAGACAAACAGAGTGTCACTAGTATGCCTCTACTTGACTATCTCGTTGAATCAAAGATGGTTAAGTTTCCTAGCCATAGACATGAGTTGTCATTTGATTAACGGGATCACATCATTAGAGAATGATGTGATTGACTTGACCCATTCCGTTAGCTTAGCACTTGATCGTTTAGTATATTGCTATCGCTTTCTTCATGACTTATACATGTTCCTATGAGTATGAGATTATGCAACTCCCGAATACCGGAGGAACACTTTGTGTGCTACCAAACGTCACAACGTAACTAGGTGATTATAAAGGTGCTCTACAGGTGTCTCCGATGGTACTTGTTGAGTTGGCATAGATCAAGATTAGGATTTGTCACTCCGATTGTCGGAGAGGTATCTCTGGGCCCTCTCGGTAATGCACATCACTATAAGCCTTGCAAGCAATGTGACTAATGAGTTAGTTGCGGGATGATGCATTACGGAACGAGTAAAGAGACTTGCCGGTAACGAGACTGAACTAGGTATTAAGATACCGACGATCGAATCTCGGGCAAGTAACATATCGATGACAAAGGGAACAACGTATGTTGTTATGCGGTTTGACCGATAAAGATCTTCGTAGAATATGTAGGAGCCAATATGAGCATCCAGGTTCTGCTATTGGTTATTGACCGGAGAGATGTCTCGGTCATGTCTACATAGTTCTCGAACCCGTAGGGTCC
The DNA here is from genome assembly GCF_002575655.3 of Aegilops tauschii subsp. strangulata. Taxonomy (NCBI): domain Eukaryota; kingdom Viridiplantae; phylum Streptophyta; class Magnoliopsida; order Poales; family Poaceae; genus Aegilops; species Aegilops tauschii. The sequence continues at coordinate 104,481,525 of NC_053038.3, read as the reverse complement.
GCACGCTTAACGTTCGGTGACGATCGGTAATATGAGTTTATGTGTTTTGATGTACCGGAGGTAGTTCGGAGTCCCGGATGAGATCAAAGACATGACGTGGAGTCTCGAAATGGTCGAGACGTAAAGATTGATATATTGGAAGGCTATATTCGGACAACGGAAAGATTCCGAGTGGTTCGGGCGTTTTTCCGGAGTACTGGGAGGTTACCGGAACCCCTCGGGAGATGTTACAGGCCTTATGGGCCATAAGAAGGAAGCACACTAGCCCACAAGGGGCTGGTGCGCCCCCTTGGGTAGGAGGCCGAATTGGAATAGGTTTGGGGGGTGGCGGCCCCCCTTTCCTTCTCTCCTAATCCTCCTTCCCTTCCTCTCCTACTCCAACTAGGGAAGGGGGGGAATCCTACTCCCGGTGGGAGTAGGACCCCTCCAGGGCGCACCATAGGAGGGCCGGCCCTCCTCCTCCTCCACTCTTATATACGTGGCCAGGGGGCACCCCATAGAGACACAAGTTGATTAGTTGATCTTTTAGCCGTGTGCGGTGCCCCCCTCCACCATAATCCACCTCGGTCATATCGTAGCGGTGCTTAGGCGAAGCCCTGCGTCGGTAGCATCATCATCACCGTCATCACGCCGTCGTGCTGACGGAACTCTCCCTCGAAGTCTGCTGGATTGTGAGTTCGTGGGACGTCACCGAGCTGAACGTGTGCTGAACTCGGAGGTGCCGTGTGTTCGGTACTTGGATCGGTCGGATCGTGAAGACGTATAACTACATCAACCGCGTTGTCATAACGCTTCCGCTTATGGTCTAGGAGGGTACGTGGAAGACACTCTCCCCTCTCGTTGCTATGCATCACCATGATCTTGCGTGTGCGTAGGATTTTTTTTGAAATTACTACGTTCCCCAACAGTGGCATCCGAGCCAGGTTTATGCGTAGATGTTATATGCACGAGTAGAACACAAGTGAGTTGTGGGCGATATAAGTCATACTGCTTACCATCATGTCATACTTTGATTCGGCGGTATTGTTGGATGAAGCGCCCCGGACCGACATTACGCGTACGTTGGGTACACCTTCTATCACAGATCCGAAGGAGACAGTTGGGTACACCTTCTATCACAGATCCGAAGGCAAGACATTCGTTGCTAAGAATGGATCCTTTCTAGAGAAGGAATTTCTCTCGAAAGAAGTGAGTGGGAGGAAAGTAGAACTTGATGAGGTAACTGTACCTGCTCCCTTATTAGAAAGTAGTTCATCACAGAAATCTATTCCTGTGACTCCTACAGCAATTAGTGAGGAAGCTAATGATGATGATCATGTAACTTCAGATCAAGTTACTACAGAACCTCGTAGGTCAACCAGAGTAAGATCCGCACCAGAGTGGTACGGTAATCCTGTTCTGGAGGTCATGTTACTTGACCATGATGAACCTACGAACTATGAGGAAGCGATGATGAGCCCAGATTCTGCGAAATGGCTTGAGGCCATGAAATCTGGGATGGGATCCATGTATGAGAACAAAGTATAGACTTTGATTGACTTGCCCGATGATCGGCAAGCCATAGAAAATAAATGGATCTTCAAGAGGAAGACGGACGCTGATAGTAGTGTTACACTACTGGAATCAGCTAATTTGCCATCTGCCAGCTCTTTGCCGTCTGCTAGCTGACGGCAAAGAAGCTCTTTGCCATCAGCTGCCTAAAAGCAGACGACAAAGAAATGGCGGACGACAAAGAAGCTCTTTGCCATCCGCGAGCTCTTTGCCGTCCACTGGCAGACGGCAAAGAATCTTTGCCGTCCGGTGGCAGACGGCAAAGAGAGAGGTGGCCCCCACCCCCCGCCCGTTTGGAAAAAACTTAACGCCCCACCTCTTTGCCGTCTGCTAGCAGACGACAAAGAGGCAAAAAGGCGGACGGCAAAGACTGGCGGACGGCAAAGAGGAGAGTAACTAACGGCCCGTACCCCCCCGCCCGTTACTCTCTGTTCTCTCCCTCTCTCTCCTCCCCGACGCGCCCCGCCACCACATCCCACCCCACCACATCCCACCCCACCGCCGCCGCCCGCCGCCGCCCCGTCGCCCCGCCACCCGTCGCCCCCCACCCGCCGCCCGGCGCCGCCCCGTCGCCCCCTCCGCCCCGTCGCCCCCCACCCCTCCGCCCGGCCAGCGCCACCCCGCCGCCCCTCTGTCGGCGAGCGCCACCCCGCCGCCCCGCCGTCGGCGAGCGCCCCACCCCTGCTGCAGGTGAGCCCCACCCCTCTTCTCCTTTTTTTTCTTCTGTTTTTTCTGTTTTTTAGTTTAGATTACTTTTAGTTTAGTTTTTTCGTCTGGTCAACCCGCCTGCCCACGCGTAGATATTTAGTAGTCCAACCGACCCGGCCGGCCACTGCGCACACGGTCTATCCACTCGCCCGCGATCAACGCGGCAGCTCGCGGTCAACGCGGCTGCATGGGATCTCGTCTTCCGCGCGCCGCCCGGTCCCATCTTGCGCCGCTGCCACCGTCGGAGACCGCGCCGCTGCCGCACGGCAGCACTGCCGCGGCCCGTCGCCTCCCTGCCGCAATTTAATGCCCCGCTCCGCCCCGCCACAGCGTCGGAGACCGCGCCTGTCGCACGCCACCGCTGCCGTGGCCCGTCGCCTCCCTACCGCAGTTTAATGCCCCGCTCCGCCCCGCCACGGCGCCTCACCTGCCGCACGCCACCGCTAGCGCGGCCCGTCGCCTCACCTGCCGCAGTTTAACGCCCCGCTCCGGCCCGGTGCTATAAAACCCGCCCTGCGCGGCGAGTTTGGTCACACCGCCCGTCCATCCCTCCTCTCCCTCTTCACACGCGCGTTTCTTCACCGATCTGCGCGGGATGGCGTCCAGCGACTCGGACTCCGACGGCGCGGCACCGGGCGGCGTCTGGCCTTCGAGCCTCACACAAGGGCAGACGGAAGATCTCTTCCGGTTCGGGCTGTTCGTGCCGCCGACGACGAAGGTGCCGCGGCCGTGGAGGATCTCCGCCGACGGCTACCCCACGCAGGGCCCGCCAGCGACGAACACCGAGCTGAGCGCGCACCCCGGTGGGCGGTTCAACCGTAAGAACCGCCGCTGATTTTGGAAGGGCAAGCGATTCAACGACGTTATCGGCGCCTTCAAGCGCGCCGCCCGTGGGCTCCCCGTCGGCGACATCACAGGCGAAGCCGGGCCCTCCGGCCTGCGCGGGCGCGGGCGCGCCCCGCCTCCTGGCCCCGCCCCACCAGCCCCGGCCGAGGCCGTGATCCCGCCGGAGGTGGCGGCGCTCCGACAGGACGGCGACCCGGAGGACACGCCCGGACTGCTCGCGGCCCTAGCGCGGTCAGCGGAAGAAGCCACCGCGGCGGCGGGGCGGGAGGCCGAGGAAGCCTCCGAGATTGCGGCCACAATCCAGGCGGCCGAGGCGATGGCGGCGCCGCAGGCGGCGATGGCGGAGGAGGAAGAGGATTCGGACGACGTCCCGGTGGACTGGGACGACGTCGCGAACCGGTCCAGCAGCAACGATGACGGCGGCAACGGCCCGGCCGTGATTGACCTTGATAGCGACGCCGAGTAGTTTTTTTATGTTGTTTAGGTAATTTGTCTTGAAAAAAACAAACTGTTATTGCCGTCAGCGGCGGACGGCAAAGGCACTAGAAAGTTTGCCGTCAGCGGCGGACGACAAAGGCCTGCCGTTAGCCACTTAACGGACTGACAGCGCAATTTTTGCCGTCCGCGGCAGACGGCAAAGGGCCTTTGCCGTCAGCCGCCAGGAAGCAGACGACAAAGTAGCTGTTTACCGTAGCCTACTTTGCCGGAGCCTTTTGCCGTCCGCGGCTGACGGCAAAGGTCTTTGCCGTCCGCCATTCATGTCATTGCCGTCCGCCGTGGCAGACGGCAAAATAGCTGATTCCTGTAGTGTTACTATCTACAAAGCTAGACTTGTCGAAAAAGGTTTTTGACAAAGTTCAAGGTGTTGACTACGATGAGATTTTCTCACTCGTAGCGATGCTTAAGTCTGTCCGAATCATGTTAGAAAATTGCCACATTATGAAATCTGGCAAATGGATGTCAAAACTACATTCCTTAATGGATTTCTTAAAGAAGAGTTGTATATGATGCAATCAGAAGGTTTTGCCGATCCTAAAGGTTAACAAAATGTGCAAGCTCCAGCGATCCATCTATGGACTCGTGCAAACATCTCGGAGTTGGAATATACGCTTTGATGAGTTGATCAAAGCATATAGTTTTTTACAGACTTGCGGTGAAGCCTGTATTTACAAGAAAGTGAGTGGGAGCACTACAACATTTCTGATAAGTATATGTGAATGACATATTGTTGATCAGAAATAATGTAGAATTTTCTAGAAAGCATAAAGGAGTATTTGAAAGGAGTTTTTTAAAAGAAAGACCTCGGTGAAGCTGCTTACATATTGAGCATCAAGATCTATAGAGATAGATCAAGACGCTTGATAAATTTTTCCAATGAGTACATACCTTGACAGGATTTTGAAGTAGTTCAAAATGGAACAGTCAAAGAAAGAGTTCTTGCCTGTGTTACAAGGTGTGAAATTGAGTAAGACTCAAAGCCCGACCACGACAGAAGATAGGAAGAGAATGAAAGTCATTCCCTATGCCTCAGCCATAGGTTCTATAAAGTATGCCATGCTGTGTACCAGATCTATTGTATACCCTACACTGTGTTTTGCAAGGGAGTACAATAGTGATCTAGGAGTAGATCACTGGACAGCGGTCAAAATTATCCTTTGTGGAATAAGGATATCTTACTTGACCATGACGAACCTACGAACTATGAGGAAGCGATGATGAGCCCAGATTCCGCAAAATGGCTTGAGGCCATGAAATCTGAGATGAGATCCATGTATGAGAACAAAGTATGGACTTTGATTGACTTGCCCAATGATTGGCGAGCCATTGAGATTAAATGGATCTTCAAGAGGAAGACGGACGCTGATAGTAGTGTTACTATCTACAAAGCTAGAATTGTTGCAAAAGGTTTTTGACAAGTTCAAGGTGTTGACTACGATGAGAGTTTCTCACTCGTATCTATGCTTAAGTCTGTCCGAATCATGTTAGCAATTGCCACATTTTATCTGGCAAATGGATAAACAAACTGCATTCCTTAATGGATTTATTAAAGAAGAGTTGTATATGATGCAACCAGAAGGTTTTGTCAATCCTAAGGGTGTTAACAAAATGTGCAAGCTCCAGCGATCCATCTATGGACTGGTGCAAGCATCTCAGAGTTGGAATATACGCTTTGATGAGTTGATCAAAGCATATAGTTTTATACAGACTTGCGGTGAAGCCTGTATTTACAAGAAAGTGAGTGGGAGCACTACAACATTTCTGATAAGTATATGTGAATGACATATTGTTGATCGGAAATAATGTAGAATTATTCTGCAAAGCATAAAGGAGTGTTTTGAAAGGAGTTTTTCAAAGAAAGACCTTGGTGAAGCTGCTTACATATTGAGCATCAAGATCTATAGAGATAGATCAAAACGCTTGATAAGTTTTTTCAATGAGTACATACCTTGACAAGATTTTGAAGTAGTTCAAAATGGAACAGTCAAAGAAAGAGTCCTTGCCTGTGTTACAAGGTGTGAAATTGAGTAAGACTCAAAGCCCGACCACGACATAAGATAGAAAGAGAATGAAAGTCATTCCCTATGCCTCAGCCATAGGTTCCATAAAGTATGCCATGCTGTGTACCAGATCTATTGTATACCCTACACTGAGTTTGGCAAGGGAGTACAATAGTGATCTAGGAGTAGATCACTGAACAGCGGTCAAAATTATCCTTAGTGGAATAAGGATATGTTTCTCGATTATGGAGGTGACAAAAGGTTCGTCTTAAAGGGTTACGTCAATGCAAGTTTTGACACTGATCCAGATGACTCTAAGTCTCAATCTGGATACATATTGAAAGTGGGAGCAATTAGCTAAAGTAGCTCCGTGTAGAGCATTGTAGACATAGAAATTTGCAAAATACATACAGATCTAAATTTGGCAGACCCGTTGACTAAAGTTCTCTCACAAGCAAAACATGATCACACCTTAGTACTCTTTGGGTGTTAATCACATGGCGATGTGAACTAGATTACTGACTCTAGTAAACCCTTTTAGTGTTGGCCACATGGCGATGTGAACTATGGATATTAATCACATGGTGATGTGAACTATTGGTGTTAAATCACATGGCGATGTGAACTAGATTATTGACTCTAGTGCAAGTGGGAGACTGAAGGAAATATGCCCTAGAGGCAATAATAAAGTTGTTATTTATATTTCCTTATATCATGATAAATGTTTATTATTCATGCTAGAATTGTATTAACCAGAAACTTAGTACATGTGTGAATACATAGACAAACAGAGTGTCACTAGTATGCCTCTACTTGACTATCTCGTTGAATCAAAGATGGTTAAGTTTCCTAGCCATAGACATGAGTTGTCATTTGATTAACGGGATCACATCATTAGAGAATGATGTGATTGACTTGACCCATTCCGTTAGCTTAGCACTTGATCGTTTAGTATATTTCTATTGCTTTCTTCATGACTTATACATGTTCCTATGACTATGAGATTATGCAACTCCCGAATACCGGAGGAACACTTTGTGTGCTACCAAACATCACAACGTAACTGGGTGATTATAAAGGTGCTCTACAGGTGTCTCCGATGGTACTTGTTGAGTTGGCATAGATCAAGATTAGGATTTGTCACTCCGATTGTCGGAGAGGTATCTCTGGGCCCTCTCGGTAAAGCACATTGAAGGAAATATGCCCTAGAGGCAATAATAAAGTTATATTTATTTCCTTATATTATGATAAATGTTTATTATTCATGCTAGAATTGTATTAACCGGAAACATAATACTTGTGTGAATACATAGACAAACAGAGTGTCACTAGTATGCCTCTACTTGACTAGCTCGTTGATCAAAGATGGTTATGTTTCCTAGCCATTGACATGAGTTGTCATTTGATTAACGGGATCACATCATTAGGAGAATGATGTGACTGACTTGACCCATTCCGTTAGCTTAGCACACGATCGTTGAGTATTCTGCTATTGCTTTCTTCATGACTTATACATGTTCCTATGACTATGAGATTATGCAACTCCCGTTTACCGGAGGAACACTTTGTGTGCTACCAAACGTCACAACGTAACTGGGTGATTATAAAGGTGCTCTACAGGTGTCTCCAAAGGTACTTGTTGGGTTGGCGTATTTCGAGATTAGGATTTGTCCCTCCAATTGTCGGAGAGGTATCTCTGGGCCCACTCGGTAATGCACATCACAATAAGCCTTGCAAGCATTGCAACTAATAAGTTAGTTGCGGGATGATGTATTACAGAACGAGTAAAGAGACTTGCTGGTAACGAGATTGAACTAGGTATTGAGATACTGACGATCAAATCTCGGGCAAGTAACATACCGATGACAAAGGGAACAACGTATGTTGTTACGCGGTTTGACCGATAAAGATCTTCGTAAAATATGTGGGAGCCAATATGAGCATCCAGGTTCCGCTATTGGTTATTGACCGGAGACGTGTCTCGGTCATGTCTACATTGTTCTCGAACCCGTAGGGTCCGCACGCTTAAAGTTCGATGACAGTTATATTATGAGTTTATGTGTTTTGATGTACCGAAGGTAGTTCGGAGTCCCGGATGAGATCGGGGACATGACGAGGAGTCTCGAAATGGTCGAGACGTAAAGATTGATATATTGGACGACTATATTCGGACATCGGAAAGGTTCCGAGTGATTCGGATATTTTTCGGAGTACTGGAGAGTTACGGGAATTCGCCGGGGAGTATATGGGACTTGTTGGGCTTTAGGGGAAAGAGAGGGGAGAGGCTGGGCGCCCCCCAAGGCCTAGTCCGAATTGGACTAGGGGGAGGGGCTGCGCCCCCTCCTTCCTTCTCTTCTCTCTCCCCTTTAGTTGACTCCTACTCCTACTACTTGGAAGGGGGGGATCCTACTCCCTGAGGGAGTAGGACTCCTCCTAGGGCGCGCCATAGAGAGGGCCGGCCCTCCCCCTCCTCCGTTCCTTTATATACAGTGAGGGGGGCACCCCTTGGAGACACAACAATTGATCATTGATCTTTTAGTCGTGTGCGGTGCCCCCCTCTACCATAGTCCACCTTGATAATATCGTAGGGTGCTTAGGCGAAGCCCTGCGTCGGTAGAACATCATCATCGTCACCACGCCGTCGTGCTGACGAAACTCTCCCTCAACACTCGGCTGGATCGGAGTTCGAGGGACGTCATCGGGCTGAACGTGTGCTGAACTTGGAGGTGCCGTGCGTTCGGTACTTGATCGGTCGGATCGTGAAGACGTACGACTACATCAACCGCGTTGTGCTAACGCTTCCGCTCTCGGTCTACGAGGGTACGTGGACACACTCTCTCCTCTCATTGCTATGCATCACCATGATCTTGCGTGTGCGTAGGAATTTTTTTTGAAATTACTACGTTCCCCAACACACATCACTATAAGCCTTGCAAGCAATGTGACTAATGAGTTAGTTGTGGGATGATGCATTACGCAATGAGTAAAGAGACTTGCCGGTAAGGAGATTGAACTAGGTATTGAGATACAGACGATCGAATCTCGGGCAAGTAACATACCGATGACAAAGGGAACAACGTATGTTGTTATGCGGTTTGACCGATAAAGATCTTCGTAGAATATGTAGGAGCCAATATGAGCATCCAGGTTCCGCTATTGGTTATTGACCGGAGACATGTCTCGGTCATGTCTACATAGTTCTCGAACCCGTAGGGTCCGCACGCTTAACGTTCGGTGACGATCGGTAATATGAGTTTATGTGTTTTGATGTACCGAAGGTAGTTCGGAGTCCCGAATGAGATCACGAACATGACGAGGAGTCTCGAAATGGTCGAGACGTAAAGATTGATATATTGGAAGGCTATATTCGGACATCGAAAAGGTTGCAAGTGGTTCAGGCATTTTTCCGGAGTACCGGGAGGTTACCGGAACCCCCGGGAGAAGTTACAGGCCTTATGGGCCATAAGAAGGAAGCACACCAGCCCACAAGCGGCTGGTGCGCCTCCCTTGGGCAGGAGGCTGAATTGGAATAGGTTTGGGCGGTGGCGGCCCCTGTCGGTGTCAAAACTGGCGGATCTCGGGTAGGGGGTCCCGAACTATGCGTCTAAGGTCGATAGTAACAGTAGACGGGGGACACGATGTTTACCCAGGTTCGGGCCCTCTCTATGGAGGTAATACCCTACTTCCTGCTTGATTGATCTTGATGAATATGAGTATTACAAGAGTTGATCTACCACGAGATCGTAACGGCTAAACCCTAGAAGTCTAGCCTGTATGACTACGGTAATGAGTCTCCCCCTATCCGAACTAAGCTCTCCGGTTTATATAGACACCGGAGAGATCTAGGGTTACACGAGGTCGGTTACAGAGGGAGGAATCTTCATAATCGGTCGCCAAGCTTGCCTTCCATGCCAAGGAGAGTCTTATCCGGACACGGGTGCAGTCTTCGGTCTTCGTATCTTCGCAGCCCATCAGTCCGGCCCATGGTTAACAGGCCGGACGCCCGAGGACCCCTTAGTCCAGGACTCCCTCAGTAGCCCCTGAACATGGCTTCAACGACGAGGAGTCCGGCGCGCAGATTTGTCTTCGGCATTGCAAGGCGGGTTCCCTCCTTTCCGGATGTTTCATGATGGTCTTCGGACGACCGAGTTCGGCTCTGCAACACAAGTAGCATATACTGCCATAGAGGGCATAATAATTTACAAGTCCAATCCTCTGGCAACTTTTTGCAACATGACATCACATCAGTCCGGTTATTATTTTGAACCAATTTTTCGCCTGCCGCCCCACTTTCCGAGACGCGGTTGTCATTGGCACGTCTTATCCAAGCAAAGATCGTGTTCCCTTATTAAGGGATTTTATCGACACGGACGTGGGTAACCCAACCATCTTTAGGGTACAACTCCTTGGGATTAGGCAAGCTTTAAGGCCCAGGAGGAGGCGTTCGATATTCACGGCCTTTATAAAGGGGTACAAACCCGTCTTTATTCTCCACGCTTGCTTCTTCCTCAACCCTTACTACCTCGAGTTCCAACACCTGGGTTTCAATCGCTGCAAGCCTCAGTCATGTCCGGATCCAGCCGTCGAGGCCGGTGGGCGGCTTCTTCTGTCACAGAGGAGGATATTGCGAAGCTTCGGGCGGCAGGATATCTGACCGCAGAAATCCTCCATTGGCTTCCCACGGAAGGGCAGGTTATCCCCACCCCCAGATCCGGCGAGAGGGTTGTGTTTGTTTCCCACTTCCTCCGAGGATTAGGGTTTGCCCTTAATCCCTTCGTCCGGGGGCTCATGTTCTATTATGGACTAGATTTTCACGATCTCGCCCCGAACTCTATTCTTCTCATCTCGTCATTTATCGTCACGTGCGAAGCCTTCCTCCGAACTCCTCCAACTTCGGCTTGTGGCTCAAGACCTTCAATGTGAAGCCGCAAGTGATGGAGGGGGAGCAGGCGGAGTGTGGTGGAGCCTCAGTGAGCAAGCTTACCAGCGCTGTTTGGCTAAAAGGATCCTTCACAGAATCTTCCGACTTATGGCAACAGGAGTGGTTCTATATCACCGAGCCCCGTGGTTCCAAGTGGGCAGCTGCGCCTGTGTTCCGATCCAGCCCCCCAATTCAGCTTGCATCATGGATTAACAAGGGGTTGGACTGGGGATCAGTTGATGAAATGCGAACTCTGCAGAGTCGCATCCGAAGCCTTATTGAGAAGGATATTGATCTTGTCAACATTATTCAGGTAATGCTAGTCCACCGGACCCTGCCGTGCCAGCGACGGCCTCTCCACATGTGGGAGTTTAATCCAGAAGGGCCACAGACTCTTCAGCACTTCTTCGGCACTACGCACGAAGGAATGTGGAAATTATTTTTCGGGAAACGAAAACATTGGCCGGAGACCACCAAAGATACCGGCCTAGACTGTAACCATCCAGATACCACGGTAAGTACTCGTCCGCCGAACACCTCATAATCAGATATCTTGTGGTAAGACACTAAGCAAACCATTTTTTTCCAGGGCTGGATAAAGAAAGCGAAACGGATCAGGTGTCCGGCCCCTCTTCCCGAAAACTCAGCGGACCCCTTGTTAGCAAGGATGCTGGCACCGGCACCATACCAGGCACCGGTAGGGGAGGGCAAGGCGGAGAGTGAGAAGACCCGGGATGACCTTCGTTCCGGAGGTAAATTAGATACTGAGTCCGGAGAAATTGACATTTCCTCGCCCCGAAGACGAAGGCGAAGGAGAAGCAAGTATCCCTTCTCCATTCAGGAAGAAAAGGGCCGCCTCCGAAGGTTGGGAGGGGCGGCCTGCCAAGAGGGGCAAGATGCCACCGTCGGGCGGCTCGGGATTGGAAGGTGACGCCGTTGAACAACTTAGTCGCGAGGACAAGCCCTCGACCAAATTGTAAGTGAATCCGGGGTACCTTGATCGCATCCCGTTCCTTTCCTGTTACCGAAGAGACATGTAACGTGCCTGTGTATTTTTACAGTTCGGCACAGAGTTTTCCTGGGCAATCCTCTTCTTCGGGGATCTCCTCCCGGAGATGATGGAAAGCGAGACGCCTCCCCCGACCTCCTCGCCCAATAAGGTGGACGACTCCGAAGTGTCATCTCGGAGGGTTTTTCTTGATCAACAAGCGGCACGGGGGATGAAAGAGGCAGTACCCGAAGGTGGACCTCCGATCGTCCGGGATTCGGGAGCCAACAATGAAGGCCGTGGACTATCCGGTTTTCAGCCAATGATGATTCTGGAGACGGGTGAACGAGTTCCTTCAAAGGATGGTCGTGCTCCTACGGCGGCTTCTGGAAACCCAGCGGCGCCGGATATGTTGAGGGATATGCTGCGAAAAGGATCTGTCTCGGAGGAACAACGTACCTTGATGGGTACGGTGGTTGAGAAGATTCTGTCTGCGAAGAGCGGATTGAATGAAGCCTTCGTGAGCCTGCTAAGAGGCTTCGAGGTTTGTGATGTAATATTTTCAACTATATTTTACTTGCAAAAATGCACCTGTGTATAGGTAGTAGCCCCTGAGACTCAGGTTGGCTTCCCATGGGAGGCGAACGGAGGATCAAGAAGAAACACTCAAGGACTAATCTGGTTAAGTGGAACACAGGCTGCTTCTCCCCTGGCACCTTCCCGGACTACGGATATTGCCAAACTGCAGCGGAAGCTTGATGTGGCAGGGGATGACATTGCGTTGATCAACATGCGTCTTGACGAGTCGCAAGGTATGTATTCGGAGCACTCCTTACACATACATTTTTGTAATATAAGCATGACGCTGAAAGTTGCACACTGGGATATGCATGGCTGCAGATGGTGCCGCCGCCATTGAGAATCTTCGGGCGGAGCTGGCCCAAGCCAAGGAGCTGGCCCGGTTTAGTAATGCGGCTGCCGAAAAGGCATCGGCTGAGTTAAAGGCCGAACAAGCTGCTCGGCGCCAAGACGAGGAGAAGATATCCACGATGGCGCTCGAACTAAAGAATGCTACTAGCCGCTGTGAATTTCTTGAGAAGGAGAATGAAGCCAAAACGGCTGAACTTGACAAGGCCTTACGAGAGGCGAGAGAAGCGCTGTCTGAATCCAGAGCGGCCCGTGAGGAGATTCGGCAAGCTGGGGAGATTGCGGCCGGTAAGCCCTTTTTGCTACATACTAGGTTCGGAGTGTGGAGCTCTCCGGACGAGTTTTTAGACTTGCCGAAGAGTTCTTCCGATGCGGCGCAGTTTTACCAAGCGCGAGAGGGGTATGCAACGGAGAGGCTTTTTTGGTCACAATTTGGCGCGTCAAAGCGCCCTCTGTTGCTGAATGAACAGATGTCCCAATGGGTCGAGCTTCATAGGATATCCGACACTGCCATGAAGAACGTCATAATCCGGTTGTGGCCGACTGAGCCTGTTCCGAATAGCTATTTCGGCTTGGTGCAGCGGCTTGTTGATGCGGTGCCACGTATCGATGCTGTGAGGCGGTCGGCGTGCATTGAGGGTGCACGGATGGCCTTTTCCCGTGTCAAGACATACTGGGGGAAGATGAAGGCCATCGATGTTGCAGCGAAGAGTCCACCCAAGGGCAAGGACTATCACACACCGGAGCATTATTTTCAAGACGTCTTAGAGGCTGCCCGCTTGATAGAGGGTCAATGCTCGAAAGACATAGTATTCGAGTGAGGTGTAAGGGAATTGTAAAAGACAATTTTATATTTAATCTATTTTTATGTTTTGCTCGAAAGCTTTTTGTTCCTCCTGTGCGGCCGTTTTTATATAATCTGAAAGTTTTCCAGTCGTCGGCTTCAGCCCCCTCGTAGGAAGTACGGGGGTGTTCGGAAAAGCATTTGATCACTCTTGACCCAACGTCTTGGTCCATGAAGGAGGTGACAATGCGGCGAACCAGGCAATCAGACTATATGGCGTTAACACTTTCACTTAGCCATAGGAGTTTTATGGTGGGTCTATGATATAGCCCCTGGTATGTATGCGGCTTATTTTTAGTACGATGCGCTGTACAGATGATCTGAAAAAGATCCTTCGTATAACACGGAGAGAATCGCTAAAGATTCCAATAAGTCGTCGAGTGGTTGACTAGGTCTCGCCGCATCATGACAGTCCATTTTCGGCTTTCTCTACTGAGGTGCTTGACCAGATGAACTGGAAGCACAATCGCAGTAGTTCTCCCTTTAATACCCTAGCCGATAGAGCGGAATGTAGGGTAGCAAGCACAGGAGCCGGACAACCCAACTATTGACCCAAGACATGATTCGGAGCTGATGCATATAAGGCCAAACTCGCGACGCCGAAGTACGCTATAGAGCTGTTCGGACTTGCCGGCAACTCATTTGTTCCCATACCGAGCCCCTGGCGAGTTATGCCGAGGTGTGTGTGAAACAACCACAGGAGCAAAAATTCAGGTCGATTAGGAAAAAGTCGATACCGGACATTGGTTACTTGTACTGGGAGCTGAGTGATAAGCCAATTATTATATAGATAACAAAGCCGCAACCCTGGCTATTTGACATGCCCGGGGTCGAAGGCTGAGGAAAAAGGCACTTTACAGGCTCGAAATAGAGAGCTCGGTCTACAAAAAGTTATTTTGGACCTCCTGTCGCACGTCTGCGCCGCCTGTCCTCGGTTAAGGGATTCCTTGACAGGAATAACCCTTGGATGATTGTATGAACCTGAACTCTGGTAGAGTCCTCGGGGTGACCGGCCCTTGAGCTACCTGTGGAGGGGATAATAAAAAGGAAAGAGGGGCAGTTAGAAAAGTAGGGGGGGGGGGGGTTGCAGGCACACCCATATTGTGCTTCCGCCGGTGCCCAGGGTATTTCAAGTGCATAATTATGTATGCGCGGTACCCACTTCGAAGGCATGTTAGGCGAACGGTGGAAGCCGAATTGCTAGTCCAATATGGACATTGATCGGTCATGTTGAATGGAGACCGGCGGCGTGATGGCCGGCGTGGTATGCGGCGTGATAAGGCTGCTGTGTAGTTCGGCTGAGGCAGCTGTAGTATGATCTCCTGTACGGGGGGAGTGTTTCGTGCGCTCACCTCTAGGGGTGTGTGTCACGTATACCATATTTACTGTTTTTGCTTCGGGGGGAAATTGCTTCTGACCCCCGGTATTTGGTTGGTGGATCTCTTCATCGTCCCTATCGCCGGACGGCCTCCTCCCCTTGTGTTCGGCTTTGAGCTTGCTGGCCTGCTTGAAGACCCAACAGCTTCTGTTGGTATGATTAGCTGCTTTATCGGGGTGGCCATGAATCTGGTAGGGTCGAACCAATATCCTGTCTAGATTGGATGGTCCGTCTCTATTCGCCTTGAATGGCTTTTTCCATTGACCGGATTTGGGACTGCTGAATCCGGCGTTGACCGTTGTGTCGCGTGATCTTTCATTATCATTGCGACTTTTGTGTTTGCTGCGTCGTGGCTTGCCATTGCCGTCTCGGATTTCGGAATTGCCCGGGTCGCAGGCGCTGTTGCTTCTACGAGCGAGCCAGCTGTCTTCTCCCGCGCAAAAGCGGGTCATTAGAGTGGTAAGGGCTGTCATGGATTTAGGTCTTTCTTGGCCGAGGTGGTGGGCAAGCCATTCATCCCGGACGCTGTGTTTGAAGGCCGCAAGGGCTTCCGCGTCCGGACAGTCGATGATTTGGTTCTTTTTAACTAAGAACCTAGTCTAGAGCTTCCTGGCTGACTCTCCGGGCTGCTGGACAATGTTGCTTAAGTCATCGGCATCCGGTGGCTGGACATATGTTCCTTGGAAGTTGTCGCGAAAGGTGTCTTCCAAATCTTCCCAGCTGCCAATAGAATTTTCCGGCAGACTGTTTAACCAATACCGAGCTGGTCCTTTGAGTTTTAGTGGTAGGTATTTGATGGCATGAAGGTCATCTCCGTGGGCCATGTGGATATGTAGGAGGAAGTCCTCGATCCATACCGCAGGATCTGTTGTTCCATCATATGATTCGATATTCATGGGTTTAAACCCGTCTGGGAATTCATGCTCCATTACTTCGTCTGTGAAGCAAAGAGGGTGTGCGGCGCCTCTATATTGGTCCACACTGCGATGTACCTCCGATGGAGTCTGTTTGCAGTTTTCGGCCTGGGCGTGGCTCGGTTTGCCACGTCCGAATAGGTAGCCGTCGTCGCGTGTCGAGGCACGTCCTCGCGATCCATAGATCGATCTTGTGTGTCCTGCTCTGCTGTCCAAGTCCTGTCGACGATCGTATGTACAACCCCAAGCTGTTTTATTCTTGCCATTACGACGAGGTGGGGTGGTCTGGTGTTCGGCTTGAGTTGCCGCTTTGTCCTGACCGTGTGGCGGTCGGTCGGATGCGTTGTGCGATGATGGTACGGGCTCCAGCGCCTCGTCATCGAACTGTGGTAACAGTTTGTGCTTCGGGTAATTTTTGGCTGGGCCGTTGAGGCCGTATTCTTCGGCGGCCAGGACTTCGGTCCATCTATTATTGAGAAGATCTTGGTCAGCTTGAAGCTGCAGCTGCTTCTTTTTCAGGCTCCTTGCAGTGGCTATTAGCCGGCGTTTAAAGCGCTCCTGCTCGAGAGGTTCTTCAGGCACGATGAATTCTTCGTTGCCGAGGCTCTCCTCTTCCTCGGAGAGCGGAAGATAATTACTATCCTCCGAGTCTTCGTGTATGGCCTGTTCATCAGGGCTAACGTGCCCGTCCTCCCGTTCATCCTATTCGGATATTGCCCCGACAGGGTCTTCATTGTCTTCGGCTCCGTCTGGAGTATTATTTTCTCCGGTGCCGGTGTTGTTGTCTTTTGTACGACGTGACTTAGACCGGCGCCGCTGACGCCGGTGTCGGGGCTGTGTCTCAGGAGGTTTGTCCTTAACTGGATCCTCCTTGTCGTCGTTGTTAGTTTCTTTAGGTGTATCCACCATGTATACATCATATGAGGAAGTGGCCGTCCAGCGTCCGGTAAGCGGTGGGTTTTGGCCCTGCTCCTCGTCGGCATCGTCGTCCATACCGTCGATATCATCAGAGCTGTAATCAAGCACATCGGTTAAGTCTTCGACAGTGGCTATGAAAAGGGTGGCGGGTGGGAAGCTGAATTCTCCCCCATCATCAGCCTCCAGTTCAAACCGGACATAATTCGGCTGTGAGTCCCCCGCCAGGGACAGATTCTTTAATGAGTTTAGCACATCGCTGAAGGGCGAGTGTTGGAAGATGTCTGTGGCGCTAAACTCAAAGATCGATAAGCGATCAAGTTCGGCGTCTGCGGATGCATATAGCTCGGAATTTATGACCAGAGACGAGTCCGGAGTTCCGGTGACAAAGACGTCGTGTGACTTTAGGTCTATGTTCGGCTCCAACGCCGTGGAATCTGTGGCCTCCGTGGTGGGGTTGAGCCTCCTGTCCTTGGATGGTGCAATATGCTCCGGATCTACGGCCAGAGCAGTTACAGGAGCAATCTCCTGGATGCGGTCCGATGACAGATTTAGGTCACGTTCATCGGGGTGACCAAGAGCGATCGCTGCGGTCTCGAATCCAGCGAAGATCAAGTCTCCATGGACGTCCGCGACGTAGTTCAAGCTCCCGAATCTGACCTGATGGCCAGGGGCGTAGCTGTCGATCTGTTCCAGACGGCCAAGCGAGTTGGCCCGCAGTGCGAAGCCACCGAATATGAAGATCTGTCCGGGGAGGAAGGTTTCTCCTTGGACAGCAATGTCCTTGACAATTGAAGGGGCCATCAAACCTTTTGGGGACGGCACAGTGGAACTCTCAATGAAAGCACCAATGTCGGTGTCAAAACCGGTGGATCTCGGGTAGGGGGTCCCGAACTGTGCGTCTAAGGTCGATGGTAACAGGAGACGGGGGACACGATGTTTACCCAGGTTCGGGCCCTCTCTATGGAGGTAATACCCTACTTCCTGCTTGATTGATCTTGATGAATATGAGTATTACAAGAGTTGATCTACCACGAGATCGTAACGGCTAAACCCTAGAAGTCTAGCCTGTATGACTACGGTAATGAGTCTCACCCTATCCGGACTAAGCTCTCCGATTTATATAGACACCGGAGAGATCTAGGGTTACACGAGGTCGGTTACAGAGGGAGGAATCTTCATAATCGGTCGCCAAGCTTGCCTTCCACGCCAAGGAGAGTCTTATCCGGACACGGGTGCAGTCTTCGGTCTTCGTATCTTTGCAGCCCATCAGTCCGGCCCATGGTTAATAGGCCGGACGCCTGAGGACCCCTTAGTCCAGGACTCCCTCAGCCCCCCTTTCCTTCTCTCCAACTCCTCCTTCCCTTCCTCTCCTACTCCAACTAGGGAAGGGGGGAATCCTACTCCCGGTGGGAGTAGGACTCCTCCAGGGCGCACCATAGGAGGGCCGGCCCTCCCCCCTCCTCCACTCCGTTATATACGTGGTCAGGGGGAACCCCATAGAGACACAAGTTGATCAGTTGATCTTTTAGCCGTGTGCGGTGCCCCCCTCCACCATAATCCACCTCGGTCATATCGTAGCGGTGCTTAGGCGAAGCCCTGCGTCAGTAGCATCATCATCACCGTCATCACGCCGTCGTGCTGACGGAGCTCTCCCTTGAAGCTCTGCTGGATCGTGAGTTCGTGGGACGTCACCGAGCTGAACATGTGCTGAACTCGGAGGTGCCGTGTGTTCGGTACTTGGATCGGTCGGATGTTGAAGACGTACGACTACATCAACCACGTTGTCATAACGCTTCTGCTTATGGTCTACGAGGGTACGTGGACGACACTCTCCCCTCTCGTTGCTATGCATCACCATGATCTTGCGTGTGCGTAGGGATTTTTTTGAAATTACTACGTTCCCGAACATTCTTTCATCCAAATTTTCATGTTGTTCCTCAATAATCTTCATTTTTTCAATAGCATCTAATCTTTGCATACTACAGCTCGAGAGTCAGATATGTTTCATTAACAATGATAGGTGGTAAACCCACTAGATTTCCCATAGCATTAAAACACAAAGATGGACGCATCAAGAAATTCCCACCGGTAATCGTATGAAGGACGAATCTATACCAAGTGGTAATGCCCACATAAAAACCGCGAAGAAGAATAACGATAGATTGCTAATGAATAGATCTATTATGGGCATTGCAAATTCTATACCAAGCATCTTTTAGATTCTCCCCCCTTTATTTAAAATTAAGAACTTCGTTCTCGGGGGTACACGCAATAGAGGAGGAGCTAGCCATAGCGGCAAAGTAGCAAGCAAAAATACAGACAAAAAGATAGATCTAATGAGAAAACGACGAACGAAAAAGAGGGCGAATAAAACGAATTTTTGTGTGAAGTGGGGGAGATGAAAACAAGAGGAAAATGGAAAATAATGTAAATTGCAAGGAGATGAGATTTGTGATTGGGAACCTGATAGATGTTGATGATGTCTCCCCGGCAACGACACCAGAAATTCCTTTTGATGTCGCTTGAACTACGTCGGTATTTCCCCAAAGAGGAAGGGATGATGCAGCACAACTACGGTAGGTATTTCTCTCAGTTATGAAACCAAGGTATCAATCAAGTAGGAGAACCAAGCAACACTATAAATGGTACCTGCACACAAAGAACAAATACTGCAACCCGACGCTTATGAGGGGTTGTCAATCCCTCTACGGGTAACGGTGCTAGAAATTATCAAGTTGACGGGATAAAATTTGTGTAGATTGGATAAATATATCTCAATAAAACGCGAAATAAAATAAGTAACAAAAATTGCAGCAAGGTATTTATGGGTTTTTGGAATAATAGATCTGAAAACAAAAGCAAATAAAAATAGATCTCAAAGCAAATATGATAAAGAATAGACTCGGGGGCCGTAGATTTCACTAGTGGTTTCTCTGAAGAAAATAACATACGATGGGTAAACAAATTACTGTTGGGCAATTGATAGAACCTCAAATAATTATGATGATATCCAGGCAATGATCAATACATAGGCATCACGTCCAAGATTAGTAGACCGACTCCTGCCTGCATCTACTACTATTAGTCCACACATCGACCGCTGTCCAGCATGCATCTAGTGTATTAAGTTCACGGAAAAACGGAGTAATGCAATAAGAACGATGACATGATGTAGATGAGATATATTCATGTAGGAATAGCCCCCATCTTTTTATCCTTAATAGCAACGATACATGCGTGTCTTGCTGCCCCTTCTGTCACTGGGAAAGAACACCGCAAGATTGAACCCATCACAAAGCACCTCTTCCCGTGGCAAGAAAAATCGATCTAGTTGGCCTAACTAAGCCAAAGATTCGAAGAAGAAATACGAGGCTATAAATAATCATGCATATAAGAGATCAAGAGAAAACTCAAATAATATTCATGGATATAAATCTGATCATAAACTCAAAGTTCATCGGATCCCAACAAATACACCGCAAAAAAGAGTTACATCAAATAGATATCCAAGAGACCATTGTATTGAGAATCAAAAGAGAGAGAGGAAGCCATCTAGCTACTGTTGACGGACCCGTAGGTCTATCATGAACTACTCACGCGTCATCGGAGAGGCACCAATGAGGATGATGAACCCCTCCATGATGGTGTCTAGATTGGATCTCGTGGTTCTGGAACTTGCGGCGGCTGGAATTGTGTTTTGTCGACCCACCTAGGGTTTCTGGAATATTTGGGTATTTATAGGGCGAAGAGGCGGTGCGGGAGGTCACCAAGGGGGGCATGACGACCCAGAAGTTTAGGGGATCTATCGTAGTCCTTTCGATAAGTAAGAGTGTCGAACCCAACGAGGAGCAGAAGGAAATGATAAGTGGTTTTCAGCGAGGTATTCTCTGCAAGCACTGAAATCATAGGTAACAGGTAGTTTTGTGATAAGATAATTTGTAACGAGCAACAAGTAACAACAGTAAATAAAGTGCAGCAAGGTGTCCCAATCCTTTTTGTAGCAAAGGACAAGCCTGGACAAACTCTTATATAGAGAAAAGCGCTCCCGAGGACACATGGGAATTATCGTCAAGCTAGTTTTCATCACGTTCATATGATTCGCGTTCGGTACTTTGATAATTTGATATGTCGGTGGACCGGTGCTTGGGTGCTGTCCTTACTTGGATAAGCATCCCACTTATGATTAACTCCTATTGCAAGCATCCGCAACTACAAAAGAAGTATTAAGGTAAACCTAACCATAGCATGAAACATATGGATCCAAATCAGCCCCTTACGAAGCAACGGATAAACTAGGGTTTAAGCTTCTGTCACTCTAGCAACCCATCATCTACTTATTACTTCCCAATGCCTTCCTCTAGGCCCAAATAATGGTGAAGTGTCATGTAGTCGACGTTCACATAACGCCACTAGAGGAGAGACAACATACATCTCATCAAAATATCGAACGAATACCAAATTCACATGACTACTAATAGCCAGACTTCTCCCATGTCCTTAGGAACAAATGTAACTACTCATAAAGCATATTCATGTTCCTAATCAGAGGAGTATTAATATGCATATAGGATCTGAACATATGATCTTCCACCAAATAAACCAACTAGCATCAACTACAAGGAGTAATCAACACTACTAGCAACCTACAGGTACCAATCTCAGACTTGGAGACAAGAATTGGATACAAGAGATGAACTAGGGTTTGAGAGGAGATGGTGCTGGTGAAGATGTTGATGGAGATTAGCCCTCTCCTGATGAGAGGAGCGTTGGTGATGACGATGGCGATGATTTCCCCCTCCCGGAAGGAAGTGTCCCCGGCAGAACAGCTCCGCCGGAGCCCTAGATTGGTTCCGCCAAGGTTCCGCCTCGTGGCGGCGGAGTCTCGTCCCAAAAGCTTGCTTGTGATTTTTCTTCGGACGAAAGACTTCATATAGCAGAAGATGGGCACCGGAGGGCCAACAGGGGGCCCACGAGGCAGGGGCACGCCCAGTGGGGTAGGGCGCGCCCCCACCCTCGTGGCCAGGGTGTGGGCCCCCTCTGGTATTTCTTCCGCTCAGTATTTTTTATTATTTCCAAAAATAACTTTCGTGGAGTTTCAGGACTTTTGGAGTTGTGCAGAATAGGTCTCTAATATTTGCTCCTTTTCCAGCCCAGAATTCCAGCTGCCGGCATTCTCCCTCCTTATGTAAACCTTCTAAAATAGGAGAGAATAGGCATAAGTACTGTGACATAATGTGCAATAACAGCCCATAATGCAATAAATATCGTTATAAAAGCATGATGCAAAATGGACGTATCAACTCCCCCAAGCTTAGACCTCACTTGTCCTCAAGCAGAAGCCGATAACGATAAATATGTCCACATGTTTAGAGGTAGAGGTGTCGATCAAATAAAATACGGACATGAGGGCATCATGATTATTCTTAAAACAGCAACATATATGGATAATGTCATATGATTTCTTATGCTCAAGTAATAATCTATTCACAATGCAAAGTATGAATCAGAAACTTTATTGAGAACCAACAAACTATAATCTCAGTCATTGAAGCAATTGCAATTTATCATAACATCAGAAAGAGTCTATGTCAGAGCTTTTCAGCAAGTCCACATACTCAACTATCATTTAGTCTTTCACAATTGCTAACACTCACGCAATACTTGTGGTTACAGAATTTTAGTCGGACACAGAGAAAGATAGGGGCTTATAGTTTCGCCTCCCAACCTTTTACCTCAAGGGTAATGTCAACAATAATAACTCATGCTAACTTACATCCAATTAGATATATATGTCTGGATCTTTCCAACACACTGTGCTTGCCAAAGGATAAAATATAAAAAGGAAAGGTGAAGATCGCCATGACTCTTGCATAAGGTAGAAGATAATAGTAAAAGATAGGCCCTTCGCAGAGGGAAGCAGAGGTTTACATGTGCTTTCAGAGTTGGATGCACAAAATCTTAATGCGAAAGAACATCACTTTATATTGCCACTTGTGATATGGACCTTTATTATGCAGTCCGTCGCTTTTATTTCTTCCACATCACAAGATCGTATAAAGCTTATTTCCTCCACACCAATCAATCATACATATTTAGAGAGCAATTTTTATTGCTTGCACCGATGACAACTTACTTGAAGGATCTTACTCAATCCATAGGTAGGTATGGTGGACTCTTATGGCAAAACTGGGTTTAAGGGTATTTGGAAGCACAAGTAGTATCTCTACTTGGTGCAAAGAATTTGGCTAGCATGAGGGGGAAAGGCAAGCTCAACATGTTGGATGATCCATGACAATATACTTTATTTCAGATATAAGAAAACATAACCCATTACGTTGTCTTCCTTGTCCAACATCAACTCTTTAGCATGTCATATTTTTATGAGTGCTCACAATCATAAAATATGTCCAAGATAGTATATTTATATGTTAAACCCCTCTTTCTTTATTACTTCTTGTTAATTGCAACGATGACCAAAGCTATGTTTGTCAACTCTCAACAACTTTTAATCATCATACTCTTTCTATGTGAAGTCATTACTCTTCATAAGATCAATATGATCTCTTTTTATTCTTTTCTCTTTTCTTTTATTCACTCAAGATCATAGCAAAATAATCAAGCCCTCGACTTAACACTAATATTTATTATATAGCTCACAGACTCGATTACATAGAGGGATCATAAAGCAGAACTCAAACTAGATCATACTAAAACTTTATTCTACTAGATCAAGATACTACTAAAAGGATCGAATTAAGAAAAATAGTAAAGATAGGAGATGTGATGGTGATACGATACCGGGGCACCTCCCCCAAGCTTGGAAGTTGCCAAGGAAAGTGCCCATACCCATATGATTATGTCTCCTTCTTCGGAGATGGTGATGATGGAGTTGTTGATGATGATAGTTGTGTCTTTAGCTTCTTCATACTGTAATTGAGAAGGGCAATTTCCTCCTTTAAATCATCGACCTCCGATTCCAGCTTCAAGATCTTGTCACATAAATCTCCTTTGCTTTTCTGTCGAAAATGAGAAGAAATAGATCGGTTGTTAGATAGTTTAGCCCTCTTAGGGAGGCTAGATTTCTTGAACTTCACGTGCATATGCCCAGGTTGAGGTAGAGGGACATCCTCCTCCGAACTTGAAGCATTGATCCTCATCAAATGAGCATCCTCCTCCTCATCCGTAGTTCGACCACAAGGAGATAGATCCCCATAGGTCTTTGGGTCAGCAATGAGGTGTGAGACATAGCTCTCTCCGTCGGAATCCTGGGATGACATCTTGCTCCAAATCTGCTACAAAACAGCTCAAAACAAAAACATAGGATATTTGCATGATACAGGAGTCAAAACCTTTGGGAGATTATATAATGAATTTTTTACCGACCAAAATACGTATCGTGCAAGAAAACGGAGTTCGGAGAGCGCAAGGGGTGCCCACGAGGCAGGGGGGCGCGCCCAGGGGGGTAGGGCGCGCCCTCCACCCTCGTGGAGCCCTCGTGTCCTTCCCGGACTGCTTCTTATTTTTCTATTTTTCTAAATATTCCAAAACGGAGAAAAATTGCCATTAGAACTGTTTTGGAGTCGGTTTACTTACCGTACCACATACCTATTCCTTTTCGGAGTCTGAAACGTTCCGGAAAGTGTCCCTTATGTATTCCTCCGGGGTTACGGTTTCAATAACATTGGTTTCAACATCTATAGGACTACCTGAGATATAATGTTTGATTCTTTGGCCGTTCACCACCTTCGGATTGTGCCTTCGAAGTTGTTGATTATGGCACCGGAACGATAGACCTCCTCAATAACATAAGGGCCTTCCCATTTAGAGAGAAGTTTTCCTGCAAAAAAATCTTAAACGAGAGTTGTATAGCAATACATAATCACCTACATTAAACTCACGCTTTTGTATCCTTTTGTCATGCCATCTTTTAACCTTTTCTTTAAACAATTTGGCATTTTCATAGGCTTGGGTTCTCCATTCATCAAGTGAGCTAATGTCGAATAACCTCTTCTCACCGACAAGTTTGAAATCATAGTTGAGCTCTTTAATGGCCCAATATGCCTTATGTTCTAGTTCGAGAGGTAAGTGACATGCTTTTCCATAAACCATTTTATATGGAGACATACCCATAGGATTTTTATATGCAGTTCTATAGGCCCATAATGCATCATCAAGTTTCTTGGACCAATTCTTTCTAGATCTATTAACGGTCTTTTGCAAAATTAATTTGAGTTCTCTATCACTTAATTCTACTTGACCACTAGACTGTGGGTGATAAGGAGATGCAATTCTATGATTAACATCATACTTAGCAAGCATTTTACGGAAAGCACCATGAATAAAATGTGAACCACCATCAGTCATTAAATATCTAGGGACTCCAAACCTCGGAAAAATAACTTCTTTAAGCATCTTAATAGAAGTGTTATGATCAGCACTACTAGTTGGAATAGCTTCTACCCACTTAGTAACGTAATCAACAACAAGTAAAATATGTGTATATCCATTAGAGGCAGGAAACGGTCCCATATAATCAAAGCCCCAAACATCAAATGGTTCAATAACAAGTGAATAATTCATAGGCATTTCTTGACGTCTACTAATATTACCAATTCTTTGACATTCATCGCAAGATAAGACAAACTTACGGGCATCCTTGAAGAGAGTAGGCCAATAAAAACCGGATTGCAATACCTTATGTGCAGTTCTATATCCAGCGTGGTGTCCTCCATAAGCCTCGGAGTGACACTTGCGTAGGATCTGTTCCTGTTCATGCTCAGGTACACAACGTCTAATAACACCATCTACTCCTTCTTTATAAAGATGTGGGTCATCCCAAAAGTAATGTCTCAAATCATAGAAGAACTTTTTCTTTTGCTGGTATGTGAAACTAGGTGGTATAAATTTAGCAACAATGTAATTAGCATAATCAGCATACCATGGAGTAGTACGAGAAGTATTTTTGACATTTAATTGTTCATCAGGAAAGCTATCATCAATAGGTAGTGGGCCATCAAGAACATTTTCTAACCTAGACAAGTTGTCTGCAACGGGGTTCTCAGCTCCCTTTCTATCAATAATATGCAAATCAAATTCTTGTAGCAGGAGAACCCATCTAATAAGTCTAGGTTTAGCATCTTTCTTTTCCATAAGATATTTAATAGCAGCATGATCCGTGTGAATAGTTACTTTAGAATCAACAATATAAGGTCTAAACTTATCACAAGCAAATACAACTGCTAAGAATTCTATTTCAGTAGTAGCATAATTTCTTTGAGCATTGTCTAGAGTTTTACTAGCATATTGGATACATTTAATTTCTTATCAACTCTTTGCCCTAGAACAACACCTACAGCATAATCACTAGCATCACACATAATTTCAAAAGGTAAATTCCAATCAGGTGGCTGAACGATAGGTGCAGAAATCAATGCTTTCTTAAGTATTCCAAATGCTTCAACACAATCATCATCAAAGACAAATGGTATATCTTTTTGTAATAAATTAGGTAGAGGCCGAGAAATTTTTGAGAAGTCCTTAATGAACCTCCTATAAAAACTGGCATGACCAAGGAAACTTCTTATACCTTTGATGTCCTTGGGACATGGCATCTTTTCAATAGCATCAACTTTAGCTTTATTAACTTCAATGCCCCTTTCAGAAATTTTGTGCCCCAAGACAATACCTTCATTAACCATAAAGTGGCACTTCTCCCAATTCAAGACAAGGTTAGTTTCTTCACATCTCTGCAAAACTCGATCGAGCTTGCTTAAGCAATCATCAAAAGAGGATCCATAAACGGAGAAATCGTCCATGAAAACCTCACAAATATTTTCACAGAAGTTAGAGAATATAGCCATCATGCATCTTTGAAATTGAAGCAGGTGCATTACATAAACCAAAAGGCATACATCTATAAGCAAAAGTACCGAAAGGGCAAGTAAATGTGGTCTTAGCTTGATCATCAGCTGACACAGGTATTTGAGAGAAACCAGAATAACCATCTAGAAAGCAAAAATGTGTATGTTTGGATAATCTTTCTAGCATTTGATCAATAAAAGGTAAGGGGTAATGATCTTTTTTAGTAGCTTTATTTAATTTGCGGAAATCAATTACCATCCTATAACCTGTAATAATTCTATGCGGGATCAATTCATCTTTATCATTAGGAACGACAGTAATACCTCCCTTCTTAGGGACACAATGGACAGGACTTACCCACTGACTATCAGCAACGGGATAAATTATACCTGCCTCAAGAAGCTTTAGTATTTCCTTTCTTACCACTTCTTTCATCTTAGGATTCAGCCGTCGTTGGTGATCAATAACTGGTTTGGCATCGTTCTCCAAATTTATTTTGTGTTGACATAGAGTGGGACTAATGCCCTTAAGATCATCAAGAGTATATCCAATAGCAGCACGGTGTTTCTTCAGAGTTTTCAATAATTTTTCTTCCTCCTTCTCTGAAAGGTTAGCACTAATAATAACAGGATATATCTTCTTTTCATCAAGATAAGCATATTTAAGAGTATCAGGTAATGGTTTAAGCTCAAACACGGGATCACCCTTGGGTGGAGGAGGATCCCCTAGGATTTCAATAGGCAAGTTGTGTTTCAGAATAGGTCCCTTTTTAAAGAACAGTTCATCTATTTCCCTTCTTTCATTCATAAACATATCATTTTCATGGTCTAGCAAATATTGTTCTAAAGGATCACTAGGAGGTACGGCAATAGAAGCAAGATCAATAATTTCATCTTTACTAGGCAATTCCTCTTCACGGTGTTGTCTATGAAATTTAGAGAAATTAAACTCATGAGACATATCACCCAAACCAATAGTAACGACATCCTTTTTGCAATCTATCCTAGCATTAACAGTGTTCAAGAAGGGTCTACCAAATATAATGGGACAAAAGCTATCTTGTGGGGATCCGAGAACAAGAAAATCAGCAGGATACTTAGTTTTCCCACACAAGACTTCAACATCTCAAACAATTCCAATTGGTGATATAGTATCTCTATTAGCAAGTTTAATTGTGACATCAATATCTTCTAACTCAGCAGGTGCAATATCATGCATAATTTCTTTGTATAAGTCATGAGGTATTGCGCTAGCACTAGCATCCATATCACATAAGCCATGATAACAATGATCTCCTATTTTAACAGAAATAACAGGCATGCCTACCACAGATCTATGTTTATCTTTAGCACAAGGTTTAGCAATTCTAGCAGTCTCATTACAGAAATAGATAACATGCCCATCAATATTATCAACCAAGAGATCTTTAACCATAGCAATATTAGGTTCAACTTTAACTTGCTCAGGAGGTGTATAAGTTCTAATATTGCTTTTACGAACCACAGTTGAAGCTTTAGCATGATCTTTTATCCTAACAGGGAAAGGTGGTTTTTCAACATAAGCAGTAGGAACAATAGGATCATTATAAGTGATAGTCTTTTTTAATAGGTGCAGCTACTTTTACTTCTATGGGAGGATGATATTTAAACCACTTCTCCTTAGGGAGATCAACATGAGTAGCAAAAGATTCACAGAAAGAAGCTACTATCTCAGAGTCAAGTCCATATTTAGTGCTAAATTTACGGAAAACATCGGTATCCATAAAAGATTTAACACAATCAAACTTAGGTGTCATACCTGACTCCTTACCTTCGTCGAGGTTGCAATCTTCAGAGTTGCATTTAATTCTTTCCAATAAATCCCATTTGAATTCAATAGTCTTCATCATAAAAGAGCCAACACAAGAAGTATCGAGCATGGTGCGATTGTTGTCAAAAAGCCGAGCATAATTTTTTTGAATAATCATTTCTCTTGAGAGCTCATGATTGGGGCATGAATATATCATTGATTTAAGCCTCCCCCAAGCTTGAGCGATGATTTCTCCTTCGCGAGGCCAAAAATTATATACATAATTGCGATCACGATGAACAAGATGCATAGGATAAAACTTCCAATGAAATTCCAATTTCAATCGTTTGTAGTTCCATGATCCCATATCATCACATAGCCTATACCATGTCAATGCATCTCCCTTCAAAGATAAAGGGAAGACCTTCTTCTTAATAACATCATCGGGCATACCCGCAAGCTTAAATAATCCAGAAACTTCATCCACATATATTAGGTGCTCATCAGGATGTAATGTTCCATCTCCTGCAAAAGGATTAGCTAGCAGTTTTTCTAACATACCTGAACGAATTTCAAAGTAGACATTTTCATTTTTAGTAGGTTCAGTAGGTTGAGGAGCAACTCTTTGCTCTACTGGTCGGGGTGAAGATACCCCAAACAAGCCCCTCAGAGGATTACTTTCCATAGTGACAAGTGACAGTAAATTTCAGCACACTATATAAATTTTTCCTTACCAAATTCCACCTACCAAAGACGCTTCACTCCCCGGCAACGGCGCCAGAAAAGAGTCTTGATGACCCACAAGTATAGGGTATCTATCGTAGTCCTTTCAATAAGTAAGAGTGTCGAACCCAACGAGGAGCAGAAGTAAATGATAAGTGGTTTTCAGCAAGGTATTCTCTGCAAGCACTGAAATTATAGGTAACAGATAGTTTTGTGATAAGATAATTTGTAACGAGAAACAAGTAACAAAAGTAAATAAAGTGCAGCAAGGTGGCCCAATCCTTTTTGTAGCAAAGGACAAGCTTGGACAAACTCTTATATAGAGAAAAGCGCTCCCGAGGACACATGGGAATTATCGTCAAGCTAGTTTTCATCACGTTCATATGATTCGCATTCGGTACTTTGATAATTTGATATGTGGGTGGACCGGTGCTTGGGTGCTGTCCTTACTTGGACAAGCATCCCACTTATGATTAACTCCTATTGCAAGCATCCGCAACTACAAAAGAAGTATTAAGGTAAACCTAACCATAGCATGAAACATATGGATCCAAATCAGCCCCTTACGAAGCAACGTATAAACTAGGGTTTAAGCTTCTGTCACTCTAGCAACCCATCATCTACTTATTACTTCCCAATGCCTTCCTCTAGGCCCAAATAATGGTGAAGTGTCATGTAGTCGACGTTCACATAACACCACTAGAGGAGAGACAACATACATCTCATCAAAATATCGAACGAATACCAAATTCACATGACTACTAATAGCAAGACTTCTCCCATGTCCTCAGGAACAAACGTAACTACTCACAAAGCATATTCATGTTCATAATCAGAGGAGTATTAATATTCATATAGGATCTGAACATATGATCGTTCCTTTGGGCTTTTGAGGAGCGGGAGAAATTGTTGGAATTCTATGAAAGAGTCCCGGGAGCCAGGATGACTAGCATCAACTACCAGGAGTAATCAACACTACTAGCAACCTACAGGTACCAATCCCAGACTTGGAGACAAGAATTGGATAAAAGAGATGAACTAGGGTTTGAGAGGAGGTGGTGCTGGTGAAGATGTTGATGGAGATTAGCCCTCTCCCAATGAGAGGAGCGTTGGTGATGACAATGGCGATGATTTCCCCCTCCCGGAGGGAAGTGTCCCCGGCAGAACAGCTCCGCCGGAGCCCTAGATTGGTTCCGCCTCGTGGCGGTGGAGTCTCATCCCGAAATCTTGCTTGTGATTTTTCTTCGGACGAAAGACTTCATATAGCAGAAGATGGGCACCGGAGGGCCAACAGGGGGCCCACGAGGCAGGGGAGCACCCAGGGGGTAGGGCACGCCCCCACCCTCGTGGCCAGGGTGTGGGCCCCCTCTGGTATTTCTTCCGCTCAGTAATTTTTATTATTTCCAAAAATAACTTTCATGGAGTTTCAGGACTTTTGGAGTTGTGCAGAATAGGTCTATAATATTTGCTCCTTTTCCAGCCCAGAATTCCAGCTGCCGGCATTCTCCCTCCTTATGTAAACCTTGTAAAATAGGAGAGAATAGGCATAAGTACTGTGACATAATGTGTAATAACAGCCCATAATGCAATAAATATCGATATAAAAGCATGATGCAAAATGGACGTATCAGGCACAACCCCCTGGGCACGCCCTGGTGGGTTGTGCCCACCTCGGGCCTCCCCTCTGGTACTTATTTGGCCCATCCTGGGTCTTCTGGTCCATAAAAATTCTCCAAAAAGTTTCATTGCGTTTGGACTCCATTTGGTACTAGTTTTTTGCGAAGTAAAAAACAAGCAAAAAACATCAACTGGCACTGGGCACTATGTCAATAGGTTAGTCCCAGAAAAATGATATAAAGTTGCTATAAAGTGATTGTAAAACATCCAAGAATGATAATATAATAGCATGGAACAAGCAAAAATTATAAATATGTCGGAGACATATCACACGCCTCTCTCATCTCCCACTGTCAAACTTAGAAGAAAGTCCTCAAACTCTGCTGGTCTAGGCTCTCTTAATTCCACATCGGAGGGAATCAAGCAAATCTCACAAAATTCAGTTAACAGTATCTGATTAGTTTCAGCATATAAATTAAATTGCACCTCAGGAGGATTATTCCTACTCACAAAATGAAATTTTTTCACGAAGGAGTTCGTGAGGAGGTGGTGTTGGTCACACTCATCTACGAGGAAGTCGGTCAGCCCGGGATTTGCAACAAATTGGGCAAACTCTTGATGGAACCCAACCTCCTCCATGAAGGCATTATGCGGCCATTCGCACGGCCGCACCTCTGCCGTTCTCGGTGTGTTGAGGTCATTGTCCGATGATTCCCTGATGGCTCCCTTAGCATTCTTCTTGGAGGAGAAATTTCTGAAAATACTCATCTTATTCCTATAAATAAAATTCTGAAAATTTTAGTCCACAAAATTTTTGTCAATCAAACGTCACAAGATTGATAGCAACTACTCACAAGGATGCCTAGAGGCCATATTAAGCATTCAAACTACTTAGAACTCTAATAATTCGACATGCAAGCCCATTTACAGGAACACCAAGAGTAGCTAATTATTCAAAATATAAACCACTAAAACAAAAACTAATTGGAGCAATGGAGGAGTCACATACCAAGTAGCAATCCCCCAAAACAGTTTCGGAAACGGAGCTTCGAGCAAAGAGATCGAAATCCGCGGGTTTGAGAGCAAGAACACAAGAGAGAGAGCTATGGTGATTTTTTCTGGAGGTAGGTGATGACATAGGCTAAAGAGATAAGTGAAAGGGGCCACATGGGGCCACCACCCACCAGGGCGCGCCTGGGGTGGCTGGCGCGCCCTGGTGTCTTGTGCACACCAGGGGCACCCTCCTCTCATGTTATTTGTACCAGAAATTCTCATCCAAAAAAAATCGTGTTAAATTTTCAGGGCATTATGAGAACTTTTATTTTTGGGTCATTTTTTATTGCACGGACAAATAAGAAAACAGGGTAAACATGGCATTTTATTTTATTTAACTAAGAAAAACAGAAAACAAAAGGTAGGGACAGAAAGTTGTGCTTACTAAATTCATCGACCACATGTCCCTAAAAAACAATCCAATAATAAGGTTGATCAAGTCTTATTAACAATCACTTTCGATTAACATGAGCGCGAAGAAATTCCATAAAACACTAAGTTACCTCAACGGGGATATGCATATCCCCAACAATAAGTGTGTCGTATTTCTTTTTGGTAGTGGGTAAAGGGAGTTGAAAACTTCCAATAGTAATTGTCGGAGACTTCTCAATAACATTAATACCATTCACTTGAAATTGTTTCTTCGGAAAGTGCACCGTATGCTCATTACCATTGATATGAAAAGTGACTTTGCTTTTGTTGCAATCAATAACAGCCCCTGCAGTATTCAAAAAGGGTTTACAAGCATAATCGATATGTTGTCGTGCTCGGGCATCTCAAGTATAACAAAGTCTGTTAAGATAGTAACATTTGCAAAAATAACGGGCACATCCTCACAAATACCGATATGTATGGCAGTTGATTTGTCAGCCATTTGCAAGGATATTTCAGTAGGTGTGTGCTTATTTAAATCAAGTCTTTTATATAAAGAGAAAGGCATAACACTAACACAGCTCCTAAATCACACAAAGTAGTTTTGACATAGTTTCTTTTAATAGAGCAAGGTATAGTTGGTATTCCTAGATTTCCAAGTTTTTTAGGTACTCCATCCTTAAAAGAATAATTAGCAAGCATAGTGGAGATTTCAGCTTCAGGTATTTTCCTTTTATTAGTGACAATTTCTTTCATGTATTTTGCATAAGGGGCCATCTTTAAAATATTAGTCAAACCCGTGCGCAAAAAGACCGGCCTAAGCATTTCAGCAAAACATTCAAATTCTTCTTCATCCTTTTTCGTGGATGATTTAGGTGGAAATGGCATGGGTTTCTGAACCCATGATTCTCTTTTTTTCCATGTTTTCTAGCAACAAAGTCCCTCTTATCGTAACGTTTATTTTTAGGTTGTGGGTTGTCAAGATCAACACCAGGTTCTATCTCAACATCACTATCTGGTTGTTTATCATTGTTTGGTTGAGTGTCTTCATGAACATCATCTTTATCATTTTCATTATCACTAGGTACATGTTCACTACCAGATTGAGTTTCAGCATAAAAAATAGTGTCATCATTGTTATTTTCAGGAGGTTTTTCAATTTCAGGTTCACTAGAGGTATGCAAAGTCCTATCAATTTTTCTGTTCTTTTTATTTTTAGAAGGACTAGGTGCATCAGCATTAACTCTTTGAGAATCTTGTTCAATTATTTTAGGGTGTCCCTCAGGATAAAGTGGTTCCTGAGTCATTTTGCCTCCTCTAGTTGCTACTCTAACAACAAAATCATTCATATTATTATTCATTTCATTAAGCAATTCTCTTTGAGATTTTTCAACTTATTCTAACTGGGTTTGTACCATAGAGGCATGTTTCCCTACACCTCTAACAACATTAGTGATTCTAAATAACAAGTCACTCAAGCGAGCAATCATACTAGAGTTGTATTTTAATTGTTTCATAAGATTTGCATTGAAGTGATCTTGTTTGATGATGTACCTATCAAATTCATATAGGCATTGACTAGGATGTTTATTTGGAAGGGATGTCACTTTCATCAAACTTTATGAAAGAATTTACCTCTACCACCTGTGGTGGTGGCGTATCAAGTCCATGTATTTCTTCAATATGTGGTAAATTCTTAACATCTTTAGCTTTAATACCTTTTTCCTTCATACATTTCTTTGCCTCTTGCATATCTTCAGGACTGAGATATAAGATACCCCTCTTCTTTGGAGTGGGTTTAGGCGGTGATTCAGGAAGAGTCCAATCATCATAATTTTTTAGTATATTATTCAATAATTCCTCAGCTTGTTCAATAGTTCGTTCCCTGAAAACACAACCAACACAACTATCTAGGAAGTCCCTAGAGGCATCGGTTAGTCCTTTATAGAAGATATCAAGTATTTCATTTTTATTAAGAGGATGATCAGGCAAAGCATTAAGCAATTGGCGAAGCCTCCCCCAAGCTTGTGGGAGACTATCTATTTCCTTTAAGGCAGCTTGTTTCTTATGAGCAGGAAAATATTTTTCAGAGAAGTAGTAAATCATGTCCTGGGGACTATGCACACAGCCAGGAGCAAGAGTAAATCTTAGCATCACCCTTTAATGAGAACGAAAATAATTTGAGGATATAGTAATAGCGAATTTTCTCATCATGAGCAAATAGGGTGGCTATATCATTTAATTTAGTAAGATGTGCCACTACAATTTTAGTTTCATAGCCATGAAGAGGATCAGATTCAACCAAAGTAATTAACTCTGGGTCGACAGAGAATTCATAATCCTTATCGGTAACAAAGATAGGTGAAGTAGCAAACTTAGGATCACATTTCATTCTAGCATTCATAGATTTTTCTTTCAGTTTGCATAATAATATCTTAAGTTCATCTCTATCATTGCAAGCAAGAAAGTCTCTAGCTACCTCCTCATCCATAACATAACCCTCAAGTATCTTAGGCATTTCAAATCTAGGAGAGCTAGGTCTAATAGGTGTTTCATACTCATCAGTTTCAACAATTTCATCAGTTTCAGAAATTTCATTCTCTTCAGCACTAGCAAGTTGTTCATCCAAAAATTCACCTAGTGGAACATTATCATCAGGCAAGGTACTAGTCATCATAAGCGTCATTTATAGCATAAGTAGCATCATCAATGACTTGCGACATATCAAGATTAATAGCATGTGGTGGTGTTGCAAGTCTACTCAAAACAGAAGGTGAATTAAGTGCAGAGTGTGATGGCAAATCCTTACCTCCCCTCGTCTTAGAGGGAACGATCTTGGTTTTTGTATCTTTCAGATTCTTCATAGTGATAAATAGATAATAATCTCAAGTGACTCAACAAATATACCTATGCTCCCCGACAAGGGCGCCAGAAAAAGGTATTGATAACCCACAAGTATAGGGGATCGCTGTCGTGGTTCTAAGACTGACAGTAGTATGGGGGGTAGGTATGAGGAGGCAAGATCCTAGCTATGGTGAAGTTGTACACACAAGATTTATGAGTTCAGGCCCTTCACGGTGGAAGTAACAGCCCTACGTCTCGGTGCTCGGGAGCTCGGTCGATTGGATTATGTGTGTGGAGTTACAGGGGGTGCGAACCCTTGTCCCTGAGGAGGGGGGTGGCTTATATAGAGTTCGCCAAGCCCCTCCAGCCCTTAGTTACACAGGGTTTAAGGTACATAAAGATAGGGCGTTACTGATAACGCCAGCAATAAAGATACATGAATGACCATTAAGTCTACAAGGTAACGCCTGACCGTTGCCATACAGAGTGACTTTAGATCTTCTATCCGCCGAGTGAATCTTGTTACGGTCGAGTGAGTACTTTCTGGTCAAATGAACTTGAGTCTTCCGAGTGGAATGTTTTTGGTTGAGTGGATGATGGTATCCCTTGAATGTTTTTGACTTTAGGTAAATGTCCTTGGGGAGGGTGTCTAGGTCAGGCCTATGACCCTACCCTAGGTACATGTCATCATCATTAGCTCCCGAATGTTTCAGGGTTCGAGTGGAAAAAGGAGTGGAAGTTGGTTCCGACTCAGTTACACGCTGCGAAAGCGTTTTCCTTAAACTGATGAGCCATGTGACAACTTTGACTTCATTTTCAGTCGCCTTGATCCATTCTAAAGTAGTCGAGTGAACTTTGCTGATAAGCTTCGAGTGTTGATATGGAAAAAATCTTCAGTCTGACAGGTTGCTCTGCTGCTCCCGGATCTTGCGGGATTCGAAATTTTGGGAAGCGCGCGGGACGGAGGAGGCCGCAGTAACCGGGA
This sequence comes from Aegilops tauschii subsp. strangulata, assembly GCF_002575655.3. Classification (NCBI taxonomy): domain Eukaryota; kingdom Viridiplantae; phylum Streptophyta; class Magnoliopsida; order Poales; family Poaceae; genus Aegilops; species Aegilops tauschii. Next base: position 104,445,789 of record NC_053038.3, on the reverse strand, counting down.
TGGATTAGACTGGGGTGCCTCGATCTCCGCGCCACCTTTTTCGCCATGTACCGAGCGAGCGATAGTTGCGCGATTTGACAGGATTGCCCGGGCCCAGCCGTCAGTCACTCGGAAATGACTCCATATAAGGCGTTGGGTTGGGGAACTTTGCATAGTGCACCCCAATTTCTCCTTCTTCCTCCTCTGCTTCTCCACCGCTACCGCTTCCGCTCTCGATGCCGCCTCCCACCCGTGCGCTTGTTGCTGCGATGGCGAAGGACAAGACGGCGGCGCTGGAGCGCGCAAAGAAGGGGGCGGCGAAGGGGAAGGGGAAGAAGACCGGCAGGAGCGGTTCGTCGTCGAGATCCGGCTTGCCGCGCGGCTGGGTTCAGGGCGACTGGATCAGTCCACAATCGAGCTGGATGACTTGCAAGATCTGGCCGAGAGCGGGCTGATTGAGCATGGTTCCTAGAGGCTCCCGGGGGATGAAACTGAGCCGCAACCTCAGGAGGGCGAGTGTGTCTTACTTGCCACTCACGTCAACCGCGGTTTTTCCTTGCCCCCACATCCATTTTTCCGTGCTTTTCTGAACTTCTTTGGAGCTCAACTCCACCATTTCTCTCCCAACACTATCACGTATCTTGCTGCCTTTGTCTCCCTGTGTGAGAATTTCCTGGGCTGCCGACCGCACTGGGGTCTGTTTAAGAAAATCTTCACATGCCGCTCGCAGACTATGAAAAAAGCTAGCTCGAGTGACGAGAAAACCCAGGTGATCCAGATGTGTGGGGGCTTAGGTATCCAGATGAGGGGGAAGAGTGCTTTTCCCGCGATGACTCTCCCTGACTCGGTTAGAGGGTGGCAGTCGACTTGGTTTTATTGCAAAGACAAGTTGACCCCTGGTCATTCGACTGGTCTCCCTCCCTTTACCTTGGAGCGAGTCCAGAACCCACTACCTTGAGGGTGACTCCAGCAAAGAAGGTGGAGGTGACCATGTTGATGGAGCGAGTAGTTCAGCGGATCCATGAGGGTGTGACTCATATGGATCTGCTCGAGATATTCCTCAGTCGACGTATCTAGCCTCTCCAGGCTCGTGATCACTCCATGTGGATGTACTCGGGGATTGAAGATTCCACTCGGATCCACCCGGAGGACGTTGATGAGAAGACGGTGGCGCAGTGGGTGCAAGGCATCACATGAAACAAGGATAACCCCAGGGGGTCCCGAAGTGTTTTACCATTCGACGCCAACAACCAACCAGACTAGGTCTATTCTTTATTTCAGAGTGTTTTTCATTCTGACTTGTAGTTTTTTATTGAGTTGACCATCCTTTGTTCACCTCTTTTGCTTTGCAGATCTATACGGAGACCTACTCAATGCCGAACGGGGAGCAAGAGTAGTACCAGGAAGGAGAAGAAAGTGGAGGCGAGAGCATGGATTGGCAGTCTGATGGAGGAGAGGAGAAGGAGGAAAGTGAGGACTCGAGTAGTGGTGAAGAAGTCGAGTCACCACCTCGCAATGAAAGACGTTCCAAGCATAAGCACGACTCAGCAAGTATCCGTGGCAAAGTGGCTAAGCCGACCGGAAAAACTTCCAAGCGCACTCGGACCTCTTCCCCTGTGCCAACTGAGAAGGCTCCAAAGCAGCCCAAAGTTACAGCATTGAAGTCTCGGAAGACCCTGCCCAAGATCAGGATCGATGTCCCCGCCGCTTCTGCGTAAGTGTCTTGTCCTTACTTCTTGCTCAAGGACTTGCGCTGTCGACTCTCTTCTTGATTTGACCGAGTGAATCTTGAAACTTGCAGAGCTGCTACTTCTGGTACTTCTGCTTACAGGGATGGTGACGAGGATGTGGAAAACGCGGTCACTTCTAACCCGGGTATGACTTTTGCAATCTTGTCTTTACTTTCACAGCCATTTTGTTGGTCGACTGAATTCTAGTGATTGATTCTTTTGCAGCTCCTCCCAATGTCATTGATCTTCCAGATGATGACGAGGATGTGCCGCTGAGGCCCATGGGAAGGAGAAGCAGGAAGACATCAACTGGCAAGGCGCCTCAGTGGACGCCAGTGACAGAACCGGTGATCCAGGAGACCGGCGATGCCAACCGGGCTTCTGTGACTTTTGCCGTACCATTGTCGAGTGCTTAGGCTTCAGCGTCGACTGCACAGATTCCAGCCGATCCACCGTCTTCACTCTTCAATGCGCATCACGTCCCAGAGGACCCAGTGGGTGCTGCCAAGGAAGCTATACGCCAGGCAGGCATCATGATGGAGCAGATGAAGGTGGTTCGGGAGGCCAGCCAAGCTGCTTATGACGCCAGCTCGGCTCTCCAGAGCAACGTCCAGGTTGGTTGATTACCGACTGATCCTTTAGCTCGTCGCTTGTTCTGTTAGGATATGCTACCTGAAAACTTTCCTTGTGCATCTTTTCATCAGTCTGCATTTTGCATTTGTAAACCCACTGGGTGTTTAACTTACTACTGAATAGTTTTGTTTCTTGAGTCGACTAGGTTGTGTCGATTGAGTCTTTGAACCGGTGGGGGCATGCTGAGTGCACCCACTGGGTGTAGTCCCCGAGACCATAGTTGACTGCGGGCAGTCGGCTATGATCTAAGAATCAGAACTTTCTCACTCGGTCTGAACGGATCACGTCGAGTGGAACCTGAACCAGTGGGGGCACGCTGAGTGAACCCACTGGGTGTAGTCCCTGAGACCGTAGTCGACTGCGGGCAGTCGACTGTGGTCTGAGAACAACTTTCCTCTTTCCTTTTTTTACACTCGGCCTGGACGGACCATGTCGGGTGGAATCTAGACCAGTGGGGGCACGCTAAGTGCACCCACTGGGTGTAGTCCCCGAGACTACTGTTGGATGTTCGATCTGGCAATAGTCTTAGAACTTGTTGAATTTGTCACTCTATTGTTCTGAAGTAACCAATCATTGCATTTGTCGACTAACCATCTTCTGATCACAAAAATCTTGCGAACTTGGAGCTCGTTTTGCTGACCTGGATCAGAAGCAGATTCAGCTCAATGTCAATTTGAAGTTGGCCAAGACAAACTTGCAGAAGGCCAAGGATGAAGCCATTGGTATGAAAAATTTGTCGACTGATTTGTTTCTAAACCGAGTGTTATTTCCTTTCTCTGAACCAAGTGCTATTTCTTTCAGAAATAATGAACCAGGCTCTGGCTAAGAAGGATCTGGACCTTACAGCTGCGCGGAAGGCAGCAGAAGAGAAAACCGCACTCGCCGAGCAGAAGCTTGCTTCAGTTGGTAAACTGGAGGAGGAGAACGCCAAGCTGAAGACTGCCCTGGATGAAGCCAACAAGGAGGCGACTCGTCTGAAGAAGGGCAAGAGGGCCCTGACCGACAAGATAGAAGACATCGCCCGCAAGAGAGATGAACTGAGAATTATCTGGGAGGACTTGCCAAGAAGTTATTCTTTATGCTTGAAGGTGCTTTCCTTTGTCCGACCGACTTGTTCCCGTCGACTCGATATATAGCTATTGACTCGTCGTTGTATTGCGTGTGCAGAATTTTGCCAGAATTTCGAGGAAGAAACTGGGCGAATTGAGACAAGCTTGGACCCCATCCTCTCTCCTATTAAGGACGAAGCCGCCATGAACATGCTCCGACTGGAATCTCGTGTCGCTGGCGTCGTTGACTACCTTGCTCGGCTGAAAGTTGCGGTGTCGCGAATCGACACAACGCTCTGGCCAGGGGCGACACTCCAAAATGACCTCGAGTTTTTGATGGCTCGACTCAATGAGGTCCCTGGTCGAGTGCAGGAATGGAAGAAGTCTTCTGCTCGGTGCGGTGCTGACGTGGCTCTGTCTCTGGTTCGTGTCCATTGCAAGGAAGCTCGAAAAGAGAAGGTGGCGGCGATCAAGGTTGCCAATACCAAAAGGCACGACTTCTAATCTTTCATGGAAACCTTCATTGCTGCTGCCACTCAGATTGCTGATGGAATTGACCTGGACGAGTTCGTCGAACCTGCTAGCCCTCCTCCTGCGGAGTGAGCAAACTTTATGCCTCGTCTTTAAATTTGCCCCGGAATGCCGAGTGATTTTGTAACCATTAAACTCCTTCGGGCCTGATGCCCGAGTACTTTAATCCGTGGTCTGGAACCTCGCAAGATTTATCTGACCTCGGTCTTTCTCTGAATATGCTTGTGTTTGCCTTCGAGTGGAACTTGTTTCTTCACTCAGAATAGTCTTTGTATTTGTGATGCAGCTCCGAGGAGAAGGTAGCAGTCGACTTGCACCTCGTCGTCCTTGCGGATCAGGTCAGAGAGCACATTGTATTTATGGCGCAGTTCTGAGGAGAAGGTCGCAATCAACCTACACCTCATCGGCCTTGCGGATCGGGATGGAACACACATTGTACTTATGGCACAGCTCTGAGGAGAGGGTCGTAGTCGACCTGTATCTCGTCGTCCTTGCGGATTGGGATGGAGTGCGTGGCCAAGTCCCCGAGCGAGAAGATCGATCCTCACTCGGAACGTGTTTTATACTTAGGCGAGTACTGGACTGCAGCTAAGCCCCCGAATGAGAGGGTTGCTCTTCACTCGGTGGGATTTTTCAAACTTAGGCGAGTACTGGACTGCAACTAAGCCCCCGAGTGAGAGGGTTGCTCTTCACTCGGTGGGATTTTTTAAACTTAGGCGAGTACTGGACTGCAGCTAAGCCCCCGAGTGAGAGGGTTGCTCTTTACTCGGTGGCATTTTTTAAACTTAGGCGAGTACTGGACTGCAGCTAAGCCCCCGAGTGAGAGGGTTGCTCTTCACTCGGTAGGATTTTCTAAACTTAGGCAAGTACTGGACTGCAGCTAAGCCCCCGAGTGAGAGGCTTGCTCACCACTCGGTAGGATTTTTTAAACTTAGGCGAGTACTGGACTGCAGCTAAGCCCCCGAGTGAGAGGCTTTCTCACCACTCGGTAGGATTTTTTAAACTTAGGCGGGTATTGGACTGCAACTAAGCCCCCGACTGAGAGGCTTGCTCACCACTCGGTAGGATTTATTGAACTTAGGCGAAACAGATTCACAGCTAAGCCTCCGAGTGAGAGGCTTGCTCATGACTCGGTAGGATTTTTTGAACTTAGGCGAAACGGAGTCGCAGCTAAGCCTCCGAGTGAGAGGCTTGCTCACCACTCGGTAGGATTTTTTGAACTTAGGTGAAACGAATTCGCAGCTAAGGCACCCACTGGGGGATTTTAGAACATATAAAAAGGAATAACAATCAATTAGGAGACTGTAAAACTGTGTCTTTGATAATCAAACTAGTAGGTATTTCTTATTACATGTCAACAGTCTGAATGCTTAAGTATAAAAGGGGCGGAGTAGCTCCGCATTCCAAGCGCGTGGCTCGTCTTTATTGTGCTCCATGTTGTAGAGGCAATATGCTCCGTTGTGGAGAACTTTGGTGATGATGAAGGGGCCTTCCCAAGCAGGAGCAAGCTTGTGTGGTCGCTGCTGATCCATTCGAAGAACCAAGTCCCCCTCTTGAAATACTCGACCCCTCACGTTTCTGGCGTGGAATCGACGCAAGTCTTGCTGATAAATGGTCGCCGGATCAGGGCCATCTCTCTTTCCTCTTCCAGGAGATCAACTGCATCTTACCGAGCCTGTTCTGCTTCATCCTCTGAGAAAAGTTTGACCCGGGGTGCATTGTGAAGTAAGTCACTCGGAAGCACAGCTTCAGCCCCATAGACCAAGAAGAATGGAGTTCGACCAGTCGACCGATTAGGAGTTGTCCTCAATCCCCAAAGCACTGATGGAAGTTCATCGACCCAAGCGCCTGCTGCATGTTTGAGGTCACGCATCAATCGGGGTTTCAGCCCTTTCAGAATCAATCCGTTTACTTTTTCAACTTGCCCATTCGACTGGGGATGGGCGACTGAAGCATAGTCGACCCGAGTACCTTGAGAAGCGCAGAAAGCTCTGAACTCACCGGAATCGAAGTTCGACCCATTATCTGTGATGATGCTATATGGAACTCCATATCGGAACATTAACTCTCTCATGAAGCTGACAACAATACTTGCCTCGAGGTTTTTGATTGGTTTAGCCTCAATCCATTTGGTGAACTTGTCGACTGCTACAAGCACATGAGTGAAGCCACTCCTACCGGTCCTCAGAGGTCCAACCATATCTAATCCCCTAACAGCAAAAGGCCAGACAAGTGGAATGGTCTTCAGGGCTGATGCAGGCTTGTGGGACATGTTGGAATAGAACTGACAACCTTCACATTTGTCGACTATGTCTTTTGCCATTTCATTCGCTCGTGGCCAATAAAATCCCGCTCGGTATGCTTTGGCCACAATGGTCCGAGAGGACGCATGGTGACCACAGGTCCCCGAGTGGATGCCATGGAGGATCACTCGACCTTCTTCCGGTGTAATGCACTTCTGAGTGACTCCAGTAACACTTTCTCTGTAAAGCTGCCCACCCATTACTATGAAAGCTTTAGATTGACGGACAATCTGACAGGCTTCTTCTTCATCCTCTGGGAGCTCTTTCCTGAGAATATATGCAATGTACGGCACTGTCCAATCGGGTATGACGACCAAAACTTCCATGATCAAGTCGACCACAGCTGGGATTTCAACTTCAGTCGGATCAGTAGGGCTCTTTGGTTGTGGGGGCTCTTCCGTGAAGGGATCCTCTTGAACTGATGGTGTGTGAAGATGCTCCAAGAACACATTACTGGGAACGGGCTCACGCTTGGAACCTATCTTTGCCAAATCATCAGCTGCTTGATTTTTTAGTCAGGGTATATGATGAAGCTCTAACCCCTCAAACTTCTTTTCCAACTTTCTCACTGCGTTACAATAGCCAGTCATAGCCAGGCTTCTGATGTCCCACTCCTTCATTACTTTATTAACCACCAAATCTGAGTCGCCATAGACCATTAGGCGACGGACGCCGAGTGAAATGGCCATACGCAACCCGTACAGAAGTGCTTCATATTCAGCTTCATTGTTGGAGGAATCAAAATGAATCCGGAGAACATAGCTGAGCCTGTCGCCTCGGGGGGATACCAATACCACCCCAGCACCAGAACCATCCAACATCTTGGATCCATCAAAGAACATGGTCCAATGCTCCGAGTGAATCTGAGTCGGTTGTTGCTGCTCAACCCACTCGGCGAGGAAATCTGCTATTGCTTGGGACTTGATAGCTTTCTTTGCCTCAAACTTGATATCCAATGGAAGGAGTTCAATTGCCCACTTTGCCACTCAACCAGTTGCATCTCTGTTGTTCAGAATTTCTGACAATGGTGCGTCGCTGACGACTGTAATGGAATGATCTGAGAAATAATGTGCAACCTTCTTCGTGGTCATGTAAATTCCATAAACAAGCTTCTGGTAATGCGGATATCTCTGCTTGGATGGAGTCAAAACTTCAGAGATACAGTATACTGGGCGCTGAACTTTATAGGCTTTTCCTTCTTCTTCCCACTCGACCATGAGTACTGTACTGACAACTTGTCCAGTGGCTGCAATATAAAGCAGTAAAGGCTCTTTGCTAATTGGGGCAGCGAGCACCGGCTGGGTGGAAAGCAGGGCTTTGAGCTCTGCAAACGTTGCGTCAGCTTCAGGAGTCCACTCGAACTTATCAGATTTCTTCATCAGTCGGTAAAGAGGCAATGCCTTTTCACCGAGGGGAGAGATGAATCGACTCAAGGCGGCCAAACAACCAGTAAGCTTCTGAATGTCATGCACACGCACATGCCGTTTCATCCGGAGTATGGCACCAATTTTCTGTGGTTCGCGTCGATCCCTCGTTCAGAAACGAGGAAACCGAGCAACTTTCCCACCTGGAACTCCGAATGTGCACTTTGACGGATTAAGCTTGATATCATACCTTCTGAGGTCTGCAAAGGTTTCAGCGAGGTCAGTCAGCAGGTCGGAACCTTTACGCGACTTGACCACAATGTCATCCATATATGCTTCCACATTCCGACAAATTTGAGTGAGCAGGCACTTCTGAATCATCCTCATAAATGTGGCACCGGCATTCTTGAGACCGAATGGCATGGTGACATAGCAAAAGCACCCGAATGGGGTGATGAAAGCTGTTTTTATTTCATCGGGTCCATACAGTTAGATCTGATGATACCCGGTGAGGGAGTCCTGGATTAGGGGGTCCTCGGACAGCCGGACTATATACTTTAGCCGGACTGTTGGACTATGAAGATACAAGATTGAAGACTTCGTCTTGTGTCCGGGTGGGACTCTCCTTGGTGTGGAAGGCAAGCTTGGCAATACGGATATGTAGATCTCCTCCCTTGTAACTGACTCTGTGTAACCCTAGCTCCCTCTAGTGTCTATATAAACCGGAGGGTTTAGTCCGTAGGACATCAACAATCATACCATAGGCTAGCTTCTAGGGTTTAGCCTCTACGATCTCGTGGTAGATCAACTCTTGTAATACTCATATCATCAAGATCAATCAAGCATGAAGTAGGGTATTACCTCCATCGAGAGAGGCCGAACCTGGGTAAACATCGTGTCCCCCGCCTCCTGTTACCATCCGCCTTAGACGCACAGTTCGGGACCCCCTACCCGAGATCTGCCGGTTTTGACACCAACATTGGTGCTTTCAGTGAGAGTTCCACTGTGCCGTCACCATAAGGCTTGATGGCTCCTTCGATCATCGGCAACGATGCGATCCAGGGTGAGGTTTTCCTCCCCGGACAGATCTTCGTATTCGGCGGCTTCGCACTGCGGGCCAACTCGCTTGGCCATCTGGAGCAGATCGAAAGCTACGCCCCTGGCCATCAGGTCAGGTTTGGAAGCTTGAACTATACTGCCGACATCCGCGGAGACTTGATCTTCGACGGATTCGAGCCCATGTCAGGTGCGCCGCACAGTCACGACATGCATGACTTAGCTCTGCCGACCGACAGTGTTCGGGAGATCCCACCTGCAGCTACTCCGGCCCTCGATCCGGAGCAGATTGCGCCATCCGAGGACGGGTCGATGGACCCCGCCACGGAGGCCGCACACTCAGCGGCGATAGAGCCGAATACTGACTTCACCTCTTGTGAGACCCGTGTTGCCGGATACTTGGATTCGTCCCCGGCCACGGTCTCCGAACCGCCTGCGTCCGTGCCAATCGAATCTGATTGGGCACCGATCATGGAGTTTTCCTCCGCGGATATCTTTCAGCACTCGCCCTTGGGTGATGTGCTAAATTCATTAAGGTCTCTCTCCTTGTCAGGAGGCCCTTGGCCGAATTATGTCCGGCTCGAACGGGAAGCGGACGACGAAGAAATTCGTTCCCCACCCACCACCCACTTAATAGCCACTGTCGACGATTTAACCGACATGCTCGATTTGGACTCCGAAGACATCGACGGTATGGACTACGATGCAGGAGAGGAACAGGAACCACCGCCCACAGGGCGCTGGACAGCCACTTCATCACACGACATATATATGGTGGATACACCCAAAGAGAACAATGACGAGGAACGAAAGGATGCAGCGAAGGATAGCGCCCTCGAGAAGCAACCAAAGCGACGACGTAGGCGCCGCTCCAAATCCTGCCTCGGTTAAAACAGCGATAACAACGCAAGAAAAAATAATACCCCGGTCGACTCCAGAGGAAACGACGACCACACGGACCCAGCGACAGAGCATGATGAACCAGCGGACGGCGAACACAGTACAGAGCCGCTGTCCGATCATGGCGACACCGAGGATAAAGCTCATCAACCTCTCTCTGGAGAGGAAAACAGTCCGGACGACGATGCACACATCATCCCAGAAAGGCACTTGGAACAAGAGAACCTCCATCGAAGGCTTATTGCCGCCGCGAGGAGTCTGAAGAAGCAGAAGCAAAGGCTTAAGGCCGCGCAGAATACGCTCAACAGTAGATGGAACAAAGTGCTCGACACTGACGAAAACTACGGTGGTAGTCACCACACAAAGAGCTATCCAAAGGGTAAGCTGTTGCCTGAATTCGATGATGAGGCCTTAGAGCCTACACAGCTTAAAAATAAAACGGCCAACCGGTCGGATCGACCACCTCGTGGCCGCGATAGCGCGGCTAACGAGGCTACACATAAGTCAGCACACGATTCACGTGAAGACTTGCATCAAAAAGCCGACATGACCAGATCCATCTACGGATCTAGGAAGCGCGCTCCAGCGCAGAATCAAAACCGAACACTACAATCGTCAGAACGCCATGACACATCCAAATACAGGGGTGCCGTGCACCCCCTATGTTTCACCAATGAGGTGCTGGATCATGAACTTCCAGAGGGATTCAAACCCGTGAACATAGAGGCGTACGACGGAATGACAAACCCTGGGGTCTGGATTGAGGACTTCATCCTCCATATCCATATGGCTCGCGGAGACGATCTCCACGTCATCAAGTACTTGCCCCTCAAGCTGAAAGGACCAACTCGGCACTGGCTGAAGAGCCTCCCCGAAAACTCAATTAGAAGTTGGGAAGAGCTCGAGGATGCTTTTAGGGCTAATTTTCAAGGGACCTATGTCCGACCTCCAGATGCAGACGATTTAAGTCATATAATTCAACAGCCCGGATAGTCAGCCCGAAAGCTTTGGAACAGATTCCTCACTAAGAAGAATCAAATCGTCGATTGCCCGGACGCCGAAGCTTTAGCAGCTTTTAAGCACAGTGCCCGGGACGAATGGCTTGCCCGACACCTCGGCCAAGAAAAACCGAGGACAATGGTAGCCCTAACAAGCCTTATGACCCGCTTTTGCGCGGGCGAAGATAGCTGGCTGGCCCGTAGTAGCACCGGCGACCCAGGCACATCTGAAGTCAGGGATGGCAATGGAAAACCACGACGCAGTAAAAGCAAGCATCGAAATAACGAAGACAGCCCAGACACCATGGCGGTAAACGCCAGATTTAGGGGCTCTCGACCCGGTCAACGGAAAAAGCCTTTCAAAGGCAGCAGAGATGGACCGTCCAGCCTAAACAAGATTCTAGACAAATTATGTCAGATTCATGGCACCTCCGATAAACCTACAAATCACACCCACAGAGAATGCTGGGTCTTCAAGCAGGCCGACAAGCTAAACGCCGAACACAAGGGGAGGGAGACAGCAAGTGAAGACGAGGATGAGCCTCGCCAGCAAAACACTGGGGGACAGAAAAAGTTCCCACCAGAGGTCAAAACAGTGAACATGATTCATGTGATGAAGAGGAGGAGCAAACACGCACTCCGAGACATATGCGCCGTAGAGCCCGTCACCCCTAAGTTCAACCCTTGGTCGGCCTGCCCGATCACTTTTGATCGTAGGGATCACCTGACTAGTATCCGGCACGGAGGATTGGCTGCCTTGGTGCTAGACCCAATAATCAACGGATACCATCTCACCCGAGTCCTCATGGACGACGGCAGTAGTCTTAATATGATATATCAGGACACCGTCCGCAAAATGGGGATAGACCCAACGAGAATTAGCCAAAGCAATACTACCTTTAAAGGAGTAATACCAGGCCCAGAGGCCCGCTGTACGAAGTGAAAAGTTAACCTTCGACATCGCTCCATTCCGAAGCGGCTATCAAGCACTACTCGAAAGAACAGCCTTCGCTCATTTTAATGCAGTACCGCATTATGCTTCTCTTAAGCTTAAGATGCCCAGTCCACGTGGCATCATCACAGTTAGCGGAAACACTGAGCGTTCCTTACGCGCGGAAGAACGTGTGGAGGCTTTAGCAGCCGAACACTAAACGGCCTCTCCAACCAGAATAAATGGTCGGTCGTCGAGACCGCGGACACGGCTAGACGAGTCCGGTGCACCACTAGCTGTAACAGCTTAGATAAACCTGAGATTGGTTTGATGGATATACCCCCATAGGCGGTACCAGGGGCTTCCCGCATGTAAAAAGGACTACAGTTCGGCTTTATCTCATTTAGATTAAATAATCAGTTTTTCGCATGACGACTTTCATCTAAGTTTTTCTCTTTTACAGATGGCAATCGTGCTACACCCTTCCTGGATACGGCACAACGGAGATACAGGCGCAGACGTGCAGCAGGGGCCCGCTCAAAGGTTTCTTTTTAGATTAAGACCCTGTGTAAACCTTTCTTACTGTCTCCTGTTGCTTGACACCCCCCCGGATACCTAACACAACCGTGAGGGATGCTGGCGTTGTTGGCATTTTGCCACGTCAGACTAATGCACGTACCTAGAAATTCAGGGTTCAAGGGCGTTACTAAGCCCGGTATATGTTGTAAAGACCGAATACCTTAGGGAGTGTTCGGCGTCGCGAGTTTGGCCTTATATGCATCGGCTCTGAATCATTTCTTTGGTCAAATGTTGGGTTTGCCCGGCTCCCGTGTTTTGCTACCTTACGTTCCGCTCTATCGGCTAAGGTGGCACCGGGAGAACTACTGCGATTGTGCCCTGGTTCATCTGGACGAGCACCTCAGTAGAGAAAGCCGAAAACTGACTGTCATGATAAAGCGCCAGACTGGTCAACCACTCGATGGCTCATCGGAATCTTTGCGATTCCTCCGCATTAACGAAGGACCGGTTTCCCGGTCATGTACGTACGCGCCCCGTACATGGATGAGCGCGGAAGTACCAGGGGCTATATAGTAGCCCCACTGTCAAACTCCTATGGTTAAGTGAAAGTGTTAAAGCAATATAGTCCGATTGCCTCGTTCGCCGCGCTAACACCTCCTTAATGGGCCAAGACGTTGGATCAAGTGTGAACACACGCTTTTGCGAACAACCCCCCATTATATGCGTGGGGGCTGAAGCCGACGACTGCAAACTTTCAGGTTATATATATATATACATAAACGACCGCACAGGAGGCATAATAATACTTTCAGGCAAAAGTATAAACACAACCTTTATAATTCAAATAGCATTGTTCTTACAATCAGGATACATGTCACTCGAACATGACACTCTTCGAGCACTGAGCCTCTATTAAACGAGCACCTTCCAGGACTTCTTCAAAATAGCGCTCGGCCGATACCCGGCCTATGACCGAACTCTGGGTTGCAATAGCGGTGGCCTCCATCTCTGCCCAATATGTCTTGACACGGGCAAGAGCCATCCGCGCACCCTCTATGCACGCCGACCTCTTCACAGCGTCGATATGCGGCACAACACCAAGGAATCGTTGCACTAAGCCAAAGTAACTATTCGGCCTTGGTCCTTCCGGCCAAAGATGATCCACAACAAACCTCATGGCAAGCCCGGACAACCTATGGAGCTCGGCCCACTCGTTCATTTGCTCATTTAATAGCAGCGGACGCACTGGAACATTGAACTGCGACCAGAACAACTTTTCCACTTCGTGATCTTTTTGATCTTTGAAAAACTCGGTCGCGTCAGCAGCACTCGCTGCCAAATCCAAGTACGCGTCTGTAGAACTCCATAATTGATCCAGAAGGGCATACTTAGGATCTCCAAACTTCGTCCGCAACAAAAAGGGCTTCCCAGCCGCGATATTTCCGGCTTGACGTAGCTCCTCCTTCGCCGCTCTGATTTTAGAGCGGGCTTCCTTGGCTGCTACCATGGCTTTCTCCAGGTCCGCCGTCTTTGTTTTGCTTTCCTTTTCAAGAAGCTCATGACGGTCGGCGGCATCTTTCAGCTCAACAGCCATCTTGGCTATTTCCTCTTTGCTCTGGCAATGCGCAGCCTGTTCGGCTCTTAGCTCTTCGACCGCCTTTAGGGTGGCCGCATCACTCCTGGCTTGCTCCTTGGCTCGGGCAAGTTCCGCCCGAAGGGTCTCCACGGCGGCAGCTCCATCTGCAGTTACAACATATTATAGATACTAGCATCATGCTCCTCTTAATATATGTTGACCACCGGAGAATACATACCCTGTGCCTCGCCAAGCCGCCTGTTTACAAGCACGATGTCGGCATCCGCCGCATCAAGTTGCCGCTTCAGTTCGGCAAACTCTCCAGTCCGGCTAGCCACCGGACCCTCAGCCGCCTGCACATGAAAGCGGCCTGATCATTACCTGGGACTATGATCCTCTGTTTGTCACCTTTTTCGACAGCAACCAAAGCCTCAGGGGCTACTATCTGCATAGGGCACACCTAGCATGTGTAGTACCTTCCAAAATATACATATTATTTTGCGTACCTCAAAGCCTCTCAGCAGGCTCATAAAAGCTTCATGCAACCCACTTTTGGCGGATGAAATTCTCTCAAACACCGTACCCATTAGAGTACGATGCGCCTCCGAGATAGCCGCTTGCTCCAGAAGACTCATCAGTGCATCCAGTCGTGCGCCGGACAGTCCCGGACTCTTTTTGTGGCTCTCCTTAGGAGCCGAATACTCCGGACTTCGGGTGGCGGAAGGGTTACCTTCTGGCCTTGGCGGGTCAGGAGAAATCCTCCGTGACGACACCTCAGGGTCGTCCGCCTCACGAGGCGGGGAGGCACGGGGAGGCGTTTCGCTCTCCATCATCTCCGGAGGAAGATCCCCCGAAGACGAACTCTGTTGAGAAGGGCTATGATCTGAACTACAAGACATACGTCTCGGTTATTGTCCTCGGAAATAAAGTAAGATATATTTACTATAAAGTGCTTTTGTTTACTTATAGCTCGGTGGAGGGCTGGTCCCCTTGCAGGCACTATGCGGTAAGGATGCCCTCTGGGGCAGGGCCCCCTGACAAAGGTTTCTTCCCTCGTTTGGAAACCATTGTTTCCAAGTCTTTAGAGGCAGCCCTCTTCCTTCCTTGGGGAGAGTGAATTTTAGATTCTTCTCCCCGGTTATCCTCCTTCGCGGAGGCACTAATTCCCCCTGTTTGGATGAATAATGAGTGAGGCTCACTTTCGGCTTCTTTGTTCCTCCCTTTATCTTCCCCTGATGGCGCTTGATAAGGCGCAAGCTCAAGCATCCTGGCTAGTATAGGATCCGGTGAGCCTTCGGGAAGGGGGGCCGAACACCTGATCATCTTCGCCTTTTTTATCCAGTCTTGGCCAGAAGGCGACTTTTCAGAATGATGTTGTGATAAATTAAAAAACAACGTGTTTGGCCGAGGAATTACTTACTTGGGTGCCTGGACGATTGCAGTTCAGACCCGCATCCTCGATGGTGTCCGGACACTTTATTCGTGATCTGAAGAACAATCCATACATCTCTTCGAGCGTCGCGCCGAAGAATTGCTGAATAGTTTGCGGTCCTTCCGGGTTGAACTCCCACATACGGAGAGATCGACGTTGGCATGGCAGGACCGGACGAACTAGCATGACTTTCATTACCTTGACAAGGCTGACATCTCCCTTGAAGAGATCTCGGATGCGGCTCTGCAATGTCGGCACATCATTAGCTGGCTCCCAGTCCAGCCCTTTGTTGACCCATGATGCCAATTGTGGCGGAGGGCCCGGACGGAAGGCGGGGGCAGCTACCCACTTAGCGCTTCGGGGAGCGGTGATGTAAAACCACTCCCGCTGCCATAACTTGGATGTCTTCGGGAAGGAACCCTTTGGCCATGGAGCATCGGCGCCTTTGTTTATTATGGCACCTCCACACTCTGCTTGTCACCCCTCAATCATCTTCGGCTTCACATTGAAGGTCTTGAGCCATAAGCCGAAGTGTGGGGTGATGCGGAGGAAGGCTTCACACACGACGATGAACGACGAGATGTGAAGGATGGAATCCGGAGCCAGATCATGGAAATCGAGCCCGTAGTAGAACATAAGCCCTCTAACAAAGGGATCAAGACTAAAGCCTAGCCCTCGGAGGAAGTGGGAAATAAATACGACACTCTCGTTGGGTTCGGGAGTGGGGATGACCTGCCCTTGAGTAGGCAGCCTGTGCGAGATTTCGGCGGTCAGATACCTGGCTTCACTTAGCTTCTTGATGTCCTCCTCTGTGACTGAGGAGGCCATCCACCGGCCTTGAAGGTTGGATCCGGACATGATTGAAGGTCCGAAGCGCTTAGCCTAAGCTTTGAGTGTTGGAATTCAAGGTGGGGGGAAAGGAAGGATTGAGCGCAAGAAGAAAAGGACAGGCCTCGGCCCCTTTATAAAGAGGGTGAATATCAAGCGTCCTCCGCGTGGCCATTTGGAACTTGCCTAAAATCGAGGAGTCATACCAGCAGGCACGATTGGGTTACCCACACCCGTATTGATGAGAATCCCGTGAAAAGAGGGACACGATCTCTGCTTCGATAGGACGTGCCAATAAAACCGCCTCGCAACACGTGCAGTGGCAGGCTCAGAAAAATGGTTCGTCATGACCAGACCACGGCAGAACGTCACGTTATGAAAAGCTGTCAGCAGATTAGATTTGTGGAAATATTATTCTCTCCACGGTGGTATGTGGAATTTGTTTTGCAGAGCCGGACACTATCCTCGTGTTCAAAATCTTCTATGGAATATTCGAAGGAGGAACCCGCCTTGCAATGATGAAGACAATCTGCGCACCGGACTCATCGTCATTGAAGCCTGGTTCAGGGGCTACTGAGGGAGTCCTGGATTAGGGGATCCTCGGACAGCCGGACTATATACTTTAGCAAGATGGTTGGACTATGAAGATACAAGACTGAAGACTTTGTCCTGTGTCAGGGTGGGACTCTCCTTGGCGTGGAAGGCAAGCTTGGCAATACGGATATGTAGATCTCCTCCCTTGTAACCGACTCTGTGTAACCCTAGCCCCCTCTGGTGTCTATATAAACCGAGGGTTTAGTCCGTAGGACATCAACAATCATACCATAGGCTAGCTTCTAGGGTTTAGCCTCTACGATCTCGTGGTAGATCAACTCTTGTAATGCTCATATCATCAAGATCAATCAAGCAGGAAGTAGGGTATTACCTCCATCGAGAGGGCCCGAACCTGGGTAAACATCGTGTCCCCCGCCTCCTGTTACCATTCGCCTTAGACGCACAGTTCGGGACCCTCTACCCGAGATCCGCCGGTTTTGACACCGACACCCGGAATATGCATCCAGAAAATACAAACGCTCACACCCCGTAGTTGAGTCGACAATTTGGTCGATGCGGGGGAGAGGGTAATCTGATTTACCCTAAACACACCACTGGGTCTTCATCTTTCTTGGTGTGAATGTGACATGGCAAATCCGACACATCATTTCCTGCTTGATCTTTCACTTTTTTGGGGGTCCAGGGCCCCTTGGGTTTCCCTTTAAACTTTCCTTGGATCACTGCCGCAGTTTCACCAGGTCCTGCAGGCTCAACTATACGTTTTTGTTTCCGATTGGAATTGCCTCCACCGGTGTCCTGACCGACTGGTTTGCTCTTTCCACTGCGGAGTCGATCTTCTTCTTCTCCGTTAGCACACCGAGTGGCTATTTCCATCATCCGAGTCAGAGACATATCTCCTGTCCGACCGAATTTCAGGTTAAGCTCTCGATACCTGACGCCTTCCTTGAAGGCACAAACTACTTGATGCTGAGATACATTTTCCACTGTGTGATGCAAAGTGGTCCACCTCTGAATGTAATCTCTCAAAGTCTCATTCGGTTTCTGAACACAATGTTGCAATTCTGCCAACCCTGCTGGTCGTTTGCAAGTACCTTCAAAAGTTCTGACAAACACTCGGGCTAGCTCTTCCCAGCTGAATATACTGCCTGGGGCTAACTGATCCAACAAAGCTCTGGCTAAACCCTCTAACATCAAAGGAAGGTGCTTCATGGCTACCTCATCATTTCCACCACCGATCTGAACAGCCACTCGGTAATCTTCCAGCCAAGTGGTAGGCTTGGACTCACCGGTAAACTTACTAACCCAGTCGCCAACCTAAAGTTGGGAGGGATCTCAGTGGCTCTGATGGCTCTGCTAAAACACTCGGGACCTGAGACATGAACTCTGCCTCCAGTCGGACAATCTCTGCCGAGTCCTTCTCTGTGAGCTCTGTTTCTGTCAACCAGACCTTGAACGAGAATTGATCTTGCATCAAAACCTGGCTCTCTAGGGTCGACCGGAACTCTCCGCTCGCCACTGTGCGGGCACCTGTCATCATACTGCCGGGGCACATATGATCCACTCCTCAGAGGAGGGGAAGGCACTCGATGATGATGATCACGGCCGAGTCGGTGATCATACTGCCCATGATTCCGACCCACATGCTGCTCTTGGCGATGCCCACGTCCTTCACGCCTCAGGGGCGATCTTGGGCTATGTGCAGACTGAACTATATCAGCCATTACAGACCTGCTATGAATTCTATCCCGCGACTGAGACACTGCTGTGTTCTGCTCTCCTGCTGCCCGAAGTAAATCTCGGATCTGCATCAAACCTCTGCCAGCCTCCGACTGGGAAGGCTGAATGGACTTTGCTATGCGGGCTGCGGCTGTAAGATTCTGAATCAGAGTGCGGTATACCTGATGCTGAGGTGGGAAAAGCTGTCGCGGCCGTCGACTGGACTCAGGGATCCGCTGCCGAGCACGTTCGTCGAGTGCATGCTGAAGGTTCTCCAGATGAGTGCGCTCAGCCAAAGTGGCCAGGCGCGCTGCCTCCAAGGCCCGAGCCTCTGAGGTCTCCCCGATGATAGGCGTGTGAAGTGCATCCTTGTTGCGGCGGCGAAGTTCCTCCCTCTGCTGCGAGGAAAGGGCTTCAGGATGATACTCCTCGTGAACAGGTGACCGGTCGCCACCGTCATCGCCGCCATCGCAACGAAACCTGGGTGGGCTGTGCGGCACATTGACCACCAAGACCTCCGCTGCAGGGTCGCTGCTGTCGCATTCAGAGAGGGTCTCGATGGAGCCAGTCGAACAGGCCGTAGAGAGATTCGTCGAGCTCGATTGCCGCGACTTGTGGGGTGGCCGACTGACGTGCCACCGCGTGTTTCACCCACCGCTGAAGCCGCGGCCGACCGGATCGCTTGCGTCGGCAAACAGTGGGGAGCGAGGACACCACGGGAGCCGACCAATACTGGGTCGACGGCTGCCGCAGTAGGACGCCGCGAACGCTCGCGCGAAAGTGCGTTGCCCCGCGGACGAGGAGCGTCTCGACATTGAGGGGAGCTTCCTGGAGCCAGGCGGAGTCGTCGGCGACGAAGACGAGCACGCCGAGACGGATCTCACGGCCCTCAGCCAATCCACTGCCGGAAACCATGATGATGGGAATCGGAAAAATCGCAACCTCACCAGAAAGTCGCTAAGACACCTGCCCCAAGGTGGGCGCCAACTGTCGTGGTTCTAAGACTGACAGTAGTATGGGGGGTAGGTATGAGGAGGCAAGATCCTAGCTATGGTGAAGTTGTACACACAAGATTTACGAGTTCAGGACCTTCACGGTGGAAGTAACAGTCCTACGTCTCGGTGCTCAGGAGCTCGGTCGATTGGATTATGTGTGTGGAGTTACAGGGGGTGCGAACCCTTGTCCCTGAGGAGGGGGATGGCTTATATAGAGTCCGCCAAGCCCCTCCAGCCCTCAGTTACACACGGTTTAAGGTACATAAAGATAGGGCGTTATTGATAACGCCAGCAATAAAGATACATGAATGACCATTAAGTCTACAAGGTAACGCCTGACCGTTGCCATACAGAGTGACTTTAGATCTTCTATCCGTCGAGTGATTCTTGTTACGGTCGAGTGAGTACTTTCTAGTCGAATGAACTTGAGTCTTCCGAGTGGAATGTTTCTGGTCGAGTGGATGATGGTATCCCTTGAATGTTCCTGACTTTAGGTAAATGTCCTTGGGGAGGGTGTCTAGGTCAGGCCTATGACCCTACCCTAGGTACATGTCATCATCAATCGCAACAGTTTTCGAGGGTAGAGTATTCAACCCAAATTTATTGATTCGACACAAGGGGAGCCAAAGAATATTTGTAAGTATTACCAGTTGAGTTGTCAATTCAACCACACCTGGAGATTAAATTTCTGCAACAAAGTGATCAGTAGCATGGTAGTATGATAGTTTTGATAGCAGTGGTAACAGTAACAGTTGTAACGGTAACAACAGTAACAGTTTTGTAGCAATTGTAATAGTAGCAATAGCAATAGTAACTTAGCAAGACCAATATGTGGAGAACGGCACTGGATTGGTGAATTCGTTGGATAATATTCATCATGTAACAGTCGTAACCTAGGGTGACACAGAACTAGCTCCAGTTCATAAATATAATGTAGGCATGTATTCCGTAAATAGTCATACGTGCTTATGTAAAAGAACTTGCATGACATCTTTTGTCCTACCCCTCCCGTGGCAGCGGGGTCCATAAGGAAACTAAGGGATATTAAGGCCTCCTTTTAATAGAGAATCGGAACAAAGCATTAACACATAGTGAATACATGAACTCCTCAAACTACGGTCATCACTGGAAAGTATCCCAATTACTATCACCCTTGGGTTTACGGATCATAACATGTAATAGGTGCATATGAATTGCAAGATCGGATCTAGTACATAGATATAATGGTGAGAACATAAACAGTTCAGATCTGAAATCATGGCACTCGGGCCCTAGTGACAAGCATTAAGCATAGCAAAGTCATAGCAACATCAATCTCAGAACATAGTGGATACTAGGGATCAAGCCCTAACAAAACTAACTCGATAACATGATGAATCTCATCCAACTCCTCTTCGACCAGCGAGCCTATGAAGGAATTACTCACTCTCGGTGGGGAGCATCAGAGAATTGGTGAGGAAGGAGGGTTGGTGATGACGAAGACCGGAGATTCCCCTCCCCGGAGCCCCGAACGGGCTCCAGATCTGGCCTCCCGGCGAAGAACAGGAGGTGGCGGTGGCTCCCTATCATGAAACGCGATGAAACTTCCTCACCTTTTTTTCTCCAAAAGTAGGTATTTATGGAGTTGGAATTAGGGTCAACGGAGCCCCGAGGGCCCCACAACCCACCAGGGCGTGCCTGAGGGGGGTGATTCACCATGGTGTCTTGTGGGCAGCCAGCGCCCCCCTCTGGTGGTTCTTGGTTCCAGTATTTTTTATTAATTCTGGAATAATTCTCCAAAAAGTTTTGTCCAAATTCGAGAACTTTTATTTCTGCACAAAAAACACCAGCATGGTAGTTCTGCTGAAAACAGCGTAAGTCCGGGTTAGTTTCATTCAAATCATACAAATTAGAGTCCAAAACAAGAGCAAAAGCATTAGGAAAAGTAGATACGATGGAGACGTATCATGCTCCTAGAACATAAAGTGACA
Organism: Aegilops tauschii subsp. strangulata; assembly: GCF_002575655.3. Classification (NCBI taxonomy): domain Eukaryota; kingdom Viridiplantae; phylum Streptophyta; class Magnoliopsida; order Poales; family Poaceae; genus Aegilops; species Aegilops tauschii. The sequence continues at coordinate 104,424,724 of NC_053038.3, read as the reverse complement.
AGCTAGTATCCAATGAGGAATTAAGTCTAATGGTGAAGAACTTCAACAAATTCTACAAGAGTCGAAGCAAAGATAAAAGTTCCAAGCCAAGGTCCTACAATGAGAAAAGATCTTCTAGTCATGACCTTAATTGCTACAGTTGTGGAAGACCCGGACACTACTCCAATTAGTGTATGACACCTTACAACAAAACAGAAGACTCGCCTATAAGGAGAAGTAGAAGAGATGAATCACCTGATAGAGAGATAAGGAGTAGAGATGATCGTTATGAATGAAGACCCTCTCGAAGAAGGAAGGATTCAGAAAGGAAAGACAATTCATCAAAGAGCTACACAAGACGAAGACATCAAGCTCATGTTGGTGAATGGGTTTCCGGCTCTGACTCCGACACTCACTCCGAGAGAAGCTTGTCGGCGTCCTGGGAATGGGGGTGCCCAGACTTGCCTGCCTACGGCCCATGGCATTGCGGACGACACCAAGACCTCCCTGGGGGCGGCCTCACTAGGCTGGCTCCCGAGGAGCGGAGATATCTATGCAGGGGGCACCTCACGAGGTTCACATGACGTGAGCCATGACGACCAAGGCCAGGCGGGCGCCAGAGGGTGCAGTGTACTAGTTTCCTCTTTGGTGCCAAGGAGGCGAGCGCAGGCGAGGAGTCCCGAGGAATCAAGCAAAGGTTTCCTTGTCGGTGCAACAAGACCAAGACCGCCAGGACGACAGGACGGAGGTCATCGCAGAGCCCACAACAGCGTCACCACCAGAGCCTTTGGCAAGCAAAGACTGCTTTTGTCAGGATAGCTTGTACTAGTTGTCTCCCTTTGAAATTGGCCGTTGTGGGATCCCTTCCCGCCTACATTTGGGAAGAGGACCAGGGCCTCTATAAATAGGACTTAGCCACCACCATAGTAGGGCATCTGGGATCGGATCCATTCCATCCTCACACCCACCAGCTTATCGAGCTCAAGAACACCTCTCCTCCGGAGGCTGTTCATCCACTATACTAGTTCATCCTCAGCCCTCGTGAGGCAATCCACCACCACACTGGAGTAGGGTATTACACCACACGGTGGCCCGAACCAGTATAAATCTCTGTGTCTCTTGTTCTTTGGGTTCGTCGAGCTAGGCCGTGGAATCGTTGGTAGGCAGGCTGGGGAGAGAGAGTACTTCGTGTGCACCCCAGAGTTCAAACCTCTCAAGGGTCTGCAGAACCCACAATCTGACATTTGGCGCGCCAGGTAGGGGTGCGCCGAAGCTCCGCCTCTCTGTCTGCTCTGCCTCTCCGCCTGCTTTGTCTCTCCGTCCGGCTCTCATGGCAGGCACCGCTCCTCCGGCTGGATCGATGGACATTCACGAAGGCGCCATGGGCCTCCGGGCCTTCACCCCCGCCTTACGACAAGGGCAGTGGCCGCACAAGTTCAAGCCGGAGATGCCGCCTCGCTACGATGGCGCGGCGGATCCAGCAGCCTTCCTGCTGGTGTACGAGGAGGCCGTTCTGGAAGCCAGAGGCGACGACAAGGTCATGGCCAACTAGTTTCCCATGGCCCTCGCCGGCGTGCCACGCGCCTGGCTGCCCAACCTGCCAGGATCTTCTGTGGCCTCCTGGGAAGAGCCGCACGGTCTTTTCACCGCGCGCTTCGCAGCACCAGCACCCCTCGCCGTTGCAGCCCTCCTCGGCTACTGGTAGGCACCGCCCTCGGATCGTCACGTCAAGCAGTTCTTCTGCCAAATGGGCGCCGCCTTTGTGCAGCAGGGAGCTCCTCCGGGATGGGCAGCGCCCAAGTCCGACCTCACCTTAGACTCATGGGACCATCGGACGACCACCGCTGGCTCAAGCGTGCTCCCGATGCTCCGCACACCCACCATCTGCAACGTAGCGGTGACCACCCTCATCGACGGTGGGGCTGGCCTCAAATTGCTCTCCGTGGAAGCTTTCGGCTTGCTTCACGTACCGCACGGCCGGCTCCGTCCCACCAAGCCCTTCTCCGGAGTTGGCAGCGGTTCCACCAGCCACCTAGGGCAGATCCGCCTCCTGGTCACCTTCGGTACCGGCGACAACTACCGCACCGAGCTTATCGACTTCGACATCGCTCGCATCAGCCTCCCGTACAACGCCATCCTCGTGTACCCTGCCCTGGGTCAGTTCATGGCGGCGACCCATCCGGCCTACAACCTCATGAAGATGCCGGGAAGCAGCGGCGTCCTCACCGTGGCTGGAGACACCAAGGAAGCCCTGATGGCCCTCAAGCTCGCCTTCAGGGCCGCAGCAGCAGCGTGCCCGGCTGACGGAGCCTCCCTTGGGGGCTAAGGGGGCTGCGCCGGCAAAGAAGAAACAACTGTTCTCTCATGATCGGGCCAATACGAAGTAGGTACCGGTCGACGAGGACGGGGCCTCTGGGGCCACCTTCACCATAGGTGCCGACCTCGCCCCGGACCAAGAGAAGGAATTGCTGAATTTCCTGCGTGCGAACAAGGAGGTATTCGCCTGGGAGCCCAAGCAGTTAGTTGGGGTCCCAAGGGGAGTTATTGAGCATCACGTGAGGGTATGCCCTAACATGCGCCCGGTGAAGCAGAAGGCGCGACGACAGTCCACGGAGAAGCAGTCCTTCATCGTCCAGGAGACCCGCAAGCTGCAAGAAGCGGGTGTCATCTGCGAGGTGCGGTACCTGGAGTGGCTAGCGAATCCAGTCGTCGTGCCCAACAAAGGCGGGAAGGAACACATGTACGTCGACTTCACCAACCTCAATAAGGCCTGCCTCAAGACCCACTTCCTGCTTCCGCGCATCAACCAGATCGTCGACTCCACCGCCAAGTGAGACCTACTATGCTTCCTAGATGCCTTCTCGGGCTACCACCAGATCAAGATGGCGGTGCAGGACGTCGAGAAGACGGCCTTCTTGACCCCGTGCGACGTGTACTGCTACACTTGCATGCCATTCGGACTGCGCAATGCTGGGGCGACCTTCCAGCGACTGATGCACATCGCTCTAGGCCAGCATCTCGGGAGGAATGCTGAGGCCTACGTCAACGACATTGTGGTGAAATCTCGAGAGGCAAGGACCCTCATCCAGGATCTGGAGGAGACTTTCGCTAGCCTGCGCAAGGTGGACCTCCGGCTCAACCCGGAGAAGTGCGTGTTCGGCGTCCCCTCCAGCAAGCTGCTGGGTTTCGTCGTGTCGCACAGGGGGATCGAGGCGAACCCAGAGAAGGTCAAAGCAATAGAATACATGAGCCCACCACAGACTCTCAAGGAAATGCAAAAGCTCACCGGCTGCATGACTTCACTGGGGAGCTTCATTTCCAAGCTGGGGGAGCGCGCCCTCCCATTCTTCAAGCTGATGAAGAAGAAGGGCCCATTCGAGTGGACTCCGAAGGCTGATGCGGCATTTCAAGACCTCAAGAGGTACCTTACCAGCCCACCGGTGATGGTGGCGCCGCGTCCCCTTGAGCCCCTAGTGCTCTACCTGGCTGCCACGCCTCACTCTGCCAGTGCGGCACTCGTGGCCGTCCGAGAAGGGCGCCAGGCCAAGGGTCAGCCAAACGGCGCCACAGAGCCGGTCGAAACGATGCAACTCCAAGACGGCGCCCCAAGAGCCGCGGCGGCACCTGCGGAGGATCGGGCTCCACATGACGGCCCCCCTGAGGCTGCAGTTGCTCCAGCAGGCGACCGAGCTCCTGAGGTTCCCCGACCTCGAGAGACGCCCCAGCCTCAGGAGGCCTCGGACTTCACCGACACTCCCACCCTCGTTGAGCATCCATTGTACATTGTCAGCACAGTGCTGCATGATGCGCGGGCACGCTACCCCATGCCACAGAAGCTGCTGCTCGCGCTCCTCGTCGTCTCGCGCAAGCTACGCCACTACTTCCAAGGCCACCCTATTAAGGTCGTTTCAGCTTACCCACTGGAGAGGGTGCTCCGGAGCCCTAACGCTGCGAGAAGGGTCGCCGAGTGGAACATCGAATTGCAGGCATTCCAGCTGGAGTTTAGTACCACCAGGGTCATCAAGGGAGCCGCGCTCGCCGACTTCGTGGTAGAATGGACCGACGCTCCAGAGCCTGAAGGAGGCGAGAACCGGTCCCTCTCGCCAGGGAGTGAAGGCCAGATGGCTGGATCATGTACTTCGACGGCGCCTTCACGCGTCAGGGCGCGGGGTCTGGAGCCGTGCTCATCTCGCCCACCCTGGACAAGCTCTACTACGCCGTGCAGCTTTGCCTCCAGCAGGGTGAGAAGGTCTCCAACAACATCGCGAAGTATGAAGGTTTGATCGCCGGCCTCAAGGCTGCAGTGGCCTTGGGAGTGAAATGCCTCACCATCAGGGGCGACTCACAGCTCCTCGTCAACTTCTCCTACAAGGTATACGAGCCGAAGGACGAGCATATGGAGGCATACCTCGCGGAGGTACGCAAAATAGAGAAGCAATTCTTGGGCCTGAAACTGCAGCATGTGCCCCGCGGCACGAACAAGGAAGCCGACGATATCGCCAAGAGGGCATCCAGGCGCCAGCCCCAGAAGCCCAGAGTCTTCGAGGAACGGCTCTTCAAGCCTTCGGCAGCCCCTCCAGCTGTGGAACCAGCGCCACCTCAGGAGGAGCTTCCCCCACCACCAACCTCGGGAGCCCCTGCCTGCGGCCCGACCTCAAGAGCAAGCCTACTCCTAGTGCTCGAGCCCCAGGAGGGGTGCTGGACCAAAGAATTCAGGGCGTACCTGATGCAAGGAACACTGCAAGAGAAGGAGGAAGATGTAGAGCGCGTGGCCCGGTAGGCTATAGCATACTGCATTCAGGATGGTGAGTTGTACCGAAAACGGCCGAACGATGTTTCCTTGCGATGTATCTCTAGGAAGCAGGGGTGCGAGCTGTTAGCTGACATACACATCGGGGACTGTGGGCATCATTCGCCGTCGCGCACCTTGGTGGGCAAGGCGTTCCGCAGCGGATTCGACTGGCCCACGACGCTCAATGACGCAACCGAGCTGGTGAGATCCTGTGAGGCCTTCCAGTTCCACGCCAAGCAAATCCACCAACCGACTGAGGGCCTTCAGACTATTCCGCTCTCGTGGCCATTCGCGGTCTGGGGGCTGGACATTTTGGGTCCGTTCCCTCGGGTGCCCGGGGGCTACCGCTACCTCTACATCGCCATCGACAAGTTCACCAAGTGGGCGGAGGTGGAGCCAGTATGTACAATCCCTGCCGGCTCAGCGGTCAAGTTCATCAAGGGCCTCATGAGACGGTTCGGAGTCCCTAATCGCATCATCACTGACAACGGCTTGCAGTTCACTAGCAATCTCTTCAAAACATATTGTGCTAACCTTGGAACGCAGATATGCTACGCCTCAGTAGCGCACCCCAGAAGCAACGGCCAAGCTGAACGCGCCAACACGGAGGTCTTGAGAGGCCTCAGGATGAGAACCTTCAAGAAGAAGCTCAAGGCCTGCGGCAGGGGCTGGCATGACGAGCTCCAGTCCGTGTTGTGGTCCATCCGCACCACCGCCACCAAGCCAACGGGCGAGACTCCATTCTTCCTCGTCTACGGAGCCAAAGCGGTTCTCCCTCAGGAGGTCAAGCATCGCTCCGCGCGGGTCTTGGTGTTTGATGAGGCACGTCAAGATGCCATGCGGGGGATGGACCTCGTGCTGGGGGAGGAACGCCGCCGCCAGGCCTCGCTCCGAGCGGCAAGGTACCAGCAGGCGCGGCGGCGGTACCACTGCCGCAACGTCCACTCCAGGGCGCTCGAGGTGGGCGATCTTTTCCTGAGGCGGGTGCTCTCCAGGGAAGGGTTGCATAAGCTCTCACCCATGTGGGAGGGCCTGTTTAGGATTGCCCGCGTCTCCAGGCCTGGCACCGTGCGCCTGGAGACGCAGGACGGGATCCCCATCCAGAATGCCTGGAACATCCAGCACCTCCGGAAGTTCTACCCATGAAGCAAGGCCCAGTGCCTGTGAAGGTCTTCGCTTGTGACACTCTCACGTAATAATGAGTGGGGCTGTACACGCCCCGGAGTCTCCGGAGTGCCGCCCTCAGGCCTTGGGGGCTCCCTCCCACGTCCTAGTGGTAGCACATAGCTCCGCGCTGGTGAGAAGACTAGACTAGGTGCCGGACGCGGCTGTTCATTTGCTTTCTGTAGCTGGTTTGCAACCTTCTTAATGGAATTTGGAGTTCTGGTGTTTCTCGATTGCTTGCTTGAATTTCCCCTTTTTACCTCACTCGCTTCTTTGTCTTGCGTCAGGGAGGGCGACAGTTGCCCGACGCTCTCCCTCATACTCCACGCGCGGGGGCTGGGCAGGTGCGTGTGTGCGCTGGACTAACCTAGACCGCGGACGGACGCACCTCACCAAAGCCCTGTCGCCCCAGAGCTTCGGCTCCCTTGATCTTCGCGAGGCGCCCTCGAATGAGCTCATGATTGGCGCACCCCCTAAGTCCGTGCCCCACGGGTACTGCGACGTGGTGTGCTAAGCCATGATTAGCCCATGCCTGAGGGCTCGTGCAAGGAGGAACAAGGCACCCGACAGATGTCCTAACAAATTATGCAGCTTTGTGATGCCTCCTGAGGTCAGCGGCTCCTGATTCGGTAACAAGGAGACCTCACCAGATGCCCGAAGGCGCCCCCTCACAAGACGGGAAACTACCCCGAGCGTACCAAGCTAAGTTATCCCTCTACATCTACGTGGAGCACGAATATCACAACACAACACAAGAGCCATAAACATAGCATAATGGCATGGATATCATGGTCCATTACATGCCCCAGCAGGGCCATCTACTTTTTCAAATGCAGGAAGAAAGGAAAGGTTAAACAAAGCGGGCGCACGACCGCGGCGCCCCCCGAACTCAGCTCAGCCCGAGCCCTCCTCACGCTTCACCGCCGCATGACGACGGGACGACCCGCCACCATCCTTGAAGCGAGCCCGACAGCGTGGCGGCTGGTCGTAGCCACCGCTGCTGGAGCTCTCGCTGGCGGAGGAGGTGCCACCGCTGGACGGACCGCGGCCATCGCCGAGGGCGAGTTCGCCCTCATCCTCGTCATGGCCGTCGCCAAGGCCGAGCACATCGTCGCTGGCACTGTCTTCGGGGCAGCACCCTGCATGGCGACCATCTTCCCCAAACGCCCTCACGAAGAGGGTCTCGGCGCTGTCGTACTTGAAGTGGAGGGTGCACCGCCTGCTCAGGTCACGCGCGCGGGCAAATGTCTGCCAGCCGCGGGCCAGGGCGACGTTGCCCGCGACGGAGACCTCCACCGTGACCCACGAGGTCTTGCTACAACAACCGTCGGCCTGCAGCCAGAGGCCATCAAGACCCCTGGCCAGTAGCTCGCCGGTGAAGGAGCGCGGAAGCTGGAGCCGGGTGCTAGCCGGACTCTCCGACCACATGATGAACTCCGGGAGCACCTCCGCTGAATGGAAGCGTGGCCGGGGAGGCCGGGCAACCACGACACGCGTTCCCTCGGTGCAAGGGCTGCTCTGTCTCAAGCAGCCCCCATCGCGCGAGGAGGCACCGCCGCGGCCGCCGAGGATGGCGCCGGCCCCCGAAGGAGTCCGCCCGTGCCCCCGAGGAGCCACAACCGGGGTTGTCGCGTGCTTGCGGGGGTGGCCCCGCCCCCTCTTGGGCGGTGGTGAGCCGGGGCCCTCCTGGCAAGCCTTCCCCTTCTCTGCGACCAAGGCCAGGCGGGCGCCAGAGGGTGCAGTGTACTAGTTTCCTCTTTGGTGCCAAGGAGGCGAGCGCAGGCGAGGAGTCCCGAGGAATCAAGCAAAGGTTTCCTTGTCGGTGCAACAAGACCAAGACCGCCAGGACGACAGGACGGAGGTCATCGCAGAGCCCACAACAGCGTCACCACCAGAGCCTTTGGCAAGCAAAGACTGCTTTTGTCAGGATAGCTTGTACTAGTTGTCTCCCTTTGAAATTGGCCGTTGTGGGATCCCTTCCCGCCTACATTTGGGAAGAGGACCAGGGCCTCTATAAATAGGACTTAGCCACCACCATAGTAGGGCATCTGGGATCGGATCCATTCCATCCTCACACCCACCAGCTCATCGAGCTCAAGAACACCTCTCCTCCGGAGGCTGTTCATCCACTGTACTAGTTCATCCTCAGCCCTCGTGAGGCAATCCACCACCACACTGGAGTAGGGTATTACACCACACAGTGGCCCGAACCAGTATAAATCTCTGTGTCTCTTGTTCTTTGGGTTCGTCGAGCTAGGAAGTGGAATCATTGGTAGGTAGGCTGGGGAGAGAGAGAGTCCTTCGTGCACACCCTAGAGTTCGAACCTCTCAAGGGTCTGCAGAACCCACAATCCGACAAAGCTATCACTCCGACTCCGACTATACGCAAGATGAAGGTGTTGTCGGTCTTGCACTAGTGTCATCCAACTCCCATGACATATTTGATTCACCAAATGAAGGAATTGGAAGATGCTTCATGGCTAAAGGCCCCAAGGTATGACACTCAGAGTATCTTCATTCCAATAGTGATGAAGATGATTTGCTAGGTGATGATGATTTGCTTGTTGATAAAACTAGTGATGTGAACTATAATGAACTTGTTAGTAATCATGATAGTCAAGATGAAACGAATGACAATGCTAAGAAGGAGATTGAGCATCTAACTGAGGAACTAAACACTCTTAAGTTAGCTAATGAAACAACTCAAGACGTTCATAGAGAGCTCCTAAGAACTCATGAGAAGCTACTCTCCGAGAAGCTAAATTTAGAGCAAGAGCATGAGTTTCTAAAAGCAATCAATGACGATCTTTGAAAGAAGATTTCTTCTTATATTGCCAAATGTCTCCTCTTTTCTACTTACATGCCACAAGTTAAACCTAGTAATAAGAGCAAGAAATATTCTTCTTCTAGGAGTAACAATAACCATGCTAGATCCAAAGTTGTTGCTTCTAGTAATTCTCTTGATTAGACTAATGATTCTCTTAGCGAAGTTACACTTGAGCATGAAAATAACTTATTGAAGGGAATTATAGAGAAAGGTGTTTACAAGAGTCTTGCCGGGAGTAAGCAATTCGAAGAAATTGTACGCAAGCAAGGAAGACACCAGAAGAATCAAGGTGTTGGTTTTGAACGAAAGTTCAATGCCAATGGAGTTGAGTGGGAAGAAGATCAATACCTCACGACGAAGTTTGTTCCTCAATAAGAGAAGTATGACCCCACTTCTTTTGAGCGAACACAAGCTCAAGGTGATCTTCCACCACAAGACCACAAGCTAAAAGGCAAGGACAAGCTTCAAGAAGAGATTGACTCATTTGAAGAAGCACCTAAAGCCATGTTCAAATGGGTTCCCAAGACTTCATCAAGCTCTACTTCATCAAGTTCAACTACAACTCCAAGAATTCCCATCAAGTTGATGTGGGTCCCAAAGAAGAAGAACTAGAGTGTTCTTGAGGGTGACCCCGCCAACATGGTTCACTCATATTCATTTTGGCAAGAACCTGTGCAACCAACTTCAGCATTTTGCACTAGTTCATGGAGTCACAAACCCTCTTGTTGGTAAGACAAGGGACAAGGTAACTCAATGCATTCATGGGAATCATCATATGTGCAATCCACTCTATGTCTATGGATAACCTTGTATGTTCCTTGTGGGACTAACCCATGTAGGTATTGAAAGTGCGAAACTCCAAAGGATAGCTCCCAATTCTTGATGGACTACATCAACATTGAGCATACACATCTTCACTATCTACATGAAGTCATCATCGACAAAAATCAAGGTTAGTTCATCCCTCTTTCGGGAGATATCACATCTAGGGGGAGCTTTGCTCTAAAAATTGAGCTAAAGCAACTCTAATGGTGTGAAGACATTAATGCTTTATGTAAAAGTGGTAACCCCACTTGTGATTAAACGATGAGTATGACCTATGATCAAATGTTCTCATTTGACTCCTAAGTCAATATACTCACATATAGATGACTAGTCATCGAGAATTGCTTGATAGATGCTAGAATTGGTTGTGCATGTTTGACACATATTTCATTTTCTACCTTATTGTGTGAGTATGTTGGTATGCATGTTTTCTTCATGCGAGGACATCCATTTGTTGTTCTGATTGTCTTGGTTTTTCTGGCCAAGTTGATGTACAAGAATGCCTAAGCACCTCCTCTAGCTATCTATGCTTGTCTCAAATTCTATTTTGGCTACATCAAAAAAATTGAACAAGTCATTTTCGGACCCTCTAGGTGAGGCGCACTCGGAGTCATCGATCTGAGAAGGACTGAACTCCAAAACCTTCTTTATGCATTTCGGTTGGACCAATCCACTCAAACTCGGTCAAACCAAAATCATTTAGATTGATTTAGTTTTCCTTCTCAGTGTCACCGAGTTGAACCATTTCAGAGTCACCAATGTGCTAAACTGCTTGCAGTTACACATATCGGTGCCACCGAGTTGTTCCACTCAGAGCCACCGACAGCACACAGGTATATATACCTCCGCAGCCATACGATTGAAAATTTCTTCGAACGTCTGGTTCCCGCACCCCGTTGCTGTCGTTGCCTTGGTCTTCGGATGGTCGCCCTTGTCTCTGTGCCCTCGCCTCTGGGTTCCATCACCATCAACGAGAATCTTCCCCGCCATTGCCGCCGTAGAGGATCTAGACCAAGCTAGGGTGTGATTCGACCCCCTTCGTGTTCTAGATTCCGATTCAATGCACAGATATATTACAGTGATTCGTGCCATAGATTTAAATCTTCCTTTACACTAAAAATTCTATGGATTAATTTCAGCAAAAAATTTAGGTTTAAGTTTCCACCGAATGCATCTGGACTGACCGATTTGAGATTTTTGGAGTCACCGATTTGGCCCAGGCCATTGCACTAGTATGTCTCAGTGCCACTGAGCAGTACTAATTTATGTGACCGAAAGTAAATTTTAGTGAAACCCTAGCATATCGGAGACACCAAGCCACATTACGGTCTGACCGAAACTGAGTGTCATGTTTCTGTTAAGTGCTTCGGTATCATCGAGATGATCAACTCGGTGGATCTGAGATGCCTTCTGTGAAAACATGAAACTAAGATTTGAACTCAATTTTCTTCAAAATGTCTGCTTTTTTGATGACTCATCTACTCTGCCCATACCCAACTATTCACAGGGTCGGCTTTGCAAGATGTCAGATGCAAGTGATAGTCAGAATGCCTCATAAGCGAATGTTGATCCCAGTGCAGGCTCTAGTCTTGAAGGTAGCTATTATGAGGGAGTAAGGAGTTCTCCAGATCTGCCAAAAGCTGCTACAAGGACAAGGAAGAAGAGAATCTTAGATGATGAGCATGAGGATTTTGTTGCTAGTGAAGCAACATCAACGAAGAAGATTGTGCATGCAAAGGAGTATGGCACAACTGCTAGCACAAGACCATCTGCTAGCTCCAAGGAAAGAACTGATGTGAGGAAGGTCCCTTTGTCCAAGAATGACAAGATCTCTGAGGAGGAGCCTGCAAAGAAAAAGAGAGTGAGAAAACAGTCTATGAATGTGGTCTTCAAACCCACTTCAATGAGGAGAGATGATATGCCTGAAAGTGAAGAGAAAGAGGAGGAACTAGCAGCTAATCCACCTCCTACCAAGTCTAAAAAACTTATGGCAGATGCAATGAAGACTGCTGCCACCTCCAACTTCAAACCCAAAGCTCCAGCACCCAAGAGGTCTACAAGAAATATTTCTGCTAGTGATAAGAACAAGGCCCCAGTGCCTGAAGCTGATGCTGATGATGAGCCACTAGTGCTCAAGAGGTTGAGATCTAAGATTCCTGATCATGACAACACCCATCCAGTTGTTGAGAACATGATGCCGAGGAAAGATAAAGGTCTGTGTCAATGGAGATTGTCTGATCTCTATGCTGTCAGAAGGAGGACTGCTTGTGACTATCGTTTCCACACCAGAGAGCAACAAGACTTTTATGAAACAATGTTGCTAGATAAGAAGCCGATTATTAGTGACATGAAATGGGTGGATTGGGAGTACATCAATGAGAATGAAGACAACTTCCCCCATGTCCATGAGAGCTTCAAGCTTACTGGTGTTGATGCTTTTGTTGGGAAGAAGCTTACCAAGTGGAATGATGAGATGAGCATGCAATTTTACTCTACTACTCATTTTTATCTAGATGGGAGGATAGTGTGGATGACTGAGGGAAATAGATACCAGTCAACCATCTTTGAGTGGGCCGCTTGATAACCGACAAGTATAGGGGATCACAACAGTTTTCGAGGGTAGAGTATTCAAACCAAATTTATTAATCCGACACAAGGGGAGCCAAAGAATATTCACGAGTATTAGCAGTTGAGTTGTCAATTCAACCACACCTGAAAGACTTAATATCTGTAGCGAAGTATTTAGTAGCAAAGTAGTATGGAAGTAACGGTAATAGTGGCAAAAGTAACAATAGCAGTTTTGTAGTGATTGTAACAGCAGTAGCAACAAAGTAACATAGCAAAGATCAATATGTGAAAAGCTCGTAGGCAATGGATCTGCAATGATAATTGTGTTGGACAATATTCATCATGTAGCAGTCATAACCTAGGGTGACACAGAACTAGCTCCAATTCATCAATATAATGTAGGCATGTATTCCATATATAGTCATATATACGTGCTTATGGAAACGAACTTGCATGACATCTTTTGTCCTACCCTCCCATGGCAGCGGGGTCCTAATGGAATCTAAGGGATATTAAAGCCTCCTTTTAATAGAGAACCAAGAAAAAGCATTAGCACTTAGTGAATACATTAACTCCTCAAACTACGGTAATCACCAGAAAGAATCCCAATTATTGTCACCTTGGGGGTATGCGGATCATAACTCGTAATAGGTGTCCAGAACATGCAAGATAGGATCAAGAACTCACATATATTCATGAAAACATAATAGGTTTAGATCTGAAATCATGGAACTCGGGCCCTAGTGACAAGCATTAAGCATAGCAAAGTCATAACAACATCCATATCAGAACATAGTGGATACTAGGGATCAAACCCTAACAAAACTAACTCGATTACATGATAAATCCTATCCAACCCATCACCGTCCAGCAAGTCTACGATGGAATTACTCACGCACGGCGGTGAGAATCATGAACTTGATGATGGAGGAAGGTTGATGTTGCCATGACTTTGCCATGCTTAATGCTTGTCACTTTGGGCCCGGGTGCCATGATTTCAGATCCATTATGTTCTGAGATTGATGTTGCTATGACTTTGCCATGCTTAATGCTTGTCACTTTGGGCCCGGGTGCCATGATTTCAGATCTGAACTGTCTATGTTATCACCATTATATCTATATTCTAGATCCGATCTTGCAAGTTATAGTCACCTACTACATGTTATGATCCGGCAGCCCCGGAGTGACAAAAAGTCGAAACCACTCTCGGTGATGACCACAGTTTGAGGAGTTCATGTATTCATCGTGTGCTAATGCTTTGTTCCGGTTCTCTATTAAAAGGAGGCCTTAATATCCCTTAGTTTCTAATAGGACCCCGCTGCCACGGGAGGGTAGGACAAAAGATGTCATGCAAGTTCTTTCCATAAGCACGTATGACTATTTACGGAATACATGCCTACATTATATTTATGAACTGGAGCTAGTGCCGTATCGCCCTAGGTTATAACTATCTCATGATGAATATCATCCAACAAATCGCCGATCCAATGCCTACAAATTTATCTTATATTGTTTCTGCTAAGTTACTACTGCTGCTGTTACTGTTGCACTTGCTACAAAATTATTGCTATCACTATTACCGTTACTATTGCCGTTGCTACTACTATCAAAACTATCATACTAATTTGCTACTGATCACTTTGCTGCAGATAATTAATCTCCAGGTGTGGTTGAATTGACAACTCAGCTGCTAATACATGCAAATATTTTTGCCCCCTTGTGTCGAATCTATAAATTTGGGATGAATACTCTACCCTCGAAAACTGTTGCGATCCCATAAACTTGTGGGTTATCAAGACCTTTTTCTGGCGCCGTTGCCGGGGAGTATAGCTATATTTGTTTAGTCACTTGGGATTATTATCAATTTATCACTATGAAGAATCTGAAGGATGCTAAGACTAAGACTTTTCCCTCTAAGACGAGGGGAGGTAAGGAACTGCCATCCAGATCCGCTTTAGATTCACCTTCTGTTATAAGTATACTTGCAACACCACCACATGCTATTAATCCTGATATGTCGCAAGTTATTGATGATGCTACTTCTGCTATGGATGATGCTAGTACCTTGCTTGATGATAATGTGCCACTAGGTGAATTTCTTGATGAACAAATTGCTAGAGTAAGACAACATGATATTGTTGAAACTGATGATGAGCTTGAAACTGAAAATCTTGAAACACCTATTATAACTAGTTCTCCTAGATATGAATTGCCAAAGGTACCGAAAGGTTATGTTATGAATGAGGAGAGAACAAGAGACATTCTTGCTTGTAAGGATAGAGATGACTTGGAAAAGTTATTATGCAAGTATAAAGGAAAATCTTTGAATGCTAGAATGAAACGTGATCCTAAGTTTGCTATCTCACCTATCTTTGTTGATGATAAGGATTATGAATTCTCTGTCGACCCAGAGTTAATTACTTTGGTTGAATCTAATCCCTTCCATGGTTATGAAACTGAAACTGTTGTGGCACATCTTACTAAGTTGAATGATATGGCCACCCTTTTTGCTCATGATGAGAAAATTCGCTATTACTATATTCTCAAATTATTTCCTATCTCATTAAAGGGTGATGCTAAAGCTTGGTACAATGCTCTTGCTCCTGGTTGTGTGTGTAGTCCCCAGGATATGCTTTATTACTTCTCTGAAAAATATTTCCCTGCACATAAGAAACAAGCTGCTTTACAGGAAATATTTAACTTTGTGCAAATTTAAGAAGAGAGTCTCCCACAAGCTTGGGGGAGGCTTCTCCAATTTCTTAACGCTCTGCCTGATCATCCTCTTAAGAAAAATGAAATACTTGATATCCTCTATAATGGACTAACAGATGCTTCTAGGGATTTCCTAGATAGTTGTGCTGGTTGTGTTTTCAGGGAATGAACTATTGGGCAAGTTGAAGAATTATTGAATAACATGTTGAAAAATTATGATGATTGGACTCTCCCTGAACCACCACTTAAACCCACTCCGAAGAAGAGGGGTATATTATATCTCAGTCCTGAAGATATGCAAGAGGCAAAGAAATCTATGAAGGAAAAATGTATTAAAGCTGAGGATGTCAAAAATTTACCTCCTATTGAAGAAATACATGGGCTTGATACACCACCACGTAAGGTGGTAGAGGTAAATTTTGTAATGAAATTCAATGATAATCATAATCCTCACAATATGCATCCTAGCCAATGCCTTTATGAGTTTGAAAATTACATTAGAAAGCAAGACCACTTCAATGCAAATGTTATGAAACAATTGAAATACAATTCTGATATGATTGCTCACTTGAGTGACTTGTTATTTACAATCTCAAATGATGTTAGATGTGTGGAAAAGCATGCTTCCATGGTTCAAACTCAGTTAGAACAAGTTGCTAAATCTCAAAGAGAGTTGCTAAATGAGATGAATAATAATATCAATGATCATGCTGTTAGAGTAATGACTAGAGGAGGTAGAATGACTCAGCAACCACTTTATCCTGAGGGACACCCAAAAAGAATTGAACAAGACTCTCAAAGGGTTAACACTGATGCACATAGTCAGTCTAAAAAGAAAAAGAAGAAGAAAAATGATAGGACTTTGCATGCCTCTAGTGAACCTGAAGTAGAAAAACCTCCTGATAATGATAATGCAGTTTCTATCTCTGATACTGAAACTCAATCTGGTAGTGAACACTCACCTTCTGATAATGAAAAATATAATGGTGAGGTTCATGAAAATACTCAAACAAATAATAAAGAACCAGAAAATGATGTTGAGATAGAACCTGCAGTTGATCTTGATAACCCACAACCCAAGAATAAAAGATATGATAAAAGAGACTTTGTTGCTAGAAAACACGGTAAGGAAAGAGAACCATGGGTTCGAAAACCTATGCCCTTTACACCTAAGTCAACTAAAAAGAAACATGGCGAAGAATTTGAACGCTTTGCTGAAATGCCGAGGCCAGTCTTTTTGCTTACTCGCTTGACTGATATCTTGAAAATGCCTCCTTATGCAAAGTACATGAAAGACATCATCACCAATAAGAGAAAAATACCGGAAGCTGAAATCTCCACCATGCTTGCTAATTACACTTTTAAAGATGGAGTACCTAAAAAACTTGGAGATCCGGGAATACCAACTATACCTTGCTCCATCAAAAGAAACTATGTGAAAACCGCTTTATGTGATTTGGAAGTTGGTGTTAGTGTTATGCCTTTCTCTTTATACAAAAGACTTGATTTGAATAAACTCATACCTACTGAAATATCTTTGCAAATGGCTGATAAATCATACGCCATACCTATCCGTATTTGTGAGGATGTGCTCGTTGTTGTTGCTAATGTTACTATTTTGACTGACTTTGTTATACTTGAGATGGCCGAGGACGACAACATGTCGATTATCCTTGGTAGACCCTTCTTGAATACTACAGGGGTTGTTATTGATTGCAATAAAAATCAATGTAATGAGCATATGGTGCACTTTCCGAAGAAACAATTCCAAGTGAATGGTATTAATGTTATTGAAAAATCTCCGACAATCACTATTGGAAGTTTTCAACTACCTCTACCTACTGTCAAAAAGAAATATGAAATGCTTATTGTTGGGGACATTCATATCCCCGTTGAGGTAACTTAGTGATTTACGGAAGTTCTTCGGTTTCATGCTAATCGAAAGTGGTTGTTAATAAGACTTGATCAACCTTATTAATGGATCATTTTGAGAGGTATGAAATTGATGAATTTAGTGAGCACTAACTTCTGCCTCTACCTTTTGTTCTCTGTTTTTATTAGTTAAATAAAATAAATTGCCATGTTTTGTCTGTTTTCTGAATTTCCCGTGCAATAAAAAAATGACCCAAAAATAAAAGTTCTCAGAATGCTCTGAAAATTTAATACGATTTTTTTGTGATTATTTAAGAATTTCTGGTGCAAATAGTATCAGAGGGAGGTGCACTAGGTGGGCACAACCCACCTCGGCGCGCCAGGACCCCCAGGCGCGCCCTGGTGGGTTGTGGTCCCCACGTGGGCCCCCTCACTTATCTCTTCATCCCACTTGACCACCTACATCCAAAAAAATCACCATTGCTCTCTCTCTCTCTCTCTCTCTCTCGTGTTCTTGCTCTCAAACCCACAGATTTCGATCTCTTTGCTCGAAGCTCTGTTTCTGAAACTGTTTCGAGGGTTTGTTGCTTGGTATGTGACTCCTCCATTTGTCAAATTAGTTTTTTTGCTTCAGTGGTTTATATTCTGAATAATTAGCTAATCTTGGTGCTGCTGTAGATGAGCTTGCATGTTGAATTCTTAGAGTTCTAAGTGGTTTGAATGCTTGATATGGCCTCTATGCATACCTATGAGTAGTTGCTATCAATCTTGTAAAGTTTTGTTGACAAATTTTTGTGACCCAAAATTTTAGAAAATTGTACGCGAATATAATGAACCTATTTGGAAGGAGTTCTTCGAGGAGGAGATCCTCGGAGGCATCTTCTAGTAGCAGCTCCGCTCATCGGTCTTATGTTGAACCAAGTGAAAGTTCCTCATACGAGATGCCGCCACCAAAACATGCTTATGGCCATGCAACGATTATATGGCGAGTGTGGGCATTAAGGAAGAATTTGGGCAATATGTTCACAATACCGAGCTCGGTCCCTACATTGTAGATAAGTGAATCAACACCACACTCTCACTAAATCATTTGTCAAAGTATTTAAATTCCATCCCCGTGAGTCTAGGGTGTCATTTAAACTATATGAAAATCCATTTACCATATCTTTAGAGAGATTTGCTCACCACTGCAAAATCCCATTCTGGGGTTCGCTTGACGAACCACCAAGATATGAGTTTCAAACATTTTTGACTAGTCTTTGCTATGGTGAGACTAGGGGAGTTATGCAAGGTAGAATAAAGAGCATTCACTTTCCCGCAATTCAGTACTTTGCATTATTAAATGGAAAATGTATTGTAGGCAAACAAGATTGTAGTACACTTTGTGCTCCAGACTTGAGTCTCATACGCACTGCTCTCACCGGTGACGGAAGTTATAATCTTGGAGCGATTGTTGCACGCAGGTTCCAACACAACGCTAGTAGTGGCTATTTCTATGGTGGAATTTATGCCACACACTTAGCAAGAGAGCTGGGTGTTTCACCTTTGCTCAATGACCCTATTTTACCCACGTAGTATTTAGACTTTGATGCTATGAAACATCACAAGATCCGTGAACCCCATAATTTCAGGACCTTCACGGTGGAAGTAACAGTCCTACGTCTCGGTGCTCAGGAGCTCGGTCGATTGGATTATGTGTGTGGAGTTACAGGGGGTGCGAACCCTTGTCCCTGAGGAGGGGGATGGCTTATATAGAGTCCGCCAAGCCCCTCCAGCCCTCAGTTACACACGGTTTAAGGTACATAAAGATAGGGCGTTATTGATAACGCCAGCAATAAAGATACATGAATGACCATTAAGTCTACAAGGTAACGCCTGACCGTTGCCATACAGAGTGACTTTAGATCTTCTATCCGTCGAGTGATTCTTGTTACGGTCGAGTGAGTACTTTCTAGTCGAATGAACTTGAGTCTTCCGAGTGGAATGTTTCTGGTCGAGTGGATGATGGTATCCCTTGAATGTTCCTGACTTTAGGTAAATGTCCTTGGGGAGGGTGTCTAGGTCAGGCCTATGACCCTACCCTAGGTACATGTCATCATCAATCGCAACAGTTTTCGAGGGTAGAGTATTCAACCCAAATTTATTGATTCGACACAAGGGGAGCCAAAGAATATTTGTAAGTATTACCAGTTGAGTTGTCAATTCAACCACACCTGGAGATTAAATTTCTGCAACAAAGTGATCAGTAGCATGGTAGTATGATAGTTTTGATAGCAGTGGTAACAGTAACAGTTGTAACGGTAACAACAGTAACAGTTTTGTAGCAATTGTAATAGTAGCAATAGCAATAGTAACTTAGCAAGACCAATATGTGGAGAACGGCACTGGATTGGTGAATTCGTTGGATAATATTCATCATGTAACAGTCGTAACCTAGGGTGACACAGAACTAGCTCCAGTTCATAAATATAATGTAGGCATGTATTCCGTAAATAGTCATACGTGCTTATGTAAAAGAACTTGCATGACATCTTTTGTCCTACCCCTCCCGTGGCAGCGGGGTCCATAAGGAAACTAAGGGATATTAAGGCCTCCTTTTAATAGAGAATCGGAACAAAGCATTAACACATAGTGAATACATGAACTCCTCAAACTACGGTCATCACTGGAAAGTATCCCAATTACTATCACCCTTGGGTTTACGGATCATAACATGTAATAGGTGCATATGAATTGCAAGATCGGATCTAGTACATAGATATAATGGTGAGAACATAAACAGTTCAGATCTGAAATCATGGCACTCGGGCCCTAGTGACAAGCATTAAGCATAGCAAAGTCATAGCAACATCAATCTCAGAACATAGTGGATACTAGGGATCAAGCCCTAACAAAACTAACTCGATAACATGATGAATCTCATCCAACTCCTCTTCGACCAGCGAGCCTATGAAGGAATTACTCACTCTCGGTGGGGAGCATCAGAGAATTGGTGAGGAAGGAGGGTTGGTGATGACGAAGACCGGAGATTCCCCTCCCCGGAGCCCCGAACGGGCTCCAGATCTGGCCTCCCGGCGAAGAACAGGAGGTGGCGGTGGCTCCCTATCATGAAACGCGATGAAACTTCCTCACCTTTTTTTCTCCAAAAGTAGGTATTTATGGAGTTGGAATTAGGGTCAGCGGAGCCCCGAGGGCCCCACAACCCACCAGGGCGTGCCTGAGGGGGGTGATTCACCATGGTGTCTTGTGGGCAGCCAGCGCCCCCCTCTGGTGGTTCTTGGTTCCAGTATTTTTTATTAATTCTGGAATAATTCTCCAAAAAGTTTTGTCCAAATTCGAGAACTTTTATTTCTGCACAAAAAACACCAGCATGGTAGTTCTGCTGAAAACAGCGTAAGTCCGGGTTAGTTTCATTCAAATCATACAAATTAGAGTCCAAAACAAGAGCAAAAGCATTAGGAAAAGTAGATACGATGGAGACGTATCATGCTCCTAGAACATAAAGTGACAAGCTAGTATCCAATGAGGAATTAAGTCTAATGGTGAAGAACTTCAACAAATTCTACAAGAGTCGAAGCAAAGATAAAAGTTCCAAGCCAAGGTCCTACAATGAGAAAAGATCTTCTAGTCATGACCTTAATTGCTACAGTTGTGGAAGACCCGGACACTACTCCAATTAGTGTATGACACCTTACAACAAAACAGAAGACTCGCCTATAAGGAGAAGTAGAAGAGATGAATCACCTGATAGAGAGATAAGGAGTAGAGATGATCGTTATGAATGAAGACCCTCTCGAAGAAGGAAGGATTCAGAAAGGAAAGACAATTCATCAAAGAGCTACACAAGACGAAGACATCAAGCTCATGTTGGTGAATGGGTTTCCGGCTCTGACTCCGACACTCACTCCGAGAGAAGCTTGTCGGCGTCCTGGGAATGGGGGTGCCCAGACTTGCCTGCCTACGGCCCATGGCATTGCGGACGACACCAAGACCTCCCTGGGGGCGGCCTCACTAGGCTGGCTCCCGAGGAGCGGAGATATCTATGCAGGGGGCACCTCACGAGGTTCACATGACGTGAGCCATGACGACCAAGGCCAGGCGGGCGCCAGAGGGTGCAGTGTACTAGTTTCCTCTTTGGTGCCAAGGAGGCGAGCGCAGGCGAGGAGTCCCGAGGAATCAAGCAAAGGTTTCCTTGTCGGTGCAACAAGACCAAGACCGCCAGGACGACAGGACGGAGGTCATCGCAGAGCCCACAACAGCGTCACCACCAGAGCCTTTGGCAAGCAAAGACTGCTTTTGTCAGGATAGCTTGTACTAGTTGTCTCCCTTTGAAATTGGCCGTTGTGGGATCCCTTCCCGCCTACATTTGGGAAGAGGACCAGGGCCTCTATAAATAGGACTTAGCCACCACCATAGTAGGGCATCTGGGATCGGATCCATTCCATCCTCACACCCACCAGCTTATCGAGCTCAAGAACACCTCTCCTCCGAAGGCTGTTCATCCACTATACTAGTTCATCCTCAGCCCTCGTGAGGCAATCCACCACCACACTGGAGTAGGGTATTACACCACACGGTGGCCCGAACCAGTATAAATCTCTGTGTCTCTTGTTCTTTGGGTTCGTCGAGCTAGGCCGTGGAATCGTTGGTAGGCAGGCTGGGGAGAGAGAGTACTTCGTGTGCACCCCAGAGTTCAAACCTCTCAAGGGTCTGCAGAACCCACAATCTGACATTTGGCGCGCCAGGTAGGGGTGCGCCGAAGCTCCGCCTCTCTGTCTGCTCTGCCTCTCCGCCTGCTTTGTCTCTCCGTCCGGCTCTCATGGCAGGCACCGCTCCTCCGGCTGGATCGATGGACATTCACGAAGGCGCCATGGGCCTCCGGGCCTTCACCCCCGCCTTACGACAAGGGCAGTGGCCGCACAAGTTCAAGCCGGAGATGCCGCCTCGCTACGATGGCGCGGCGGATCCAGCAGCCTTCCTGCTGGTGTACGAGGAGGCCGTTCTGGAAGCCAGAGGCGACGACAAGGTCATGGCCAACTAGTTTCCCATGGCCCTCGCCGGCGTGCCACGCGCCTGGCTGCCCAACCTGCCAGGATCTTCTGTGGCCTCCTGGGAAGAGCCGCGCGGTCTTTTCACCGCGCGCTTCGCAGCACCAGCACCCCTCGCCGTTGCAGCCCTCCTCGGCTACTGGTAGGCACCGCCCTCGGATCGTCACGTCAAGCAGTTCTTCTGCCAAATGGGCGCCGCCTTTGTGCAGCAGGGAGCTCCTCCGGGATGGGCAGCGCCCAAGGCCGACCTCACCTTAGACTCATGGGACCATCGGACGACCACCGCTGGCTCAAGCGTGCTCCCGATGCTCCGCACACCCACCATCTGCAACGTAGCGGTGACCACCCTCATCGACGGTGGGGCTGGCCTCAAATTGCTCTCCGTGGAAGCTTTCGGCTTGCTTCACGTACCGCACGGCCGGCTCCGTCCCACCAAGCCCTTCTCCGGAGTTGGCAGCGGTTCCACCAGCCACCTAGGGCAGATCCGCCTCCTGGTCACCTTCGGTACCGGCGACAACTACCGCACCGAGCTTATCGACTTCGACATCGCTCGCATCAGCCTCCCGTACAACGCCATCCTCGTGTACCCTGCCCTGGGTCAGTTCATGGCGGCGACCCATCCGGCCTACAACCTCATGAAGATGCCGGGAAGCAGCGGCGTCCTCACCGTGGCTGGAGACACCAAGGAAGCCCTGATGGCCCTCAAGCTCGCCTTCAGGGCCGCAGCAGCAGCGTGCCCGGCTGACGGAGCCTCCCTTGGGGGCTAAGGGGGCTGCGCCGGCAAAGAAGAAACAACTGTTCTCTCATGATCGGGCCAATACGAAGTAGGTACCGGTCGACGAGGACGGGGCCTCTGGGGCCACCTTCACCATAGGTGCCGACCTCGCCCCGGACCAAGAGAAGGAATTGCTGAATTTCCTGCGTGCGAACAAGGAGGTATTCGCCTGGGAGCCCAAGCAGTTAGTTGGGGTCCCAAGGGGAGTTATTGAGCATCACGTGAGGGTATGCCCTAACATGCGCCCGGTGAAGCAGAAGGTGCGACGACAGTCCACGGAGAAGCAGTCCTTCATCGTCCAGGAGACCCGCAAGCTGCAAGAAGCGGGTGTCATCTGCGAGGTGCGGTACCTGGAGTGGCTAGCGAATCCAGTCGTCGTGCCCAACAAAGGCGGGAAGGAACACATGTACGTCGACTTCACCAACCTCAATAAGGCCTGCCTCAAGACCCACTTCCTGCTTCCGCGCATCAACCAGATCGTCGACTCCACCGCCAAGTGAGACCTACTATGCTTCCTAGATGCCTTCTCGGGCTACCACCAGATCAAGATGGCGGTGCAGGACGTCGAGAAGACGGCCTTCTTGACCCCGTGCGACGTGTACTGCTACACTTGCATGCCATTCGGACTGCGCAATGCTGGGGCGACCTTCCAGCGACTGATGCACATCGCTCTAGGCCAGCATCTCGGGAGGAATGCTGAGGCCTACGTCAACGACATTGTGGTGAAATCTCGAGAGGCAAGGACCCTCATCCAGGATCTGGAGGAGACTTTCGCTAGCCTGCGCAAGGTGGACCTCCGGCTCAACCCGGAGAAGTGCGTGTTCGGCGTCCCCTCCAGCAAGCTGCTGGGTTTCGTCGTGTCGCACAGGGGGATCGAGGCGAACCCAGAGAAGGTCAAAGCAATAGAATACATGAGCCCACCACAGACTCTCAAGGAAATGCAAAAGCTCACCGGCTGCATGACTTCACTGGGGAGCTTCATTTCCAAGCTGGGGGAGCGCGCCCTCCCATTCTTCAAGCTGATGAAGAAGAAGGGCCCATTCGAGTGGACTCCGAAGGCTGATGCGGCATTTCAAGACCTCAAGAGGTACCTTACCAGCCCACCGGTGATGGTGGCGCCGCGTCCCCTTGAGCCCCTAGTGCTCTACCTGGCTGCCACGCCTCACTCTGCCAGTGCGGCACTCGTGGCCGTCCGAGAAGGGCGCCAGGCCAAGGGTCAGCCAAACGGCGCCACAGAGCCGGTCGAAACGATGCAACTCCAAGACGGCGCCCCAAGAGCCGCGGCGGCACCTGCGGAGGATCGGGCTCCACATGACGGCCCCCCTGAGGCTGCAGTTGCTCCAGCAGGCGACCGAGCTCCTGAGGTTCCCCGACCTCGAGAGACGCCCCAGCCTCAGGAGGCCTCGGACTTCACCGACACTCCCACCCTCGTTGAGCATCCATTGTACATTGTCAGCACAGTGCTGCATGATGCGCGGGCACGCTACCCCATGCCACAGAAGCTGCTGCTCGCGCTCCTCGTCGTCTCGCGCAAGCTACGCCACTACTTCCAAGGCCACCCTATTAAGGTCGTTTCAGCTTACCCACTGGAGAGGGTGCTCCGGAGCCCTAACGCTGCGAGAAGGGTCGCCGAGTGGAACATCGAATTGCAGGCATTCCAGCTGGAGTTTAGTACCACCAGGGTCATCAAGGGAGCCGCGCTCGCCGACTTCGTGGTA
This sequence comes from Aegilops tauschii subsp. strangulata, assembly GCF_002575655.3. Taxonomy (NCBI): domain Eukaryota; kingdom Viridiplantae; phylum Streptophyta; class Magnoliopsida; order Poales; family Poaceae; genus Aegilops; species Aegilops tauschii. The sequence continues at coordinate 104,400,444 of NC_053038.3, read as the reverse complement.
GAATGGACCGACGCTCCAGAGCCTGAAGGAGGCGAGAACCGGTCCCTCTCGCCAGGGAGTGAAGGCCAGATGGCTGGATCATGTACTTCGACGGCGCCTTCACGCGTCAGGGCGCGGGGTCTGGAGCCGTGCTCATCTCGCCCACCCTGGACAAGCTCTACTACGCCGTGCAACTTTGCCTCCAGCAGGGTGAGAAGGTCTCCAACAACATCGCGAAGTATGAAGGTTTGATCGCCGGCCTCAAGGCTGCAGTGGCCTTGGGAGTGAAATGCCTCACCATCAGGGGCGACTCACAGCTCCTCGTCAACTTCTCCTACAAGGTATACGAGCCGAAGGACGAGCATATGGAGGCATACCTCGCGGAGGTACGCAAAATAGAGAAGCAATTCTTGGGCCTGAAACTGCAGCATGTGCCCCGCGGCACGAACAAGGAAGCCGACGATATCGCCAAGAGGGCATCCAGGCGCCAGCCCCAGAAGCCCAGAGTCTTCGAGGAACGGCTCTTCAAGCCTTCGGCAGCCCCTCCAGCTGTGGAACCAGCGCCACCTCAGGAGGAGCTTCCCCCACCACCAACCTCGGGAGCCCCTGCCTGCGGCCCGACCTCAAGAGCAAGCCTACTCCTAGTGCTCGAGCCCCAGGAGGGGTGCTGGACCAAAGAATTCAGGGCGTACCTGATGCAAGGAACACTGCAAGAGAAGGAGGAAGATGTAGAGCGCGTGGCCCGGTAGGCTATAGCATACTGCATTCAGGATGGTGAGTTGTACCGAAAACGGCCGAACGATGTTTCCTTGCGATGTATCTCTAGGAAGCAGGGGTGCGAGCTGTTAGCTGACATACACATCGGGGACTGTGGGCATCATTCGCCGTCGCGCACCTTGGTGGGCAAGGCGTTCCGCAGCGGATTCGACTGGCCCACGACGCTCAATGACGCAACCGAGCTGGTGAGATCCTGTGAGGCCTTCCAGTTCCACGCCAAGCAAATCCACCAACCGACTGAGGGCCTTCAGACTATTCCGCTCTCGTGGCCATTCGCGGTCTGGGGGCTGGACATTTTGGGTCCGTTCCCTCGGGTGCCCGGGGGCTACCGCTACCTCTACATCGCCATCGACAAGTTCACCAAGTGGGCGGAGGTGGAGCCAGTATGTACAATCCCTGCCGGCTCAGCGGTCAAGTTCATCAAGGGCCTCATGAGACGGTTCGGAGTCCCTAATCGCATCATCACTGACAACGGCTTGCAGTTCACTAGCAATCTCTTCAAAACATATTGTGCTAACCTTGGAACGCAGATATGCTACGCCTCAGTAGCGCACCCCAGAAGCAACGGCCAAGCTGAACGCGCCAACACGGAGGTCTTGAGAGGCCTCAGGATGAGAACCTTCAAGAAGAAGCTCAAGGCCTGCGGCAGGGGCTGGCATGACGAGCTCCAGTCCGTGTTGTGGTCCATCCGCACCACCGCCACCAAGCCAACGGGCGAGACTCCATTCTTCCTCGTCTACGGAGCCAAAGCGGTTCTCCCTCAGGAGGTCAAGCATCGCTCCGCGCGGGTCTTGGTGTTTGATGAGGCACGTCAAGATGCCATGCGGGGGATGGACCTCGTGCTGGGGGAGGAACGCCGCCGCCAGGCCTCGCTCCGAGCGGCAAGGTACCAGCAGGCGCGGCGGCGGTACCACTGCCGCAACGTCCACTCCAGGGCGCTCGAGGTGGGCGATCTTTTCCTGAGGCGGGTGCTCTCCAGGGAAGGGTTGCATAAGCTCTCACCCATGTGGGAGGGCCTGTTTAGGATTGCCCGCGTCTCCAGGCCTGGCACCGTGCGCCTGGAGACGCAGGACGGGATCCCCATCCAGAATGCCTGGAACATCCAGCACCTCCGGAAGTTCTACCCATGAAGCAAGGCCCAGTGCCTGTGAAGGTCTTCGCTTGTGACACTCTCACGTAATAATGAGTGGGGCTGTACACGCCCCGGAGTCTCCGGAGTGCCGCCCTCAGGCCTTGGGGGCTCCCTCCCACGTCCTAGTGGTAGCACATAGCTCCGCGCTGGTGAGAAGACTAGACTAGGTGCCGGACGCGGCTGTTCATTTGCTTTCTGTAGCTGGTTTGCAACCTTCTTAATGGAATTTGGAGTTCTGGTGTTTCTCGATTGCTTGCTTGAATTTCCCCTTTTTACCTCACTCGCTTCTTTGTCTTGCGTCAGGGAGGGCGACAGTTGCCCGACGCTCTCCCTCATACTCCACGCGCGGGGGCTGGGCAGGTGCGTGTGTGCGCTGGACTAACCTAGACCGCGGACGGACGCACCTCACCAAAGCCCTGTCGCCCCAGAGCTTCGGCTCCCTTGATCTTCGCGAGGCGCCCTCGAATGAGCTCATGATTGGCGCACCCCCTAAGTCCGTGCCCCACGGGTACTGCGACGTGGTGTGCTAAGCCATGATTAGCCCATGCCTGAGGGCTCGTGCAAGGAGGAACAAGGCACCCGACAGATGTCCTAACAAATTATGCAGCTTTGTGATGCCTCCTGAGGTCAGCGGCTCCTGATTCGGTAACAAGGAGACCTCACCAGATGCCCGAAGGCGCCCCCTCACAAGACGGGAAACTACCCCGAGCGTACCAAGCTAAGTTATCCCTCTACATCTACGTGGAGCACGAATATCACAACACAACACAAGAGCCATAAACATAGCATAATGGCATGGATATCATGGTCCATTACATGCCCCAGCAGGGCCATCTACTTTTTCAAATGCAGGAAGAAAGGAAAGGTTAAACAAAGCGGGCGCACGACCGCGGCGCCCCCCGAACTCAGCTCAGCCCGAGCCCTCCTCACGCTTCACCGCCGCATGACGACGGGACGACCCGCCACCATCCTTGAAGCGAGCCCGACAGCGTGGCGGCTGGTCGTAGCCACCGCTGCTGGAGCTCTCGCTGGCGGAGGAGGTGCCACCGCTGGACGGACCGCGGCCATCGCCGAGGGCGAGTTCGCCCTCATCCTCGTCATGGCCGTCGCCAAGGCCGAGCACATCGTCGCTGGCACTGTCTTCGGGGCAGCACCCTGCATGGCGACCATCTTCCCCAAACGCCCTCACGAAGAGGGTCTCGGCGCTGTCGTACTTGAAGTGGAGGGTGCACCGCCTGCTCAGGTCACGCGCGCGGGCAAATGTCTGCCAGCCGCGGGCCAGGGCGACGTTGCCCGCGACGGAGACCTCCACCGTGACCCACGAGGTCTTGCTACAACAACCGTCGGCCTGCAGCCAGAGGCCATCAAGACCCCCGGCCAGTAGCTCGCCGGTGAAGGAGCGCGGAAGCTGGAGCCGGGTGCTAGCCGGACTCTCCGACCACATGATGAACTCCGGGAGCACCTCCGCTGAATGGAAGCGTGGCCGGGGAGGCCGGGCAACCACGACACGCGTTCCCTCGGTGCAAGGGCTGCTCTGTCTCAAGCAGCCCCCATCGCGCGAGGAGGCACCGCCGCGGCCGCCGAGGATGGCGCCGGCCCCCGAAGGAGTCCGCCCGTGCCCCCGAGGAGCCACAACCGGGGTTGTCGCGTGCTTGCGGGGGTGGCCCCGCCCCCTCTTGGGCGGTGGTGAGCCGGGGCCCTCCTGGCAAGCCTTCCCCTTCTCTGCGACCAAGGCCAGGCGGGCGCCAGAGGGTGCAGTGTACTAGTTTCCTCTTTGGTGCCAAGGAGGCGAGCGCAGGCGAGGAGTCCCGAGGAATCAAGCAAAGGTTTCCTTGTCGGTGCAACAAGACCAAGACCGCCAGGACGACAGGACGGAGGTCATCGCAGAGCCCACAACAGCGTCACCACCAGAGCCTTTGGCAAGCAAAGACTGCTTTTGTCAGGATAGCTTGTACTAGTTGTCTCCCTTTGAAATTGGCCGTTGTGGGATCCCTTCCCGCCTACATTTGGGAAGAGGACCAGGGCCTCTATAAATAGGACTTAGCCACCACCATAGTAGGGCATCTGGGATCGGATCCATTCCATCCTCACACCCACCAGCTCATCGAGCTCAAGAACACCTCTCCTCCGGAGGCTGTTCATCCACTGTACTAGTTCATCCTCAGCCCTCGTGAGGCAATCCACCACCACACTGGAGTAGGGTATTACACCACACAGTGGCCCGAACCAGTATAAATCTCTGTGTCTCTTGTTCTTTGGGTTCGTCGAGCTAGGAAGTGGAATCATTGGTAGGTAGGCTGGGGAGAGAGAGAGTCCTTCGTGCACACCCTAGAGTTCGAACCTCTCAAGGGTCTGCAGAACCCACAATCCGACAAAGCTATCACTCCGACTCCGACTATACGCAAGATGAAGGTGTTGTCGGTCTTGCACTAGTGTCATCCAACTCCCATGACATATTTGATTCACCAAATGAAGGAATTGGAAGATGCTTCATGGCTAAAGGCCCCAAGGTATGACACTCAGAGTATCTTCATTCCAATAGTGATGAAGATGATTTGCTAGGTGATGATGATTTGCTTGTTGATAAAACTAGTGATGTGAACTATAATGAACTTGTTAGTAATCATGATAGTCAAGATGAAACGAATGACAATGCTAAGAAGGAGATTGAGCATCTAACTGAGGAACTAAACACTCTTAAGTTAGCTAATGAAACAACTCAAGACGTTCATAGAGAGCTCCTAAGAACTCATGAGAAGCTACTCTCCGAGAAGCTAAATTTAGAGCAAGAGCATGAGTTTCTAAAAGCAATCAATGACGATCTTTGAAAGAAGATTTCTTCTTATATTGCCAAATGTCTCCTCTTTTCTACTTACATGCCACAAGTTAAACCTAGTAATAAGAGCAAGAAATATTCTTCTTCTAGGAGTAACAATAACCATGCTAGATCCAAAGTTGTTGCTTCTAGTAATTCTCTTGATTAGACTAATGATTCTCTTAGCGAAGTTACACTTGAGCATGAAAATAACTTATTGAAGGGAATTATAGAGAAAGGTGTTTACAAGAGTCTTGCCGGGAGTAAGCAATTCGAAGAAATTGTACGCAAGCAAGGAAGACACCAGAAGAATCAAGGTGTTGGTTTTGAACGAAAGTTCAATGCCAATGGAGTTGAGTGGGAAGAAGATCAATACCTCACGACGAAGTTTGTTCCTCAATAAGAGAAGTATGACCCCACTTCTTTTGAGCGAACACAAGCTCAAGGTGATCTTCCACCACAAGACCACAAGCTAAAAGGCAAGGACAAGCTTCAAGAAGAGATTGACTCATTTGAAGAAGCACCTAAAGCCATGTTCAAATGGGTTCCCAAGACTTCATCAAGCTCTACTTCATCAAGTTCAACTACAACTCCAAGAATTCCCATCAAGTTGATGTGGGTCCCAAAGAAGAAGAACTAGAGTGTTCTTGAGGGTGACCCCGCCAACATGGTTCACTCATATTCATTTTGGCAAGAACCTGTGCAACCAACTTCAGCATTTTGCACTAGTTCATGGAGTCACAAACCCTCTTGTTGGTAAGACAAGGGACAAGGTAACTCAATGCATTCATGGGAATCATCATATGTGCAATCCACTCTATGTCTATGGATAACCTTGTATGTTCCTTGTGGGACTAACCCATGTAGGTATTGAAAGTGCGAAACTCCAAAGGATAGCTCCCAATTCTTGATGGACTACATCAACATTGAGCATACACATCTTCACTATCTACATGAAGTCATCATCGACAAAAATCAAGGTTAGTTCATCCCTCTTTCGGGAGATATCACATCTAGGGGGAGCTTTGCTCTAAAAATTGAGCTAAAGCAACTCTAATGGTGTGAAGACATTAATGCTTTATGTAAAAGTGGTAACCCCACTTGTGATTAAACGATGAGTATGACCTATGATCAAATGTTCTCATTTGACTCCTAAGTCAATATACTCACATATAGATGACTAGTCATCGAGAATTGCTTGATAGATGCTAGAATTGGTTGTGCATGTTTGACACATATTTCATTTTCTACCTTATTGTGTGAGTATGTTGGTATGCATGTTTTCTTCATGCGAGGACATCCATTTGTTGTTCTGATTGTCTTGGTTTTTCTGGCCAAGTTGATGTACAAGAATGCCTAAGCACCTCCTCTAGCTATCTATGCTTGTCTCAAATTCTATTTTGGCTACATCAAAAAAATTGAACAAGTCATTTTCGGACCCTCTAGGTGAGGCGCACTCGGAGTCATCGATCTGAGAAGGACTGAACTCCAAAACCTTCTTTATGCATTTCGGTTGGACCAATCCACTCAAACTCGGTCAAACCAAAATCATTTAGATTGATTTAGTTTTCCTTCTCAGTGTCACCGAGTTGAACCATTTCAGAGTCACCAATGTGCTAAACTGCTTGCAGTTACACATATCGGTGCCACCGAGTTGTTCCACTCAGAGCCACCGACAGCACACAGGTATATATACCTCCGCAGCCATACGATTGAAAATTTCTTCGAACGTCTGGTTCCCGCACCCCGTTGCTGTCGTTGCCTTGGTCTTCGGATGGTCGCCCTTGTCTCTGTGCCCTCGCCTCTGGGTTCCATCACCATCAACGAGAATCTTCCCCGCCATTGCCGCCGTAGAGGATCTAGACCAAGCTAGGGTGTGATTCGACCCCCTTCGTGTTCTAGATTCCGATTCAATGCACAGATATATTACAGTGATTCGTGCCATAGATTTAAATCTTCCTTTACACTAAAAATTCTATGGATTAATTTCAGCAAAAAATTTAGGTTTAAGTTTCCACCGAATGCATCTGGACTGACCGATTTGAGATTTTTGGAGTCACCGATTTGGCCCAGGCCATTGCACTAGTATGTCTCAGTGCCACTGAGCAGTACTAATTTATGTGACCGAAAGTAAATTTTAGTGAAACCCTAGCATATCGGAGACACCAAGCCACATTACGGTCTGACCGAAACTGAGTGTCATGTTTCTGTTAAGTGCTTCGGTATCATCGAGATGATCAACTCGGTGGATCTGAGATGCCTTCTGTGAAAACATGAAACTAAGATTTGAACTCAATTTTCTTCAAAATGTCTGCTTTTTTGATGACTCATCTACTCTGCCCATACCCAACTATTCACAGGGTCGGCTTTGCAAGATGTCAGATGCAAGTGATAGTCAGAATGCCTCATAAGCGAATGTTGATCCCAGTGCAGGCTCTAGTCTTGAAGGTAGCTATTATGAGGGAGTAAGGAGTTCTCCAGATCTGCCAAAAGCTGCTACAAGGACAAGGAAGAAGAGAATCTTAGATGATGAGCATGAGGATTTTGTTGCTAGTGAAGCAACATCAACGAAGAAGATTGTGCATGCAAAGGAGTATGGCACAACTGCTAGCACAAGACCATCTGCTAGCTCCAAGGAAAGAACTGATGTGAGGAAGGTCCCTTTGTCCAAGAATGACAAGATCTCTGAGGAGGAGCCTGCAAAGAAAAAGAGAGTGAGAAAACAGTCTATGAATGTGGTCTTCAAACCCACTTCAATGAGGAGAGATGATATGCCTGAAAGTGAAGAGAAAGAGGAGGAACTAGCAGCTAATCCACCTCCTACCAAGTCTAAAAAACTTATGGCAGATGCAATGAAGACTGCTGCCACCTCCAACTTCAAACCCAAAGCTCCAGCACCCAAGAGGTCTACAAGAAATATTTCTGCTAGTGATAAGAACAAGGCCCCAGTGCCTGAAGCTGATGCTGATGATGAGCCACTAGTGCTCAAGAGGTTGAGATCTAAGATTCCTGATCATGACAACACCCATCCAGTTGTTGAGAACATGATGCCGAGGAAAGATAAAGGTCTGTGTCAATGGAGATTGTCTGATCTCTATGCTGTCAGAAGGAGGACTGCTTGTGACTATCGTTTCCACACCAGAGAGCAACAAGACTTTTATGAAACAATGTTGCTAGATAAGAAGCCGATTATTAGTGACATGAAATGGGTGGATTGGGAGTACATCAATGAGAATGAAGACAACTTCCCCCATGTCCATGAGAGCTTCAAGCTTACTGGTGTTGATGCTTTTGTTGGGAAGAAGCTTACCAAGTGGAATGATGAGATGAGCATGCAATTTTACTCTACTACTCATTTTTATCTAGATGGGAGGATAGTGTGGATGACTGAGGGAAATAGATACCAGTCAACCATCTTTGAGTGGGCCGCTTGATAACCGACAAGTATAGGGGATCACAACAGTTTTCGAGGGTAGAGTATTCAAACCAAATTTATTAATCCGACACAAGGGGAGCCAAAGAATATTCACGAGTATTAGCAGTTGAGTTGTCAATTCAACCACACCTGAAAGACTTAATATCTGTAGCGAAGTATTTAGTAGCAAAGTAGTATGGAAGTAACGGTAATAGTGGCAAAAGTAACAATAGCAGTTTTGTAGTGATTGTAACAGCAGTAGCAACAAAGTAACATAGCAAAGATCAATATGTGAAAAGCTCGTAGGCAATGGATCTGCAATGATAATTGTGTTGGACAATATTCATCATGTAGCAGTCATAACCTAGGGTGACACAGAACTAGCTCCAATTCATCAATATAATGTAGGCATGTATTCCATATATAGTCATATATACGTGCTTATGGAAACGAACTTGCATGACATCTTTTGTCCTACCCTCCCATGGCAGCGGGGTCCTAATGGAATCTAAGGGATATTAAAGCCTCCTTTTAATAGAGAACCAAGAAAAAGCATTAGCACTTAGTGAATACATTAACTCCTCAAACTACGGTAATCACCAGAAAGAATCCCAATTATTGTCACCTTGGGGGTATGCGGATCATAACTCGTAATAGGTGTCCAGAACATGCAAGATAGGATCAAGAACTCACATATATTCATGAAAACATAATAGGTTTAGATCTGAAATCATGGAACTCGGGCCCTAGTGACAAGCATTAAGCATAGCAAAGTCATAACAACATCCATATCAGAACATAGTGGATACTAGGGATCAAACCCTAACAAAACTAACTCGATTACATGATAAATCCTATCCAACCCATCACCGTCCAGCAAGTCTACGATGGAATTACTCACGCACGGCGGTGAGAATCATGAACTTGATGATGGAGGAAGGTTGATGTTGCCATGACTTTGCCATGCTTAATGCTTGTCACTTTGGGCCCGGGTGCCATGATTTCAGATCCATTATGTTCTGAGATTGATGTTGCTATGACTTTGCCATGCTTAATGCTTGTCACTTTGGGCCCGGGTGCCATGATTTCAGATCTGAACTGTCTATGTTATCACCATTATATCTATATTCTAGATCCGATCTTGCAAGTTATAGTCACCTACTACATGTTATGATCCGGCAGCCCCGGAGTGACAAAAAGTCGAAACCACTCTCGGTGATGACCACAGTTTGAGGAGTTCATGTATTCATCGTGTGCTAATGCTTTGTTCCGGTTCTCTATTAAAAGGAGGCCTTAATATCCCTTAGTTTCTAATAGGACCCCGCTGCCACGGGAGGGTAGGACAAAAGATGTCATGCAAGTTCTTTCCATAAGCACGTATGACTATTTACGGAATACATGCCTACATTATATTTATGAACTGGAGCTAGTGCCGTATCGCCCTAGGTTATAACTATCTCATGATGAATATCATCCAACAAATCGCCGATCCAATGCCTACAAATTTATCTTATATTGTTTCTGCTAAGTTACTACTGCTGCTGTTACTGTTGCACTTGCTACAAAATTATTGCTATCACTATTACCGTTACTATTGCCGTTGCTACTACTATCAAAACTATCATACTAATTTGCTACTGATCACTTTGCTGCAGATAATTAATCTCCAGGTGTGGTTGAATTGACAACTCAGCTGCTAATACATGCAAATATTTTTGCCCCCTTGTGTCGAATCTATAAATTTGGGATGAATACTCTACCCTCGAAAACTGTTGCGATCCCATAAACTTGTGGGTTATCAAGACCTTTTTCTGGCGCCGTTGCCGGGGAGTATAGCTATATTTGTTTAGTCACTTGGGATTATTATCAATTTATCACTATGAAGAATCTGAAGGATGCTAAGACTAAGACTTTTCCCTCTAAGACGAGGGGAGGTAAGGAACTGCCATCCAGATCCGCTTTAGATTCAGCTTCTGTTATAAGTATACTTGCAACACCACCACATGCTATTAATCCTGATATGTCGCAAGTTATTGATGATGCTACTTCTGCTATGGATGATGCTAGTACCTTGCTTGATGATAATGTGCCACTAGGTGAATTTCTTGATGAACAAATTGCTAGAGTAAGACAACATGATATTGTTGAAACTGATGATGAGCTTGAAACTGAAAATCTTGAAACACCTATTATAACTAGTTCTCCTAGATATGAATTGCCAAAGGTACCGAAAGGTTATGTTATGAATGAGGAGAGAACAAGAGACATTCTTGCTTGTAAGGATAGAGATGACTTGGAAAAGTTATTATGCAAGTATAAAGGAAAATCTTTGAATGCTAGAATGAAACGTGATCCTAAGTTTGCTATCTCACCTATCTTTGTTGATGATAAGGATTATGAATTCTCTGTCGACCCAGAGTTAATTACTTTGGTTGAATCTAATCCCTTCCATGGTTATGAAACTGAAACTGTTGTGGCACATCTTACTAAGTTGAATGATATGGCCACCCTTTTTGCTCATGATGAGAAAATTCGCTATTACTATATTCTCAAATTATTTCCTATCTCATTAAAGGGTGATGCTAAAGCTTGGTACAATGCTCTTGCTCCTGGTTGTGTGTGTAGTCCCCAGGATATGCTTTATTACTTCTCTGAAAAATATTTCCCTGCACATAAGAAACAAGCTGCTTTACAGGAAATATTTAACTTTGTGCAAATTTAAGAAGAGAGTCTCCCACAAGCTTGGGGGAGGCTTCTCCAATTTCTTAACGCTCTGCCTGATCATCCTCTTAAGAAAAATGAAATACTTGATATCCTCTATAATGGACTAACAGATGCTTCTAGGGATTTCCTAGATAGTTGTGCTGGTTGTGTTTTCAGGGAATGAACTATTGGGCAAGTTGAAGAATTATTGAATAACATGTTGAAAAATTATGATGATTGGACTCTCCCTGAACCACCACTTAAACCCACTCCGAAGAAGAGGGGTATATTATATCTCAGTCCTGAAGATATGCAAGAGGCAAAGAAATCTATGAAGGAAAAATGTATTAAAGCTGAGGATGTCAAAAATTTACCTCCTATTGAAGAAATACATGGGCTTGATACACCACCACCACGTAAGGTGGTAGAGGTAAATTTTGTAATGAAATTCAATGATAATCATAATCCTCACAATATGCATCCTAGCCAATGCCTTTATGAGTTTGAAAATTACATTAGAAAGCAAGACCACTTCAATGCAAATGTTATGAAACAATTGAAATACAATTCTGATATGATTGCTCACTTGAGTGACTTGTTATTTACAATCTCAAATGATGTTAGATGTGTGGAAAAGCATGCTTCCATGGTTCAAACTCAGTTAGAACAAGTTGCTAAATCTCAAAGAGAGTTGCTAAATGAGATGAATAATAATATCAATGATCATGCTGTTAGAGTAATGACTAGAGGAGGTAGAATGACTCAGCAACCACTTTATCCTGAGGGACACCCAAAAAGAATTGAACAAGACTCTCAAAGGGTTAACACTGATGCACATAGTCAGTCTAAAAAGAAAAAGAAGAAGAAAAATGATAGGACTTTGCATGCCTCTAGTGAACCTGAAGTAGAAAAACCTCCTGATAATGATAATGCAGTTTCTATCTCTGATACTGAAACTCAATCTGGTAGTGAACACTCACCTTCTGATAATGAAAAATATAATGGTGAGGTTCATGAAAATACTCAAACAAATAATAAAGAACCAGAAAATGATGTTGAGATAGAACCTGCAGTTGATCTTGATAACCCACAACCCAAGAATAAAAGATATGATAAAAGAGACTTTGTTGCTAGAAAACACGGTAAGGAAAGAGAACCATGGGTTCGAAAACCTATGCCCTTTACACCTAAGTCAACTAAAAAGAAACATGGCGAAGAATTTGAACGCTTTGCTGAAATGCCGAGGCCAGTCTTTTTGCTTACTCGCTTGACTGATATCTTGAAAATGCCTCCTTATGCAAAGTACATGAAAGACATCATCACCAATAAGAGAAAAATACCGGAAGCTGAAATCTCCACCATGCTTGCTAATTACACTTTTAAAGATGGAGTACCTAAAAAACTTGGAGATCCGGGAATACCAACTATACCTTGCTCCATCAAAAGAAACTATGTGAAAACCGCTTTATGTGATTTGGAAGTTGGTGTTAGTGTTATGCCTTTCTCTTTATACAAAAGACTTGATTTGAATAAACTCATACCTACTGAAATATCTTTGCAAATGGCTGATAAATCATACGCCATACCTATCCGTATTTGTGAGGATGTGCTCGTTGTTGTTGCTAATGTTACTATTTTGACTGACTTTGTTATACTTGAGATGGCCGAGGACGACAACATGTCGATTATCCTTGGTAGACCCTTCTTGAATACTACAGGGGTTGTTATTGATTGCAATAAAAATCAATGTAATGAGCATATGGTGCACTTTCCGAAGAAACAATTCCAAGTGAATGGTATTAATGTTATTGAAAAATCTCCGACAATCACTATTGGAAGTTTTCAACTACCTCTACCTACTGTCAAAAAGAAATATGAAATGCTTATTGTTGGGGACATTCATATCCCCGTTGAGGTAACTTAGTGATTTACGGAAGTTCTTCGGTTTCATGCTAATCGAAAGTGGTTGTTAATAAGACTTGATCAACCTTATTAATGGATCATTTTGAGAGGTATGAAATTGATGAATTTAGTGAGCACTAACTTCTGCCTCTACCTTTTGTTCTCTGTTTTTATTAGTTAAATAAAATAAATTGCCATGTTTTGTCTGTTTTCTGAATTTCCCGTGCAATAAAAAAATGACCCAAAAATAAAAGTTCTCAGAATGCTCTGAAAATTTAATACGATTTTTTTGTGATTATTTAAGAATTTCTGGTGCAAATAGTATCAGAGGGAGGTGCACTAGGTGGGCACAACCCACCTCGGCGCGCCAGGACCCCCAGGCGCGCCCTGGTGGGTTGTGGTCCCCACGTGGGCCCCCTCACTTATCTCTTCATCCCACTTGACCACCTACATCCAAAAAAATCACCATTGCTCTCTCTCTCTCTCTCTCTCTCTCTCTCTCTCTCTCGTGTTCTTGCTCTCAAACCCACAGATTTCGATCTCTTTGCTCGAAGCTCTGTTTCTGAAACTGTTTCGAGGGTTTGTTGCTTGGTATGTGACTCCTCCATTTGTCAAATTAGTTTTTTTGCTTTAGTGGTTTATATTCTGAATAATTAGCTAATCTTGGTGCTGCTGTAGATGAGCTTGCATGTTGAATTCTTAGAGTTCTAAGTGGTTTGAATGCTTGATATGACCTCTATGCATACCTATGAGTAGTTGCTATCAATCTTGTAAAGTTTTGTTGACAAATTTTTGTGACCCAAAATTTTAGAAAATTGTACGCGAATATAATGAACCTATTTGGAAGGAGTTCTTCGAGGAGGAGATCCTCGGAGGCATCTTCTAGTAGCAGCTCCGCTCATCGGTCTTATGTTGAACCAAGTGAAAGTTCCTCATACGAGATGCCGCCACCAAAACATGCTTATGGCCATGCAACGATTATATGGCGAGTGTGGGCATTAAGGAAGAATTTGGGCAATATGTTCACAATACCGAGCTCGGTCCCTACATTGTAGATAAGTGAATCAACACCACACTCTCACTAAATCATTTGTCAAAGTATTTAAATTCCATCCCCGTGAGTCTAGGGTGTCATTTAAACTATATGAAAATCCATTTACCATATCTTTAGAGAGATTTGCTCACCACTGCAAAATCCCATTCTGGGGTTCGCTTGACGAACCACCAAGATATGAGTTTCAAACATTTTTGACTAGTCTTTGCTATGGTGAGACTAGGGGAGTTATGCAAGGTAGAATAAAGAGCATTCACTTTCCCGCAATTCAGTACTTTGCATTATTTAATGGAAAATGTATTGTAGGCAAACAAGATTGTAGTACACTTTGTGCTCCAGACTTGAGTCTCATACGCACTGCTCTCACCGGTGACGGAAGTTATAATCTTGGAGCGATTGTTGCACGCAGGTTCCAACACAACGCTAGTAGTGGCTATTTCTATGGTGGAATTTATGCCACACACTTAGCAAGAGAGCTGGGTGTTTCACCTTTGCTCAATGACCCTATTTTACCCACGTAGTATTTAGACTTTGATGCTATGAAACATCACAAGATCCGTGAACCCCATAATTTCACCTATAAACTGTTGTTTAATCAAAGTTTCGTTGTGCACACATATTTGCCTGCGCCTGCTCTCTTTGATGTTCATAGTAGGGGAAGATATTTTGTTCTTGAGAGCGAGGCCCGAGCTCATAATGCGGCGGTTGTGGCCGCACGGCAGGCTGATGCATCTGCACCGAGAGCCTCCGTGAGCTATCACCCCGATCACTATGCAGGCTACTATTGATTACCAAGTTAGGCCAAAAGCCTAAGCTTTGGGGGGGGGGGGTACGTATTCCCACCAACATTACATTCATGTTCACATATTTCATTTCAGTTGTCGGTGTTCACACTCTTTCATTGTATTATCCATGTTCAATTTATTTTCTCGCTTTCTTCTTGTGTGTTTGAAAAACTTTGAGAAAATTGAAAAATGTTTCCTGTTTCTTTTTGGTTTTTCTCCCTAGTTTAAATTATTGTAGCACTTAAAAGAAAACCCAAAAAGATTTCCTTGTTCTTCTTTTGCTTGTTGGGAGCTTTCCCGTGTAAATAGTTTTTCTTGTTTTTGTTTTGCCCCTTTTTTTTGCTTGCATAAGAAAAACCGGAAACTCCAAAAATATTTCAGTGTGTTTCTCTAAATTTTTTATCGAGTCTTACCGAGGAGAAGACCACTATGTAAATGTTGAGTGGATCTCATATGCATTATTGTTGATCTAACAAAGAGCCCATTTTACCTTGTCTTCTCATGTTTGAATAAAATGTTTGCAGATTCCAGCTTAGTCCACGACACTCTTGCACTATTATTATTTTCATATCGTTCGGTCGTGCAAGTGAAAGACAATAATGACGATATTTGATGAACTACCCATGGCAGAGAGAAATGGGTATGAACTCGACTTGTTCTGTTTTTGTAAATATGTTTAACCTAGTATCCATGATTCACCCATTATGATTAAACATGTTTGCAATGAGAATTAGAGATTATAGTTTCTCATGCCATGTATAAGTAGCTAGGATTGGATAATGATTTATCTTGGATGTCAACATTGCGTTAAAATGATTGTGATGTAGTATGATGATATGGTATCCTCATCTGAATGTTCAAGTGGCTTAACTTGGCACATGTTCATGCATGTAGTTGAATCAAAACCAACATAGCCTCTATGATATTTATGTTCATGGTGTTCATATCCTACTCATGCTAGTGTCCAATGTTACTTATGCATAATGCATGTTCATGACCGTTGTTGCTCTCTAGCTGGCCGCTCCTCAACCTATTTGCTAGCCTTCGCCTGTACCAAGTGGGAATTCTGCTTGTACATCCAAAACCTTGAACCAAGTTATTCCAGATGACTCCACCATACCTACCTATATGCGGTATTACCTTGCCGTCCTAAGTAAATTTGCATGTGCCACCTCTAAAAACTTCAAATAAATATTCTTTTTGTGTGCCTGGATCGTTCATGGAACGACAGGAGGTAGTCGGTATCTTCCATGCTAAGCGGGTTATTCTCATTTTAAGTGTTTTTTCACTCACCATTGAGGGAGTCCTGGATTAGGGGGTCCTCGGACAGCCGAACTATGTACTTTGGCCGGACTGTTGGACTATGAAGATACAAAATTGAAGGCTTCATCCTGTGTCCGGGTGGGACTCTCCTTTGCATGGAAGGCAAGCTTGGCAATACGGATATGTAGATCTCCTCCTTTGTAACCGACTCTGTGTAACCCTAGCCCCCTCCGTTGTCTATATAATCCGGAGGGTTTAGTCCGTAGGACAACAACAATCATAATCATAGGCTAGCTTCTAGGGTTTAGCCTCTTCGATCTCATGGTAGATCAACTCTTGTAATACTCATATCTTCAAGATCAATCAAGCAGGAAGTAGGGTATTACCTCCATTGAGAGGGCCCGAACCTGGGTAAACATTGTGTCCCCCGCCTCCTGTTACCATCCGCCTTAGATGCACAGTTCGGGACCCCCTACCCGAGATCCGCCGGTTTTGACACCGACAACCATCGCATGAGAAAAGGGCGGTAATAGGGATTCCCAGTCCCGAACTCAAAAATGCAAATAATTAAAGAAAACTCCCCCGGGATTGTTGTTGGTATGGACGGCACCCATTGAGGGAGTCCTAGATTAGGGGGTCCTCGGACAGCCGGACTATGTACTTTGGCCGGACTGTTGGACTATGAAGATACAAGATTGAAGACTTCGTACCGTGTCCGGGTGGGACTCTCCTTTGCATGGAAGGCAAGCTTGGCAATACGGATATGTAGATCTCCTCCCTTGTAATCGACTCTGTGTAACCCTAGCCCCCTCCGGTGTCTATATAAACCGGAGTGTTTAGTCCGTAGGACAACAACAATCATAATCATAGGCTAGCTTCTAGGGTTTAGCCTCTACGATCTCGTGGTAGATCAACTCTTGTAATACTCATATCATCAAGATCAATCAAGCAGGAAGTAGGGTATTACCTCCATTGAGAGGGCCCGAACCTGGGTAAACATTGTGTCCCCCGCCTCCTGTTACCATCCGCCTTAGACGCACAGTTCGGGACCCCCTACCCGAGATCCGCCGGTTTTGACACCGACATTGGTGCTTTCATTGAGAGTTCCACTATGCCGTCACGATAAGGCTTGATGGCTCGCCTTGTCGTCAAGGACAGCATTACCTCTGGGGGAGCCCTGGCTGCAGGCCAAACTCTCCGACTAGGCGGCTTCGTCATGACCGCCCGTTCGGCCGTCGCGCCGACGATGACTTCTCAGGTCATCAAAAACAGCCTCGACGTCGGTTTGGAATTCGCCGAGCAGATGGACCCAATGGAGCTCTCTTCTTTGAATGAGCTCTTGGATCACATCGCCGCCCTGGGAGTCGCTACGGACTATGATCGGATCGGGCTCAAACCCGACCAAAGGGAGATTAACTCTCCGGCGGTCACCCATCAGATAGCGGTGGTGGAGGAGCAATGTAGCGATTCTTCCTCTATTTTGAGGATGAACTATGTCCGGATTCCTGAGCTCTCCGAGCCGGATACCCGTCTATGGGAGGACATTTTCCAAGCTTCGAACTTAGAATCAGGCATGGGACCAGAACTATTGGGCAACTTCCCGGAGCCCGAACTTCCAAGCTCGGAAGCTCCTTCGCCCCTGGGTTCCAGATCGGGTCAGGGTTTGGACCTAAATCTACCCACCCACCCAGACATGAGTGATCTTTCCCACATTAGACAAGAGCCCCAAGAGACAGTACATCACTATTGGGCCAGATTCCTCCTTGTAATGAACAAGATCAAGGACTGTCGCGAGGAAGACGCAATTTCATTCTTTTGCAAAAATTGCACGGACAAGGGAATCCTCAACGCCATAAGTCGCCATGACATAGCACACTTCGCTGACTTGGCGGCCATAGTATGGAAGTACTGTGCGATGGAAAGCACCTGGAAAACCCAAGCAAAATTCTGGGATCCCCCGGCTCTCACTAGATCCCCCGTCCGAACTAAAAGGGTATACTCTCGTAAGTCACCCAATCCAATCACAAAGAAACCAAAGCCCACTACAGGGCATGGAACTATATTGGAGGGATGGCTCAATGGGCCATGCAAAATTCACAGCACACCGGATACCATGCCAACACACAACCTTAGAGCATGTTGGATACCCCGGCAGGTGGCCAAGAGCGGTGAGGATCTCCTCATCAACAATACCGCAGAGCACTATCCCATAGAAAATAACAATACAGTATTGACAGTCTTGGAGACCTTCTCCTCAAACAATAGGCGCAAGTGAGCACTCCGCAGCCTTGCCGAAGTCTGCCATGTCGCAACAATAAATCCATGGAACGGCATGGCTATAACCTTCAATGCCAGTGACGAACCTCAACTCCGAACAGCCCGAGCACCAGCCGCCTTGGTCCTTAGTCCAATTGTGGACGGCTTCCGGCTTACTAAAGTGCTCATGGACGGTGGCAACGGATTAAACCTCCTCTACGAAGAGACTCTTAACAAAATGGAAATAGACAAGAGCCGCATTAAGCAAAGCAGCACGACCTTCAGAGGAATCATCCCTAGTCGGGAGGCACGATGTGCGGGAAAAATCACACTAGATGTGGTATTCGGCACGCCGGAGAATTATAGGTCCGAAGAAATCACATTCCAAGTGGCCCTGTTCAGTAGCGGATACCACGCCATTTTAGGGCGGGAGGCATTCACGATCTTCCAAGCTATACCCCATTACGGGTACATGAAGCTCAAAATGCCCGGGCCCAACAGAATCATCACTCTAGCTAGTGATCCGGACATAGCACTCCGCGCCGAAAATAAAACCGCTGCACTAGCCCTCGAAGCATTATCCGAAGCCCTCGCAGCCAAAGAACTAACTGCGCTGCGCTCCACAGTGGACAGGGACGACGTGATACTCGACAAAAGACCCAAGTCCACCTCTTTTAAACCAACGGACGAAATAGTCAAATTCCAGGTCCACCCAACGGACCCCACAAAAATAGCATCCATCGGGGCACAGCTGGACCCCACAACCAACGCCGCATTGAGGGAGTTCTTGCCTTAAAATTGGGACATATTCGCCTGGCATCCTTTAGACATGCTAGGAATCCCACGCAGGCTGGCCGAGCACAGCCTTAACATTCTAAAGGGGTTCAAGCCGGTCAAGCAGACTCTCCGGCGTTTCTCCGAGCCTAAGCGACAAGCCATGGGAAAAGAGCTAGCCAAGTTACTTGAGGCCGGATTCATCAGAGAAATAAAACATCCGGCTGGCTAGCAAACCTGGTGATGGTACCAAAGAAGGACAAATCCTGGCGCCTATGTGTCGATTTCAAGGACCTTAACAAGGCTTGCCCCAAGGATCCCTTCCCCCTCCCCCGCATCGACCAAATTATCGACGCTACTGCAGGACACGATTCATTGTGTTTCCTTGATGCATACTCCGGATACCATCAAATTAAGATGGCGGAGTCCGATCAAGCCGCAACGGCATTTATCACCCCATACGGCCCCTTCTGTTTTAACACCATGCCTTTCGGGCTCAAAAACGCCGGTGCAACCTATCAACGCATGATACAGACATGCTTGGAAACATAGATCGGCAAAACAGTGGAGGCATACGTAGACGATGTGGTCATTAGAACAAGACATGTCAAATCCTTAATAGACGACTTGAGGCTCACGTTCGACAATCTCCGAACATACGACATCAAGCTCAATCCGGAAAAATGCGTCTTCGGCGTGCCCGCCGGAAAGCTCTTAGGCTTCATCGTCTCCAATAGAGGAATTGAAGCAAATCTGGCTAAAATCCGAGCTCTGTCACAGTTGGCTATCCCAACAGACCTCAAGCAAATCCAGAAACTAACTGGATGCGTGGCTGCCTTAAGCCACTTTATCTCCCGATTAGGAGAAAAGGCACTACCTCTTTATCGCCTTCTTCGACGCAACGAACACTTCGAGTGGACGGATGCGGCCATGGAAGGATTGGAAGAAATAAAAGCCGTTTTGGCCACCAACCCAATCTTGGCCGCGCCAAATGTCGGCGAACCAATGCTGTTATATATAGCGGCAACACACCAAGTTGTAAGCGCAGTGCTCGTCGTCGAACGAGAGACGGACGGACATAAGTTCCCACTTCAAAGCCGGTATACTATGTATCCACTGTCCTCACTCCATGCAAATCACGGTACCCACATTATCAAAAGATAGCATACGCGGTCTTCATGGCATCCCGGAAACTACGACACTACTTTCAAGAGTGTTCAATTACGGTGGCCTCTAAAGTACCACTCAAAGACATAATAAACAACCGCGATGCCACGGGCCGGATTGCCAAATGGGCTATTGAGCTCCTCCCGTTCGACATATTATACAAACCACGACGAGCCATTAAGTCACAAGTACTGGCTGATTTCGTCGCCGAATGGACAGAAGCCGAACTCCCTAAAGAGTACGGCGCGTACTCCAATTGGATCATGCACTTTGACGGCTCTAAAATGCTGGCTGGTCTGGGGGCTGGTGTCGTCCTGACATCCCCCACCGGAGATACAGTCCAATACGTACTCCAAATACTATACACAGACTCCAACAATGCAGCAGAATATGAGGCCCTGTTACATGGTCTCCGGATGGCAGTCTCCATGGGCATTCAACTCCTGGAGGTGTGTGGGGATTCGAACCTCGCAATATCTCAAATAAATGGAGACTTCGACGCCAAGGATCTGAAAATGGCGGCTTACCGCAATGCCGTACTCAAAATGTCAGCCCGGTTCGAGGGGCTTGAATTCCACCATGTGGTCCGAGAAAACAATGAAGCGGCGCATATCCTCGCCCGCATCGGTGCTAAGCGCGACCCTGCCCCAACTAATATCTTCTTGGAAAGGCTTTTTAAGCCATCCGTGGTATGGGAAGGAGAGGCCGGCAACAACAGTCCGGACCCGGCCACAACACCAGATACCGAACACTCTGACGTAATCTTAGGCTGTGCCACCGAAATAACGCCTTCGGCCCACATGATTATGGCTGTCATCGCCCCGTGGACAGAACC
Source organism: Aegilops tauschii subsp. strangulata (assembly GCF_002575655.3). Lineage (NCBI taxonomy): Eukaryota > Viridiplantae > Streptophyta > Magnoliopsida > Poales > Poaceae > Aegilops > Aegilops tauschii. The sequence continues at coordinate 104,379,587 of NC_053038.3, read as the reverse complement.
CTTCTTGGTCTACCTAACTAGGCAAGAACTCCCTGAGGACCCAAACGAGGCACGTTGCATTGTGCGGCGGTCTAAAGCCTACAAGGTCCACGAGGGAGAGCTTTATAAGAAAAGCGCTACCGGAGTACTTCAAAGGTGCATCTCCGAAGAGGAAGGACGGCAACTTTTGGCAGAAATTCATGCTGGACTTGGTGGCCACCACGCCGCAGCCCGGGCACTTGTAAGCAAGGCCTTCCGCACAGGTTTTTACTGGCTGACGGCCCAAGCAGACGCACAGGACCTCGTTCAACGTTGCGTCGGTTGCCAGCTTTTTGCAAACCAAAGCCATATGCCACCTACCGCTCTCCAGACAATCCCCATTACTTGGCCCTTTGCGGTCTGGGGGCTTGATATGGTCGGACCCCTTAAAGGGCGAAGCCATAAGAGAAAAATACCTATTGGTCATGGTGGATAAATTCACCAAATGGATAGAAGCCAAACCAGTTAAAACGACCGAATCCGGACCAGTGATAGACTTCATATCCGGGGTTGTACACCGTTACGGCGTCCCCCACAGCATCATCACCGATAACGGCTCGAACTTTACATCTGACGAGGTAAAAACTTGGTGCAGCAACATGGGCATTAAGCTCGATTATGCCTCCGTCTATCACCCCCAAACAAACGGTCAGGTCGAACGGGCAAATGGTCTTATCATGAGCGGGATTAAACCCAGATTAGTGCGATCCTTAAAGGAATCAGATACGCACTGGGTAGAGGAGCTCGACTCCATACTATGGGGGCTGCGGAACACGCCGAATCGCACTACCGGATACACACCGTTTTTCATGGTGTACGGCGCAGAGGCGGTACCGCCCTGCGACATCATTCATGACTCACCTCGAGTGCGCATGTACGAAGAGAAAGAAGTCGAGCTTGATCTGCAGGACAGTTTGGACGCCCTGGAGGAGGAGCGTGACGTGGAAAAAGCCCGCCCCGCATTCTATCAGCAACAGGCTCGACGGTATCAAAGCAGAGAAGTACGGGCCAAAACTTATAATGTTGGCGAACTAGTTCTACGCCTACCAGAGAAGAAAAAGAACAAACTCGAGCCCAAATGGGAAGGTCCCTTCGTTATAAACCAAGTTCTGACCGGTGGAGCGCACCGTCTGCGGGATGCATCGGACAATCGACTCGAGCCAAACCTATGAAGAAGAACGCAGCCAGACTCCGAAGGTTCTACGCCTAGTTCCGGACTATGTGTTCGTCTCCTTACCTCCGTCAATTTTTTTATATCAGTTATCTGTCTTTTCTTTCTTTCTTTCTTCCCTTTTTCTTCACAGCCTTAAAAGGTTAAAATGTGTCTCGACTACACAATCTTGACGCGCTAGGCGTGCTCATTATACCTGGGGGCTTCTTATACAGAAGCTTAATATAATTATGTTCCGGGCTTTATGCCCCCCGCACATGTGTTACTTTTCCACATGTACCTTTCTTCGCCATTATATGCATCGATATGACTTAAGTTTTGGCCAAGCTGGGTTGCCTGGCTCTTGTGTTTATGCCCTACGTTCCCGTTAATTCGGCTAGGGCATAAGGGGAGCACCTCTGCGATTGTTACTGCCGGGTCAGCCGGATGTGTACCTCAGACTGGGTGAAGCCGAAAGCTAGCGTTCTTAAGGGAATATTCGGTCGGTGAACAAAAGATGACTTTTATTTATTGTAATACATGCCCCCAGATGTTTATATCCTGCGTCTCCTTTCGCAGTTCAGACATGCACATTAATGCATGCGTACCTAGGGAAAGGAACCCTTACGGAACTATTCTCCCTAGAAGATGTTTCTTACTATCCATGTAATATAACATAGCTAGTTGGGTACTTGTCTGTTCAAGCACTTATGACCCCTATGCCTGGTTTCCACGCGTACCCCGGTTTTTACATAACTGAGCGGGTATTCGGATACACTCCGGACTGTCAGGTCCGGAGGTCGAAGCGAAAAGGTCCGCCATGACAAATGATTTACAATCCGGCTAGGGACAATATATGTCAATTGAAGTATACAGTCTCTTAGACTGATTAAATTCTTCTTCTATACCATCCAACAGGCTGTCTAGCCTACAATCTTGTTGGGAATACTTTGCGGATAATTTCACCTGGTCATACACCAAACTGACGGGGATTTCTTTCCCATCAGACCCCACACGTCTGACTTCGGCCATATGGTTTGGGTCAGCCTTGGTATATCGAGTCTTCACCATGGCCCAGGCTTCCCTCGCACCTTGTCGGCAGGCAGATATCTTCCGTAGTCGGAAGCGCCGCCGCGCTCCCTTGAGCATCTCTACGAGCTCCCCCATGCCTCCTGGCAGGGAGGCGGATGGCCACAAGGCCTGGGCAATGCCCTGCATCACCTGCCGAACTTGTTCGTGTAGTTGTGAGAGCTCGGGCAGAAGATCACCTGCAGACCCGGGCATCTCTTCTGCGGGACGACCCGTCAGCATACCTACAGATATAACAGTCGGTTTCTTCGCCGAACTCTATAAAAGTTCGTTTAAGCACTTACTGAAAATGCCGTGTCGAAGCCTCTTATTCTCCTTTGAGGAGTCAGCAAGCTGGGTCGGAACATCTTTCAGTTCAACACTCAGCCGGATATTGGCATCTTGGAGATCGTTTTTCTCCCGCCTAACCTGCTTAAGCACGCGCTCACCAGCCTTTAACTGTCATTGAGCATGTTGCTCATCCCCTCGCATGACCTCCGGATTCATTTCGGGATCATCTGTAGAATCTATTGTTAGATTTGCATACATGCCGCATACTAACCGGTACATGTCATTCTTTTTTATAGAAAAAAGTGTTACCAGATGGGGCCTTCTCGGACTCCTTCATTGCGGCAATTGCGGCCCGTAGCTGGGCTTTGCACTCCTCCAGCTCTTGAGACAACTGGGTATTCTTCTCTGTAAGAACCTACACAAATAATGATCCTTAAATCAGTTGTGTCAACTGTTTCAAGTCTCAGGGGCTACTGATATACATAATTATCAGATTTTCTTACCCGTATATCCTTTACATACTGGTCCGTGGCTCTGGCAAGACCATTTTGGGCAGCTCGATTGTACGCGTCTCCTGAGTTGAAGGCATCGAACGCCTCTTGAGAGAAACAAGCGTCGCGGAGTACGGCCCGGCGACGCCGGTGATTCATGGCACTCTCCACTTCGGAATTCGTAGCGGACAGTCTATCCGCATCCTCTGTAGGAGGAACATCCGGTGTTGGCCCCACGTTAGCGTCTGCCTCTAAGTCTGGCTCTGGAGCCCGGCTGGTGGAGGCGTGGCCGGCAGGCTCTCCGGATATAGTCAGGCGAGCATTTTTTCTGCCAGGAACCATGGACGTTATTATATTTTAAAGACGATAACCACGGAGCAGGGTCCTTTTCCATACCTCTGCGACGGCGTCTCAGTCCTGACCGCCTTCCTTTTAAGCCTACCCGGTTTCGGTGCCCCTTGTTGGTGAGTCACTGCGGGTTTGGCATGGCGTCCCGAGGGCCTTCCCTGTAAGACACCAAATGTGTGCGGTAGGTGAAGTGCAAAAAACGGGATCCTTCTCGGAAGTTGGGACTCCGGTTTTACTTACATGCGATGCAGGGAGCAGTCCGGGATAATCGGCTATGATGGCCACCAAGACACCGTCGCAGCTTAACTGATAGAATGTCATGTCGATGAGCTCCACAAATGTGTCCGGATCTTCTTCGAGTCCGGGGTCGAGGGCCCGGTCAGGGTCCTCTGGTTGTGGAGACGGGCTGTGGACCTCCCTCACAGCTTTTCGCAGTTCCTGCTATGAAATAGCAAGGTAAATATTTATGATAAAGAATGCTGGAAGGACTGGAGTAAAAAGTAGCAGCTCACCCAGTTTGGGGGTTGTACATGGAGAATCCATCCCGTGGCTTGATGCGGATGAACTCCTCTTCCTCTCCTTTATATAAATCGGACAGTATTTTCGCTAGAGCAGCGACGGAGTCCGTACCTTTACGACCGCAGCGGGTGGCATCGTCTTCTCCATTGAAGTGCCACATGGGTTGTCCCCGATATTGAATAGGCTACACCCCCCGCATTATACATATTGACATAACCTCGATTATTGTCAATCCTGATTTGGCCAGCGTTTGTATCCGGCCCATCAGGTAAAGGACCTCTCTGTTGTCTTCCTCCTGGGGGCTCCGAGGGCGCCAGCTGCGGCGTTTCTTCAAAGGGGCGTTATTAAACTCAGGAAGGCCCATCCGAACAGGGTCCAGAAGGGGGACGTCCTCCATATAAAACCACTCCGAAGGCCAGTCTTCGGATGTCTTCTTCGGAGTACCGGACAGGTATCCGGTCCCGGCGATGCGCCATATCTCGGCTCCGCCCACTTGATATAATGACCCCTCCTGTGTACGGGGTACGAGGTAGAATAGCCTCTTCCATAGCTCGAAATGAGCTTCGCAGCCCAAAAACAGCTCACAAACGGCGACATAGCCAGCGATGTGTAATATGGAGGCGGGAGTAAAATTATGCAGCTGGAGGCCGTAGAACTCCAACTGCCCGCGGAGGAACAGATGGATTGGAAATCCAAGTCCCCTTAATAAGTAAGGGACAAGGCATACCCGCTCCCCCATAGATGGATTGGGAAAGCTCTTCATTTGGTCCCCGCCATTGTAAGTGGCTAGTCCGGCTCGGACGGGGACCATATACGCAGGAGGGAGAAACCCCTGGGTCTGTAACTCTACTAACTGTATGTGGGAGACGAAACACTTCTTCCAATTGCCTGCCTTAGGGCTACGGGAGCGAGAAGAGGAGCTGCGATGGCCGGCCATGATGGGATGGATTTTTTCTAGCGCGCTTCGATGGATACTCGCTGAGGGAGGATGGTGTGACCTGGATCTGAGGATCCCCGGCCCCTTAAATAGACGATTTACTCACATAGTTAGGGTGGCAAGTGTAAAAATGCCCCGACTTCTCGCATTCGGTCGACACATGGAGGATAGCCATTATTAGGCGCGGAAGCCAAGGAGTGCAACATTTATGGGAAGCCGGACACTACTCAACAGGTACTCAGAATTTGGAGAAGAACCCGCCTCGCAATGCCGAGGACAATTTGCGCGCCGGACTCATCGTCATTGAAGCCTGGTTCGGGGACTACTGAGGGAGTCCTGGATTAGGGGGTCCTCGGACAGCCGGACTATGTACTTTGGCCGGACTGTTGGACTATGAAGATACAAGATTGAAGACTTCGTCCCGTGTCCGGGTGGGACTCTCCTTTGCGTGGAAGGCAAGCTTGGCAATACGGATATGTAGATCTCCTCCCTTGTAACCGACTCTGTGTAACCCTAGCCCCCTCCGGTGTCTACATAAACCGGAGGGTTTAGTCCGTAGAACAACAACAATCATAATCATAGGCTAGCTTCTAGGGTTTAGCCTCTACGATCTCATGGTAGATCAACTATTGTAATACTCATATCATCAAGATCAATCAAGCGGGAAGTAGGGTATTACCTCCATTGATAGGGCCTGAACCTGGGTAAACATTGTGTCCCCCGCCTCCTGTTACCATCTGCCTTAGACGCACAGTTCGGGACCCCCTACCCGAGATCCACCGGTTAAGACACTGACACCCGTTGTTTTGGACAAGCCGTGGAGTGTGATTGATGGTGGAGGGGGGGGGTAAACCTTTACTTTTATCTCTTGGGAACCGCCACTAGCGTGCTTAGCATGGAAGATGTTGATAACTGATGGTCGTGAAGTAAATGAGAAGGGTGCATGTCTCAAAATTTCATTTGACTCTATTTTAAAAACTTGAGCTCTGGCACCTCTACAAATCACTGCTTCCCTGTGCGAAGGGACTATCTATTTACTTTTATGTTGTGTCATCACCCTCTAAAATAAGCGCCAGAACCTGAGAGCACTGCTGTCATGCTGATGCATTGTGTGTAGCTAATGTTGGGTGCATCATGAATGGATCTTTTCTACCATGAATTACAATGTTTAGTCGCCGCTTGAACTTTAGAGGTGCTCTGCATTTATGTTTTGCGGTCTCAGAAAGGGCTAGCGAGATACCACTATAGTCATATTATATCAAGATTGTTTTGACAACGTGTTGATGTTTAAGATATATTATTATTGCTCGCTAGCTAATTATGTCATTGATATGAGTTAATATAATTTTTTGAGAGTTATTGTCGGCATGGTTAGTTATAATATTGGCTGAAAACCTGGGTGTTGTTTAAGCTTATTTATGCAAACAAGAGCAAAAGAGTTCGTAAAAGTTTTTCTTTTCCACTTTCAATTTATCAACTGAATTACTTGAGGACAAGCAAACGTTTAAGCTTGGGGGAGTTGATACATCTCCGTCGTATCTACTTTTTCTAACGATTTTCCTCTTGCTTTGGACTCTAATTTGCATGATTTGAATGAAACTAACCCGGACTGACACTGTTTTCAGCAGACTACCATGGTGTTGTTTTTGTGCAGAAATAAAGGTTCTCGGAATGGAACGAAACTTTGCGAGGATTTTTTATACAATAAAAGAGAATTTCTGGAGCCAAGAACCACCGGAGGGGGGCACCTAGGTGGGCACAACCCACCAGGGCGCGCCTCCCCCGCCAGGCGCGCCCAGGTGGGTTGTCCCCACCTGGTGGCCCCACAGACCTTGAAACCGACGCTATAAAATCCTATTTTTCCAGAAAAAATCATGGAGAAAGAATTATCACGTTCCACAAGACGGAGCCGCCGTCGTCTCCTGTTCTTCATCAGGAGGCCAGATCTGGAGTCCGTTTTGGACTCCGAAGAGGGGGATATTCGATCTTCATCATCACTAACCCTTCTCCATCACCAATTCCATGATGCTCCCCACCGAGAGTGAGTAATTCCTTCGTAGGCTCGCTGGTCGGTGAGGAGTTGAATGAGATTCATCATGTAATCGAATTAGTTTTGTTAGGGCTTGATCTCTCGTATCCATTATGTTCTGGGATTGATGTTGCTATGACTTTGTCATGCTTAATGCTTGTCACTTTGGGACCGGGTGCCATGATTTCATATCTGAACTGTTTATGTTATCACCATTATATCTATGTTCTAGATCCGATCTTGCAAGTTATAGTCACCTACTACGTGTTATGATCCGACAACCCCGAGTGACAATAGTCGAAACCACTCCTGGTGATGACCGTAGTTTGGGAGTTCATGTATTCATCGTGTGCTAATGCTTTGTTCTGGTTTTCTATTAAAAGGAGGCCTTAATATCCCTTAGTTTCCAATAGGACCCCGCTGCCACGGGAGGGTAGGACAAAAGATGTCATGCAAGTTCTTTCCATAAGCACGTATGACTATTTACGGAATAATGCCTACATTATATTTATGAACTGGAGCTAGTGCCGTATCGCCCTAGGTTATAACTGTCTCATGATGAATATCATCCAACAAATCGCCGATCCAATGCCTACGGATTTATCTTATATTGTTTCTGCTAATTTACTACTACTGCTGTTACTGTTGCACTTGCTACAAAATTATTGCTATCACTGTTACCGTTACTATTGTCGTTGCTACTACTATCAAAACTATCATACTACTTTGCTACAGATCACTTTGCTGCAGATAATTAATCTCTAGGTGTGGTTGAATTGACAACTCAGCTGGTAATACTTGCAAATATTCTTTGGCTCCCCTTGTGTCGAATCTATAAATTTGGGTTGAATACTCTACCCTCGAAACCTGTTGCGATCCCATATACTTGTGGGTTATCAAACATGCAAGGAAAAGTTGTCCACAAGACGAGCGCGCCGCGGCACCTAACGGCGAGCAGAGCACACCGAGGGACGCGAGCAGAGGCCGACACAGTGATACGTGGCAAATAAGACGAACTGAGCAAGTGATGTCAGAGACATCAAGCACGAATCAGATTAGAGTTGCGTGTGCGATACATGGCATACAGTTGATCCATCTGAGTTGTTTGTGATGGAATAAGCTGTGTGTGTTGTGGGCAAGCACTTGCTGGTATATAACCATTTGCGATTGATGAATTCATCACCGACGGGTTACCTAGTGTTGTCCGTGTGCGATGTGATATGCTCTGTCTGCAGAACATCTATGCTCTATGTACAGAAGAAGAACATATATATATACTTGTAATAGGACATGATTGCAAGACCAAATTAAACATCCAATTACGTTATATAACAAATACCATCAATATTGCAAGGTTCAAATTCAAAGATTACAATGCCCAAATTCAAACATTGCAAACCTCGTCATTTCTGCAAAGGGATCAGCCACTGACAAGTCATGTATTGGTTTGACACAATGACTTCCAATTACTCTGTCATATGCTTTTCCAATACGAAGTTTAGCTTTTTTGGAGCCTCTTCCATTCTGCAGTAGCTGACGGCTCTGATCAACAAACCATTCATCTTGCCTAATTAAATGCGTGTTCAACCTCAGTACCCTCAGGACCCTTGCTCTGGCAAGAAAGAACCTGGCGAATGTAATCTCCGGTAAGGTCCCTCGGTAGGAGTTCAAAGTAATATTTGAGAGATGCAGATCCGGGCATTCGATGTGATTGTCGTTATAAACATTATCCACCTCCAGGCCTATTATTATCTGCAAAAGAAGAGACCGTGTTAGTGCCTACATGCAGTTTTGAACACTACTACATGCCTATTTGGTTTGTAGGATTTGTAAAATGCAAGAACGTGCCATCTTCGATCTGGCATGATTAACATGGGCATTTGATTACAATCTAGAAGAATGTAGCCTTCTTCACAAGAGGTTGGATTGGATGAAAAAATCCCTAAGAAAACTATAGATGAATCCAAAGGAGAAATGCTTATGGATTGTAACCGTATGAATCAAGCAACCAATATGGGGTGGGGGTGTATGTCCTGAAGTCCTCCAAAATTCCTTCAGAAATCGCAGTACATTGTCATTGTAAACTTGGGAAAATGTGCAAAAAATTGAACTCCCTTATGGTTAACATTTAACAGGAAAGGAACATCACCTTGATATACAGCTTCTTCAGGCATGGAAAGCATCTCAGGAAACTAACAACTTGGTCCAGGTTAGGGCTAACAGATTCTAGTGCCAAGACCTTCACTGTGCCCAAAATCTGGGTGAAGCTTTGCTGGATGACAGACGAACATACATATTCAAAATTAGAAATAATGTTAATATCAAGAAGGAGAGGTATAAGGCGACTGTTGTACCTGAAAGTAGTAGTATTTGACAGATGAGTAGCCCACCATTGTCAATTTCGGCGCAGAAATGACATTGATTCTTGTTGGACTGTGTTGATCCACTACAAGTAATCTCTCAAGTGAAGGTGTGTCCTCAATGACCATATTGTGATCTATCGTTGCAGCACTAGCAACACACATAAATAGTCTGGAGAGTCCTGGAGGTGATGTGGAAGTTAATCGACCAATTCATCGCCTAAAGACGAAGGAACTCGAGTGCAGTATAGCCGCGGAGCAGGCGTTCCATGTCATCCTTTGGTGTAGCGACCAGACCTCAAATGGCCTGTGCTGCTGTGCACCAGTGTCATCCCTGGATCAGTAATGCTGACACGCACAGTACAAATGGAGGATTTATAACAGAGTAGCAATCACACACTTATTACATCGAATATCTCCGAAGAGATTAAGTATAAACATGGCTTAAGGCCATCTAATAACGATAACAGCGGAAGACTTGGAAGATAAGTGAGTCCATCAACTCCAGCGGCATCACTGAGTATAAGACCACGACCTAAGGCACCTTACTCGTCGTCTGAAAAGTCTGCAACATGAAACGTTGCAGCCCGAAAATGGGTCAGCACATAGAATATGCTGGCAAAGTAACACATAGAGAGCAATGAACAATAGTAATGCTATACTATATGCATATATGGCTGGTGGAAAGGCTCTATGGTTACAGTTTTGCGAAAAGCCAATTTTATCCTACTGCAAAGGAATAAATTTTATTTAACTAACATGGTGGTTGAAACATTGAGAAGGTACCTCCAACTCAATCCCAATTAAGTGTCATCATTAACCCAACAAAATTAATTATAAGTATCACGGTGATGAGATTCAAATGATAATCCAGATACTAGATACTCAAGTTGTCCATAACCGGGGACACGGCTAATCATGATCAGTTTGTACACTCTGCAGAGGTTTGTGCACTTTTCCCCACAAGACTCGATCGCCTCCGCTTGATTCTCGCACTGCATGATGTTTGAGAAACGGATGACCGAGACACAGTCTTTCAGAAACAGTCACTCTCTACTCTGGATGGACCGGTACACCTACTTTCCCCTACATCTGCTAGTCCACCTCTTCAAGAGATCCTGTAACCTACTCAGCTATGCTAGAGCCCATAATAGCTTGTGGCTGCACACGGAAGTTTCTAGCATGAATAATCTTATGATCCCTTTGAGCCTGGGTGGCGGACCTTATACATACAGACAACACTGGGTTCTCCAGGTGCCTCAATCCACCCAGATGTGAGTTTTAGTTGCCACCTTAAGTTGAACCATTATTAAACAATCTCACATCTGTCATGGATATCTCTCAAACCCAATCCACGTCTACGAGCATAGCATGGCATATAAAAGCAACGTAGAAGTAACTCCCAAGGGTTTGAATAGAAAACAGGTAATAGGTACTACCTCAACTACTTCCCAATACCCACAGTTTAATGAGATCCTAATAATGCAATGTGTTTGAGGAATAGATCTAATGCAATAAAAACTGGGTACGAACGGGGTATGATCAAAGTGTTACTTGCCTTGCTGATGATCCGCAAAACCTAGCGAGTCGAAGTAACAAGCGGCACACTCCGGGTACTCTATCGCAAACAAACAAGCATACAATCAGTACTCATCTAATGCACAGGTAAAACTCGAATGAAAGATCCAACCAGAAAGTTCAACTTAAGAACTCCGGTTTGCAAAAAGAATCAACTCGAACGAAGCAACGAAAGTCAAACGGCGAAAGAAAGAAACTTCGTTTGCTAATCTGGATCTAGGTCAAATTTTACTGTAGCAAAAACTTGTTTGAGTAGGTTAAATGAAAAGAGAATTTCGAGACGAAACTCTAGGCGCTTGAATCACCTGATTCCGATAAACGAGCGAGAAGTTAAACAGATTCGAAAATTCAATCGGAAATCGAATCTGAGAAAATAACGAGAAAATCCGACGAAAAAGAAAAACGGACGAACGGTTAAATAACGGACGTTCGTTAACAGAGAAAAACCAGCGAACGCGTTCGTTAAAACGAACGGTTCGGTGAACGCTCGCGAAATAAGAAAACCAAAAAAAACCGATCTAGGGTTTTTTTTAACAAAAGGTTTTTTTTTACAGAAAACCGGTCAATAGCAAAACGGCCGGCGGCAGCAGTACCTCGGCGGCGGGCTCGGCGAGGGGCTCCGGCGGGCGGGGCTCGGGCGGCGAGGGGTGCGGGCTCGGGGGGGGGGGGCTCCGGCGACTCCCGGCGGCGGGCGACGAGGCAAACGGCGGCGGCGGCGGGGCTAGATGCGGGCGGCGGCGGCGGGCTCCTCCGATGGCGGTGATGAGGAAAACGGAGGGGGGGTGCGGGCGGCTTGGGGGAGGGGCTAACCCGAGGCGGCGGCGGCTCCCGTGGCGAGCTCGGACTCCGGCGGCGCTCCCGTGCGGGAAGAGGAGAGGGCGACGGGGCGGGCCGTCGGCTGGGCTCGGCCCAGTCGACGCGGCGCGTTTGTTTTTTTTTTTTAAATAAGTTCCGCGGAAAATAAAAATTGCGTAGGAAAATAAATAAAAATCAGAAAAATATGAAATAAATTTTCCCCGTCTAGTTAGAAAATCTAGAATAGGGTGAACATTTTTAAAATAAAAAATAGATACTTTGAAAACATGCATATTTTTAAATGCAATAAAAATTGCAAATAAAATCCAGATAAATTCCAAATAATGATTTTAACATTTTTCCTCCAGTATTTCAATGTTTTGGAGAAGTCATATGTTCTCCTCTCGTTTATTTAAAATGAAATATTTTTCCGGAGAGAAAAATAATTAAAACCAAAAATCCTCGTTTGAAAAATCAAATAAGAAAATTCGAGAAAATCCCCAACTCTCTCCGAGGGTCCTTGAGTTGCTTAGGATTTATCGAGGATTTTGTCAAAATGTAACAAAACATGATATGCAAATGATGATCTATGTATAACATTCCAAATTGAAAATTTGGTATGTTACATTTGGGATGCAAACGGCGACGAGCTCGAGGTGCTTCAGTCGTGGTAGAAAAAGAGCGGGCACATCATTAAGGGGGGAATGGCAGTTCATGAACTTGGCGAGGCACAGCGTGGGCGCGAAGCGGAGCGCGGACGTTGGCAGCAAGCGCATATGCCCATCATTAAAACTGAGATCCTCGAGCTGATCTAGGGCGGGGGATCGGAACCACTTGTCATGCTTGGCTCGGTCCTTACAATTGAAATGGAACTTGCCCGTGATAAGGCCTCTGATTGGGCCATGGTGACTGCCGAGGATCTGAGAGAACGCCTCCAAGCTTTTGCGATAGCCATGGCAGAGCTCGTGGGCATCGAGGAGGTCGAGAGGGGTGGAGAGCCATAGCGGTCGCCACCGCCAGGAAAGGGCGGTTGTCCTCGCCCCATGTTTGACTGGGAGGAGGGATATGCTGACTGTCAACATATCATCGGGAAAGCTGCTGATGAAGTCTAGGCCTGCTGGAGTCGCTTGTGGTTCTTTCTTGACCCGCCTCCACTTGTTGGCAGCCTCGTTCTCCACCTCGTCGGCAGCAACAGAAACCTCTGTCTCCATATTCACGCCATGCTCTGGTGCTTCAGCAGCCTCGGCGTCGCCACTCCCTCCGATGGGGCGCTTCGGCGGCATCCTCATACACTAACGGCTTTGAGGACTGAGAGCGGCGTCGGGGATGCGGACGAAGAGAGAGGATTGTGTGTGTGGCGAGGATGGGGGTGCCGACTTTGAGGACTGAGAGCGGCATCGAAGATGCGAGCGGAGAGAGAGAGGATTGTGTGTGTGGCGAGGATGGGGGTGCCAGCTTTGAGGACTGAGAGTGGCGTCGAGGATGCACTACAAAAAAAAACACTTCCTTGATGATGCATGTTTGTCACAGTAGGTCACGTTTTCTGTCATGCATGTACATCCATGACGATTTTATGACAGAATCAAGATAGTCATACCTGTGCTATCGTAGAAGTGTTCCATGACATTACCAAAATTATCATCACGGAAGTGTCCACTTCCATGACAATAAATTGCGCGTCACAGAAGTGCTTTCGTCAAGGGTGAACGACACGTGGCATCCACTGTAACGGGTCGCCGTTAAGCTATCGGTTTTCGGTTTGGATCCGATAACCCGTTAACAGCCCGGATCAATGGGGATTTTCCACATGTAAAATTCTCAATGGCCAGAGGAACCACGTGTCGGCTCACCGTTGGGACAGATGTCATCCACTCATTGGACCGAAGGCGCCTATGATTCATCGACACGTGGCACGGCCCAACAGAGGCCCATATAGGTTAAAAAGGCCGTCCCAGTCAAAGGCCCGTAGTATTTACTCAGGTACTAGTGGGGCAGCCCAATAATGGCATGTTTAAACATGGCCCATTTACGGCCCAAAGCCAGATCTGACCCGTTAATTGTTCGCCGAATATTTGGGCCCAATTACGGCCTAGTGACATTTCAGTATGTTAGAGGCCCGATGTAGACATGCGCCCATTTCAGCCCGGTGTGTCTTTTGGCCTGGAATGGCCTGTGCTGCCCATGGGCCATATATGGTCTGACACGACATCCGTCCCTCTAACGGCCCGTGATAAAGGTGGCAACAGTTCAGCCCAACGTGAGTTTGGGCCTGTTAAAGGCTTGTCGTATAGTTCGGCTCGTTGATGCCTATACTAAGCTTTCGGCCTCTTAAAGGCCCATGATATCAGTGGGGCAACTAAGGCCCGAGATATGTTTCGGCCTGGTAATGGCCCGTCATATAACTGGGCCAAAAAAGGCCCGGTCTACATTTCAGCCTGCTGAAGGCCCGTCGACGACTAGTGAAAATTGAGGCCCAACATGCATTTCGGCCTGCTAAAGGCCCATGGATTCTTCTGGGCCATAACAGGCCAGCAAAATATTCAGCCTGTTAATGGCCCAAAGCTACATGGGCCTAACTAAGCGTTGGGTCCACTAAAGGCCCAACTAAGCGTTGGGTCCACTAAAGGCCCAACTAAACTTTGTGCCGAATATAGGCCCGTGTAAGTTGTGGGCCTGACACAAAGTGTGAAGGACCCAATGGCCTTGCAGGCCCAAGAAAGTTGCAGGCCGCCCCAATTGTGGCCCGCTAAAAAGCAGGCCCGTTAGAGGCAAATGTTTCGGCCTGGTCGACTACATCAGATTTTTTTCAAATAGCGAATGATGGCAGTAACTAGTAGGAATTAAGAACAAACCTACTCTATACAATAAAGAAATTATGGCATAGTAACTTAGAATAAACCTACACTATACGATAAAGGATTTATGGTATATTACATCCACTGGGCATTGAAGTTCGCCACTAGTGATCATAAAGCACAACGAAGAAGCAGATTACAAAAACTGGGCACCATTGCAGCGTAACAAAATAATACTGAACCAAGACCACTTCCAAGACAGTTCAAGAAAGGTTAGCCTTACACGGGAACTGCTGCGCAAGTTGCTGAGCAAGGCTGTGAGACCGGCCTAGCATGTCGGTCATAGCTTCCAGGTGTAGCTGTTTAGCAATGAGGTTCTCATTGGTGTTCTCCGCAATCTTTCTTAGAGATAGGACTTCAAGTCGAAGTTGAGTTGCAGAATGCCTTTCTGCTAGAACTTGGGACTGAAGAAGTCGAACTGATTCAGATAGCGAATTCTGTGAGCTTGTCTGACTACTAGTCTCAAGTAACTTAAACACTGCATCAAGACAAGACTTTGGGGTTGTCTTGCTATCTTCAAAATGTTTTGCCTTCTTTGCTGCAATATATGTTGGTTTGTCTCACAGCCTTCAGTAGACTTGCATGCCATCAGGCATATCACCCTGAAACAAGCAGAGATGACAGGTTTTGCACGTGTATAAACAAAGATGATAACTGTGCTGTCAATTCCATCCAATTTCAAATTAGAAAATAAAGAGTAAGTTCAAAATATCAATAGCATAATTTGGCATTGTTCATAATGCGAGGAGCTTCACCACACTACTGGATTACCATGTCAACATAAAAAGCATAGATGAAGGGCAAAGACAATCATTGTATCTATTTTGGTTAATGTGCATGGCATGTTGTTCATATCATCAGCCACATCAGTAAGATAAAACAGGAGATGACAAGGTGCAAATGTGGGCTGCTTCACCACACACTGGATTATAGATCCACAAAAACAAGCATACATATAGGGAGTATTGAGTAATGTGCATGGTATGAATAAGGAATTTGGTTTTACAAGTAAAACTTGGAACTTACAGTTGTTGCGAACATGCATTTTGATAGAAACAAGAAACTAAACAGCAGTTAACGATAGGGACTATGAGCAAATTAAACGGCAGTTGAGGATAAAGGCTTTAGAAGGACGGACTTACATTAACAGTGAACACCGGCTTATAATGCCCTTCTCCATGTCAAGGGAAGGATAACTCAAGAATTTCAGCACGAAATCTTCTTCATAAGCATTGCATGTACTCTACATTTTGTAGAGAGTAATTATAGATATGGTAATACTGGAAGGGATAGACGATAATGAAGATAAGATGTAGATTTATGCTACATAATCAACTATCAATACCTGGAAGTACAAGCGTTACATGACAAAATGTACTGACAAGAGCAAAGGGCTACACTACTGCACTGGCATTGTCTGTGTATTCAACTTTTTGGTAAGATTAAATATAGATCTGATATTTTTTAGTAAATGGTGGGCGAGGTAGATAAGATGCGGAATGCTACACAATGAACCAATCCCTCTTCCCATAATATAAGAATGTTTTGAACACTGGTGTACTGTACAATACGTTCTTATATTATGGGACGGAGGGAGTAGCTGTTAATGTAAGTACAATGATAGACGACATTCAGTCCTTACAAGAGGACTGCAGAACTAAACCTCTTCAAAAGCACTGGGTTGACTCTAAATTTATGTAAGAGTCCATATAGATCTTATAATGTCCACCAAATGGATGATAACGAGGCTAACATGTGGAGTGATGCTACATAATCAACCAGCTATGAAAGTAAGTATGGTCATACACGGCAAGAGGTACTCACAAGAGCAATGCAGTGTGCAGTATAGTTGCGAGATTTTGTGGTCCCTTGAGAATGAATGTTCTTCTGCAAACAGTTTTTGTGCAAGTGAGACGTTAAGGCACATGTAGAAATGTAGTTCAAATTGTGATGTGATATCATAGACAGTACCTTACGCTGCAGACAGACCAATGTGTAGAAAGATTATTCCAGTCACTGTCTGATAAATGTAGCACCGGAGACTTTACAGAAGTTTCGTTTAGAGGCTTGCCATCGAAGTGCGCTTGCCTCAGGTAGGAACGATACTTCATCAACGAGTGCTTGAAAAGCGCAACCAACCCTTGCTCGTCTTGACAATCCAGATTGGTCCTCGCCTATTTGAAAGAATGAAATCTTGTGTCTTTTGTCAGCAGTAACATATGCAGTAATTACCATGAATAACATTAGTACATTACTTACGCGTAAGTTGCAGAGGAAGACTGGAAATTGTTCTGCGTCTGCGATATAATCTTTCCATCAAGGAAAGATGCGCAGGAAGTTCCTGACAATAATATAAGCTTCATCTTCTAAACTGGGAAGAAATGGAACAGGGGTCCTATTTGCTGCAATTGGGGCTCTCTCTCGTTCGAAAAGAGATTTTACAACTGGATTTGGTGTACTCTTTGCTAGAATGGGGGTTTTGTATCGTAGAGCTGGTGCTATGTCAACTAGCATCATCATATTGTTTGTTGCAGTTGGGGTCTGCTGAGTTGGGGCATCAGAGATGACCAGTGTAGTAGGGCTAGAGTTGGGGTCGTGTTTTGTGGGTTAGGTGATATTGCAACTACACCTAATGGGATATTTGATTTATCAGGTGTCACTACCTTTTCCAAATACTTTGCTCGTGCTCCTTCGCGATCAGCAATCGCCCTCTTCCTTTTGAACGTCTGATACACAAGAACAACATTTGAATGGATAAATATGGTATAATGACAGATGGAATATGTACTGAAAATGGATAGGCAGGGTGTATTCACATACACGATGTGTAAACTAACCTAATGGCAGTGCAACAAAGTAGAAGCAATGCAAAGCATCAGTTGCAAGATATGTGCGACCAATATAACCTTGGAAAGTTAGAGCAAGCACCTTGATGGATGAATAAGATAGGGCATCTGCCTCTGACTCCTCCACTAGGGAGCTATATTGACTTAGGTCTCCCTCTAGCTCAGAATCACTGTTAGGATCATATTCTGAGCATGAATCTGTAGGTGGAGAGCATTTGCATTGCATTGCATCCAGACTTGATTTCAGTCCCTTAATGCCAAGTTTGACAGCCATGGCATTGTTCTGCTTTATTCTTTTCATGCGCGCAAGCTCATAATCATTATGTCGGATGGCATTCATGATGCAACGGTTATAACATAGGGTGACACAGAACTAGCTCCCATTCATCAATATAATGTAGGCATGTATTCCGAATATAGTCATACATGCTTATGGAAAAGAACTTGCATGACATATTTTGTCCTACCCTCCCGTGGCAGCAGGGTCCTATTGGAAACTAAGGGATATTAAGGCCTCCTTTTAATAGAGTACCAGACCAAAGCATTAGTACTTAGTGAATACATGAACTCCTCAAACTACGGTCATCACCGGGAGTGGTCCTGACTATTGTCACTCCAGGGTGCCGGATCATAACACGTAGTAGGTGACTATTGACTTGCAAGATAGGATCAAGAACACAAATATATTCATGAAAACATAATAGGTTCAGATCTGAAATCATGGCACTCGGGCCTTAGTGACAAGCATTAAGCATAGCAAAGTCATAACAACATCAATCTTAGAACATAGTGGATACTAGGGATCAAACCCTAACAAAACTAACTCGATTACATGGTAAATCTCATCCAACCCATCACCGTCCAGCAAGCCTACGATGGGACTACTCACGCATAGCGGTGAGCATCATGAAATTGGCGATGGAGGATGCTTGATGATGACGATCGCGACGGATTCCCCTCTCCGGAGCCCCAAACGGACTCCGGATGTGCCCTCCCGAGGAAGAACAGGGTTTGGCGGCGGCTCCGTATCGTAAAACGTGATGAATCCTTCTCTCTGAATTTTGTCTCCCCGAACGTAAATATATGGAGTTGGAGTTGAGGTCGGTGGAGGTCCGGGGGCCCACAAGGTCGGAGGGTGCGCCCCCACCCTTATGACCAGGGTGTGGGCCCCCTTCACTTGATTCTTTCGCCAATACTTTTTATTAATTCGAAAACTTATCTCCGTGAAGTTTCAGGTCATTTCAAGAACTTTTTATTCTGCACAAAAATAACACCATGGCAATTCTGCTGAAAATAGCATCAGTCCGGGTTAGTTCCATTCAAATCATGCAAGTTAGAGTCCAAAACAAGGGCAAAAGAGTTTGGAGAAGTAGATACGATGGAGACGTATCAGAGACCGTCCAAAATCTGAATCAAGAAGTTGGTCTAGCACTTATTGTTTGCAACTAATCGACGTGAATAATTGGATATCATATCAAATGAGTAAGAAAGACAAGTAAAATTGTCAACATACCTGGCTTGCAGTAGTAATCTGGGTAAATGTCACTACGAACAACAATCCAAAATGACAAGTGTCTGTTCTAGGGCCGGAATTTTGAAACCCTGTGAACTTTACAGGTACTAAAGATTACCGAAATACATCTGAACCATTAAGTGTAGGTAGCACTCAGTACACAACAAACCCTAATGATAGTCCTACCTAATGAGTAGTGAATCAATTAGAAAATGGGTGATGGGGTGTGGCTACTAAGTGTTGAGGACGTATCTCAGGATAAATCGGGTTGGCTTAGTGGCTGCTGCACGCCTGAGCCCTGAACGGACTGGGAAGGTAGGCACGGCGGCCCGCCCCGGCAGCGTTGACGCTGTTGGGCGAGCAGCTCCTGACCTCCTGTTAGTCCGACGTCTCCTCCTAGAGTCATGCCGTCCGGGGATGGCAAGTCGCCGGTGAGGCAGGCGGCTGGGGGTGAGTAGAGATCGGAAGCACAGCAGAACAGAGGGGAATCGGGGCCTGGGCCGACCCAAAATCCCAGGGTGGGCCACGGCCCAACATGGGCACCCTATAGAGATACACACCCGAGCGACGAACATGCATTTTCAAAACTAAATTAGGAACATTTAGTTGACCAATTAAACTACTCTATTTTAATAATATCAGATTCGTATTTGAACAATAAGCTTGTTTAGCTTGATGGGTGGAGTAGTGCTATTATGAGACGAAGCGCGTATGTTGATCGTATAGTGATCATAAAAGGGGAAACCCTAAGAAATTATTTTTTTGAGCAAAAGAGGGTTTCCCCTCCGATTTCTATTAAAGAAACCACCACGGAACCAACATGATCAATTAAACCCTAAGTATGATCAATTAAACCCTATTATGACCGTGCCATGGCAGATTTAAAGCTGCAAACCGCATAAATGCTATTTAGCCTCCATTGTTTGCTTCGAACTAAGAACTAAATTCTAAGAGCTGAAAAGAAAGTACAATAACCAAGTTACGATCTATTTTCTGGTTGAGATCAAAAAGTTGAGGAGATATGAAGTACCACCTCTCTTGTGGCGCCGTGTAGGCATCGGGGGTGTGATAGCTGTCGGTGGCGTTGAAGCAGATCTGCGACGGTAGAGGGGTGCATCGGGGTATAAGTCCCGTTGCGGTGGATGAGAAGGTCGTGTGAGCGGCCCCGACAAAGAGGACGACGGCACCAATGAAGCGAGATGACGCGATGCAAGGCTCCTGGTCTGTCCCCGTGGATGAGAAAGGTCCATCTCTAGCAGTGGACGACGCGGTCTTGGTAGGCGCTCTGGCATGGTGGAGGACGGTGGCGATGGATGGGGTGGAGGGCGGCGGTGATGGATGGGGTGGCGGACGGAGGAGGCTGGTGTGGGGATGGTGTTCTAGCGCGGACGGTGTATGAATGGGAAATTGAAGGGAGAGGTACGGGGAACCATGTTTTTGGGACGCGCCTGTCTGAAATATGGGAAAGTCACGAACTTAGCCCCCTTTTAAAATTTGGATGTCTCGTCGGTTGGGGATAGGACGTAATCTCGCATCTCGCCAATATTTGCCCAGAGCGATTTCGAGCGAGGATAGGGTGTTTTGGCACCCACAGTTGGCGCCCGCGGTGTATGAACGAGGCTGACAGGTAGGGCGGTTGGGTCACGTCTGAGTGAAGATACAAACCTGCCCCTATTGAAAATATTTGCCTACATCAATTTCGGCCGAGTCGAGTTTGTTTTGCCGCCCACCGTGTATGAATGGGGAAATGGAGGGCGAGACAGAGGTCTTTCGAACGAGCTTGAATCAAATGTGTTTTGCCGCCCATGTTTGGCGCCCACCGTGTCAGAATGGGCTCAGAGGGGGTCATGTCACGTCTAATTGAAGTTATTAACCTGCCCCTATTGAGAGTAGTGCAAATCGGGCCGATGGATTGTCCGTGTAAGGGGTAGACAGTAATTTCCATCTACCAAACAGTGGCTTCGGGCAGCCGACGTGGGAGTGGACATTTTGCCGCTTCTTTCGAATTTTGGGACAATATCCACGTTTACCCTGGCAACTAAATCGGAATCCATTTTGTATTCCTATACGAATCTTTATAAATCATTCTATGTGTTTTTATATATCTTCAAAAGCACGACAAAGATGTATTCCACTGTCATATATGAATATGATTTACAAATGCCGATACTCGAATTCAGAAGCTAGAATCCAGTTTAAGGTGAATTCGAATATTTGAAACCACTTTATGTCCAACTCAAGTGTCACACGCAGCATAATGTGTACTCCCATTTAGATATCTACACAAGCGATGTATCAAGATTCAAATACTGAGTCAATCAAGCCATAATGTACAAAACTAACAGACATATAAACACTTATAGAGTATATGGATCAATAATATCAACTAACATACATAAGCCAGGCCGCTGTACTTTTTTCTGATAGAAGAGCATCCTTTTTTTTAGCGAAACTAGTACAACATCTTGGCCCTTTCCGATGCGTGCCACTTAAGGTCCATCTATAGTACTATTATTGATGAATGCACATTCAGCCCGATTGGCATATTTGTAGGTTTGGCACAACAATCAAAATGAAATGTCTCAGAGTCTTATCAATTAATACAGACTTGTGCTAAAAAAATTACAAACCAAAAAAAAACAATTTTTACATGACCTCTAAAACAAATGGTTTGATCGATTACATGAACAAACAACACAAAGGCTATTCAATGATGGAAATAACATTTCACCTATGATTTACCAAGTGGGAATTTAACTTCCTTTTTTCCTTCAGGACCTTAAAAATGTGGTCAGTCTCAGCTTGCTTCGTTTTGAAATCCACGAAATATTTAATGGTTGTCTTGAGTACTGCTTGTTATTGTGTTGTTTGCTTCCTCAACATGTCAACTTCATCTCTAAGTGCAGAAGCAGAATCTCTTTCTACCAATAGTTTAGCCTCTAGAGCATCAGCAGTTGGCAATTCATGATGGACGATTGGGCCGGTGCCACTGCTGTGGGACGATACAACGTCCATGGGGACCTCGCTCTTTGATCTTGGGCTAACCAGTTTTGCCATTAAAGTTTCGATTGGATTCCGAAACATTGAAGTTAGCAAAACATCTCAACTGGGAGTTATAACAGCAAACCAGTTAAAGAAACAAGGAACTAAAGAGTTTCAATTGGATGCTAAAAAGTAGTTCTTAACATCATTGTAACCAGTTGCAGCAGCAAAGAAGTTAAACAAACAAGTTTTGCAAAAGCTACCTGTTGTGGCATTGGAGTTTCTCTTGGATCCTGAAAAGTTGAGTAGCTAGTAACGTGATTAGAGCAACTGGTTGCAGTAGCAAAGCAGTTAAACAAACAAGTTTTGCAAAAGGAACCTATTGTGGCATTGGAGTTTCTCTTGGATCCTAAAAAGTTGAGTAGTCAGTAACTTGATTAGAGCAACAAGTTACAGCAGCAAACCTGTTACACAAATATGTTTTTGAAAATGTACCTGCTATGCAATTGGACTTCCAATTGGATCCTGAAACCTTGAAGTTGGTAAGATGATTACAACAACAAGTTACAGCAGCAAACAAGGTAAACAAGGAAGTTTTTGAAAACATACCTGTTGTGCCAACGGAGTTTTAGTTGGATCCTGCAAACCTGAATGTTAGCAATCATAAATAAAGTGTTGCAAGAGCCATGAGAAACTAACATCAAACTAGTAAAACTAACCAGTTTTGGCAACGTACTTAATTACACATGAAGTAGTAAAACTAACAAGTTCTTGGCAACGTATTAAAGTAACAAGTCGGTACCGTTTACCAGCAACACAAACATCTCAAAATTTCTTTGATGTAAGAAAAATGATTCCAATATATATATATATATATATATATATATATATATATATATATAAAAGTTAAAAAGACGGTGTCCCTCATATAAACCTGACAGTTCTCTATCTATGAACATGCAACCATTACTAGTGCTACAAGTGATAACAACAAACCATTTAAAAAATAGGGTATCAGAACGTAAATTACACGTAAATTTTGCTGCACCCTAGAAGTACATCTGACCAGCTACATACGTGCTGAAGTAGCTGTTTAAGTTCAGGCAAACAGGTAATTTTTAACAGTAAGTATCAAACACATAGATAGGCGCAGTCTGTAATAGGATTAACAGGCTATGGCATTATGTAGTCAGTAGCAAACTAAATTAAGCCAAGCAAAGTAATTGAACAATTTTGCAATAAGTGGCTAACTAAAATTCCGAGAAGCAGGTAACTGAACTTACGCTAGCTCTTTGTACAGGCACACGACAACTTCCTTTTCGCTTACAAGGTTCTACGAAGGTGTCCATGGCATCAGTTGCTTGGATACGCAGTCCCAATACTTCTTTCTTCCCACATTGCATTAGTAATTCGAATGGTTAATCTGATAAGATGGTGCGTCCTTGATATGTTATATGAGGATGGGTTGTCACACTAGTTGTAGCCACACACATCACACTGGCTTTTACTGTATATTTCATGCAATTACATTTGGCATATCGAGATCTAGGCAATCTACATTAGGATGAAGAGACTGACATCCTTCACATTATTGGCGAACTCAGTTCATAAAAACAAGCAATTCAACCATTCTGTGGGTAAATCAAAAGCGCCACCGGAATATTTTTCACTACCCCAATCATACACGCAAAAGGGCCGACGTCACCGTAGGGGCTGGTATGGGTGGCCACCTCGGGTGGCTGGAAAGTGTGCACCTAGTTTGAGTCGTCCAGGTTGGCCCAGGTTAGTTTTGTTCGTCCCAACGCACGAGCAAGCAGTGTAAAAAATGAAGAAAAACGTTTCAATTTGGATGGGCCAATAACGTAAGTGCAAGGCAGGCCCTATAGCAGGCTCGCGGCTCAAACGAGCACCTCCCATATCGATCGACAGCAGGAAAAATCCCAATTCGTTCGCTCCAGCCTCCACTCTGGTTCGTTCCTAACCTAGCCGCCGCTGGACAGGCCGACACAGCACTTCCTCGCGCCCTCGTTTGAGGGCGATCGCCGGGCTTCAAGCGAATGGAAGGACAAGAAGATGAAGATCCAACCCTGGGTGTAGCCTACGTGGGAGGCAGCGGCGGCAGCACAGGCATGGCACCAAGCGTGCGCAAACGGACAGTCGCAGCTTGCAAGAGCAGCATGCTCAACGAGTAGGTACATCACATCCCTGATTATATCTAATTCAACTATTCAATTTTTGGCCAGTAGTTAAACCTGACGGTGTTGTAAAACTGCTTGTATGTAGGGAATCTATGAGAAAATGAAACCAATTTCTGCTTATTTTATAACTCCCCCAATCGATAATGAACTGACTGAACCTGATGTATCTAATCAAGTTTCCGGTGCAAACATACAAGCTCATGTTGTTCTTGAGCCTGAAGTGTCTAATGAATAGAATGCTAATGAAGGATTTGATGCAAAAAAAATTACATGCTCCTGGTGATGAACATATAGTGTATAATGAGGGATCTAATGCAAGCATTTTGCAAGCTCCCATTGAAGCATTTAGTGCCTAATGATGATCTGCTATGTTGAGAGACATAGAGATTTGCAGGCATTGATGACAAGCAAATTATAGTACATTTTCATGGCTTGAGGAAACGTCAAGGCCAACTACCAGAAAGTCCCCATATCATGACAATGTAGCATAAATACTTTTCTAATCTGTTGTTTGAAACTATTGGCATACTTGTGCAGGATAGATATATTGATATGCAGTTTGCGCACTGGTTATAGGTGCAATTACACTTCGATATTTTCAGCCAGAGAACGAATAATTCAAGCAGGTACAGACCATGTTAGTAGTCCTTGTACACCATGTTGCATTTTGTGTTTTTTGGTGCTTACATCATTTAGTGTTTTATAATCTGAACTACTTTGGATCATTAGCTGGTTTTCAAAGTGCATGTAGCTTCACATTTCTCATGTTATGTTGATTTCCGAAGTGCAAGTGCCTTCGTATTTTTAAGTTAAATTTTCTCCCTTGGTAACTTGAATTCATGGATCCGCCACTGCACACAAATCATACACGCAGGCCAGTACGAATTAAATTAAATGCAGGGACTTATGCTAGCTCGTTGTACAGGCTCACTGCAGCTCTACTTGCGCTTGGGATGTTCCATGTACAAGTCCATGTTACCACTTGCTTGGATGTGCAGGCCTTGTGCTCCTTGCGTCCCCTCTGCATTTTTGACACGGCGAATGGTTGATCAAATAAGAGGAATCGACCTTGCTATTGTACTGGAGGACAGATACTTATAAGGTTATACGGGTGTGCAGGACGTGTACCAGATCCCGTAGCGCCATCATGCTTCGCTAGAAAATGGTTTTGCTTGTTTCAGATGATATCTCCAGAAGAAATAAGAGTTAAAGTCAGAGTTGCATAGGCATGTAAGCTAAAAGAGCAGTGAAAGGATATCCAAACATCATCGGAACAGTGCACAAGGGAGTGATATGTGGATACCTAGTTTGGGCCGGCGTTTGGGCATGCTCGCCTAGCTAGAATGCGGGTCACTTCAGAGCCGTTGAGGGTGATGCACTGGCATTGGCTGAACGCGCACGGATGCAAATCTTGAGTGGCAGCGAAGCGCTATGATGCGGTGGACGAGACCGTTGGTGAAGCCCCAACGGCCTCGGGGGGGCAGAGGTGCGACAATGTGCTCAGTGAAGTAGCCCCAGTGAGGTGGGAGACGGCGTCAGTGAAGTGCAACTGATGCGGTGGAAGTCGGTGTCTGTGAGGCACGTCGGTTGCGGCGGCCGACGTTGTCGGTGGAGCACCCGGTGCGGTGGACGAGGGCTTAGATGAGGTAGCTCCGGTGCGGTGGTGAAGCGCGACCGTCGTCTTTGTCGTCGTCGTCCGGCACAGAGGTGGGGAAAGAGATGAAATGAGGGGCGATTCGAACTTTGCTTGGGTTGGCGGCGAATTAGGGATTTGAGCGCTTTGGGCTCAGAAGGGGATGGTGGAGAAGGGAGATTTTACAGGGCTGGAATTGGGGTCGCCAGATATTTCAAACCGAAACATGGAAGCACGAACTTATTTTGTCGTCGTTCTTTTTTTGGGGGGAGGGAGGGGGTCGGTGGCTGGGTGCTAGTGTCCATACGACACACGCGACCACCATGACATGACCCTGGTCTTCCTGGTGCGCCTACATTTGAGAATGCAAACGAATCATCTTTCATTTGCAAACGAATCTGTATGTATTACCATGCCCGCGTTTTCCTTGCAAATAATTGGTCATTCGAAACGAGATACTATAAATTAATTAATGAGGAGTTATTTGAATTAGAGTGTGTGTCACATAGCGATCTCCAATTCTAACGTGGATTTCGCATTTCACGGTATCCACGTTACCTTTTTAATACAAATTCATATGTATATGATGAACACCATGGTAGTGAGAAAACTTTGGATGGATTCAAACATATGACATACAAAATAGCACAACAATCGAGTCAATGTCATCTTTTCCAAACCTAGTATGGCATGAATTTGAAATAATTACCCATATGCATGGTCCTCAATTCAAATCTTACAATGTACACTAAATTGAAACATCGATATTAAGTCTCATACTATCCACATTCAAATGTTGTTTTTAGCCCCCCCCCCCTCAGCACACATGCTACATACTTCCTGTATCGATCAATCTTCCTCTCCTAACCACCTTAGGAAGCTATCGGTTTCTGACACACGTTCATTCTTTCTCTCCATGTTTCAATTTCTAACTCTCTCAACTACACAACCCCCCTTTTCCACTCTGTTACCAAATGTATCTACCTTACACACCCGCCATTGCACCCCATGCCGAGCTCTCTCTCTCTCTCTCTCTGTCTCCCTCCCACCCTCTCTCGCTAGATACATGCATTGCCTATCTAACCCCCACTCTCATGCGCATGCACACACGTTGTCTATCTAGGTCACTCCCTCGAGACTGTCTCACTCTTTCTTCTGCACGGCGGGCCACACTCTCCCAATCTCACTCTCTTTATCTGAGTCTCAGTTAACCTCACTTTCTTTCACACACAAGTGATATATCTCCCTGTTCGGGCCTCGATTGACACACTCTATACTCTCTAACACAGATTGTCTATCTAGGTCAGTCCATCCAAGCCGCCCCCACTCTTTCGACCTCATGGCGGGCCACGCTCGCTCAATCTCTCTCTCTCTCTCTCTCTCTCTCTCTCTTTGTATCTCTTTGTATGTCTCGATTAACCTCTCTCTTTCAAACGATATATCTCCATGTTTGAGCCCAATTCGACATATTCATATTGTATACTCTCTCACGCACATTGTCTATCTTGGTCACTCTCTCCAACCCGTCTCACTCTTTCGATCGCACGACGACCCACACTCGCTCAATCTCTCTCCCTTTATATATGTAATCGATTGACCTTGCTTCCTCCCACGCACAAAATATATCTACATGTCTGTGACTGGATCATCTCTCAAGCTCTATCTTACAGCCCTCACCCTTCCCAAAAGCTCAATCAGATAATATCTCTCCAGAGCATATACATCTTTTCAACAAATGTCGGACCACACTCACTTTGTCTCTCTATCTATCTGTGTCTCGATTGACCTCGCTTTCTCACGCCGTATCTTCCACACATTGAAGCTACCTCTCGATCCGTCGCAAAGCCGGAGCTATTTACATTGCGAGGGGGACTCCAACCTTGGATTAATTTGTGAAGGCATTTATTCCGGTGGGTTTAGATTATATTTTCGTAGCATTCAGCCCACAACTACTCCAAACACCGTTGCAACCCCCGCACCTCCCCCAATTGATTTCCCTCTGGCTCGGTCATCGCTCTCTCGCACGTCCTTTCTCGCCTTCAACGTCGCACCATGGTATTTTTGCAAAAAACTCTATTGTTCTCTTTAATTATTACAAATAAGCAACAAAACTACACACCGTTAGTCCACCTGTAATGGAACAAATTTCGACCCACAAATTAAAGTGCTACAATACACACCGAGGGGCCCACCTGTCATGAAACAAATTTGGACCCATATATAAATTAAAATTTAAAAAGGACGAGGATCGAATATGCGACCAGGGCCTTCAAGCTGCACGTCAATAGGCAACATAGTACAACAATGTTTGTTGTACCCCATTTGTTGATATAATGTTTTATATTACCACATCCTATTTAATGGATAACATGTAATATTATTTTTAGTACATTAGTGGGACCAGCTCGTTAGCATGTACTATTCACCTTCACTTACTGGTGGGTTCCATGTCTGTTCTATCTCTCTCCTCCCCATCTATGTTTAGACGCACGGGCAAACACGAAGAACTCGTGGGCGATGTTTCCGTTGACCATATCTGGATGCGTTCACAAGTTACGGCACCAGTTTCACGTACTAGTAGTACTTGTCAATGTGTACGTGCAATGCACGTTAATTTGGAAGTATATTAAGTGCATGTGGATATTACGTAGGATATTATTTGCGTGTTATTATGTGATTAGCACTATTTTTGGCATGAAATTAACCGCACGCTAAACGTGTTGAGCTCTCGACATTGAAGTAGTCTAGGTCGTTGGATGAGAAGGAATACATGTGGCTTGATGACGTTTTATATTTAATTTGATACGGCTCTAGCAGAACACTCAATCAATCAAACCATAGATTTCATTCAGTTTGACTCCAACTTTACATTCATACAACGATCGATCTAAAATAAACGGAAATGATAAACGTTCGGATTTTAAGCATGGCAATGCGAACGTTTTCCATGGCAAATTTAGATTACGCGGTGGCGGAGGGGGTGTCATGTGGTGGGAAGCGGCTCCTATGTCGTGCTCTGTGTGTCATTGGGCCACTGACCGATGGCGGTGTCTTGCGCCATTGCTGGCGTACTCCTGGATGTTGGCCCTAGCTACAAGGAAGGCCAGAATGTTCTGGACTTCGGTCTCTAGGATCGAGTCAACTCGCCGGAGGAGGCGACTAGCGTTGGTGCAAGGAAGCTGTCGACGGCGGCCATCCATGCCGCTGAGGGGGACACTGGCACCCGCGCAAGGACAGGCGCTGGCAACGACATGACGGAGACATTCGTGTGCACTGGCACGGGCGTGCACGTCAGTGCACGCGCAAGTGCACGCGTTGGTAGGTGCACAGGCGCGTGAAAGTCGGCGGGGACCTCTTGGAACCCCGTGGCATCAAGCTAGGCGGCAATGTGTGGCTCCCAACCCATCAATGCCACGAGGATGCGCTCTGGCACAATCGGGGCGACGGGAGCCAGAACGGGAGCGGGGACAGGCCCGACATCTTCCCGCAAGGCCGGTTCAAGCTCGTCCCAAAGCGCCTTATGTTCTTGAGACTCTAGCTGGGTGTCTTCCTCAGAAAACTGGAAGACTAAGGGCAGACCATCGTGATGCGGCATGGCATACATTTAGGTCAGGCTGGTTGGAGGTAGACGACATGAGAATCGGATAGGAAGAGAGAAGATTGTAGCGATACCGGGTAGTGCGGGGTTGATTTTAAATGGTGGCGCCGACGCCATTAAAAGTGGTTGTAGTTGGGACGAAGGTGGGCGGCGGAGCCTGGTCAAAGGGCTCGCCTCCCAGTGAGCCTGCGCAGTAGTCTGCTCGCACGCCTCCTGTCGACTCACACGCTTGCTCGGACGACACCTGCCGATGAGAAGCGGGACTCGTGGCAGCACGTAAACACCCACAGTTTGAATAGTGAAAGTGTTCGCCTTAACGTGACAGGTCTTTGTTCCAAAATACCTTGGCTCTTCATTTGTGCAACTTCTCATAAGCAGCTTGTCTCAAATTGAAGACAAAAAATTACGTAGGAATATTTGTGCCATACCACGAGACCACACTCAGTTTCATGAATTTTCTGTCACTTTTGGATTTTCTAAAATTTAAAATCCAGGATTCGAAACAATATCATAACCTGCATCATGCAATAAATTTTCAAGCGATACATCTTTCCTGTTGTATTTCTTAATAAAGGATTTGGTCAAACATTTTGCTTAGTTAGACTTCAGACAAGTTATATATGCGGAGTAAAAGGATAATCCCTTCGTACCAGTGCATTGCCTGATATATCAACTCAAGTACTAGGCATGAACAAACGGGGCTCAATTATGTGCTCATCCTGGTGTAGTACTCCTATTAGTACTAGGCAATGGAGTTGACGGGTGACCTTGGGTAGCGACGACCGAGGGAATTGAACCGTGCTCGGCACAGTAGGTAACGTTGTCTAGTTACTAAAGCATCCCTCCATTGTTCATCGATAGTCATTATGGACCAAGGACATGAGGGGAATTTCCTAGGGCTGGAATTCTGGCCGCTAGCTATTTCGACTTGAAACGCGGAGGCTCGACTGGTTGGGGTTGGCTAATGTGCGTACCACGCACGCCACAAGAAGGACACGAGCCAGGGTCTCGCTGGTACGCCGTTGGGTCCTACCATTCGGGAATACGAAAGGAATCTTTTAAATTGCTGAACAAATCTATGTGTATTACAATGCTCGTATTTTCCTTGCAAATAGTACTTATGGTGAGTTCTTGAATTAGAGTGAGTTTGTGATATAGTGATCTCCACTTGGATTTCACATTTCATGGTATCCCTAGTAAGTTTGTCAATGCAAATTAAAATTTAAAAGATGACTGGTATGGTGGTGAGAAAACTTTGTACTCCCTCCGTCCTAAAATTCCTGTCTTAGATTTGTCTAAATACAGATGTATCAAGTCATGTTTTAGTATTAGATACATCCGTATATAGACTAATCTAAGACAAGAATTTTGGGACGGAGGGAGTATGTATCAAGCATATTACCACACACACACACACACATACACACACGAATACAACAACAGTCCAGTAAGTATATTGCATCTATTTTTCCAAACCATGCATGATGACACGAATTCAAAAATACTCCTTCCGTTCCTAAATATTTGTCTTTTAGAGATTTCAGCAAGTGACTACATACGGAGCAAAATGAGTGAATCTACACTCGAAAATATGTCTATATACATCCGCATGTGGCAGTCCATTTGAAATCTCTAAAAAGACTAATATTTAGGAACGAAGGGAGTAAAATGTAAGACATGCATGGTCCTCATTTCAATATTTAAAATGAACAGGAAACTGAAACATGAATATTAAGTCTAGTACTACATATATGCAAATGTTGTGTTTAGGCGGAGCTATGTAGATTGTCGGGGGTTAACCCCTCGACTTTAGATAAAATTGTGAAGCTCTATTTAGGATTGTTAAGATTGTATTATTTGAACATTATTATATTTTTCCCCACCCTCCCAAACACCGATTGGTTGTGCACCCCCCCTCCCCGGGAGAATATCATGTGCCCCCACACCTTAGATGCTATATGCTGATACGAGTTGCTTGGAGCTTGTATATCTGAGATATAGCAGCTCACAGGATGTCTTAATATTTTTACAGGAAACCTTAATGAGTTTGAGAATTGCACACAATTTGTACAAAAACTACTCAGATGCCCTTGGATCCCATATCCAACGACGTCGAAGCTCATATCACCGTAGCATCTAAGATGAAGGAGGACCTCATATTCTCCTGTATGTAAGAATATCATTTGCTACCACACCTTAGATGCTTTGGTGATACAAGCTCTTCGGAGTTGTTGGATTTGTGATCCAACAACTCCTCGGTGGTTCGAATGTTTTTTTGCAGAAAAGCCCCGAAAGAGTTCGGCCACTGCTTACAAGCACAAAGACTGCTCAGATGCCATTGGATCTCAGATCGAACGGCCTCGAAGCTCGTATCACCATAGCATCCAAGCTGCGAGAGCACCTGATGTTTTATCGCACAGGAGAATATGAGGTGCTCCCGCACCGTAGATTCTATGGTGATCCGAGTTCCCGGAGATCTAACGGCTCACAATAGGAGGTTTGAATGTTTTTGCAATATACGCTTGAGAGAGTTTGGGAATTGCACAGAAAGTACAAGTACTACGCATGTGGCATCTGATCACAGATCATATCAACTAGATGCTCGTATCACCATTGCGGCTAATTAAGCTACGGGGAGCACCTAATATGAGCAACGGGGAGCCGTTGGATCCAAGATGCAGCGGCACACACGAGGCCTGAATGTTTTATTTGCAAAAAAAACCTTGAAGAGTTTGGAAATTGCACATAATTACAAAGACTACTTCCAAGCCATTGGATCTCAGTTCCAACGACATAAAAACTCGTATCACCATAGCATCTAAGTTGCGGGGTGGATGTGATATTCTATGCCGCTGTCATTTTTGTTCCTAAACTTGCAAAAATACGTGTAACTCGTGCTGTTACTTGTCTAACCGCGCAAAGTTTTTGTTCAAAAAACCATCCTACACTGAAATATCGGAACAACACACTGGGTCCCACTTGTCATTGATCAAATTTGGACCTAGAACTAACAAATCCGAAAGACAAGATTTGAACTAGCAACCTGGACTACAAAGCGTAAGTCGATAGCCTGAAACAACAACGGTTGTTTGCTTTGTCCCATAACTTGATTTTATACAGTATTACGTTGAGTAGAGTAGAGGGAGTGGCTTGTCAACACGTGCATGACCGTTGACTCACTTACTGGTGGGTCCCAGGTCTGCGATCTCTCTCTCCTCTCCATCGTCTAACCTTTAGATGCAGGGGCACACACGAAGAGCGGCGCTAGCTTGCCGTGGTGTTATTATAACTAAAAAAGCTTGGAAAATAGAAGAATCGCCTAGAACAAGACACGTTGTGGCTAGTCGAGACGGAGCTAACCACACCTATCCTCCGTGCCACGTTAGCATGATGAAGCTGTGTGGCTAGTGGGGTGTTTTCGACCGACTGGCTGGGTCCCGAGGTCGAACCATCACTACTGCAGGATGTTGCTAACGTGACACTACGATCAGAGACCGTTCGAGAAACTGTGTGCGATGCCATAATCGCAAACGGTGCTGTATGAAAACTGCCAGAAATGTGTAAAACGTTTGCGATGACGGATGCATCAAACACGGTTCAGGTTTTAGTTGTGTGTGCGATGAAGGGCATACGGTTCAGTTCAATGAACTGTTTGCGATGAGGAGGAACAAAAGAAACGGGCGGCCAGATGGAGGCATGTGCGATACACAACATACGGGTCACTCGGATGAACTGTTTGTGATTAGGCAACACAAAAGAAACGGCCAGCCAGATCAAAGGTGTGTGCGATATACGGCATGCGGTTCACTCGGATGAACTATTTGCGTTGAGACATGAGAACAGAAACGATTCAACTTAACAAGATGTGTGTGATACACGGCAAACATGTCTATAATCAGAAATGTGTCTAAAGACCGATAAGAACACAGACGGTTGCTGCTAATAAGACGTGTGTGTTGTGCGATGGGATTGCATACAGAACAACAACATATACACACACACACACACACACACACACACACTTATAAGGACATGCTTGCATAACCAAATTAAACATCCACTTACATAGGTGGCTAATACAACCATGGCATTTGCACACACCAAAGTAAACTATTACATGCATAATTACATAGGTGGCTACTACACACATGACATTTCCACACACATCAATAAAGTAAACTATATATTACATGCATGATTAACTAGCATAAACGATCATCTCATCATCATCTACTTCTAGTGACGCTTGCTCTTCTTGTGGCTCGATTCGGGCTCGTCGATTTCGGTAACGAGGCACTTCCTCATGTCAACGATCCGCCTGTGCATGTCGTAGCATGTGTACACGCTCTTGGCCGCGAACCTGAGGTGAGGTTCATCCAGTTGCCGCATCCAGGCCTTGTGCCAGGATACGAGACTTGTTCTCTGGGCATCCTGCTTCATCTTTTCATAGTAGGGGTCAACGATGGCCGAGGCGAGTTTGACCAGGGAGTCCTGCTTCGTGCTGCCCCAGACCCTGTAGTGGTCACGGATTTCGACAAGGTTCTTGCAGGCCAAGCCCGTAACACTGAGCGCTTTTACATCATCTTTGGTATCCACCGTGGCGAACTTGTAGTCGGTGCTGTTGACAAACCTGTTGAAACGGTCGCAAGGCTCTGTGGCCATGCAGTAGTGGTAGATGAGGATATGATGGCGCACGCACAACTGGGCGACGGCAACCTTCTGATCTAAGCCGGGACGACCGGCGACATACTGGAGGTCGATGCCGACCACCTTGTACTTGTCTCCAGCAAGCAACTGCTCAACGCTGTTGATGTAGTCGTCCACCACGGCCGGGTCGATGGTGTACACCACCGACAGATCCGTCTCCTCTCCCTCGCGTGGGTCTCCACTCTATGCTCGCCGAACTCCATTGGAGCGCCGCCGGACATCCTCTCTCTATGTGTCTTCAAGGGTGTGCTTGTTGTGTTGTGGGGCGTGATCGAAAGGTTGAAGAGACTAAGGTTATAATGGCCGCGGGAATTAATGGGGAAGCCGGACGGCCAGGAATATCGGCAGGCCCTGATGGCAGTTCTAATTTGCAGCGCGTAACTCCATCATGCCGCACATAACTGCATCACGTGGCAACGCGCACGGCACAACCGCATGCATATGGGCCCCCCAACGTGATCGTGCGCACGCCCAACCGCTGGCAGAGCGTGCGCGGAGGGACGCGAGCAGAGCGCTTCGTGGTCGCCTCAAGGGAAATCTGTCCACAAGCCGAGCGCGCCAACGGATGCGACCGAGCGCGGCGTGGCGCCTAACGGCGAGCACAGCGCGCTGTGGCACCTAAGGGCGAGCACAGCGCGCTGCGGCGCCTAACGGCAAGCAGAGCTTGCCAAGGGACGCGAGCAGAGGACGACACAGTGATACGTGGCAAATAAGACGAACTGCGCGAGCGATGTCGGAGATATCAAGCACGAATCAGATTAGAGTTGCGTGTGCGACATGTGGCAGACAGTTGATCCATCAGAGCTGTTTGTGATGGAATAACCCGTGTGTGTTGCGGGCAAACACTTGATGGTGTATAACCTTAAATTTAACAAAAAAAGTGTTAATGCATGTTACAAAAATTGTATAGCTGGAAACTATGTTCAAATACGACTCCAATGATATAGTCTATGGCGACATGCATTCGTATTTTATTAGTTAATAAATCCTACTTATAAACCAGGAGGGGGTATAGTAGGTAATTAAATCACAAACGTTTTTTTTATTAACTCTATGTGTACGTGTCCTCTCGTCCTCCTCTCGCACATCTTGTCACCCCGCTTCCGGAGACAGCTTACAGCGCAAGCTTGGGTAGCGCGCGGGGGCGTTCTTTTGGCCAGACGGTGGCGCTAATGAATCGTTGGTGAGCCTGTTCCCATGCAACCTCGCAGGTTCCCGCACAAGCTTCCCGCCCGACTCGGTGAAATCCCCCAAAATCCCAATGCTTACCGGCCTGCTATAAAAACTCTCACGGCCGGCGAGTCCTGCGTCGCATTTTCCCCTCCCTCCCTGTAGCTTATCTCGTCTGCTTCTTCCACAATCGCCAATGGCACCGGTCCGTCGTCATCGCTCAGCCACTCCGCCGTCATCAGAGGACAGCTCCAGCTGGGAGGCTACACCGTGGCAGCGGCGCAGTCCCCGCCGTAGTGTAGTGCGCGTGGCATCCCTGTTGGGTGTGCATGGAACACCCACCACATGCTCCGCCGCCGCTGCCCATCAGCTGTTGCCGGTCGCCATTGCCGCCACACCACCTTCGAAAGCCAGGGCCATCTCCTGCTCCGCCGCCGCGGCCCGAAGGCGGGAGGTGGCCGTCGTGGCCGCCACCCCACTGCCGGCCACCGTGGCCATCACCCGCTCCGCCACCGCGGCCCGAAGGCGGGAGGTGGTGGTCGTGGCCGCCACCCCATCGTCGGCCGCCGTGGCTGCCAGCCAACCGTCGACCGCCGGGATCATCAACCGCTCCACCACCACCGCCCGAAGGAGGGGGGCGGAGGTGGAGGCCCGCACGTGCATCAGCAACCTTGCGCGCTACATCGAGTTACTGCGGGAAGTGGAGGAGTGCCTCGTCGAGCATGCAAAGAGCCTTACCGCAGCCATGGCCGCAGCACACGCTGACGCAGAGGCGAGGAATCAGGAGATCTACGAGCAGTCCGGCCGCTTCGAGAGGGATCGTCTGGAGCGGGAGTGGGCGTTCGAGCTGGCGAGCGTCGCTGAACGTGCAGCAGCGGAAGGCACCGTATTGCATTTGTCCAGCTCGTCGGTAGGCTCCTCCTCCTCCTCTGCCTCTTACTGAGCACGCTCGGCAGAGGAGAGGCTGCCGGAAGTAGCACAAAGCTCCTCCGTGGTAGTAGTAGTATTTAGGGGCTATTTTTTCAGTTCATCTGACTATAGATGTGTGGTCGAACTATACAACATACTTAAAATTAGCTAGTATATATAGTTGAACTATCTATTTTAGTATGTGGTTGGCAACAATTGGGGAGAAGTTTGGTCGGTTCAGCTGTCGAGTTGAACTGTTTGTATAAATTAAGAACGACTGCTTAATCTATGAATGAAATCTATGCTTAATTACTGAATTTTAGTTGCAAAAATTACATAGTGCTAATGATTTCTAGCTGCATATTTTGACAAATCGCGGTGTTACAAGGATTGACAAATGGCAACGTTACTAGATCAACAAATGTAAATCTTTCCAGTTTGACAAATGGCAACATACCCAATATGACAGATGCAAATCTTACCAAATTGTTTGTACGTGGTTGCACACGGGTCATCCAGAACAACCGTTTGCGTTGAAGGGATGCACAAATGCTGCGCTGCTATCACTTTGCATACGGGTGTTCTATCTAAATCGTTTGCGATCAAGAGCTGCAGAAATCCTGCTCGGCACATTTTCTCTTGGCTTCCTGGGGGTTTGCATACGGGTGTTCTAACTAAAATATTTGCGATGTCTTTTATATTTAAAAAGCGAATTAAACTGCAGCTTGGGCGCCATTAATGGAGAGGACGCGAGCAAGGCAGGCGGCCATGGAAATCAAAGGGCTCGCTTCCCAGTGAGCCTGCGCAGCGTACAGCTCGCATGCTTCCCGGTGAGCCTGTGCACTCGAGGACAACTTGCACGCCTCTCGGTCAGCCTGCGCACTGGACGGTGCACGCACGCCTCCCGTTCAGTCGAGGTTAAGCAGCTGTCCGCACGGCACCTCCAACATCTATTAAAACAAGGACACGTGGCGTCACATGAATGGTTAACAGAATTTTGGATTCACTAGAATTTAAAAACCAGGCATCTCAATGTTTTGCCGGCAATCAACGGTGCCCCGGTGTTTGAAATTCATGCCCATTTCTTGCATGGGACCTAAGCATGCACCCAAGGACACAGATTTGATTTTTCAACCAATTTATATGCACTGGAGCATGTGCATGTAGTTCAAATTTGAATTATGCACATAAAATGCATTGAAAACTCAGTTAATGCATAAAAATGTCCAAACGAACTCCGAAAAATCACAAAATTCACACAA
This sequence comes from Aegilops tauschii subsp. strangulata, assembly GCF_002575655.3. NCBI lineage: Eukaryota > Viridiplantae > Streptophyta > Magnoliopsida > Poales > Poaceae > Aegilops > Aegilops tauschii. The sequence continues at coordinate 104,342,330 of NC_053038.3, read as the reverse complement.
CACTCCTATTGTTCTATGTTGACACGAGAAAAAAATTTGAAAGCAATAAGAGGCAATGGATATCGTTTCGTCCCCAAAGGTGGGACATTCCCTACCGAAAACCATCATGCTTGTTGTGAGAAGCTCCGGTTTGTGAGAAGCATATACCCAAACATGCCCCAAATGGGACAAAATTTGTACCACGGCATGTTGATGCCACTCCATGATAGCATGCCAAGTTTCATGAATTTCAGACGAGTTTTGGATTTACTAGAATTTAAAAACCAGGCATCTCAATGTTTTGCCGGCAATCAACAGTGCCCCGGTGTTTGAAATTCATTCCCATTTCTTGCATGGGACCTAAGCATGCACCCAAGGACACATATTTGATTTTTCAACCAATTTATATGCACTGGAGCATGCGCATGTAATTCAAATTTGAATTATGCACATAAAATGCATTGAAAACTCAGTTAATGCATAAAAGTGTCCAAATGAACCCCCAAAAATCACAAAAATTCACACAACACTCCTGTTGTTCTATGTTGACACAAGAAAAAAATTTGAAAGCAATAAGAGGCAATGGATATCGTTTTGTCCCCAAAGGTGGGACGTTCCCTTCCGAAAACCATCATGCTTGTTGTCAGAAGCTTCGGTTTGTGAGAAGCATATACCCAAACCTACCCCAAATGGGACAAAATTTGTACCATGACATGTTGATGCCGCTCCATGATAGCATGCCAAGTTTCATGAATTTCAGGCAAGTTTTGGATTTACTAGAATTTAAAAACCAGGCATCTCAATGTTTTGCCGGCAATTAACGGTGCCTCGGTGTTTGAAATTCATGCCCATTTCTTGCATGGGACCTAAGCATGCACCCAAGGACACAGATTTTATTTTTCAACCAATTTATATGGACTGGAGCATGTGCATGTAGTTCAAATTTGAATTATGCACACAAATGCATTGAAAACTTAGTTAATGCATAAAAATATCCAAACGAACCCTGAAAAATCACAAAAATTCACACAACACTCCTGTTGTTCTATGTTGACACAAGAAAAAAATTGAAAGCAATAATAGGCAATGGATATCATTTCGTCCCCAAAGGTGGGATGCTCCCTACCGAAAACCATCATGCTTGTTGTGACAAGCTCCGGTTTGTGAGAAGCATATACCCAAACCTACCCCAAATGGGACAAAATTTGTACCACGGCATGTTGATGCAGCTCCATGATAGCATGCCAAGTTTCATGAATTTCATACGAGTTTTTGATTTAGTAGAATTTAAAAACCAGGCATCACAATGTTTTGCCGACAATCAATGGTGCCCCGGTGTTCGAAATTCATTCCCATATCTTGCATGGGACCTAAGCACACACCCGAGGACATAGATCTGATTTTTCAACCAGTTTATATGCAATGGAGCATGTGCATGTAGTTCAAATTTGAATTATGCACATAAATGCATTGAAAACTCAGTTAATGCATAAATTCACACAACACTCCTGTTGTTCTATGTTGACACGAGAAAAAAATGAAAGCAATAAGAGGCAATGGGTTTCGTCCCCAAAGGTGGGATGTTCCATATCGAAAACCGTCATGCTTGTTGTGAGAAGCTCCGGTTTGTGAGAAGCATATACCCAAACCTGCCCCAAATGGGACAAAAAATTTACCACGGCATGTTGATGCCGCTCCATGATAGCATGCCAAGTTTCATGAATTTCAGATGAGTTTTTGATTTACTAGAATTTAAAAACCAGGCATCTCAATGTTTTGCCGGCAATCAACAGTGCCCTGGTATTTCAAATTCATTCCCATTTCTTGCATGGGACCTAAGCATGCACACAAGGACACAGATTTGATTTTTCAACCAATTAATATGCACTGGAGCATGTGCATGTAGTTCAAATTTGAATTATGCACATAAATGCATTGAAAACTCAGTTAATGCATAAAAATGTCCAAACGAACCCCAAAAATCACAAAAATTCGCACAACACTCCTGTTGTTCTACGTTGCCACTCGAAAAAATTTGAAAGCAATAAGAGGCAACATATATCGTTTTGTCCCCAAAGGTGGCACGTTCCCTACCAAAACCATCACGCTTGTTGTGAGAAGCTCTGGTTTGTGAGAAGCTTATACCCAAACCTGCCCCAAATGGGACAAAATTTGTACCACGACATGTTGATGCCGCTACATGATAGCATGCCAAGTTTCATGAATTTCATACGAGTTTTGGATTTACTAGAATTTAAAAACCAGGCATCTCAATGTTTGCGGCCAAGTGACGGTGGCAGGGTGTTTGAAATTCATTCCCATTTCTTGCATGGAACCTACGCATGCAACCAAGGACACATATTTGATTTTCTCAATAAGTTTATATGCACTGGAGCATGTGCATGTAGTTCAAATTTTAATTATGCGCATAAAATGCCTGGAAAACCCAGTTAATGTATAAAAATGTACAAACGAACCCTGAATCATTCCAATTTTTTTGATGACACACGTATAGTTGCATGTTCACTGCAGATATAAGTTCTAACAATTCAAACACCATCCTTTGCAGCTGTGACCCCATTACATAATTCAAATGATCAAGACGATAAATCAAGTAGATCGCACACAGTTTATTATCACCAACCGTGTGAGATGCAGCACAAAATATCTTGGAGCACCGTCGGTGTATAGTATGCCCATGGCCGGCGTGTCAAGCACACTAGCTCACTCCCCAAATATCATTTCACTGTTCATTCGTCGCCGGTGAAAGATGAGGACGTGGACCCACATCGTGAGGGCAACTTCGGCGGCCCACTCCGGCGAGAGTGCGGCCGCAGCCGCCAGGCGCGTGCTAACAAGCTTCATGAGGGCGACCGCAATCTGCGTCCGGGTGGCCAAGGCAGCCCAAACGGCCGTTGTTGCTTCTCAGGCGGCGGCAGCAGCATCGGCCTCGGGGATAGCAACTAGCGAGAGCGGCACAACAGTTGTCCGTTCCGCAGCGGCGGGCTTAGCCTTGCTGGAGGCCGCCCACTACCATGTCGAGGCCGTCCACGCCCAGCTCGTGGCGGTCACCACACAAATCGAATGAAGCTTCTCCGACAACGGTCGGCAACCCACGGCCAAAGAGCTGGCAATCACCGAGAGAGTTCGAGCAGCCGTCCGTTCCTACGCGGCATACCTTGCCACGACGGAGCCCGCCAAAGCCCAGATGGCGTCCACTCACGCCCAGCTCGTGGCGGCCTTTTACAAAGAGATGGCGGACGCGGATGGCGAGATGCTTGCCCCTTCCCCAGGAGACCGTCGGGCGCGAGCTGGACATGGAGGCGGCGGCGGAGATCGACGAGCACCAGCCGTAGTTGTACTCTTTGTTTTTTTTAATTAGGAGCGCCGGTCTTTAATTTGTTAGAGTAATGTTTAGGTCAGCTAGCTTTGTTTAATTGCTGAACTTGCTCGATTAAGAAGTTAGTCTCCTTTGTGTACCCAAATTATGCAATGAAGTGGATGACCACTGTAACCAGGGAAATTCGAACCAAATTTTTTTGAGTTCAAACTCAACACACACGCGTTTAGCTATCTGAATCGTTTGTGATGTTCACATATCATACACAGTTCTGAATAAGGGACCTTGTCCGATGACACTATGCGCGCCAGTTTTTTGGCTGAAGTGATTCCAAATTTTCGGCATCCGTGGAAATATCTACCTCCCCGCCCCCTCCCCCTTACCAAAAGCGACATTTCCCCTCTTTCCGCCTTCCTTTCCAAGTTGAAACCTTCACTCCTTGCTTGCAGCGCCGCCGCCTCCTCGCTGGTGACCCTCCTTCACGCTCCTCGGCCTCGCCTATCCAGGCAGGTAATCCACACCCGACCCCCATCGTCCTCCACCTTCCACATCCCACATGCCCCTACCGCCGGCGTGAGCGCGGCACCTTCCATCCAAATCACCGACCCCTCCACCAAATAAGCGCTGGCCTAAGCCATCGTGCACGCAGTATAGCCAGGACCTCAAGGAGCATTTCGCAGTGGAGAAGCAAATCGCGGCCACACGCGCGGATGAGGTCGCGATGGCTGCCATTCGTGCCGACCCCAGATCTTGAAGGAGCACCTTGCCATTTGCTAGCTACGCCGGTTATGCATGCTCAGTTTACCCAAGGCGTGTGCTGCTCCTGCCTTTCCTTCACAAATTCTAGTGAATTGTGCTATCTAATTTTACCATGCAATCTGTTGCTCTAGTGTATATGTTCTTTATGCCGTGCAGTGTGGTGCTCACTTATTAACTGTTTTGTTAGTTAGTTGTCATCTTCAGTTAACTGTTTGGTTCAATTCTGCAAATGTGATGTTCAATTCTTCAGGCTGCAATTTTGTATTGTTTTCCATGTGAGAAATAAATCGAATTTATCTTTACAAAATTGTGGGTGCATTCTGTTATTGTATACCATGTGAGGAATAAATTGAATTTGGCTGTAGTAAATACATGAGAAACAAATACAATTGCTACAATTGGCTGTAGTTAATTGTTTGGTTAACTGTCTGATCTTCTATTAGGAGTATGTTATATTGTGCAATGTGGTGCTCAGTTAATGTTTGGTTCATTTGTTGTGGTGTTTAGTTAAGTGCTTGGTTCAATTCTGCAATGCGATGTCCAATTGTCGTGCGTAGAATTTTGTATTGTTGTGCATGTGAGGAATAAATCGAATTTGTCTGCACTTAATACATGAGAAACATATAAGTGCTATATTTCCTAGTTCTTAATCATGCTTGGTTTGGATAAATGGGTTTTCCCTGTGGCTTGAATTAATCTGATGAATCTGCAATGTGATTATTATTCATCAACATATTTTACTGATAGCATGCGAACCCTTACTTAACCTGATGACTAACTACCTTATATGTGTTGCAGGGAAACAATGGGAAGCACTGAGGTTTACAATTGAGGCTAGCACATGCATGGTCCGTTGTCTAATAGCACATTATTGTGCAATTGCAGGAAACCATTCTAATATTTAGGTTTTTAATAATTTGGTCTTGCACATGTAGGTCCTGCTGTCAGTGGTTTTGACCCACCGCTCGACCCTTTTTGCATATGGGGAAATGAGTTGTCCATGAATAACAGTCAAGTCAAGAAACTCAGAAAGATTGTTAGGATAAAGAAATTAGCGACAAAAAACAACAAGATCTTTGTCTGCACAATGAAGAAGACATCAGTTCACTACAGGATGGTACTAACTATTATACCTTGCCTTTTTTATTCCTTTGCCCCATTTCCAATATAGAGAAGATATTTATGCACATCCTTATTTTCAGGCCTTTCCAAAGTAGTTCACTGATGATTACCTCTCAAACCACCTGTATGGTCAGGAGGCGAGGAAGGTATTCATACAACACCCACATTTCAATATTGAAGTGTTCCTGAAGAGGACGAAGGATGTATGGTCAATCATCCACAGGCACTGGCCTAAAGTTACAAAGACCTTCAACATCAATGAAGGCTCAATATTCGCCTTCTGCTTCAGCAGTTTCCAGATGAGATACATCTGTCTATGTACCATCTATGATGCTAATTTCAAAAGGTTATAGATGTTGCTTGTGAAACTTGGTCCTGGTGTAGTTGTGTAAAGGGGTAGCTGAGTGCTGAAGCTATATGATGTTGTACTCTGATGTATTTTAATTATGAAAATGAAATATATTGTGTGCTTAATGAAGTGTCAATTAGATTAATAAATGGACTATGAATAATCGGATAATTAGCCTGCTAGTGGCGAATTAGCCTGCTATTGCGTTTTGCTATTGCAAATGGTTGTTAAAAAAATACCATGGGCGATGACCTCAGGCAACGCACACAGTTTCTAGGAATAAACCGTGTTGAATCAATGAACAATCACACACGACTTTCTCTTGAAAACTGTTTGCGTTAGGCCACCTTGCGCAAATGTTTACCACATGAAAATTGTGTGTGATGGACAGCATTTGCCACACGGTTTCTTCCACGGACCGTGTGTGATATATTCTATAACGCAAGCGATTTAACGGAAAAAATTGTGTGTGATGTACCTATGAACAGAAATGTTTTCCTTCGAGCGACTGTGGGGGATGTACAAACGAACAGAAACATTTAGCGGGGACTGACTGTGTGGGATGTACTTGCGACCGGAAACAATTTCGCCGTATAATTGTATTTTTTTAGCTCTACTGTATGTATTTCCGTATTTGAGCGCTCGCTGGTCGCACACGACCTCATTTTGCCGAACGTGTGTGCCAGGAGGGCATATCCCTGACGGTTTCTGGGTCATGTGGGAAGGACCCCCCTATCGCCCACACTCACTTGGCGATGGTTCCAGATGCCATCGCGGAAAGGGGTTTTAAACCGTTTGTTTAGGAGCTTGCTGTACTAGTGTATAGGCAGCACGTCTGATACCGTATATTTTTACACGCACATTTTTCCTCCGTGCCGAGACGTGGCACACCCTACCGCGCGGTTTCGGGGTCCTCCCGGGTGGTGCATGCATATATTCTTCCTTGTTGAGACGTGGGACGCCCTACCACGCGTTTTCTGGGTCCTCCTCGGTTGTAGCGCTGATGTCTACTACACAACCTTCTCCTTTTAGACGTTGTTGGGCCTCCAAGTGCAGAGGTTTGTAGGACAATAGAAAATTTCCCTCAAGTGGATGACCTAAGGTTTATCAATCCATGGGAGGCGTAGGATGAAGATGGTTTCTCTCAAACAACCCTGCAACCAAATAGCAAAGAGTCTCTTGTGTCCCCAACACACCCAATACAATGGTAAATTTTATAGGTGCACTAGTTCGGCGAAGAGATGGTGATACAAGTGCAATATGGATGGTAGATATGGGTATTTCTAATCTGAAAATATAAAAACAGCAAGGTAGCAAGCGATAAAAGTGAGCAGAGACGGTATTGCAATGCTAGGAAACAAGGCCTAGGGTACATACTTTCACTAGTGCAAGTTCTCCCAACAATGATAACATAATTAGATCATATAACAATCCCTCAACATGCAACAAAGAGTCACTCCAAAGTCACTAATAGCGGAGAACAAACAAAGAGATTATTGTAGGGTACGAAACCACCTCAAAGTTATTCTTTCCGATCAATCCATTGGGCTATTCCTATAAGTGTCACAAACAGCCCTAGAGTTCGTAGTAAAATAACGCCTTAAGACACACATCAACCAAAACCCTAATGTCACCTAGATACTCCAATGTCACCACAAGTATCCGTGGGTATGATTATACGGTATGCATCACACAATCTCAGATTCATCTATTCAAACAACCACAAAGTACTTCAAAGAGTGCCCCAAAGTTTCTACCGGAGAGTCAAGACGAAAACGTGTGCCAACCCCTATGCATAAGTTCACAAGGTCACTAAAACCCGCAAGTTGATCACCAAAACATACATCAAGTAGATCACGTGAATATCCCATTGTCACCACAGATAATCACATGCAAGACATACATCAAGTGTTCTCAAATCCTTAAAGACTCAATCCGATAAGATAACTTCAAAGGGAAAACTCAATCCATTACAAGAGAGTAGAGGGGGAGAAATATCATAAGATCCAACTATAATAGCAAAGCTCGCGGTACATCAAGATCGTGCCAAATCAAGAACACGAGAGAGAGAGAGAGATCAAACACATTGCTACTGGTACATACCCTCAGCCCCGAGGGTGAACTACTCCCTCCTCGTCATGGAGAGCGCCGGGATGATGAAGATGGCCACCGGTGATGGATCCCCCTCCGGCAGTGTTCCAGAACAGGGTCCTGTTGGCGTTATGGGAACGGGGGTCCCCAGAATTGCCTGCCTGTGGCCCACGGCGTGGCTAAGTCAGCGGGCCATACGGCCCATCTTCATCAACAAGACATCCGGACGACGCAAGACCTCCTCGGGAGTGGCCTAGGCAGGCTCACGAGGAGCGGCGATATCAAGGCGGGGCAAACCTCACGAGGCTCTCGTGACGTGAGCCATGACGATCGAGACCAGGCGGGTGCTGATACGTCTCCAATGTATCTATAATTTTTTATTGTTCCATGCTATATTATATTCTGTTTTGGACATTATTGGGCTTTATTATAAACTTTTATATTATTTTTGGGACTAACCTATTAACCGGAGGCCCAACCCAGAATTGCTGTTTTTTGCCTATTTCAGAGTTTCGCAGAAAAAGAATATCAAACGGAGTCCAAACGGAATGAAACCTTCGGGAACGTGATTTTCGGAACGAACGTAATCCAGAGGACTTGGACCCTACGTCAAGAAATCAACCAGGAGGGCACGAGGTACGAGGGCGCGCCTACCCCCCTCGGCGCGCCCTCCACCCTCGTCGGCCCCCTGTTGCTCCACCGACGTACTCCTTCCTCCTATATATACCTATGTACCCCCAAACTACCAGATACGGAGCCAAAAACCTAATTCCACCGCCGCAACCTTCTGTACCCATGAGATCCCATCTTGGGGCCTGTTCCGGAGCTCCGCCGGAGGGGGCATCGATCACGGAGGGCTTCTACATCAACACCATAGCCTCTCCGATGATGTGTGAGTAGTTTACCTCAGACCTTCGGGTCCATAGTTATTAGCTAGATGGCTTCTTCTCTCTTTTTGGATCTCAATACAATGTTCTCCCCCTCTCTTGTGGAGATCTATTCGATGTAATCTTCTTTTGCGGTGTGTTTGTTGAGACCGATGAATTGTGGGTTTATGATCAAGTTTATCTATGAACAATATTTGAATCTTCTCTGAATTCTTTTATGTATGATTGGTTATCTTTGCAAGTCTCTTCGAATTATCAGTTTGGTTTGGCCTACTAGATTGATCTTTCTTGCAATGGGAGAAGTGCTTAGCTTTGGGTTCAATCTTGCGGTGTCCGTTCCCAGTGACAATAGGGGCAGCAAGGCACGTATTGTATTGTTGCCATCGAGGATAACAAGATGGGGTTTATATCATATTGCATGAGTTTATCCCTCTACATCATGTCATCTTGCTTAAAGCGTTACTCTGTTCTTATGAACTTAATACTCTAGATGCATGCTGGATAGCGGTCGATGTGTGGAGTAATAGTACTAGATGCAGGCAGGAGTCGGTCTACTTGTCTCGGACGTGATGCCTATATACATGATCATACCTAGATATTCTCATAACTATGCTCAATTATGTCAATTGCTCAACAGTAAATTGTTCACCCACCATAAATACTTATGCTCTTGAGAGAAGCCACTAGTGAAACCTATGGCCCCGGGGTCTATTTTCCATCATATTAATCTTCCAATACTTAGCTATTTTTATTGCCTTTAATTTTACTTTGCATCTTTATCATAAAAATACCAAAAATATTATCTTATCATATGTATCAGATCTCACTCTAGTAAGTGACCGTGTTGGGATTGACAACCCCTTATCGCGTTGGTTGCGAGAATTTATTTGTTTGTATAGGTGCGAGGGACTCGTGCGTGGCCTCCTACTGGATTGATACCTTGGTTCTCAAAAACAAAGGGAAAGACTTACGCTATTTTGCTGCATCACCCTTTCCTCTTCAAGGGAAAACCAACGCAGTGCTCAAGAGGTAGCAAGAAGGATTTCTGGCGCCGTTGCCGGGGAGTCTACGCAAAAGTCAAGATACCAAGTACCCATCACAAACCCTTATCTCCCTCATTACATTATTTTCCATTTTCCTCTCATTTTCCTCTCCCCCACTTCACCCTTGCCGTTTTATTCGCCCTCTCTTTCCCGTTCGCCTCTTTACCGCTCGCTTGGTCATTATGGCTAGTCCTCTTTCTTCTCCGTTGTCTCCTAAGAATGAAGTTCTTAATTTTAAGCAAAGGGAGGGAGAAAATCTAAAAGACGCTTGGTATAGAATTTGCAATGCTCAAAATAGATCCACCAGGAAGCAATGCACTTCCGTTCTTCTCCGCAATTTTTATGTAGGCGTTACTCCTTGGTACAGATATATCCTTGATACCATTACCGGAGGGAATTTCTTGGGTAGCCATACTTTTGATTCTTATAATGCTATGATAGATTTGTTTGGCTCACCCCCTCTTTTGGTTAATGGAACTATGTTAACTTTGGAGCATGTAATGCAAAGACTTGAAATTATTGAAAATAAAGTTGCTACCGTAGAGTTAATTGAAAATTTGGATAAAAAGATTCACAACCAAATTACCCAATATGGATCTAAAGTAGGAGTCACTTTGAAAAATATTAAGGAGAAGGAACCCATAGTTAATGAGAAAATAAATCAGGATTCCACTAGAATCGATAAACTTGAAAATATCATTACCAACTTGGGAACCGCTTTTTCTTCCGTAAAGAATACTGCAAGTCCTCCAACTAAAATTGCCAAGCTTATGTATGTTCCTAAAAATAAGGGTGAATCCTCTAGTAAGGAAACTGCGGATCTCAAATCTATAAGTATTCATCCCAATCTTTTTGCTATTATTAAGGAACCATTTGCTACAAATGAATTTTTCGATCTTGTACCTAAAAGTTTGATAATTAATAAAAAGAAAGAAACTTCTAAGGATGATAGATGCCTCATTGAAGAATTGCCTACCAAAGATGGCAATACCTAGATCTATCCTTGCTATTATGCCTACCTAAGGGCGTTAAACGATAGCGCTTGTTGGGAGGCAACCCAATTTTATTGTTAGTTTTTTGCTTTTTGCTTCTGTTTAGGAATAAATCTTTGTTCTAGCCTCTGGTTAGATGTCTTTCTATCTTTTAATTAGTGTTTGTGTCAAGTTAAACCTATAGGATCTTCTTGGATGATAGTTATTTGATCTTGCTGTAAATTCCAGAAACTTTCTGTTCACGATTTTTTTTAAAATCACCAGAATGTGCTAAAATTTTGATTCCAATTTCTGATGATCAATAAACAAATTGTCTAGGTCTTCCTATTTTTGCTGAATTTTGGAGTTCCATAAGTCTGCGTTAGTTACAGATTACTACAGACTGTTCTGTTTTTGACAGATTCTGTTTTTCGTGTGTTGTTTGCTTATTTTGATGAATCTATGGCTAGTAAAAGAGTTTATAAACCATAGAGAAGTTGGAATACAGTAGGTTTAAAACCAATATAAATAAAGAATGGGTTCATTACAGTACCTTGAAGTGGTCTTTCGTTTTCTTTCGCTAACGGAGCTCACGAGATTTTCTGCTGAGTTTTGTGTTGTGAAGTTTTCAAGTTTTGGGTAAAAGATTTGATGGATTATGGAACAAGGAGTGGCAAGAACCTAAGCTTGGGGATTCCAATGGCACCCCCAAGATAATCTAAGGACACCTAAAAGCCAAAGCTTGGGGATGCCCCGGAAGGCATCCCCTCTTTCGTCTACTTCCATCGGTAACTTTACTTGGAGCTATATTTTTATTCACCACATGATATGTGTTTTGCTTGGAGCGTCTTGTATGATTTGAGTCTTTATTTTTTAGTTTACCACAATCATCTTTGCTGTACACACCTTTTGAGAGAGACCCACATGATTCGGAAATAATTAGAATACTCTATGTGCTTCACTTATATCTTTTGAGTTATATAGTTTTTGCTCTAGTACTTCACTTATATCTTTTAGAGCGCGGTGGTGGATTTGTTTTATAGAAACTATTATTCTCTCATGCTTCACTTAGATTATTTTGAGAGCCTTAAACAGCATGGTAATTTGCTTAAATAATCCTAATAGGCTAGGTATTCAAGACTGGTAAAAACTTTCTTATGAGTGCATTGAATACTAAGAGAAGTTTGATGCTTGATGATTGTTTTGAGACATGGAGAAAGTGATATCAAAGTTGTGCTAGTTGAGTAGTTGTGAATTTGAGAAATACTTGTGTTGAAGCTTGCAAGTCGCGTAGCATGCACGTATGGTAAAAGTTATGTAACAAATTTGAAACATGAGGTGTTCTTTGAGTGTCTTCCTTATGAGTGGCGGTCGGGGACGAGCGATGGTCTTTTCCTACCAATCTATCCCCTAGGAGCATGCGCGTAGTGCTTGGTTTTTGAAGACTTGTAGATTTTTGATATAAGTATGTGAGTTCTTTATGACTAATGTTGAGTCCATGGATTATACGCACTCTCACCTTTCCATCATTGCTAGCCTCTTCGGTACCGTGCATTTCCCTTTCTCACATTGAGAGTTGGTGCAAACTTCGCCGGTGCATCCAAACCCCGTGATATGATACGCTCTTTCACACGTAAACCTCCTTATATCTTCCTCAAAACAGCCACCATACCTACCTATTATGGCATTTCCATAGCCATTCCGAGATATATTGCCATGCAACTTTCCACCGCTCCGTTTATTATGACATGCTTCATCATTGTCGTATTGCCTTGCATGATCATGTAGTTGACATCGTATTTGTGGCAAAGCCACCATGCATAATTTTCATACATGTCACTCTTGATTCATTGCCCATCCCGGTACACTGCCGGAGGCACTCATATAGAGTCATATTTTGTTCTAGTATTGAGTTGTAATCTTTGAGTTGTAAATAAATAGAAGTGTGATGATCATCATTAATAGAGCATTGTCCCAATAATAATAAAAAGAGAAAGGCCAAAAAAGGAAGGCCCAAAAAAATTAAAAAAATTAAAAAGGGACAATGCTACTATCCTTTTTCCCCACTTGTGCTTCAAAGTAGCACGATGATCTTCATGATAGAGAGTCTCTTGTTTTGTCACTTTCATATACTAGTGGGAATTTTTCATTATAGAACTTGGCTTGTATATTCCAACAATGGGCCTCCTCAAGTGCCCTAGGTCTTCGTGAGCAAGCAAGTTGGATGCACACCCACTTAGTTTCTTTTGTTGAGCTTTCACATATTTATAGCTCTAGTGCATCCGTTGCATGGCAATCCGTACTCCTTGCATTAACATCAATCGATGGGCATCTCCATAGCTCATTGATTAGCCTCGTTGATGTGAGACTTTCTCCCTTTTTATCTTCTCCACATAACCCCCATCATTATATTCTATTCCACCCATAGTGCTATATCCATGGCTCACGCTCATGTATTGCGTGAAAGTTGAAAATGTTTGAGATTACTAAAGTATGAAACAATTGCTTGGCTTGTCATCGGGGTTGTGCATGATGAGAGCATTATTGTGTGACGAAAATGGAGCATGACTAAACTATATGATTTTGTAGGATGAACTTTCTTTGGCCATGCTATTTTGAGAAAACATAATTGCTTAGTTAGTATGCTTGAAGTATTATTATTTTTATGTCAATATTGAACTTTTATCTTGAACCTTTCGGATCTGAATATTCATACCACAATTAAGAAGAATTACATTGAAATTATGCCAAGTAGCATTCCACATCAAAAATTCTGTTTTTATCATTTACCTACTCAAGGACGAGCAGGAAATAAGCTTGGGGATGCTTGATACGTCTCCAACGTATCTATAATTTTTGATTGTTCCATGCTATATTATATTCTGTTTTGGAAATTATTGGGCTTTATTATACACTTTTATATTATTTTTGGGACTAACCTATTAACCGGAGGCCCAGCCCAGAATTGTTGTTTTTTGCCTATTTCAGAGTTTCGTAGAAAAAGAATATCAAACGGAGTCCAAACGGAATGAAACCTTCGGGAACGTGATTTTCGGAACGAACGTGATCCAGAGGACTTGGACCCTACGTCAAGACATCAACCAGGAGGGCACGAGGTAGGGGGCGCGCCTACCCCCCTGGGCGCGCCCTCCACCCTCGTGGGACCCCTGTTGCTCCACCGACGTACTCCTTCCTCCTATATAAAGCTATGTACCCCCAAACTCCCAGATACGGAGCCAAAAACCTAATTCCACCGCCGCAACCTTCTGTACCCATGAGATCCCATCTTGGGGCCTGTTCCGGAGCTCCGCCGGAGGGGGCATCGATCACGGAGGGCTTCTACATCAACACCATAGCCTCTCCGATGATGTGTGAGTAGTTTACCTCAGACCTTCGGGTACATAGTTATTAGCTAGATGGCTTCTTCTCTCTTTTTGGATCTCAAAACAATGTTCTCCCCCTCTCTTGTGGAGATCTATTCGATGTAATCTTCTTTTGCGGTGTGTTTGTTGAGACCGATGAATTGTGGGTTTATGATCAAGTTTATCTATGAACAATATTTGAATCTTCTCTGAATTCTTTTATGTATGATTGGTTATCTTTGCAAGTCTCTTCGAATTATAAGTTTGGTTTGGCCTACTAGATTGATCTTTCTTGCAATGGGAGAAGTGCTTAGCTTTGGGTTCAATCTTGCGGTGTCCGTTCCCAGTGACAGTAGGGGCAGCAAGGCACGTATTGTATTGTTGCCATCAAGGATAACAAGATGGGGTTTATATCATATTACATGAGTTTATCCCTCTACATCATGTCATCTTGCTTAAAGCGTTACTCTGTTCTTATGAACTTAATACTCTAGATGCATGCTGGATAGTGGTCAATGTGTGGAGTAATAGTAGTAGATGCAGGCAGGAGTCGGTCTACTTGTCTCGGACGTGATGCCTATATACATGATCATACCTAGATATTCTCATAACTATGCTCAATTCTGTCAATTGCTCAACAGTAATTTGTTCACCCACCATAAATACTTATGCTCTTGAGAGAAGCCACTAATGAAACCTATGGCCCCCGGGTCTATTTTCCATCATATTAATCTTCCAATACTTAGCTATTTTTATTGCCTTTTATTTTACTTTGCATCTTTATCATAAAAATACCAAAAATATTATCTTATCAGATATATCAGATCTCACTTTCGTAAGTGACCGCGTAGGGATTGACAACCCCTTATCGCGTTGGTTGCGAGGATTCATTTGTTTGTGTAGGTGCGAGGGACTCGTGCGTGGCCTCCTACTGGATTGATACCTTGGTTCTCAAAAACTGAGGGAAATACTTACGCTACTTTGCTGCATCACCCTTTCCTCTTCAAGGGAAAACCAACGCAGTGCTCAAGAGGTAGCAGGCGCCAGGCGAGCGCCAGCGCGCGCAGCGTCCTTGTTTCCTCTTTGGTGCTAAGGAGGCAAGAGCAGGCGAGGAGTACCGAGGCATCAGGCAAAGGTTGCCATACCGGTGCAACGAGACCAAGACCAGAAGGATGACAGGACGGAGGTCATCGTGGAGCCCAAGACGGCGTCACCACCAGAGCCTTTCGCAGGCGAAGACCACTTTTGTCAGGATAGCTTGTACTAGATGTCCCCCTTCAAATTTGCTCGCCGTTGTTGGCTCTCTTCCCGCTCAATATTTGGGGAGAGGACCAGGGCCTATATAAGTAGAACTAACCACCACAGTAGGGGCATCTCAGCTTGATCTGATCTGATCGAGAGCCTACCTTAGCCACAAGAACACCTCAACCTCAGGAGGCTGTTCTTCCCCTTGTACTGTTCATCATCAGCCCAAGAGGCAATCCACCACCACCACACTAGAGTAGGGGTATTACACCACAACGGTGGCCCGAACCAGTATAAATCTCGTGTCTTTCTGTGTTGCGAGTTCGCCGAGTTCGTCCGCGAGATCTTAGTGAGCTAGGGTGTGGATCGGTAGGAGGGAAAGACTTCCCGTGCACCCCAGAGTTCGAACCTTAAGGGTTTTGCCGGAACCTCACATCCGACATTTGGCGCGCCAGGTAGGGGGTGCGCCGTAGCTTCCCTTCCGTTGATTCGTCGTCCCGTCGCTCCGTCGTCTCCATGGCCGACGCTCGCCGTGCTCGAGCTGATCTTCGGGCTGCCCTCACCGCCCGCGTTGCTCAGACGGCTCCCGTCGTCGAGCCACCCCGTCGTTCTCCGTCTCCCACCGCCAACGCTGCCACCGGCCCGGCGGGGAACGAGCAACAAGCGTCCTCGCTGCATCCATCGGTGCGGCAGGATGGCCGCACCGCCACTCCATCGCTGACCCCGGCCGGTTCTTCGTCTCATGCACGCCGCGCTCCCATGGAGGCGCGGGCCGCGCTCCTCGCGGCGAACGAGCTCCTGCGCTACCGCCCAGTCGACGACCTCTACGAGGAGTGGCTCGACCGCGTCGCCGAGCTCGTCCGCGCCGCAGGGGGCTCCCCGGCGCCGTCCCTCTCTCTGCCTCACCCTCCGCCAGCCACTGGCGACGTGGCTCATGGTGCGCCTCCACCACCTTTGCCCCAAGACTGCGCCTTGGCGCCAAGGCGCGCGGCCCCACGGCGTGATCCGCCATGTCCGGTGCCCCCGCGCGAAGAGAGAAGCTGCCAAGAAATCCCTCGGCCGCGAGAAGCTGCACCTACGCTCCCCGCACCGCCTCGTCAAGACAGCGCGCTGCCTGCGGTGGCGCCGCGCGGACCTCATCAAGACCAAGCTCCACCTCCGAGGCGGGCCCCGGCAACCACGGCCGGCTGCCGCGCCTTCACCCCCGAGCTGCGTAGCGTCGCCTGGCCAGGCAAGTTCAAGCCGGATCTGCCTCCCCACTAAGACGGCACCTTCGATCCCGCGGAGTTCCTGCAGCTCTACGAGCTGAGCATCGAAGCGGCCAACGGCGATGAGAAGGTCATGGCGAACTGGTTCCCTATGGCTCTCAAGGATGGTGCCCGCTTCTGGCTCCTGAACCTATAGCATGGCTGGATCTCCTCCTGGGATGAGATGCGCGACCGCTTCGTCGCCAACTTCCAGGGCACCCGCGACCGCCCGCCGGCCGCAGGTGACCTGCGCCGCATCAAGCAACAGCCAGGGGAGACCCTCTAGAAGTACATCCAGCGCTTCAACAACACTTGCCTCAAGATCCCCAAGGTCATGAACGAGGCCATCATCTCCGTATTCTCAGACGGCGTCCGTGACGTCAAGATGAAGGAAGAGCTCGCTATCCATGAGGAGTTGTGCACATCTCAGGAGCTGTTCAACCTGGCGACCAAGTGCGCAAGAGCTGAGGAGGGTCACCTCTCCCTCATCAAGCTGCCAGCCGCGGGCACGGAGGAGAAGAAAGCCAAGGCCAAGGACGTGAAGCGCAAGGAAGCGGCAGTGCTCGCAGCGGAGCCCGACACCAAGCGGGCCAGAGATCAGCCCGAGTCATCCAAGAACAGCCGACCGTTCTGCGCCTTCCACAATCTGAACACCCAAAACACCAGTGACTGTCAAGAGCTCAGAGCCATCCGCGAAGGACGCTTCGGTCGACGCCCCGAGCGTAGCGACCGGGGCTACGGCCGTGGAGGAGGACGTGGAGGCGGACGCTGGGACGACCGTGGCCCGTGCCAGGAGTGGCGCGACAGGCCTCGTGAGGACCGCTGGCAGGACCATCCTCGCGAGGGCGCCTGGAGGGACCAGCCTCATGAGGATCGCCCCCAGGGCCGCGCCGGCCTTCCCCTGATGCCGCCACCAAGAAGGGACGACGATCACCACCAGGATGAGGGGGCTGGGGGCTTCTAGGAGCCGCGTGCAATTGCCTGCATCTTGGGCGGCGCGCAGGCCCCAGCCTCTCAACGCATCTTCAAACAGTTCGCTCGTGAAGTGAACGCGGTGCTCCCCAAGCTCGAGGCCACGCACCCACTCAGGTGGTCCCAATGCGCCATCACCTTCAACTCGGCAGATCAGCTCAAGTGCGCAGCCACCGCTGGCGCTCTCCCGATGCTTTGTTCACCAGTCATCAGCAATGTGCAAGTTACCAAGACCCTCATCGACGGCGGCGCAGGGCTCAACGTCCTATCCGTCGACACGTTCGACAACCTACAAGTGCCATATGAGCAGCTTCAACCTACCAAGCCTTTCTCAGGAGTGACCGACGGCTCCACCACACCGATAGGGTAGGTCCGCCTGCCTGTCACCTTCGGGGAGCGCAAGAACTACCGCACCGAGCTCATCGACTTCGATGTCGCGCACATCCGCTTGCCGTACAACGCCATCCTCGGGTATCCAGCCCTGGCCAAGTTCATGGCAGTCACCCATCATGGCTACAACGTCCTCAAGATGCCGGGAAGCGGCGGAATCATCACGGTCCCATGTGAAGAGAGAGATGCGATGTGCTCCCTCGAGCGCGCCTTCCAAGCTGCAGCAATCAATGACCCCGACCGCAAAAGCGAGGGCCCTCCTGAGGCCCTCCCCAAGAAGAAGAAGCAGCTGCGCCGAGCAGAATCTCAGGAGGGTGGCGACGCGGCTGGAGCCTCATCAGGATCAGCGCCCGCTTCAGGCGCGCCACCCTCCATCGCATAGGAAGGCGCGCCCAGTGCCCTCCTCAGGTAGGGCTCGGGGGCTCTCTTCTGGAGGGCCTCAGACCTTGCCAACCTCACGAGGGAGGCGCTTGGGCACCACTTGGAGGCGTGCTTCGCGGCACGTTTCTCTCAGGAGAACAAAAGCAAGGAGTGCCCACCACTCAGGAGTTCATCACCGAGACCACTCAGGAACTGCAAGACGCAAGAGCCATGTGCGGTGACAGCCGCTCACGAGGTGCAGCTCCCCATCCAGGCGAGGATGCTGGACTGCGTGTCTGCATCGACATCCCAGGGCTCAACAGGGCCGCATCTCAGGAGCGTTTCTGGCCTTCGCGTGTGGGCCGTTGCGAGGGCCCGCCACACAGCTACGTGCGCATGCCCTTCGGCTTCCCGAGCGTGGCGTCAGCCTATCAGCACAACATGCGGCGCTTCCTGGCGGCTCAGGAGGCTAGGTACCACACTGTCCTGGAAGAAATGGAGACGGTCTTCAAGGAACCTCCCGAGCCCCCAGAGCCTCCCGAGGCTCAGGGCCCCGGTGGCTCGTGAAGAGTCATTCCTTAGACGCACGCCTTCAGCTACACCAACTCTACTTCGTCTACATAACCAGGTGACATTTTCCAAGCTCGTTTAGTTGGGAGCGCCCCTCGGGCTGCATTATTCCCAGGCCGCATGGGTCCGTCCCTGTGGCATGTATCCCTTTTGCTTATGTCTTTAGCTTACCTTGCTGGGGGCGCCCCTCGGGTTGCATCATCCCCAAGCCGCTCGGGCCGGACCCAGTGGCATGTATCTTCCTGCATTTACCCAAGCTGATTTGCTTTCCATGCTTAACCTGCCTACGGTTATCACCTACTCGATCGCCACCCGCCATGGGTCCATTCATCCCGTGCAATTCGCTTGCGCGTTAAAACGGGGGCTCCTGAGCATCGCGACTCAGGAGCTCTTACTGGCTCTCCAGCCCTCACCCCTGGCCTTGACCACGGCATCGCGACCTGGCATACCAGCGGCGGCTGAGCTTGCTCGAGGGCCGGGACCTGAGGACGGGGAGTGCTTGCACCTAACCGCGTTGCAGGAACACACAACAACCAAGACTCAAGACCAGGCGCAACCCGCCTTGAGGTAGGGCCTCGTGAGTCCTGCGCTGGCTCACGAGTGCCCAGATACACCTCGCAGCCCTGCCGTGCAAGCCACGTGTCAGGGCGGGGCTGTACACGCCCCGGGGGCTCCTCCTGGAGGGGGCCCCCTCCCACGCACAAGTGGAAGCACCATGCTCTGCGCTGGCCGTCGACGCTGCCGAGGAGCGGCTATGCCAGTGCACAAGCGGAAGCACTATGCTCCTCGCTGGTGATAAACAACTAAGGGTGGCTTCACGGTCGTACCAACCTCAGGGAGCCCAGAGCTCAGCGTCTGGCCTCACTGCAACGCCTCCCCTCGGGAGAGCCGCGCGAGGGGGCTGCGCTCGGGTCACGCCCAAGCGCTCGCCACCCAACCAGGCCTCCCGGGCCTGGGGGCTGCTCTCGGGTCACGCCCAAGCGCACGCCGCCCAAACAGGCCTCCCGGACCTGGTCGTCGCACGCCCCTCCCGAGGCCTCGACGAGGGAAGGAATGGAGATTGTTTGCGCGTCAAGGGGGACTGTTGAGCATCGCGACTCAGGGGCCTAACTGGTCACGTAGCCCCTCACTCCTTGGTCCATCCTGGTCTCCGGTCGGGCCAATGGCAGTTGAGGTATGCGCGGGGCCGGGATCTGCCGACGTAGAACATCAACCTATCCTCGCGAACTCTTCCTATTGTTGGGGAACGCAGTAATTTCAAAAAAATTCTACGCACACGCAAGATCATGGTGATGTATAGCAACGAGAGGGGAGAGTGTTGTCCACGTACCCTCGTAGACCGATAGCGGAAGCGTTAACACAACGCGGTTGATGTAGTCGAACGTCTTCACGATCCGACCGATCAAGTACCGAACGCACGGCACCTCCGAGTTCAGCACACGTTCAGCTCGATGACGTCCCTCGAACTCCGATCCAGCCGAGTGTTGAGGGAGAGTTTCGTCAGCACGACGGCGTGGTGACGATGATGATGTTCTACCGACGCAGGGCTTCGCCTAAGCACCGCTACGATATTATCGAGGTGTAATATGGTGGACGAGGGCACCGCACACGGCTAAAAGATCGTTGATCAATTGTGTGTTGAGAGATGCCCCCCTGCCCCCGTATATAAAGGAGCAAGGGGGAGGCCGCCGGCCAAGGAGGTGTGGTGCGCCAGCAAGAGTCCTACTCCTACCAGGAGTAGGACTCCCCCCTTTCCATGTTGGACTAGGAGACGAAGGGGGAAGAGGTGGAGGGGAGGAAGGAAGGGGGGCGCCGCCCCCCTCTCCTTGTCCTATTCGTACTAGGGGGAAGGGGCGCGCGGCCCTGCCCTGGCCTCCTCTCCTCTCTTCCACCTAGGCCCACTAAGGCCCATTAAGTTACCGGGGGGTTCCGGTAACCTCCCGGTACTCCGGAAAAATCCCGATTTCACCCGGAACACTTCCGATGTCCAAACATAGGCTTCCAATATATGAATCTTTATGTCTCGACCATTTTGAGACTCCTCGTCATGTCCGTGATCACATCCGGGACTCCGAACAACCTTCGGTACATCAAAACATATAAACTCATAATATAACTGTCATCGTAACGTTAAGCGTGCGGACCCTACGGGTTCGAGAACTATGTAGACATGACCGAGACACCTCTCCGGTCAATAACCAATAGCGGAACCTGGATGCTCATATTGGTTCCCACATATTCTACGAAGATCTTTATCGGTCAGACCGCATAAGAACATACGTTGTTCCCTTTGTCATCGGTATGTTACTTGCCCGAGATTCGATCGTCGGTATCTCGACACCTAGTTCAATCTCGTTACCGGCAAGTCTCTTTACTCGTTCCGTAATACATCATCCCGCAACTAACTCATTAGTCACAATGCTTGCAAGGCTTATAGTGATGTGTATTACTGAGTGGCCCCAGAGATACCTCTCCGGCAATCGGAGTGACAAATCCTAATCTCGAAATACGCCAACCCAACAAGTACCTTTGGAGACACCTGTAGAGCACCTTTATAATCACCCAGATACGTTGTGACGTTTGGTAGCACACAAAGTGTTCCTCCGGTAAACAGGAGTTGCACAATCTCATAGTCATAGGAACATGTATAAGTCATGAAGAAAGCAATAGCAACATACTAAACGACCGAGTGCTAAGCTAACGGAATGGGTCAAGTCAATCACATCATTCTCCTAATGATGTGATCCCGTTAATCAAATGACAACTCATGTCTATGGCTAGGAAACATAACCATCTTTGATCAATGAGCTAGTCAAGTAGAGGCATACTAGTGACACTCTGTTTGTCTATGTATTCACACATGTATTATGTTTCCGGTTAATACAATTCTAGCATGAATAATAAACATTTATCATGATATAAGGAAATAAATAATAACTTTATTATTACCTCTAGGGCATATTTCCTTCAGTCTCCCACTTGCACTAGAGTCAATAATCTAGATTACACAGTAATGATTCTTACACCCATGGAGTCTTGGTGCTGATCATGTTTTGCTCGTGGAAGAGGCTTAGTCAACGGGTCTGCAACATTCAGATCCGTATGTATCTTGCAAATTTCTATGTCTCCCACCTGGACTAAATCCCGGATGGAATTGAAGCGTCTTTTGATGTGCTTGGTTCTCTTGTGAAATCTGGATTCCTTTGCTAAGGCAATTGCACCAGTATTGTCACAAAAGATTTTCATTGGTCCCGATGCACTAGGTATGACACCTAGATCGGATATGAACTCCTTCATCCAGACTCCTTCATTTGCTGCTTCCGAAGCAGCTATGTACTCCGCTTCACACGTAGATCCCGCCACGACACTTTGCTTGGAACTGCACCAACTGACAGCTCCACCTTTCAATGTAAACACGTATCCGGTTTGCGATTTAGAATCGTCCGGATCAGTGTCAAAGGTTGCATCAACGTAACCATTTACGATGAGCTCTTTGTCACCTCCATAAACGAGAAACATATCCTTAGTCCTTTTCAGGTATTTCAGGATGTTCTTGACCGCTGTCCAGTGATCCACTCCTGGATTACTTTGGTACCTCCCTGCTAAACTTATAGCAAGGCACACATCAGGTCTGGTACACAGCATTGCATACATGATAGAGCCTATGGCTGAAGCATAGGGAACATCTTTCATCTTCTCTCTATCTTCTGCAGTGGTCGGGCATTGAGTCTTACTCAATCTCACACCTTGTAGTACAGGCAAGAACCCTTTCTTTGCTTGATCCATTTTGAACTTCTTCAAAACTTTGTCAAACTATGTGCTTTGTGAAAGTCCAATTAAGCGTCTTGATCTATCTCTATAGATCTTGATGCCTAATATATATGCAGCTTCACCGAGGTCTTTCATTGAAAAACTCTTATTCAAGTATCCCTTTATGCTATCCAAAAATTCTATATCATTTCCAATCAGCAATATGTCATCCACATATAATATCAGAAATGCTACTGAGCTCCCACTCACTTTCTTGTAAATACAGGCTTCTCCAAAAGTCTGTATAAAACCAAATGCTTTGATCACACTATCAAAGCGTTTATTCCAACTCCGAGAGGCTTGCACCTGTCCATAAATGGATCGCTGGAGCTTGCATACTTTGTTAGCTCCCTTTGGATCGACAAAACCTTCCGGTTGCATCATATACAACTCTTCTTCCAGAAATCCATTCAGGAATGCAGTTTTGACATCCATTTGCCAAATTTCATAATCATAAAATACGGCAATTGCTAACATGATTCGAACAGACTTAAGCATCGCTACGGGTGAGAAGGTCTCATCGTAGTCAATCCCTTGAACTTGTCGAAAACCTTTCGCAACAAGTCGAGCTTTATAGACAGTAACATTACCGTCAGCGTCAGTCTTCTTCTTGAAGACCCATTTATTTTCAATGGCTTGCCGATCATCGGGCAAGTCAACCAAAGTCCATACTTCGTTCTCATACATGGATCCCATCTCGGATTTCATGGCCTCAAGCCATTTTGCGGAATCTGGGCTCACCATCGCTTCTTCATAGTTCGTAGGTTCATCATGGTCTAGTAACATAACCTCCAGAACAGGATTACCGTACCACTCTGGTGCGGATCTTAATCTGGTTGACCTACGAGGTTCAGTAATAACTTGATCTGAAGTTTCATGATCATTATCATTAACTTCCCCACTAATTGGTGTAGGTGTCGCAGAAACTGGTTTCTGTGATGATCTACTTTCCAATAAGGGAGCAGGTACAGTTACCTCATCAAGTTCTACTTTCCTCCCACTCACTTCTTTCGAGAGAAACTCCTTCTCTAGAAAGGATCCATTCTTAGCAATGAATGTCTTGCCTTCGGATCTGTGATAGAAGGTGTACCCAACAGTCTCCTTTGGGTATCCTATGAAGACACATTTCTCCGATTTAGGTTCGAGCTTATCAGGTGGAAGTTTCTTCACATAAGCATCGGCAACCCCAAACTTTAAGATACGACAACTTTGGTTTCTTGCCAAACCATAGTTCATAAGGTGTCGTTTCAACGGATTTCGATGGTGCCCTATTTAGAGTGAATGCAGCCGTCTCTAAAGCACAACCCCAAAACGATAGCGGTAAATCAGTAAGAGACATCATAGATTGCACCATATCTAGTAAAGTACGATTACGACGTTCGGACACACCATTACGTTGTGGTGTTCCGGGTGGCGTGAGTTGGGAAACTATTCCGCATTGTTTCAAATGAAGACCAAACTCATAACTCAAATATTCTCCTCCACGATCAGATCGTAGAAATTTTATTTTCTTGTTACGATGATTTTCAACTTCACTCTGAAATTCTTTGAACTTTTCAAATGTTTGAGACTTATGTTTCATTAAGTAGATATACCCATATCTGCTCAAATCATCTGTGAAGGTGAGAAAGTAACGATATCCGCCACGAGCCTCAATATTCATCGGACCACATACATCTGTATGTATGATTTCCAATAAATCTGTTGCTCTCTCCATAGTTCCGGAGAACGGTGTTTTAGTCATCTTGCCCATGAGACATGGTTCGCAAGTACCAAGTGATTCATAATCAAGTGATTCCAAAAGTCTATCAGTATGGAGTTTCTTCATGCACTTTACACCGATATGACCTAAACGGCAGTGCCACAAATAAGTTGCACTATCATTATCAACTCTGCATCTTTTGGCTTCGACATTATGAATATGTGTATCACTACTATCGAGATTCAACAAAAATAGACCACTCTTCAAGGGTGCATGACCATAAAAGATATTATTCATATAAATAGAACAACCATTATTCTCTAATTTAAATGAATAACCGTCGCGCATCAAACAAGATCCAGATATAATGTTCATGCTCAACGCTGGCACCAAATAACAATTATTTAGGCCTAATACTAATCCCGAGGGTAGATGTAGAGGTAGCGTGCCGACCGCGATCACATCGACTTTGGAACCATTTCCCACGCGCATCGTCACCTCGTCCTTAGCCAATCTTCGCTTAATCCGTAGCCCCTGTTTCGAGTTGCAAATATTAGCAACAGAACCAGTATCAACCATGTGCTACTGCGAGCATTAGTAAGGTACACATCAATAACATGTATATCACATATACCTTTGTTAACCTTGCCATCCTTCTTATCCGCCAAATACTTGGGGCAGTTCCGCTTCCAGTGACCAGTCTGCTTGTAGTAGAAGCACTCAGTTTCAGGCTTAGGTCCAGACTTGGGTTTCTTCTCCTGAACGGCAACTTGCTTGCTGTTCTTCTTGAAGTTCCCCTTCTTCTTCCCTTTGCCCTTTTTCTTGAAACTAGTGGTCTTATTGACCATCAACACTTGATGCTCCCTTTTGATTTCTACCTCCGCTACCTTTAGCATTGCGAAGAGCTCGGGAATTGTCTTATTCATCCCTTGCATGTTATAGTTCATCATGAAGCTCTTGTAGCTTGGTGGCAGTGATTGAAGAATTCTGTCAATGACGCTATCATCCAGAAGATTAACTCCCAGTTGAATCAAGTGATTATTATACCCAGACATTTTGAGTATATGCTCACTGACAGAACTATTCTCTTCCATCTTGCAGCTGTAGAACTTATTGGAGACTTCATATCTCTCAATCCGGGCATTTGCTTGAAATATTAACTTCAACTCCTGGAACATCTCATATGCTCCATGACGTTCAAAACGTCATTGAAGACCCGGTTCTAAGCCGTAAAGCATGGCACATTGAACTATCGAGTAGTCATCAGCTTTGCTCTGCCAGACGTTCATAACTTCTGGTGTTGCTCTTGCAGCAGGCCTGGCACCCAGCGGTGCTTCCAGGACGTAATTTTTTTGTGCAGCAATGAGGATAATCCTTAAGTTACGGACCCAGTCCGTGTAATTGCTACCATCATCTTTCAACTTTTCTTTCTCAAGGAACGCAGTAAAATTCAACGGAACAACAACACGGGCCATTTATCTACAATTAACATAGACAAGCAAGATACTATCAGGTACTAAGTTCATGATAAATTTAAGTTCAATTAATCATATTACTTAAGAAATCCCACTTAGATAGACATCCCTCTAATCATCTAAGTGATTACGTGATCCAAATCAACTAAACCATGTCCGATCATCACGTGAGATGGAGTAGTTTCAATGGTGAACATCACTATGTTGATCATATCTACTATATGACTCACGCTCGACCTTTCGGTCTCCGTGTTCCGAGGCCATATCTGCATATGCTAGGCTCGTCAAGTTTAACCTGAGTATTCCGCGTGTGCAACTGTTTTGCACCCGTTGTATTTGAACGTAGAGCCTATCACACCCGATCATCACATGGTGTCTCAGCATGAAGAACTTTCGCAACGCTGCATACTCAGGGAGAACACTTTTATCTTGAAATTTAGTGAGAGATCATCTTATAATACTACCGTCAATCAAAGCAAGATAAGATGCATAAAAGATAAACATCACATGCAATCAATATAAGTGATATGATATGGCCATCATCATCTTGTGCTTGTGATCTCCATCTCCGAAGCACCGTCATGATCACCATCATCACCGGCACGACACCTTGATCTCCATCGTAGCATCGTTGTCGTCTCGCCAACTATTGCTTCTATGACTATCGCTACCGCTTAGTGATAAAGTAAAACAATTACATGGCGATTGCATTGCATACAATAAAGCGACAACCATATGGCTCCTGCCAGTTGCCGATAACTCGGTTACAAAACATGATCATCTCATACAATAAAATTCAGCATCATTTCTTGACCATATCACATCACAACAGCCCTGCAAAAACAAGTTAGACGTCCTCTACTTTGTTGTTGCAAGTTTTACGTGGCTGCTACGGGCTTAGCAAGAACCGTTCTTACCTACGCATCAAAACCACAATGATAGTTTGTCAAGTTGGTGCTGTTTTAACCTTCGCAAGGACCGGGCGTAGCCACACTCGGTTCAACTAAAGTGAGAGAGACAGACACCCGCCAGTCACCTTTAAGCAACGAGTGCTCGCAACGGTGAAACCAGTCTCGCGTAAGCGTACGCGTAATGTCGGTCCGGGCCGCTTCATCTCACAATACCGCCGAACCAAAATATGACATGCTGGTAAGCAGTATGACTTATATCACCCACAACTCACTTGTGTTCTACTTGTTCATATAATATCAACGCATAAAACCAGGCTCTGATGCCACTGTTGGGGAACGTAGTAATTTCAAAAAATTTCCTACGCACACACAAGATCATGGTGATGCATAGCAACGAGAGGGGAGAGTGTTGTCCACGTACCCATGTAGACCGAAAGCGGAAGCGTTAACACAATGCGGTTGATGTAGTTGTACGTCTTCACGATCCGACCGATCAAGTACCGAACGCACGGCACCTCTGAGTTCAGCACACGTTCAGCTCGATGACGTCCCTCGAACTCCGATCCAGCCAAGTGTTGAGGGAGAGTTTCGTCAGCACGACGGCGTGGTGACGATGATGATGTTCTACCGACGCAGGGCTTCGCCTAAGCACCGCTACAATATTATCGAGGTGTAATATGGTGGAGGGGGGCACCGCACACGGCTAAAAGATCGTTGATCCATTGTGTGTTGAGAGATGCCCCCCTACCCCCGTATATAAAGGAGCAAGGGGGAGGCCGCCGGCCAAGGAGGTGTGGCGCGCTAGGAGGAGTCCTACTCCTACCGGGATTAGGACTCCCCCCCTTTCCATGTTTGACTAGGAGAGGAAGGGGGAAGAGGTGGAGGGGAGGAAGGAAGGGGGGCGCCGCCCCCCTCTCCTTGTCCTATTCGGACTGGGGGGGGAAGGGGTGCGCGGCCCTGCCCTGGCCTCCTCTCCTCTCTTCCACCTAGGCCCACTAAGGCCCATTAAGTTACTGGGGGGTTCCGGTAACCTCCCGGTACTCCGGAAAAATCCCGATTTCGCCCGGAACACTTCCGATGTCCAAACATAGGCTTCCAATATATGAATATTTATGTCTCGACCATTTCGAGACTCCTCGTCATGTCCATGATCACATCCGGGACTCCGAACAACCTTCGGTACATCAAAACATATAAACTCATAATATAACTGTCATCGTAACGTTAAGCGTGCGGACCCTACGGGTTCGAGAACTATGTAGACATGACCGAGACACCTCTCCGGTCAATAACCAATAGCGGAACCTGGATGCTCATATTGGTTCCCACATATTCTACGAAGATCTTTATCGGTCAGACCGCATAACAACATACGTTGTTCCCTTTGTCATCGGTATGTTACTTGCCCGAGATTCGATCGTCGGTATCTCGACACCTAGTTCAATCTCGTTACCGGCAAGTCTCTTTACTCGTTCCGTAATACATCATCCCGCAACTAACTCATTAGTCACAATGCTTGCAAGGCTTATAGTGATGTGTATTACTGAGTGGCCCCAGAGATACCTCTCCGGCAATCGGAGTGACAAATCCTAATCTCGAAATACGCCAACCCAACAAGTACCTTTGGAGACACCTGAAGAGCACCTTTATAATCACCCAGATACGTTGTGACGTTTGGTAGCACACAAAGTGTTCCTCCGGTAAACGGGAGTTGCATAATCTCATAGTCATAGGAACATGTATAAGTCATGAAGAAAGCAATAGCAACATACTAAACGACCGAGTGCTAAGCTAACGGAATGGGTCAAGTCAATCACATCATTCTCCTAATGATGTGATCCCGTTAATCAAATGACAACTCATGTCTATGGCTAGGAAACATAACCATCTTTGATCAATGAGCTAGTCAAGTAGAGGCATACTAGTGACACTCTGTTTGTCTATGTATTCACACATGTATTATGTTTCCGGTTAATACAATTCTAGCATGAATAATAAA
Organism: Aegilops tauschii subsp. strangulata; assembly: GCF_002575655.3. Classification (NCBI taxonomy): domain Eukaryota; kingdom Viridiplantae; phylum Streptophyta; class Magnoliopsida; order Poales; family Poaceae; genus Aegilops; species Aegilops tauschii. The sequence continues at coordinate 104,313,746 of NC_053038.3, read as the reverse complement.
CATTTATCATGATATAAGGAAATAAATAATAACTTTATTATTGCCTCTAGGGCATATTTCCTTCACCTATATGTTGTTCGCGTGTCAAGGGGGACTCCTGAGCATCACGACTTAGGAGCCTAACTGGGCACGTAGCCCGTCACTCCTTGGTCCATCCTGGTCTCCGGTCGGCCCAATGGCGGTTGAGGTATGCGCGGGGCCGGGCTCTGCCGACATAGAACACAAAGCAGATAGGAAGGAAAGCACAAAATCTCGAAGCAAATATTACAAGCACATTGTCCTCACAATACCAAATGAAAAGTCTAAACACCTCCACGAGGCCTGATACATGTTGCAGGAACGACGGGAGAATAGCCGCAGGTCACCCCTGGACACCGCCGTCGCCTACGAAAGGTGCTACTCCATGGGTGACGTCGTCTTCACCTTCATCACCAGCCACAGGATCGGCGGCATCGCCGGACAAAGGAGCGGAGACAAAGCCGCGAAACTTCTTCAGCAAGGCCTCCACTTGACCTTGTATAGCTGCGGCGGCGGCTGCACTAAGATCATGGCCACGGGCTCCAGCAGCTCGTCAAGGCAAGCGTTGGGGTCGCGGAGGTGCAGATGGCTGAAGACGCGAGTCAATGCAGCTGAAGACAGGATGCGAGCTTCTGCCTCCGCCATGGGACCGACACCATCAACGACTTCCTCGAGCGCCTTCACCAAGAGAGGAAGCAGCCGGGCGGGGCTGTCCTCATCGGTGGCCAGCGACTTCTCCAGGCCGTGCTCGTAGAGCGTCTTCAGTGCCTTGCGAGATCTCTTCTCAAGATCGGCAAAGGCCACGCGGTCTTCGGCCAGGACTCGCGCCTTGGCGTCAAGATCGGCCTCCCTCGCCTCCACCTTTCGCTCTAGCTCTTGCAACCGGTTGCGCTCGGCGGCCTACGTCTTCCCCAACTCCGCCAGCTCAGCATCACGGTTCTTGACGGCGTCCTCCCGGGCCTTCATCTCCTCCTCCTTCGCTTGGCGGCAGCGTGCTTCTTTGGCGTGCTTGTCACGCAGGCTCTTCAGCTCGTCCTCCAGCTCTCGGCAGCGGTCGCGGGCGGCCTTGGCGTCCTTCAGTGCCGCCTCACGATCGGCTGCAGTAGTGGCAGTGCTCTGCTTCTCCTTTTCGGAGGACGTCGCGGCGTGACTCAGCGTCGTGCGAACCGCCAAGTCGGAGTGAAGCTAGCTAGAGGCCAGCTCCAGGCGCCCAGCAACCAAGCGCGGGTCCGTGCTCAGGAGATCTGCCTGCAACTAGGTCATCTCCAAAAGAGCACGCTCCAGGACAGCAGTAGAGGCAGAAGAACCTGGGAGTGAAGGTGCGACAGTAGGAGGAGGCGACGTCGTCGCTAGGGCCCGGGAGATTGCGGGTTCCGGAGCAGCTGAGACCTCATCAACCACGCCAGACGCCGGCACTTCCGGAGCCCGCGGGGCCATGGGGGCTGATTCCACATGGCGATGTTCCTCTTGGCCTTGCAAGGATGACTGGGTTGGGGAGGTGCGGGCGCTGCTGCCTCCTTTCTCTGCGGAGGAAGGCACGACCGCCGTATCCTCCTTCCTCTTCTTTGCTGAAGGCGTCGGCCTGATCAACCAAGGGCGAACGTCAGGAAATAACAAGTACAAGCAGGGACAAGGCGAAGCTTAAGGCACTTACCGATCCACTGCAACATATTTCCGCTTGGGGAGCTTGAAGCCTGACAGTGTCGGGACCCGAGAAGTGGGCATGCGGGCCCCGGCGGCAGAAGGGCCGGAGCCGGCCTCAGGAGGCGTCGGGACAGGGGCAGCATCTCGAGGAACCAACGACGACTTGCCCCTTGTCGGGATGAGGGGCTGCTCCCTCTCCTCCTGGCGGGCGTCGGCCTCGGCGTCATCGAGCAGGGCGCGGAGGATCTCGGCCTTGCTCAGAGGAGAAGTCTCCCCCACCTCTTCAAGAGTCTTCTCCGAGTCCACCTCCTCTTCCCCTCCACGGGACTCGTCGGAGGACACCTCCACCGGCTTCGGTGCTGCAGGAGCTCCTACGAGCACTGGCGGCACCAGGCCGCGCGCGTCAAAGGTCGGCCTGGAGGCGACCAGTTCCTCCCAGTCCTTACGGAGGAACAAAGGAACGAAGGCATTAGGCGGGTACTCCTGGTTGTCCCCAACTATGAGGCGCAGGACAACATCAAATTCGTCGCCAGGAAGGGCCCCAGGCCTCAGACGGGTCTTGTTCCCTCTTCTTCAAGCTCCCACGAGGGGCGCGAGCACGCCTGGAGAGGGGCAACTCACAGCATCAAGAACTCCCTCAGGAGCATTGACCCCGTCACCTTGGCTGCCTTCGCGTTGCCCGGCTTCAAGTCAGTCGTCATCTGCCCCAACACAGACAACGCACGCTCATCGGCAAGCTCCGCCTTGGGCCACCCCTTGTTGAGCCGGGATGCCTTCGTCGGAAACACCAGGCGCGGATGGGCGCGCTTGGCGTCCATCATGACCCATTTGGATCGGATATTGTCGGCCCTCTTCCCGGTGCTCGAGATCGAGTTGGCCTTGCCAGATGCGACGAAGTTGGCGCATCCGGAGAGTGGCCCATCGGTGACGCGAAGGAAGAAGAAGTGGCGCAGAAGCACCACGGATGGCAGCACGCCCAGGTACGCCTCGCAGTAGTAGGCGAAGATGGACAAGAGGAGAACAGAGTTGGGATGGAGGTGCAACGCCAGCAGCCCGTAGTGGTCGAGAACCTCATAAAAGAAGTCGGAGAAAGCAGGGACCAACCCGACGGCGACGCTGCTCTAGAAGAAGGGGAATAAGGTGCTTCCCTCAGGCTCCGGCACATCAGAGGCGAGCCGGAGCTCCGTCTTCCCCCACTCGTTGCTCTCCCCCGCCGTCAGCAGGCGCACGGAGGCGAGGCTCTTCTCTGTGACGGTGGGCGCTTCAAGAGCCGGCTCATACCAAGCCGGCGCTGAGGAAGTCCTAACCTTGCGCGGCGCCATGGGTCGCAGATGCGGAGCGAGATTCTAGCAGATTTGAGGTAGCGACAGCAAGGTGCGAGATAGGGGATGTGGAGCAAGGTGAGGAAGAAACAATGAAGGCAAGCGCTGCCCGCGCCAGCCTTTTGTCCAATCGAGCAGTTGCCAAGGCAGCGTGGGGAAGCGGAGACGCCCACGTCCAATCAACCGCCATGCGTCAACCGAGGCTGTAGGCTTTTAGGGCCCGCGGCACTCCGTACTTGACCCTTGGCTTCGCCGCGAAGCCAAGCCCGAGCACACCTTGGGCACGGGGGCTACTGTTGGCGTCCTGGGAACGGGTCCCCAGACTTGCCTCCCTGCGGCCCACGGCGTGGCTAAGTCAGCGGGCCGTACGGCCCATCTTCATCAACAAGGCATCCAAGACCGTCGCGAGGGGCCGAGCCTCGCGAGGCGGACGACGCAAGACCTCCTCAGGAGTGGCCTAGCCAGGCAGGCTCACGAGGAGCAGAGATATCAAGGCGGGGCAAACCTCACGGGGCTCTCGTGACGTGAGCCATGACGATCGAGACCAGGCGGGCGCAAGCGCGTGCAGCGTCCTTGTTTCCTCTTTGGTGCTAAGGAGGCAAGCACAGGCGAGGAGTACCGAGGCATCAGGCAAAGGTTGCCATATCGGTGCAACAAGTCCAAGACCAGAAGGACGGCAGGACGGAGGTCATCGTGGAGCCCAAGACAGCGTCACCACTGGAGCCTTTCGCAGGCGAAGACCACTTTTGTCAGGATAGCTTGTCCTAGGTATCCCCCTTCAAATTTGCCCGCCGTCATTGGCTCCCTTCCCGCTCAATATTTGGGGAGAGGACCAGGGCCTATATAAGTAGAACTATCCACCACAGTAGGGGCATCTCAGCTTGATCTGATCCGATCGAGAGCCTACCTTAGCCACAAGAACACCTCAACCTCAGGATGATGTTCTTCCCCTTGTACTGTTCATCATCAGCCAAGAGGCAATCCACCACCACCACACCGGAGTAGGGTATTACACCACAACGGTGGCCTGAACCAGTATAAATCTCGTTTCTTTCTGTGTTGCGAGTTCGTCGAGTTCGTCCGCGAGATCTTAGTGAGCTAGGGCATGGATCGGTAGGAGGGAAAGACTTCGCGCGCACCCCAGAGTTTGAACCTTAAGGGTTTTGCCGGAACCCCACATCCGACAGGTCCCGATTGGGTTTTGGTGGCTACAGAGGCTTGCGGCGGCGGAACTCCCGATCTAGGTTATTTTCTGGAGGTTTGGGGATTTATAGGAGAGGTTGGCGTGGAGAACAAGTCAGGGGGCCCCACGGAGAGTCCACGAGGCACAGGGGCGCGCCCCAGGGGTGGGCGCGCCCCCCACCCTCGTGGGTCCCACGGGATTCCCCTCCGGTAACTCTTCGTTCCAGTATTTTTTATATTTTCCACAAAAAATCTCCGTTGATTTTCAGCGCATTCCGAGAACTTTTATTTCTGCACAAAAACAACACCACGGTAGTTCTGCTGAAAACAGCGTCAGTCCGGGTTAGTTCTAACCAAATCATACCAAAGTCATGTAAAAATATTATAAACATGGCATGAATACATCAAAAATTATAGATACGTTGGAGACGTATCAAGCATCCCCAAGCTTAATTCCCGCTCGTCCTCGAGTAGGTAAATGATAAAAACAGAATTTTTGATGTGGAATGCTACCTAACATATTTATCAATGTAATCTTCTCTATTGTGGCAAGAATATTCAGATCCATAAGATTCAAAACAAAAGTTTAATATTGACATAAAAATAATAATACTTCAAGCATACTAACAAAGCAATCATGTCTTCTCAAAATAACATGGCCAAAGAAAGCTATCGCTACAAAATCATTTAGTCTGGCTATGCTCTATCTTCATCACTCAAAATATTTAATCATGCACAACCCCAATGACAAGACAAGCAATTGTTTCATACTTTTCATGTTCTCAAACTTTTTCAATCTTCACGCAATACATGAGAGTGAGCCGTGGACATAGCACTATAGGTGGAATAGAATGGTGGTTGTGGAGAAGACAAAAGGGAGAAGATAGTCTCACATCAACTAGGCGTATCAACGGGCTATGAAGTTGTCCATCAATAGATATCAATGTGAGTGAGTAGGGATTGCAATGCAACGGATGCACTCGAGCTATAAGGGTATCAAAGCTCGAAAAGAAACTAAGTGGGTGTGCATCCAACTCGCTTGCTCATGAAGACCTAGGGCATTTTGAGCAAGCCCATCATTGGAATATACAAGCCAAGTTCTATAATGAAAAATTCCCACTAGTATATGAAAGTGACAACATAGGAGACTCTCTATCATGAAGATCATGGTGCTACTTTGAAGCACAAGTGTGGTAAAAGGATAGTAGCATTGCCCCTTCTCTCTTTTTCTCTCATTTTTTATTTGGGCCTTTCTCATTTTTTATGGCCTCTTTTTTCTCCTTCTTTTTTATTTTTCGTCCGGAGTCTCATCCCGACTTGTGGGGGAATCATAGTCTCCATCATCCTTTCCTCACTGGGACAATGCTCTACTAATAAAGATCATCACACTTTTATTTACTTACAACTCAAGAATTACAACTCAATACTTAGAACAAAAATATGACTCTATATGAATGCCTCTGGCGGTGTACCGGGATGTGCAATGAATCAAGAGTGACATGTATGAAAAAATTTTGAAGGTGGCTTTGCCACAAATACGATGTCAACTACATGATCATGCAAAGCAATATGACAATGATGAAGCGTGTCATAATAAGCGAAACGGTGGAAAGTTGCATGGCAATATATCTCGGAATGGCTATGGAAATGCCATAATAGGTAGGTATGGTGGCTGTTTCGAGGAAGGTATATGGTGGGTGTATGGTACCGGCGAAAGTTGCGCGGCACAAGAGAGGCTAGCAATGGTGGAAGGGTGAGAGTGCGTATAATCCAAGGACTCAACATTAGTCATAAAGAACTCACATACTTATTACAAAAATCTATTAGTTATCAAAACAAAGTACTACGTGCATGCTCCTAGGGGGATAGATTGGTAGGAAAAGACCATCGCTCGTCCCCGACCGCCACTCATAAGGAAGACAATCAAAAAATAAATCATGCTCCGACTTCATTACAAAACGGTTCACCATACGTGCATGCTACGGGAATCACAAACTTTAACACAAGTATCTCTCAAATTCACAACTACTCAACTAGCATGACTCTAATAGCACCATCTACATATCTCAAAACAATCATAAGGAATCAAACTTCTCATAGTATTCAATGCACTTTATATGAAAGTTTTTATTATATCCCTCTTGGATACCCATCATATTAGGACTAGTTTTATAACCCAGGCAAATTACCATGCTGTTTAAGACTATCAAAATAATATAATTGAAGCATGAGAGTTCATCTATTTCTTCAAAATAAAACCACCGTCATGCTCTAAAACATATAAGTGAAGCACTATAGCAAATGACAAACTACTCCGAAAGATATAAGTGAAGATCAATGAGTAGTTGAATAATTATGTAACTATGTGAAGACTCTCTAACATTTAAGAATTGAAGATCTTGGGATATTATTCAAACATCAAGCAAAACTAAATAAAATAAAATGACTCTCCAAGCAAAACACATATCATGTGGTGAATAAAAATATAGCCTCAAGTAAAGTTACCGATAGACGAAGACGAAAGAGGGGATGCCTTCCGGGGCATCCCCAAGCTTAGGCTCTTGGTTGTCCTTGAATATTACCTTGGGGTTCCTTGGGCATCCCCAAGCTTAGGCTCTTGCCACTCCTTATTCCATAGACCATCAAATCTTTACCCAAAACTTGAAAACTTCACAACACAAAACTTAACAGAAAACTCGTAAGCTCCGTTAGTATAAGAAAATAAATCACCACTTAGGTACTGTTGTGAACTCATTCTCAATCATATTGGTGTAATATATACTGTATTCCAACTTCTCTATGGTTCATACCATCCGATACTACTCATAGATTCATCAAAATAAGCAAACAACACATAGAAAACAGAATCTGTCAAAAACAGAATAGTCTGTAGTAATATGGTAACTTTCCATACTTCTGTAACTCCAAAAATTGTTAAATAAATTGGTGGACGTGAGGAATTTGTCTATTAATCTTCTGCAAAAAGAATGAACTTAAAATCACTTTTCTGTAAAAAAAATGACAGCTAATCTCGTGAGCACAAAGTTTCTATTTTTTACAGCAAGATCACATTAACTTTCACCCCAGTCTTCCCACAGGTTCTACTTGGCACTTTATTGAAACAAAAGCTATAAAACATGATTACTACAGTAGCTTAATCATGTGGACACACGAAAATAGTATGGGTAAATATTGGGTTGTCTCCCAACAAGCGCTTTTCTTTATTGCCTTTTTAGCTATGCAAGATGATTTCAATGATGCTCGTATAAAAGATAAGAATTGAAACATAAAGAGAGCATCATGAATCATATAACTAGCACATTTAAGTCTAACCCACTTCCTATGCATAGGGATTTTGTCAGCAAACAAATTATGGGAACGATAATTAACTAGCATAGGAAGGCAAAGCAAGCATAACTTCAAGATTTTAAGCACATAAGAGGAAACTTGATATTATTGCAACTCCTACAAGCATATATTCCTCCCTCATAATAATTTTCAGTAGCATCATGAATGAATTCAACAATATAACCATCACATACATCATTCTTTTCATGAGCCACAAGCATAGAATTTTTATTACTCTCCACATAAGCAAATTTCTTCTCATGAATAGAAGTGGGGGCAAACTCAACAAAATAACTATCATGTGAGGCATAAGCCAATTGATAATTAAAATCATAATGACAAGTTTCATGGTTATCATTATTCTTCATAGCATACATGTCATCACAATAATCATCATGGATAGCAACTTTGTTCTCATAATCAATTGGAACCTCTTCCGAAATAGTGGATTCATCACTAAATAAAGTCATGACCTCTCCAAATCCATTTTCATCAATATAATCATCATAAATAGGAGGCATGCTTTCATCATAATAAATTTGCTCATCAAAACTTGGGGGACTAAAAATATCATCTTCATCAAACATAGCATCCCCAAGCTTGTGGCTTTGCATATCATTAGCATCATGGATATTCAAGGAATTCATACTAACATCATACTAACAACATTGCAATCATTCTCATCATTCAAATATTTAGTGCCAAACATTCTAATGCATTCTTCTTCTAGCACTTGAGCACAATTATCGGAATCCTTATTTTCACGGAAGACATTAAAAAGATGAAGCATATGAGGCATCCTCAATTCCATTTTTTTGTAGTTTTCTTTTATAGACTAAAGTAGTGATAAAACAAGAAACAAAAAGATTCGATTGCAAGATCTAAAGATATACCTTCAAGCACTAACCTCCCTGGCAACAGCACCAGAAAAGAGCTTAGATGACGGGGTGTTAGTGCCGCTTACCTAGCCTCCTCGGCAATGGCGCCAGAAAAGAGCTTGATGTCTACTACATAACCTTCTTCTTTTAGACGTTGTTGGGCCTCCAAGTGCAGAGGTTTGTAGGACAGTAGCAAATTTCCCTCAAGTGGATGACCTAAGGTTTATCAATCCGTGGGAGGCGTAGGATGAAGATGGTCTCTGTCAAACAACCCTGCAACCAAATAGCAAAGAGTCTCTTGTGTCCCAACACACCCAATACAATGGTAAATTGTATAGGTGCACTAGTTCGGCGAAGAGATGGTGATACAAGTGCAATATGGATGGTAGATATGGGTATTTCTAATCTGAAAATATGAAAACAGTAAGGTAGCAAGCAATAAAAGTGAGCAGAAACGGTATTGCAATGCTAGGAAACAAGGCCTAGGGTTCATACTTTCACTAGTGCAAGTTCTCTCAACAATGATAACATAATTAGATCATATAACAATCCCTCAACATGCAACAAAGAGTCACTCCAAAGTCACTAATAGAGGAGAACAAACGAAGAGATTATTGTAGGGTACGAAACCACCTCAAAGTTATTCTTTCCGATCAATCCATTGGGCTATTCCTATAAGTGTCACAAACAGCCCTAGAGTTCGTAGTAAAATAACACCTTAAGACACACATCAACCAAAACCCTAATGTCACCTAGATACTCCAATGTCACCACAAGTATCCGTGGGTATGATTATACGATATGCATCACACAATCTCAGATTCATCTATTCAAACCAACACAAAGTACTTCAAAGAGTTCCCCAAAGTTTCTACTAGAGAGTCAAGACGAAAACGTGTGCGAACCCCTATGCATAAGTTCACGAGGTCACTGAACCCGCAAGTTGATCACCAAAACATACTCAAGTAGATCACGTGAATATCCCATTGTCACCACAGATAAGCACATGCAAGACATACATCAAGTGTTGTCAAATCCTTAAAGACTCAATCTGATAAGATAACTTCAAAGGGAAAACTCAATTCATTACAAGAGAGTAGAGGGGGAGAAACATCATAACATCAAACTATAATAGCAAAGCTCGCGGTACATCAAGATCGTGCCAAATCAAGAACACGAGAGAGAGAGAGAGAGATCAAACACATAGCTACTGGTACATACCCTCAGCCCCGAGGGTGAACTACTCCCTCCTCATCATGGAGAGCGCTGGGATGATGAAGATGGCCATCGGTGATGGATCCCCCCTCTCGCAGGGTGCCGGAATAGGGTCCCGATTGGTTTTTGGTGGCTATAGAGGCTTGCGGCGGCGGAACTCCCGATCTAGGTTATTTTCTGGAGGTTTGGGGATTTATAGGAGAGGTTGGCATGGAGAACAAGTCAGGGGGCCCACGGAGAGTCCACGAGGCACAGGGGCGCGCCCAGGGGGTGGGCGCGCCCTCCACCCTTGTGGGGCCCACGGGATTGCCCTCCGGTAACTCTTCGTTCCAGTATTTTTTATATTTTCCACAAAAAATCTCCGTTGATTTTCAGCGCATTCCAAGAACTTTTTTTTCTACACAAAAACAACACCACGGTAGTTCTGCTGAAAACAACGTCAGTCCGGGTTAGTTCTAACCAAATCGTACCAAAGTCATGTAAAAATATTATAAACATGGCATGAATACATCAAAAATTATAGATACGTTGGAGACGTATCAAGCGCCAAAGCAAGTAAATGAGTGGTCAAATCATGAAAGACCACCTTTGCCGCCGAGTACATCAGTGAAGCACGGTGGCTAGCTAGTTGGGCTTGTGCGACCAATTAGCTAGGCCGCCGCCACATTTGTTTTTTCACACCTTTTTTATCTCCTTCCCGGCAGGTAAATTTAAATATCCACCGCGGCATTGCTCTGGTCTTTGGGTGCGGCAGGCGCGGTAGGATTTTTAATTTTATGATTGACGGGAGTAGGCGCGGCAGGATTTTTATTTTTTGATTGACGGGAGCAGGCGCGGCAACAATTAGTCACGATGATTCCGCGTGTAGAACCCACTACTCCCTGATGTGAAATGTCGTCGACTGGTGTTTTCCCATGGTGAAAACCAAAAGATTCACCCCGCTCCGCGGCTGGCTCCCTCTGCCTTCCCGTAGATTGCATTGCCTTTCAGCCGTTTCACCCCCTTTGCTTCCTCTCCCTAGTGCTTCTACCTGGTTCCATGGCGGCGCACCAGATCATGGAGTCTGAGGTGAGGCGCCTAACACAGGAGCTCCAGGCCAAGGATGCGGAGCTCAGGGCCAAGGACGTGGAGCTCCGTGAGCTCATGGAGGAGAGGAGTGCCATGCTCCTCCTTTATGTGCGGGAGTTCACGGAGCTTCAAAAGCGGCAGGCGTCCACCACAAAGATGCTCGAGGCGTCGGCGGCATTGCTGTAGAAAGCAGGAGATACGATAGGCGGTTAGGCGAGCCGGCTGGAGCGCGAGCGGGCCGATCGTAACGAGGTCTAGGATCGCCTCGGCCACTTGGTGGACCATGTTGCTACGCACGTGTTGCGGCTGCGCGATGCCTACCGTCGTGCCAGCGCGACCATGCTGGCCGTCGTGCTAAACCCGTTCGACCACGCCATCGACTTCAACGAGCTGCGGCTTCCTGACCTAGTCTCCTTCACCTATATCTCTGAGGAGCTGAGCCTTCTCCGTGCGATGGTGGGGGCGGAGCTGGACAAGGAGGGGTTGCGGGCTGCCGTCGCCGTTGCCGGGCGAATCCTCTTAGGGCTCCGTCACCGGTACCCATTCGTGCCATTGGACGCCTTCTTTGACGAGCTGGCTCCCGTCGACCGGGAGTGGGCTCTATGGGCGGTTCCACCCTGCATCACCAACATCGTGTGCCTCGAGAAGCAGAGGGACTTCGGTGGTGTTTAGGCGTCCTCTGCATGGGCATGTCCATGTCTAGGTGCAACATGACCGTTGGATCAAACTCAGACGGTGCAGATCAACCACTGTAGCATAAAGCGTGTGGGTGTGTTTGGTTGCATTCTCATCTCAATATAGTTGTTCCCTCTTCGTGCATGCTCATCTCAGCATCCCTCTTCATGCATGCTCCTAGTGTATTTGTGTTAACCTACTAGTGTGGACTCATGCACCCTTCACGCACTCTGCCAAACACCCAAGAGTGGGTCGAGAAGGGAACTTTTGCTCTCATCCCATGCACCCTTCATACACCCTACCTAACACTGATTCGTGCTTCATATGGTTCATGTTCCGTGGAGTACTATAGCACCATACTCTCCGTGTGTTGTAGACCTAGTTCTGTTAACATTGATCTCGCCGTTCATTATCGACTGGACAGTTAAAAAAGGGGTACTATGTTACATTACTGTTCATATAGTTGACATGCGCACAACATCATTTGTTATCGTCATATCTTACTACACTAGCAACAAGATTATGTAGTACCGACGTATGAACCACTGCACATGCCTAGTAGTAGGAGCACTGTGTAAGTTCAAGTGGCTGCCATGTTTCGCACTCCTCCGTCGTAAGAGTGGAAACGCTTGCTGTAATCATTTTTTTCTACATAAACAGTGGACACGCTCTACCGTGTGGATCCTCCTCGACGGTCGTTGGGAACCTTGCTACTCACTTTCGCCGACGTGTGGGACAGCCAGCATCGGGGTCCACTAGCCATGCACTAAATTACTCTGTACTAGAGTGCCCAACTACACGGTAGACTACCCCGATCGAAGCGCCGCAGTAATGCCCAATGAGCCGTCAAATCACAAAACCTCCACCTTTCCAGCAGTAAGTTGGACGGGCGAAGCAACCATCATTTCATTCGTCTCCCTCAGCTTCCTCTCTTGAAGAAAACCCCAACTCGCTTCTCCCTCATCTTGTTCCTCGTTTCTTCAAGAAAACCTGACCTGCTTCTGCCATTGTTCTTCTCTCCCAAAAAGAAAAGGTGAGCGCATCAATGGTGTTGATTCTGGCCAAGGCCCGGTCTTGCAACCGCGAGACTGATCCTATAACTCCCTCTCTGTTCTTCTTTTGGGTTTGTGATTATGGTTTCTTTTCTTTTATTTCTATTTGACAGTTTCTTGATGGACCCTGGAGCACCGGCCGAAGTGATGTCTATGGCTCTGGCCAAAACCGTCGAGGCTCAGGGTGCGAAGAAGCACAAGCACCCCGCCGAGACTACTGATACGTCTATAACGTATCTATAATTTTTTATTGTTCCATACTATATTATATTTAGTTTTGGACATTATTGGGCTTTATTATACACTTTTATTTTATTTTTGGGACTAACCTATTAACCGGAGGCCCAGCCCAGAATTGCTGTTTTTTTGCCTATTTCAGAGTTTCGCAGAAAAAGAATATCAAACGGAGTCCAAACGGAATGAAACCTTCGGGAACGTGATTTTCGGAACGAACGTGATCCAAAGGACTTGGATCCTACGTCAAGACATCAACCAGGAGGGCACGAGGTAGGGGGCGCGCCTACCCCCTGGGGGCGCCCTCCACCCTCGTGGGCCCCCTGTTGCTCCATCGACGTACTCCTTCCTCCTATATATACCTACGTACCCCCAAACTACCAGATACGGAGCCAAAAACCTAATTCCACCGCCGCAATCTTATGTACCCGTGAGATCCCATCTTGGGGCCTGTTCCGGAGCTCCGCCGGAGGGGGCATCGATCACGGAGGGCTTCTACATCAACACCATAGCCTCTCCGATGATGTGTGAGTAGTTTACCTCAGACCTTCGGGTCCATAGTTATTAGCTAGATGGCTTCTTATCTCTTTTTGGATCTCAATACAATGTTCTCCCCCTCTCTTGTGGAGATCTATTCGATGTAATCTTCTTTTGCGGTGTGTTTGTTGAGACCGATGAATTGTGGGTTTATGATCAAGTTTATCTATAAACAATATTTGAATCTTCTCTGAATTCTTTTATGTATGATTGGTTATCTTTGCAAGTCTCTTCGAATTATCAGTTTGGTTTGGCCTACTAGATTGATCTTTCTTGCAATGGGAGAAGTGCTTAGCTTTGGGTTCAATCTTGCGGTGTCCGTTCCCAGTGACAGTAGGGGCAGCAAGGCACGTATTGTATTGTTGCCATCGAGGATAACAAGATGGGGTTTATATCATATTGCATGAGTTTATCCCTCTACATCATGTCATCTTGCTTAAAGCGTTACTCTGTTCTTATATACTTAATACTCTAGATGCATGCTGGATAGCGGTCGATGTGTGGAGTAATAGTAGTAGATGCAGACAGGAGTTAGTCTAGTTGTCTCGGACGTGATGCCTATATACATGATCATACCTAGATATTCTCATAACTATGCTCAATTCTGTCAATTGCTCAACAGTAATTTGTTCACCCAGCGTAAATACTTATGCTCTTGAGAGAAGCCACTAGTGAAACCTATGGCCCCCGGGCCTATTTTCCATCATATTAATCTTCCAATACTTAGCTATTTTTATTGCCTTTTATTTTACTTTGCATCTTTATCATAAAAATACCAAAAATATTATCTTATCATATCTATCAGATCTCACTCTCGTAAGTGACCGTGTAGGGATTGACAACCCCTTATCGCGTTGGTTGCGAGGGTTTATTTGTTTGTGTAGGTGCGAGGGACTCGTGCGTGGCCTCCTACTAGATTGATACCTTGGTTCTCAAAAACTGAGGGAAATACTTACGCTACTTTGCTGCATCACCCTTTCCTCTTCAAGGGAAAACCAACGCAGTGCTCAAGAGGTAGCAAGAAGGATTTCTGGCGCCGTTGGCGGGGAGTCTACACAAAAGTCAACATACCAAGTACCCATCACAAACCCTTATCTCCCGCATTACATTATTTTCCATTTGCCTCTCGTTTTCCTCTCCGCCACTTCACCCTTGTCGTTTTATTCGCCCTATCTTTCCCGTTCGCCTCTTTACCGCTCGCTTGGTCATTATGGCTAGTCCTCTTTCTTCTCCGTTGTCTCCTGAGAATGAAGTTCTTAATTTTAAGCAAAGGGAGGGAGAAAATCTAAAATACGCTTGGTATAGAATTTGCAATGCTCAAAATAGATCCACCAGGAAGCAATCCACTTCCGTTCTTCTCCGCAATTTTATGTAGGCGTTACTCCTTGGTACAGATATATCCTTGATACCATTACCGGAGGGAATTTCTTGGGTAGCCATACTTTTGATTCTTATAATGCTATGATAGATTTGTTTGGCTCACTCCCTCTTTTGGTTAATGGAACTATGTTAACTTTGGAGCATGTAATGCGAAGACTTGAAACTATTGAAAATAAAGTTGCTACCATAGAGTTAATTGAAAATTTGGATAAAAAGATTCACAACCGAATTACCCAATATGGATCTAAAGTAGGAGTCACTTTGAAAAATATTAAGGAGAAGGAACCCATAGTTAATGAGAAAATAAATCAGGATTCCACTAGAATCGATAAACTTGAAAATATCATTACCAACTTGGGAACCACTTTTTCTTCCGTAAAGAATACTGGAAGTCCTCCAACTAAAATTTCCAAGCTTATGTATGTTCCTAAAAATAAGGGTGAATCCTCTAGTAAGGAAACTGCGGATCTCAAATCTATAAGTATTCATCCCAATCTTTTTGCTATTATTAAGGAACCATTTGCTACAAATGAATTTTTCGATCTTGTACCTAAAAGTTTGATAATTAATAAAAATAAAGAAACTTCTAAGGATGATAGATGCCTCATTGAAGAATTGCCTACCAAAGATGGCAATACCTAGATCTATCCTTGCTATTATGCCTAGCTAAGGGCGTTAAACGATAGCGCTTGTTGGGAGGCAACCCAATTTTATTTTTAGTTTTTTGCTTTTTGCTTATGTTTAACAATAAATCTTTGTTCTAGCCTCTGGTTAGATGTCTTTTTATGTTTTAATTAGTGTTTGTGCCAAGTTAAACCTATAGGATCTTCTTGGATGATAGTTATTTTATCTTGCTGTAAATTCCAGAAACTTTCTATTCACGAAAACAATTGTTAAAAATCACCAGAACGTGATAAAATATTGATTCCAATTGCTGCTGATCAATAAACAAATTATCTAGGTCTCCTATTTTGGCTGAATTTTTGGAGTTCCAGAAGTTTGCGTTAGCTAAAGATTACTACAGACTGTTCTGTTTTTGACAGATTCTGTTTTTCGTGTGTTGTTTGCTTATTTTGATGAATCTATGGCTAGTAAAAGAGTTTATAAACCATAGAGAAGTTGGAATACAGTAGGTTTAACACCAATATAAATAAATAATGAGTTCATTACAGTACCTTTAAGTGGTCTTTTGTTTTCTTTCGCTAACGGAGCTCACGAGATTTTCTGCTGAGTTTTGTGTTGTGAAGTATTCAAGTTTTGGGTAAAAAATTTGATGGATTATGGAACAAGGAGTGGAAAGAGCCTAAGCTTGGGGATGCCCATGGCACCCCCAAGATAATCTAAGGACACCTAAAAGCCAAAGCTTGGGGATGCCCCGGAAGGCATCCCCTCTTTCGTCTACTTCCATCGGTAACTTTACTTGGAGCTATATTTTTATTGACCACATGATATGTGTTTTGCTTGGAGCGTATTGTATGATTTGAGTCTTTATTTTTTAGTTTACCACAATCATCTTTGATGTACACACCTTTTGAGAGAGACACACATGATTCGGAAATTATTAGAATACTCTATGTGCTTCACTTATATCTTTTGAGTTATATAGTTTTTGCTCTAGTACTTCACTTATACCTTTTAGAGAACGGTGGTGGATTTAGTTCATAGAAACTATTATTCTCTCATGCTTCACTTAGATTATTTTGAGAGCCTTAAACAGCATGATAATTTGCTTAAATAATCCTAATATGCTAGGTATTCAAGACTAGTAAAAACTTTCTTATGAGTGCATTGAATACTAACAGAAGTTTGATGCTTGATGATTGTTTTGAGACATGGAGGTAGTGATATCAAAGTTGTGCTAGTTGAGTAGTTGTGAATTTGAGAAATACTTGTGTTGAAGCTTGCAAGTCCCGTAGCATGCACGTATGGTAAACGTTATGTAACAAATTTGAAACATGAGGTGTTCTTTGAGTGTCTTCCTTATGAGTGGCGGTCGGGGACGAGCGATGGTCTTTTCCTACCAATCTATCCCCCTAGGAACATGCGCGTAGTGCTTGGTTTTTGATAACTTGTAGATTTTTTGCAATAAGTATGTGAGTTCTTTATGACTAATGTTGAGTCCATGGATTATACGCACTCTCACCTTTCCATCATTGCTAGCCTCTTCGGTACCGTGCATTGCCCTTTCTCACATTGAGAGTTGGTGCAAACTTCGCTGGTGCATCCAAACCCAGTGATATGATACGCTCTTTCACACATAAACCTAATTATATCTTCCTCAAAACAGCCACCATACCTACCTATTATGGCATTTCCATAGCCATTCCGAGATATATTGCCATGCAACTTTCCACCGTTCCGTTTATTATGACATGCTTCATCATTGTCGTATTGCCTTGCATGATCATGTAGTTGACATCGTATTTGTGGCAAAGCCACCATGCATAATTTTCATACATGTCACTCTTGATTCATTGCCCATCCCGGTACACCGCCGGAGGCACTCATATAGAGTCATATTTTGTTCTAGTATCGAGTTGTAATATTTGAGTTGTAAATAAATAGAAGTATGATGATCATCATTAATAGAGCATTGTCCCAATAAAAAAAAGAGAAAGGCCAAATAAAAAAAGGGAAGGCCCAAAAAAAACGGGCAATGCTACTATCCTTTTTCCACACTTGTGCTTCAAAGTAGCACCATGATCTTCATCATAGAGAGTCTCTTGTTTTGTCACTTTCATATACTAGTGGGAATTTTTCATTATAGAACTTGGCTTGTACATTCCAACAATGGGCCTCCTCAAGTGCCCTAGGTCTTCGTGAGCAAGCAAGCAAGTTGGATGCACATCCACTTAGTTTCTTTTGTTGAGCTTTCATATATTTATAGCTCTAGTGCATCCGTTGCATGGCAATCCCTACTCCTTGAATTAACATCAATCGATGGGCATCTCCATAGCTCATTGATTAGCCTCGTTGATGTGAGACTTTCTCCCTTTTTGTCTTCTCCACATAACCCCCATCATTATATTATATTCCACCCATAGTGCTATATCCATGGCTCACGCTTATGTATTGCGTGAAAGTTGAAAAGGTTTGAGATTACTAAAGTATGAAACAATTGCTTGGCTTGTCATCGGGGTTGTGCATGATGAGAGCATTCTTGTGTGACGAAAATGGAGCATGACTAAACTATATGATTTTGCAGGGATGAACTTTCTTTGGCCATGCTATTTTGAGAAAACATAATTGCTTAGTTAGTATGCTTGAAGTATTATTATTTTTATGTCAATATTGAACTTTTATCTTGAATCTTTCGAATCTGAATATTCATACCACAATTAAGAAGAATTACATTGAAATTATGCCAAGTAGCATTCCACATCAAAAATTCTATTTTTATCATTTACCTACTCGAGGACGAGCAGGAATTAAGCTTGGGGATGCTTGATACGTCTCCAACGTATCTATAATTTTTTATTGTTCCATGCTATATTATATTCTATTTTGGACATTATTGGGCTTTATTATACACTTTTATATTATTTTTGGGTCTAACCTATTAACCGGAGGCCCAGCCCAGAATTGTTGTTTTTTTTGCCTATTTCAGAGTTTCGCAGAAAAAGAATATCAAATGGAGTCCAAACGGTATGAAACCTTCGGGAACATGATTTTCGGAACGAACGTGATCCAGAGGACTTGGACCCTACGTCAAGACATCAACCAGGAGGGCACGAGGTAGGGGCGCGCCTACCCCCCTGGGCGCGCCCTCCACCCTCGTGGGCCCCCTGTTGCTCCACCGACGTACTCCTTCCTCCTATATATACCTACGTACCCCCAAACTACCAGATACGGAGCCAAAAACCTAATTCCACCGCCGCAACCTTCTGTACCCATGAGATCCCATCTTGGGGCCTGCTCCGGAGCTCCGCCGGAGGGGGCATCGATCACGGAGGGCTTCTACATCAACACCATAGCCTCTCCGATGATGTGTGAGTAGTTTACCTCAGACCTTCGGGTCCATAGTTATTAGCTAGATGGCTTCTTCTCTCTTGTTGGATCTCAATACAATGTTCTCCCCCTCTCTTGTGGAGATCTATTCGGTGTAATCTTCTTTTGCGGTGTGTTTGTTGAGACCGATGAATTGTGGGTTTATGATCAAGTTTATCTATGAACAATAATTGAATCTTCTCTGAATTCTTTTATGTATGATTGGTTATCTTTGCAAGTCTCTTCGAATTATCAGTTTGGTTTGGCCTACTAGATTGATCTTTCTTGCAACGGGAGAAGTGCTTAGCTTTGGGTTCAATCTTGCGGTGTCCTTTCCCAGTGACAGTAGGGGCAGCAAGGCATGTATTGTATTGTTGCCATCGAGGATAACAAGATGGGGTTTATATCATATTGCATGAGTTTATCCCTCTACATCATGTCATCTTGCTTAAAGCGTTACTCTATTCTTATGAACTTAATACTCTAGATGTACGCTGGATAGCGGTCGATGTGTGGAGTAATAGTAGTAGATGCAGGCAGGAGTCGGTCTACTTGTCTCGGACGTGATGCCTATATACATGATCATACCTAGATATTCTCATAACTATGCTCAATTATGTCAATTGCTCAATAGTAATTTGTTCACCCACCGTAAATACGTATGCTCTTGAGAGAAGCCACTAGTGAAACCTATGGCCCCCGGGTCTATTTTCCATCATATTAAACTTCCAATACTTAGCTATTTTTATTGCCTTTTATTTTACTTTGCATCTTTATCATAAAAATACCAAAAATATTATCTTATCAGATATATCAGATCTCACTCTCATAAGTGACCGTGTAGGGATTGACAACCCCTTATCACGTTGGTTGCGAGGACTTATTTGTTTGTGTAGGTGCGAGGGACTCGTGCGTGGCCTCCTACTGGATTGATACCTTGGTTCTCAAAAACCAAGGGAAATACGTACGCTACTTTGCTGCATCACCCTTTCCTCTTCAAGGGAAAACCAACGCAGTGCTCAAGAGGTAGCAACTACCGTAGACAAGCTCAAGGCCATCGCCCTGTCCAAGGCCAACTCTCCGGGATCCTTCATTAAGCAAGTCCAGGTAATATCTCTTCTTGACGATCTTTTTCCTGATCTTGATCATGTTTTTTCATCTAACACGCAGTACTAGTACTAGTAGTACAACTTTCTGGGTGATCTTGCATGTGATTTTTGTGTGCCAAATGACGGTTCTAAATTCCTCTTTTAACCAAAACATGCGAGAGGTTGACACTGATTTCTTATAGATTACTTTCAACTACTTTATGAACATCAATGCTACCTTTGAAGAGAGTATATTTTCCTCAGTAACTTGTGTTATGGATATTGAAATAATCCCTCTACTCTCATGCCTTTGAAGACATGTTCTAGTGTCTTTGTTCACTCATTTCTGTGCGTATATGTAGTCTTATATGTAGTAAAATATCGAAAACCATCTTATATTTCTGAACGGAGGTAGTAATAAAGTATTTGGTTTCTGTTTGAATTAGAACCAGGTCCGCGGTGGAGATGAAGTTCTCAAAGTCATGCCGTGTGAACTGGAAGACCTGAGGATGAGTTCTACTGCTAAACTATCCAGCTGCCGTGTCCTTGTCGCCACGTGTCCTCAACTAGTGTTTTCCTGTAGAATTGTTGTCAGGCGTGTTCTTGAGGTTGTACTTGATCACAACAATTTCCTAGTTGTGCCTTTGATTACGAAGGGTGTGGTTCTTGTAAAGCTTCCCGACAAATTTGATGCGGACTATCTTCATCATCATGTTTATGAGTGGAAAGACCACTCTCTTAGGTTCTCCAAGGTTGACGAGATGGTGATGGTGCTGGTAGACATCTCTCACGAAGTCCATGGCCTAGTCAGTTATGCGGGGTTCATCTCGTAGGTCGATGGCAAGAACTAGTCTGCAGAGTTAATTAGTGCAACTTTGCTTGTCTGTAGTAAGTACTATTGTTCAGTACTTGATTTGTGTGTGTGAACCCCGTATTGTTTAGTACTGCCGCTTTTGCTGTGTGGTGAGTCTGAAGAACAGTCTATGTTAATGTCTGTCCACTCAATTCTATCTGTATATTTTGAAGTATCCAGATCATCTTTTTTGTGAGGACAGTTTATCAATTATGGTTACACTCCAATATCTGTATGCATTGCAGGGTTTATCGCAGCAACTAGGATTTCCAATCCCATGGATGTTCGGCCCATACAATTTGTCACGACCTTTGGACTGTCCTGCTTGTGGGAGTAAGCGGGGTCCTTGCATGCCATGTGTAGCTGGACGATCAATCTTCTATTTAGAACTTGAACATAGTGATTTCCTGGTAAGGATTCACTCGTGTGACATCAAGTAAATCTTATTGATTTACTGTCTAAATCTTATTGATTTAATGTCATGTTTTCTTACTTTTGCTGTAATTTTACGGTGCAGGTTTTGCCATGTGACATTCACCACAGAATAAACCGTTTGGTTTGCACTACGATGGTTATTTTTGCAGATTTCACTTCTTATGTCGTGTTAGTAACGAAGGCACTGTCCATCACTTATATTACTGGACACAATTGGATCAGTCTGTTGTCTCAGTACAATTTGAAGCCCTGTGATGAATTGCAGTTTGGTTTAACAAAGACGCCACAATTAGTCCTTCTCGCGTTTAAAAGAAATGAAGAAAAAGACTGGATCACGATCACGGAGCCTAGTTAAGTTAGAAAGCTGATCATAGCAGACCAGACATGATCGCTGCTGTCTCACACATCGGTACCACCTTCAGCAACGGATCGAGCACCGACACCTTCTCCGACGGCACTTGCTCTAGCACTGACAGTGGCAGCAGCTCAGTCCAATCCACCTAAGGATTGGGCACCGACCGCATCAGCGGATCAGGCCGATCTACCAGAGGACCCGACATCGACAGCGCCACTTGCTCCGACACCGGCACTAGCTCCACAAGGAGCACCATCTCCGGCAGCAGCAACAACACTACCAGTCGCACCGGCACGGGCACTAGCAACGGCTTCGGCACCTGCTCCAACAATTGCACTTGCATCTACTCCGGCTCATGCAGCGGCAACAGAACCAGTAGTTGCACCAGCAATAGACTAGGCTACAGTTCCCACTGCATATACCAAAGTCTTGACAAAAACTGACATTTCCACCTTCTTGGTAAGCATTGGCAGCCCAAGTGCTTCGTTCTTTTTTCTTTCCATGTTGTTTCACATGATTCACTGTGTTGATCTACTGTTTGTGTATGTCTTCTTGTTTGCAAACAAAGAATTCCTAGAGCAACGAGGGAGTCGTTCAACAATCCGGGCGACTGTGGCCAAGTTTCTCTTACCATGCGCAGCCTTGGTGTGAATGAACCTGCTCAATATACCATAAGTACAAAGGATGGTCGCATGATGATTGATGCTAAAGGATGGTCAAGGTTCAAATCTAAATCAAATCTTACGGTAGGGGATGATGTCAAAATTGAACTTTCTCAGCAAGGAGAGTTGGTCCAAATCAACTTTGAAATTCTTCAGTAGCAGCACGCAACTGCCGAACTGATCTATCCTCCGAGAGATTTTGATGTAATAATCTGGCATGGTGAAACAAGTGGCCTATGTGTATAAGTAATACGACAGTATTATTTATCACGTAGGATATCGTTGATAGAATTGCAACTTTGATTGCTGGTTAGGAACTGTCATTCGATTTTATTCTAACAGCTGTTGTGCTTTATTCAATTTTCTGTATTTGCCTTGCGGCAACATCTAAAACCAGCGTCGTACCGATCGCTTGTAACATGAAAAGCGCTGAGGTAGAACACATGGGCCCCCAAACATGCAGGCCCATCGGCCTGTGGCCCAAAGTCCAGAACCGTGAGCCTGTCTGAGTATTATATTCTCAGCTGAACCCCCATATTATGTTATGTATACTCCCCTTGATTTTTCGTATGTATAAAATTGTGATATAAAAGATTTTTTTAATTTCTTTACAGAGGGAGTATCTCTCTGTCAAAAATATATTTATGTATGACTAGTTACTCCTGCCTTTCTACTTCCTTTCACTGATATGTGGGGCATCCGGCAACGGGGTCCACGTGCCATGCACAAAATAAGAGTGCACAACCTCACGGTAGACTCACCCCGGTCGTAGCGCCGCAGTAATGCCCAATGAGCCGTCAAATCACAAAAAAGCCCACCTTTCCAGCTTCAGCAATAAGCTGGACAGACGAAGCAACAATATTTCACTGGGCCTGAATCCCCTTCTCCCTCGTTTGCTTGTTCAGAGAAACCCCCTCTCGGCGATTGCATAGGATTTTCTCATGGAGAACCAGGTACGAATTCTTCATCCATCCCCGATAAATCCAAGTCCCTTGGTTGTGGGTAATCCTAGGATGGCAGCCGCCGCCATTGATGCATTTTCTTCCTACTGAATCTAGTGTATTTCATTTGCAGTGCCCAAAGTGCGAGGACCCTACAGGTTTCTGGGCCCTTGGCGAGACGCCACACTTATTCCTTCTCATCCTAACACATGATTTTAAAATGCGCACAATATGTTCCTAGAATCCTCTTTTCTATCCGGGAGGGTGGGGATTTTTGAACATGCTGTCGACTAATTTGGAAATTTGGATTGGTATATTTGGATAAAAGGTACTAGTACCATGGTCAACACTGACGTGAATGAGGAAATTATTTCTAGATTTGGATAGGGAATACATTGTGTTCTTATATATTTTTCCTACAGTGCATTCCTTCCTCTGCCAGAACACATGTACTCAAGATGGTCGGCCTTGCCATAACTGAATACACCAATTTAATGGTCACACCGAAGACAATCCATGGATATAAGTTCCGAGTTGGGTTCATGAACCAAGAAGATCGCTGCTTTTTTTATGGCCGAACTTGGATAAACTTCCTCAAGTGTTACGGACTGAAAGTTGGCACACGAATGTTGATGGAAATAGCAGAACCTGGTATCATCTTCACTGTGATCTTCCACCCCAACGTCGTTCCAATTGTTCATCCATGTTAGTTTTGTATATGGTTCTTGCTTGTTGCCTCGATTACTTCTTAATCCACCTATTTTGTCTAACTAATCACAATTTAACTTTAGAAGTAGCAACGAATCTCTCACGAAGGTGCTACTTCTAACTAATATTTCTTATAATTGGTGGCACATGTAGGTCATTTGAAAGTTAAGCAGGCTACTCATTTGTTATTCTATAAGAACTTGACTATTACTGATGGCACGGAAGTTGACTGGGATGACATCCATAAGTTCCTACACTTTATTGATCGTCTTGAGGTCCTTGTGGGGCGTTTCAATGATGGAAGGCCACGTGGGATATGTGTGCCACTGCTGCACACGTTGAACAGGTCCAACTGTGTCGAGAAACTTATGATACGAGCTGTTTTCTGTTATATACGTTGTTCATAAACTCTTGCTTATACACAGTTTTACAGTTGTGATCTTCTTGAAATAGAAATTGCCCAGTTCTATTGTTCCTATACAGATGCCTGACCATGGTCGGGTCAGACTTGCGCTTGGTCACAACATGATGTTTATGTCGACCTACTCCATTCCCCTTGGATGTGAAAATATACTTATTCATGGGTGGTATCAAATAACGAAGGCCCGTCCATCTTGGAGAATAGGATAGAAGGTTATGTTCATGCTTTTCCATGGCTCTAAAGCGAATATCCTGTTTATTAACCACATTGCGAGATGAAGCCGCTTTTAGAAGGTTGTGGATGCACGGGGTGGCGCCTGGGCCTTGTCCTGGGGCTTGGTGGCCTCACCCTTTGTTACTGTAGGCAAAGTAGCACTGTTCAAGGCGTGCTTTGTATGGTTGAACCTGTATAAGTACTCATACTGCTTTCAGCTATGGTTGTTAAGTGCCCCTGCTGGTTTAAGTTAAGGTTGTTAAGTACTCCTGCTGCTTTTATAGTCTGTCGTGTGTCTTCAGTCCTGTCTTCCACTAGCCTCCAAAACCAAACCAGCGTCGGCGGGGCCGCATGCTTCCGCCTCCCACGGCTGGTTGCGCCTCAGTGCACGCATCGCCGCCCCACCGTCTCCTAAATCGTTAACGCCGACGTTCGAGGCCTCGCCGTCATCCTCCGCGCACTATGGTGCGCTCGCCACGGCACCTCCCTCTCGCGTTGTCAACATGGTCAACAAACAAGAGGAATCGGGAGAGGACTATACGTGGAGAGGATGACAATAGGGGCCCACCATGTCCATGGCCGTACGCAAGGAAGTTCCTCATTTTTTGTTATATATACTCCATTGTCAGCGTATAGAAAAAGAAAATGCTTCCTCATAGTGGTTTCCTGACATTTGGGACCCACAACATTGTCAGCGTATATAATCAATAGACAAGAGAACAACACAAGATCGACTGACACCTAGGACGTAGCTGCTCGAGCAGTATTTCTTTTTGTTATTGTTGAGACGGAGCAGGGTTTCAACTGGGCTGTGGCCTGTCTAGCCGAGGCTTATATTTTACGTTCACCACATGACCAGCCCAGCTATTTTTTCTTTGTGAAAATGAGCCCAGTTTATTTTTTCTAAAGAATACCAAATCTAGGGATACTTATTTTTCTACGCCCTGATGGGCTGCAACTCTTTCAAGACGGCTACAAATCTTGAAATAATATGAAATGGGTTGTAAAGAATGCAAGAGTATCAATACTTCTTTAACTCCAAAAATTATGAAAATTTACCACACTTTAGAAAATTTATCAGACCTTATTTTGCAAAAAGTTTCATCATTTTATCACATTCTGTCTTTTCTAGGGAATTTTTTCAACAACGGTGAACTTTCTGTTTTGAAACAGCAACATGTATACTTGCAAAATAAGCATCGTGAAGGCCATCCTTGACACTTTTATTGAAAAGAAAGATGAAAAATATTATTCTAAATAACAGCAAGCAAATCCTAACAAAATAAATTTATGCTCCAAGTAAAACACATATCATGTGACGAATGAAAACATAGCTCCAAGTGAGGTTACCGATAATGTTGAAGACGAAAGAGGGGATGCCCCGGAAAGCTTAGTTGCTTGGATCTTCCTTGAATATTACCTTGGGGTGCCTTGGGCATACCCAAGCTTAGGGTCTTGTCACTCCTTATTCTTCTCATATCGATATCTCACCCAAAACTTGAAAACTTCAATCACACAAAACTTAACGGAACTTTGTGAGATAGGTTAGTATGATAAAGAGCAAACCATTTCACTTTGGTACTGTAAAAGAAAAGATTAATAATTGTTTCCACACAATGCCTAATGTAACATATCATTTCCACAATTTATATTGAGCAATATAAGTCACAGAAACTAGAAAGCAAGCAAACTATGCATTGAAAACAGAATCTGTCAAAAACAGAACAGTCTGTAATGATCTGGATAACTACCATACTTATGCTACTCCAAAAATTATGAAAAAATAGGACCACGTGAAAAATTTGTATATTAAACTTTTGCAAAAATAATCAACTCAAAAGCACTCTTCTATTAAAAATGAGACTTATTTTCGTGAGCGCAAAAGTTTCTGTTTTTCAGCAAGGTCAAATCAACTATCACCCAACATGATCCCAAAGGCTTTACTTGGCACTTTATTGAAAGAAAAGCAATAAAACATGATCAACATAGTAACATAATCATGTGAACACACAAAAACAGTAGGTAAAAGTGTTGGGTTGTCTCCCAACAAGCGCTTTTCTTTAGTGCCTTTTAGCTAGGCATGATGATTTCAATGATGCTCGCATAAAAGATAAGAATTGAAACACAAAGAGAGCATCATGAAGCATATGACTAGCACATTTAGGTCTAACCCACTTCCTATGCATAGGGATTTTGTGAGCAAACAACTTATGGGAACAAGAATCAACTAGCATAGGAAGGAAAAACAAGTGCAGCTTCAAAACAATCAGAACATAGAGAAGAAACTTGATATTATTGAGATATGCAAGAGCATAAGTTCCTTCCTCATAATAATTTTCAGAAACATCAAGAATGGATTCAACAATATAACTATCACATACATCACTCTTTTCATGATGCACAAGCATAGAAAATTTATCACTCTTTATGGCATACATGTCATCACAATAATCATCATAGATAGCAACTTTATTGTCATAGTCAATTGAAACCTCTTCCAAAATAGTGGATGTATCACTAAATAAAGTCATGACCTCTCCAAATCCACTTTCATCAATATTGTAATAAAATTCAACACCCTCCAAAATAGTGGGATCCCTACTACCTAGAGTTGACACTCTTCCAACCCCACTTTTATCAATGTAATCATCATAAATAGGAGGCATGCTATCATCATAATAAATTTTCTTATCGAAAGTACAAGCAATCAAAGGATCATCTTCATTAAGCAAACCATCCCCAAGCTTAGGACAAGCATTATTTCCAGCAAATAAATCTTCAAACATGTCATACTCATTGAACATAGCATCACCAAGCTTGTGGTTTTGCATATCATCACAATCATTCTTATCAATAGCATGAATGGCACCAATAGTATAGCAAACATTATTATCATATTCTTCCAAGCAAGTGCTAAAAAGATTTTCAAGATCATAAGGGATATCGTTGTCTTCCCAATCATAATCATTACAAAAAGTAGTAGGTATCACAAAATCATACTCAATATCATCATCCTCCATCAACATATTTGATTCACTTTCATGAGGCACAATGGTGAAAGGAGCAACATTATTTGGGAGAGATACCTTTTTACCTTTATTCTTTCTTCTTTTATTCTTCTTCTTCACCACATCATGTGTGGGTTTAATTAATTTTTTCAAGCTTCTTGTTGAAGAGATTGATTGGATATGAAGCTCCTCCTCGTTACCTGATTCATCATAATAAACACTAGGAGGGTATTGGGAAACATTTTCCCTTTCATTAGTACTCTCTTCATATTCCATTTGTTTTCTTGTCTTTAGGTATTTGGCAATATAAGGATTCTCAATGCAATTTACCGCACAAAATATATAAATTTATTCTAGATTAAAATCAAGAAATCTCTCAGGATTTGGAAAACCCTTAGTTATACGCTTCATTTCTTCATACCCCAAAAGAAGACTAAGCTCTTTACGATGCTCATGGGTAATCAAGTTATCACAATTTTTGGACACAATTTGATCATGAAATAATTTGCATTGGAGATTTAAATGACCACGTCCATTGCAAGGTTCACAAGGATGGCGAAAAAATTACATCTTCAGCACAATCATCTAGCCTCTCTTGCAATTTTTTCGTTTCTAAATATTTATGCTTCTTACAAAATCTATCTTCCCTTTTTGGTGTGCAATTTCACTCCCAATTCACTCCGTAAAAATTGACATGCTTATAAGAAACATTTTTGTCATGACTTGTGCAATCATCATTAGCATTTTGGACATTCAAAGAATTCATACTAACAACATTGCAATCATGCTCATCATTCAAATATTTTGTGCCAAACATTTTATTGACTTATTCTTCTAACAATTGAGCACAATTTTCCGATCCATCATTTTCAAGAAAGATATTATAAAGATGATCAATAATATGATGCAACCTTAATTCCATTTTTTATGTAGTTTTCTTTTATAAACCAAACTAGTGATAAAACATGAAACTAAATGATTCAATTGCAAGATCTAAAGATATACGTTCACGCACTCACCTCCCCAGCAACGGCGCCAGAAAAGAGCTTCATGTCTACTACGCAACTTTATTCTTGTAGACACGTGTTGGGCCTCCAACCGCAGAGTTTTGTAGGACAGTAGCAATTTTCCCTCAAGTGGATGACCTAAGGTTTATCAATCCATGGGAGGCATAGGATGAAGACAGTCTCTCTCAAACGGCCCTGCAACCAAAATACAAGAAATCTCTTGTGTCCCCAACACACCCAATACAATGGCAAATTGTATAGGTGCACTAGTTTGGCGAAGAGATGGTGATAAAAATGTAATATGGATGGTAGAAATATATTTTTATTATCTGAATAAATAAAAACAGCAAGGTAGCAAATAGTAAATGGGCACAAAAACGGTATTGCAATGCTTGAAAATGAGGCCTAGGGTCCGTACTTTCGCTAGTGCAATCTCTCAACAATGCTAATATAATTGGATCATATAACCACCCCTCAAAGTGCGATGAAGAATCACTCCAAAGTTCCTATCTAGCGGAGAACATAAGAATAAATTGTTTGTAGGGTACGAAACCACCTCAAAGCTATTCTTTCTGTTCGATCTATTCAAGACTTCGTACTAAAATAATATAAAGCTATTCTTTCTGTTCGATCTATCCTAGAGTTCGTACTAAAATAACACCAAAGCAAATTCATATGCATAATACTCAATCCAACACAAAGAACTTCAAAGAGTGCCCCAAGATTTCTACCAGAGAAACAAAGACAAGAACGTGCATCAACCCCTCTGCATAGATTACCCCAATGTCACCTCGGGAATCCGCGAGTTGAGTGCCAAAACATAGATCAAGTGAATCAATACGATACCCCATTGTCACCACGAGTATTCAATTGAAAGACATATATCAAGTGTTCTCAAATCCATAAAAGTAATCAATTCGATAACAACGAAATCTCAAAGGGAAAACTCAATTCATCACAACAAGATAGAGAGGGGAAAACACCATATATCCGACTATATGAACAAAGCCCGCGATACATCAAGATCATGACATCTCAAGAACATGAGAGAGAGAGGGAGAGATTAAACACATAGCTACTGGTACAAACCCTCAACCCCGAGGGTGGACTACTCCCTCCTCATCGTGGTAGCCGCCGGGATGATGAAGATGGCCACCGGTGATGATTCCCCCCTCCGGCAAAGTGCCGGAATGGGTATAGATTGGTTTTAAGTGGCTACAGAGGCATGCGGCGGTGGAACTTCTGATCTAGGTTAACCCCGAAGGGTTTTGGAATATTTGGGAATTTATAGGGCAAAGAGGGGCTGCGGGAGGCCACCGAGGTGGGCACAACCCACCTGGGCGCGCCTAGGCCCCCAGGCGCGCCCTGGTGGGTTGTGCTCCCCTCGGGGCACCCCCCAGGTGCTGCTCTGGCCCATTGGGAGTCTACTGGTCCATAAAAAATCCACAAAAAGTTTCGCAGTGTTTGGACTCCGTTTGATATTGATTTCCTGCGATGTAAAAAACATGCAAAAAACAGCAACTGACACTTGGCACTATGTCAATACGTTAGTACCAAAAAATGATATAAAATGACTATAAAATGATTATAAAACATCCAAGAATGATAATATAACATCATGGAACAATAAAAAATTATAGATATGTTGGAGACGTATCAGCATCCCCAAGCTTAATTCCTGCTCGTCCTCGGGTAGGTAAATGATAAAAACAGAATTTCTGATGTGGAATGCTGCCTATCATGTCCTCTCATATTCTTTTCTTTGTAGCATGGACATTTGGACTTTTATATGGTTCAAAGCAATAGTCTAGTTTTGACACGAGACTTAAATACTCAAGCAACCATGTCTTTCGAAATATCAACGCTAAAATAAGTTATCCCTAGCCCATCAAGCTCAATCATTGACCCATTCAGGAAACACACTCGCATATTAGCTACACCCAATGCTCAAGTACGATCATAGTGCCTCCTAGTTGGTGCTTTTATAAGAGAAGATGGAGACTCAAATTAAAAATAAAAATTGCATAAAGTAAAAGAAAGGCCCTTCGCAGAGGGAAGTCGGGATTTGTAGAGGTGCCAGAGCTCAAAGCAAAAATTGAGAGATAAAAACATTTTGAGAGGCATACTTTTCCCACCAACGAAAACGACTTAGAGCTCCCAACACTTTTCATGCTAGATATATCATAGGCGGTTCCCAAACAGAAAATAAAGTTTATTCCTTTTTCCACCATACTTTCACTTTCCATGGCTAATCGTATCCACGGGTGCCCTCCATACCAATACTTTCGAAGGAATGTATTATTTGACAACATAAAGTAAATTCATTTTTCATTTTGGGACTGGGCATCCCTAATACCTTTGCCTTAATCTCGTGCAATGACAAGTGAATAAACACTCATCGTGAGATTAACACATCTAGCATGGAAAATATTGGCCACCCCTCATCGCCTCGCGAGCGGTACGAGCACACAAAAGAGAAATTTATTTTGAAAATTAGAGATGGCACATACAAATTTGCTTAGAACGGCAAAAGAATGCCGCATATAGGTAGGTATAGTGGACTCATGTGGCAAAACTGGTTTAAAGGATTTTGGATGCACATGTTGTGATCATACTTAGTGCAAAATGAAGGCTAGCAAAAGATTGAGAAGCGACCAACCAAGAAACGAATAATCTCATAAGCGAGCATTGAGCATAATTAACACCGAATAATGCACCACAAGTAGGATGTAATTTCATTGCATAACGATTCACTTTCGTGCTTGCATAGGGAATCACAAACCTTAACACCAATATTCTTACTAAAGCTTAATTACTCATCAACATGACTCACATATCACATCATCATATCTCAAAACTATTACAAGGAATCAAGTTTTTTTTGTCCAATGATCTTCATGAAAGTTTTAACTATAATCTTCTTGGATATCTATCACTTTGGGACTAATTTTCATGTGTTGCTTTTGATAAGCTCAAACAATATATCCGAAGCACGACACTTACATTGTTGGTCTAACGCCCACGGTTCGAATAAAGAGTTTGCTTGCGATATTGATTGATAATTATTTATAATTTCATGTATGTAAGAAGATTATATCAAAACTTGTCTCAAATTTGAAAAAAAAAATCACAGTCTATTGGTGTCCATATGACACCATGATAAGTTTCATGAATTTCAACTTAGTTTTGAATTCATTGGATTTTAAAATCAAGATTCTAGATGTTAGAAATTTCTTGCATGGGGACTAAACATGCACCCAGGGACACATACACATATGATTTTGCAATCCATTTTCGTGCACTATCACGGGTCTCATGTAGATAAAATTTGATTTTGCACATTTAAATCCCTGGGAAATCAATCAATGTATAAAAAACGAATAGATGTATCTATTTTTTTCAATTTTCAACACTAAACTCCTTTGGTCGCATGTTCGCTGCAGAAACACTTTGACATGCATCTTTGGGCCACATGCACGCGGTGGTCCTAGGACACTCACTCGCGTGGGCCCGCGAGGCCACCGTCCAGCACTATGACATGCGATCAGAGAGGTTAATTTGACAAACAAGGATGGTCATTTTTTGGTTTTTGTTATACGTATGGTAGGAGTATATATATAGTACGCGTTGAAGAAGGTGGCCAGGGGCAATACTACGCGTCATATAGGACACTCACTCGCGTGCGATGCTTCCATCCGTGGGCCCGCGAGGTTGTCCTCCATCACTTTGACCCAGCAAGGAGGTTTCTTTTTGGGTTGTGTTGCGGTAGGAGTATATAGTACGCGTCGAAGAGGGGAGGAGGGGGCCGGGGCAGCGCATATATACTACACACGTCATGAATCGATCTCGCTCCATGTGGGGACTTTTCGGTTTTTGAGGCAGGTACCACAAAGAAGTTGTGCATATTGGGTATTGAAAACATCACCAACACATTGGGCCACGTGCAGACGATGGTTGTCACTCATTCGCCTGCGAATCTTCCCTCCATGGGCCCACGAGGTCATCGTCCATCTAATATATGACACAATGAGAAAGGTAATTTGACGAACAAGGAGGATTATTTTTGGGTTGTGTTACGGTACGTACGTAGGAGTATATATTACGCATCAAAGAGGGGAGGGGGCAACATATATATACTACGTGTCATGAACCTCGGTTCGTGTGTGGGGGACTTAAAGGTTTCTGAGGCAGGTGCCACATCAAAGTTCTGCATATATAATAGGTATTCAAACATCACAACCACACATCTCCATACATATGTGTTTGGCCCACAAGCAAGCGATGGCGGTTGTCCTCTAGCACTCACTCACGGAGTTATCGGCGAGATGCTTCGTCCATCTCTGTGTGCTCGCTTGGTCAATCACTTCGACCGACAGCGATAGAGGTTAATTTGAATTATAATTAGGAGTGGATTAAATTTTGGTTCATCTTATACGGTTTGGTACATGCAACTATACTTCGCGCGCATGTGTACGCACAAATCCCTCCCGCTGGGTCGAAGTGGTGGTGGTGGTGGGGGGAGTACGCGACGCATCATGAACCAGATCTGTGTGGGGACTGTGTGTTTTTCGACGCATGCATGCACCACATCAAAATGTTCTGCTTCTAGTATTCAAACATATATGCATGCATCACACATATCCATACATATGTTTGGGGCACATACATGCAGTGGTTGTCTTTGGACACTCTCCCTCGCTTGGTTATCATCGACGGCCTATATATTCATGGGCCCGCGTGGACGTCTCCATCACTTTGACCAACAACACGAGAGAGGTTACCAGGGTGGATTCTTTTTCTCTTGGTTCACGTTACCGTATAGTCGTACGTCGATGGTGAGATTCGAGACCTAAGTTTGAGGGCTCGCATACACATGAATCAAAGTTGTGCATTGGGTATATTCATACAGCACATGACACTTCATACATATGTTTGGGCCACATGCACGCAGTGGTTGTCTTCAGGCACTCCCTCATGTGGTTATCGGCGACAAGCTAGCCTATTTTGTGGGGCCGCGTGTGGAACGTCAAAGCATGACTGTCGGTGTCAAAACCGACGGATCTCGGGTAGGGGGTCCCGAACTGTGCGTCTAAGGCGGATGGTAACAGGAGGCGGGGGATACAATGTTTACCCAGGTTCGGGCCCTCTCAATGGAGGTAATACCCTACTTCCTGCTTGATTGATCTTGATGATAGGAGTATTACAAGAGTTGATCTACCACGAGATCGTAGAGGCTAAACCCTAGAAGCAAGCCTATGATTATGATTGTTGTTGTCCTACGGACTAAACCCTCCGGTTTATATAGACACCGGAGGGGGCTAGGGTTACACAGAGTCGGTTACAAGGGAGGAGATCTACATATCCGTATTGCCAAGCTTGCCTTCCACGCAAAGGAGAGTCCCACCCAGACACGGGACGAAGTCTTCAATCTTGCATCTTCATAGTCCAACAGTTCGGCCAAAGTACATAGTCCGGCTGTCCGAGGACCCCCTAATCCAGGACTCCCTCAGTAGCCCCCGAACCAGGCTTCAATGACGATGAGTCCGGCGCGCAAATTGTCCTCGGCATTGCAAGGCGGGTTCTTCTCCTAATTCTGAGTACCTGTCGAGTAGTGTCTGGTTCCCATAAATGTTGCATTCCTTGGCTTCCGCGCCTAATAATGGCTATCTTCCACGTAGCAAGCGAATGCGAGAAGTCGGGGCATTTTTACACTTGCCACCCTAACCATGTGAGTAAATCGTCTATTTAAGGGGCCGGGGATCCTCAGATCCAGGTCACACCATCCTCCCTCAGCGAGTATCCATCGGAGCGCGCCCGAAAAATCCATCCCATCATGGCCGGCCATCGCAGCTCCTCTTCTCACTCCCGTAGCCCTAAGCCAGGCAATTGGAAGAAGTGTTCCGTCAACCACAGACAGTTAGTAGAGTTACAGACCCAGGGGTATCTCCCTCCTGCGTATATGGTCCCCGTCCGAGCCGGACTAGCCACTTACAATGGCGGGGAGCAAGCAGAGATCTTTCCCAATCCATCTATGGGGGAGCGGGTATTCCTTTCCCTTACTTATTAAGGGGACTTGGATTTCCAATCCATCCGTTCCTCCGCGGGCTCCTGGAGTTCTACGGCCTCCAGCTGCATAATTTTACTCCCGCCTCCATATTACACATCGCTAGCTATGTCGCCCTTTGCGAGCTATTTTTGGGCTGCAAAGCTCATTTCCAGCTATGGAAGAGGCTATTCTGCCTCGTACCCCGTACACAAGAGGGGTCATTATATCAAGTGGGCGGAGCCGAGATATGGCGCATCGCCGGGACCGGATACCTGTCCGGTACTCCGAAGAAGACATCCGAAGACTGGCCTTCGGAGTGGTTTTATATGGAGGATGTCCCCCTTCTGGACCCTGTTCGGATGGGCCTTCCTGAGTTTAATAACGCCCCTTTGAAGAAACGCCGCAGATGGCGCCCTCGGAGCCCCCAGGAGGAAGACAACAGAGAGGTCCTTTACCTGATGGGCCGGATAAAAACGCTGGCCAAATCAGGATTGACAATAATCGAGGTTATGTCAATATGTATAATGCGGGGGTGCAGCCACTTCAATATCGGGGAGAACCAATGTGGCAAATCAATGGAGAAGACGATGCCACCCACTGCGGTCGTAAAGGTCGGACTCCGTCGCTGCTCTAGCGAAAATACTGTCCGATTTATATAAAGGAGAGGAAGAGGAGTTCATCCGCATCAAGCCACGGGATGCATTCTCCATGTATAACGCCCCAAACTGGGTGAGCTGCTACTTTTTACTCCAGACCTTCCCGCATTCTTTGTCATAAATATTTACCTTGCTATTTCATAGCAGGAACTGCGAAAAGCTGTGAGGGAGGTCCACAGCCCGTCTCCACAACTAGAGGACCCTGACCGGGCCCTCGACCCCGGACTCAAAGAAGATCCGGACACATTTGTGGAGCTCATCGACAGGACGTACTATCTGTTAAGCTGCGACGGTGTCTTGGTGGCCATCATAGTCGATTATCCCGGACTGCTCCCTGCATCGCATGTAAGTAAAACCGGAGTCCCAACTTCCGAGAAGGATCCCGTTTTTTGCACTTCACCTACCGCACACATTTGGTGTCTTACAGGGAAGGCTCTCGGGACACGTGGGGATGAGCAACATGCTCAACGACAGTTAAAGGCTGGCGAGCGCGTGCTTAAGCAGGTTAGGCGGGAGAAAAACAATCTCCAAGATGCCAATATCCGGCTGAGTGTTGAACTGAAAGATGTTCAGGCCCAGCTTGCTGACTCCGTAAAGGAGAATAAGAGGCTTCGACGCGGCATTTTTAGTAAGTGCTTAAACGAACTTTTATAGAGTTCCGCGAAGAAACGGGCTAATAGAGTTATATCTGTAGGTATGCTGACGGGTCGTCCCGCAGAAGAGATGCCTGGGTCTGCAGGTGATCTTCTGCCCGAGATCTCACAACTGCACGAACAAGTTCGGCAGGTGATGCAGGGCATTGCCCAGGCCTTGTGGCCATCCGCCTCCCTGCCAGGAGGCATGGGGGAGCTCGTAGAGATGCTCAAGGGAGCGTGGCGGTGCTTCCGATTATGGAAGATATCTGCCTGCCGACAAGGTGCGAGGGAAGCCTGGGCCATGGTGAAGACTCAATATACCAAGGCTGACCCGAACCATATGGCCGAAGTCGGACCTGTGGGGTCTGATGGGAAAGAAATCCCCGTCGGTTTGGTGTATGACCAGGTGAAATTAGCCGCAAAGTATTCCCAACAGGATTGTAGGCTAGACAGCCTGTTGGATGGTATAGAAGAAGAATTTAGTCAGTCTAAGTGACTGTATACTTCAATTGACATATATTGTCCCTAGCCGGATTGTAAATCATTTGTCATGGCGGACCTTTTCGCTTCGACCTCCGGACCCGACAGTCCGGAGTGTATCCGAATACCCGCTCAGTTATGTAAAAACCGGGGTACGCGTGGAAACCAGGCGTAGGGGTCATAAGTGCTTGAACAGACAAGTACCCAACTAGCTATGTTATATTACATGGATAGTAAGAAACATCTTCCAGGGAGAATAGTTCCGTTAAGGGTTCCTTTCCCTGGGTACGCATGCATAAATGTGCATGTCCGAACTACGAAAGGAGATGCTGGATATAAACATCTGGGGGCATGTATTACAATAACTAAAAGTCATCTTTTGTTCACCGACCGAATATTCCCTTAAGAACGCTAGCTTTCGGCTTCACCTAGTCTGAGGTACACATCCGGCTGACCTGGCAGTAACAATCGCAGAGGTGCTCCCCTTATGCCCTAGACGAATTAACGGGAACATAGGGCATAAACACAAGAGCCAGGCAACCTAGCTTGGCCAAAACTTAAGTCATATCGATGCATATAATGGTGAAGAAAAGGTACATGTGGAAAAGTAACACATGTGCGGGGGGCATAAAGCCCGGAACATAATTATATTAAGCTTCTGTATAAGAAGCCCCCAGGTATAGTGATCACGCTTAGCGTGTCAAGATTGTGTAGTCAAGACACATTTTAACCTTTTAAGGCTGTGAAGAAAAGGGAAGAAAGAAAGAAAGAAAAGACAGATGACGGATATAAAAAAAATTGACGGAGGTAAGGAGACAAACACATAGTCCGGAACTAGGCGTAGAACCTTCGGAGTCTGGCTGCGTTCCATGGGTTTGGCTCGAGTCGATTGTCCGATGCATCCCGCAGACGGTACGCTCCACCGGTCAGAACTTGGTCGATAACGAAGGGACCTTCCCATTTGGGCTCGAGTTTGTTCTTTTTCTTCTCTGGTAGGCGTAGGACTAGTTCGCCAACATTATAAGTTTTGGCCCGTACTTCTCTGCTTTGATACCGTCAAGCCTGTTGGTGATAGAATGCGGAGCGGGCTTTTGCCACGTCATGCTCCTCCTCCAGGGCGTCCAAACCGTCCTGCCGATCAAGCTCGGCTTCTTTCTCTTCGTACATGCGCACTCAAGGTGAGTCATGAATGATGTCGCAGGGCAGTACCGCCTCTGCGCCATACACCATGAAAAACGGTGTGTATCCGGTAGTGCGATTCAGCGTGGTCCGCAGCCCCCATAGTACGGAGTAGAGCTCCTCTACCCAGTGCGTATCTGATTCGTTTAAGGATCGCACTAATCTGGTTTAATGCCGCTCATGATAAGACCATTTGCCCGTTCGACCTGACCGTTTGTTTGGGGGTGATAGACGGAGGCATAATTGAGCTTAATGCCCATGTTGCTGCACCAAGTTTTTACCTCGTCGGCTGTAAAGTTCGAGCCGTTATCAGTGATGATGCTGTGGGGGACGCCGTAACGGTGTACAACCCCGGATATGAAGTCTATCACTGGTCCGGATTTGGCCGTTTTAACTGGTTTGGCTTCTATCCATTTGGTGAATTTATCCACCATGACCAATAGGTATTTTTTCTTATGGCTTCCCCCTTTAAGGGGTCCGACCATATCAAGCCCCCAGACCGCAAAGGGCCAAGTAATGGGGATTGTTTGGAGAGCGGTAGGTGGCATATGGCTTTGGTTTGCAAAAAGCTGGCAACCGACGCAACGTTGAACGAGGTCCTGCGCGTCTGCTCGGGCCGTCGGCCAGTAAAAACCTATGCGGAAGGCCTTGCTTACAAGGGCCCGGGCTGCAGCAAGGTGGCCGCCAAGTCCAGCATGAATTTCTGCCAAAAGTTGCCGTCCTTCCTCTTCGGAGATGCACCTTTGAAGTACTCCGGTAGCGCTTTTCTTATAAAGCTCTCCCTCGTGGACCTTGTAGGCTTTGGACCGCCGCACAATGCAACGTGCCTCGTTTGGGTCCTCAGGGAGTTCTCGCCTAGTTAGGTAGGCCAAGAAGGGTTCTGTCCACGGGGCGATGACAGCCATAATCACGTGGGCCGAAGGCGTTATTTCGGTGGCAGAGCCTCCGATTACGTCAGAGTGTTCGGTATCTGGTGTTGTGGCCGGGTCCGGACTGTTGTTGCCGGCCTCTCCTTCCCATACCACAGATGGCTTAAACAGCCTTTCAGAAGATATTAGGTGGGACAGGGTCACGCTTAGCGCTGATGCGGGCGAGGATATCCGCCGCTTGATTGTTTTCTCGGACCACATGGTGGAATTCAAGCCCCTCGAACCGGGCTGACATTTTGAGGACGGCGTTGCAGTAAGCCGCCATTTTCGGATCCTTGGCGTCGAAGTCTCCATTTATTTGAGATATTGCGAGGTTTTAATCCCCACGCACCTCCAGGCGTTGAATGCCCATGGAGACTGCCATCCGGAGACCATGTAACAGGGCCTCATATTCTGCTGCATTGTTGGAGTCTGTGTATAGAATTTGGAGTACGTATTGGACTCTATCTCCGATGGGGGGTGGCAGGACGACACCAGCCCCCAGACCAGCCAGCATTTTAGAGTCGTCAAAGTGCATGAACGAATTGGAGTACGCGCCGTACTCTTTAGGGAGTTCGACTTCTGTCCATTCGGCGACGAAATCAGCCAGTACTTGTGACTTAATGGCTCGCCGTGGTTTGTATATTATGTCAAACGGGAGGAGCTCAATAGCCCATTTGGCAATCCGGCCAGTGGCATCGCATTTGTTTATTATGTCGTTGAGTGGTACTTCAGAGGCCACCTTAATTGAACACTCTTGAAAGTAGTGTCGTAGTTTCCGGGATGCCATGAAGACCGCGTATGCGCTCTTTTGATAATGTGGGTACCGTGATTTGCATGGAGTGAGGACAGTGGATACATAGTATGAAGGAAATATGCCCTGAGGCAATAATAAAGTTATTATTTATTTCCTTATATCATGATAAATGTTTATTATTCATGCTAGAATTGTATTAACCGGAAACATAATACTTGTGTGAATACATAGACAAACAGAGTGTCACTAGTATGCCTCTACTTGACTAGCTCGTTGATCAAAGATGGTTAAGTTTCCTAGCCATTGACATGAGTTGTCATTTGATTAACGGAATCACATCATTAGGAGAATGATGTGATTGACCTGACCCATTCCGTTAGCTTAGCACTCGATCGTTTAGTATGCTGCTATTGCTTTCTTCATGACTTATACATGTTCCTATTACTATGAGATTATGCAACTCCCGTTTACCGGAGGAACACTTTGTGTGCTACCAAACGTCACAACGTAACTGGGTGATTATAAAGGTGCTCTACAGGTGTCTCCGTAGGTACTTGTTGGGTTGGCGTATTTTGAGATTAGGATTTGTCACTCCGATTGTCGGAGAGGTATCTCTGGGCCCTCTCGGTAATGGACATCACTTAAGCCTTGCAAGCATTGCAACTAATGAGTTTGTTGCGAGATGATGTATTACAGAATGAGTAAAGAGACTTGCCGGTAACGAGATTGAACTAGGTATTGAGATACCGACGATCGAATCTCGGGCAAGTAACGTACCGATGACAAAGGGAACAACGTATGTTCTTATGCGGTTTGACCGATAAAGATCTTCGTAGAATATGTGGGAGACAATATGAGAATCCAAGTTCCGCTATTGGTTATTGACCGGAGACGTGTCTCGGTCATGTCTACATAGTTCTCGAACCCGTAGGGTCCGCACGCTTAACATTTTGATGACAGTTATATTATGAGTTTATATGTTTTGATGTACCGAAGGTTGTTCGGAGTCCCGGATGTGATCACAGACATGATGAGGAGTCTTGAAATGGTCGAGACGTAAATATTGATATATTGGAAGCCTATGTTTGGATATCGGAAGTGTTCCGGGTGAAATCGGGATTTTACCGGAGTACCGGGAGGTTACCGGAACCCCCCGGCAACATAATGGGCCTTAGTGGGCCTACGTGGAAGAGAGGAGAGGCGGCTAGGGCTGGGCCGCGCGCCCCTCCCCCCTAGTCCGAATAGGACAAGGAGAAGGGGGCGGCGCCCCCCTTCCTTCTTCTCCCTCTCCTCTTTCCCCCCTCCCAAGTCCTAATCCAACTAGGGGGAGTCCTACTCCTGGTGGGAGTAGGACTCCTGCTGGCGCGCCCCAAGGCTGGCCGCACCTCCCCCCCTTTGATCCTTTATATACGGGGGCAGGGGGCACCACATTGACACAACAATTGATCATTGATCTCTTAGCCGTGTGCGGTGCCCCCTCCACCATATTACACCTCGATAATATCGTAGCGGTGCTTAGGCGAAGCCCTGCGTCGGTAGAACATCATCATCGTCACCACGCCGTCGTGCTGACGAAACTCTCCCTCAACACTCGGCTGGTTCGGAGTTCGAGGGACGTCATCGAGCTGAACGTGTGCTGAACTTGGAGGTGCCGTACGTTCGGTACTTGATTGGTCGGATCGTGAAGACGTACGACTACATCAACTGCGTTGTGTTAACGCTTCCGCTTTTGGTCTACGAGGGTACGTGGACAACACTCTCCCCTCTCGTTGCTATGCATCACCATGATCTTGTGTGTGCGTAGGAATTTTTTTGAAATTACTACGTTCCCTAACATAGTATATCGGCTTTTGAAGTGGGAACTTATGTCCGTCCGTCTCTCGTTCGACGACGAGCACTGCGCTTACAACTTGGTGTTTTGCCGCTATATATAACAGCATTGGTTCGCCGACATTTGGTGCGGCCAAGATTGGGTTGGTGGCCAAAACGGCTTTTATTTCTTCCAATCCGGCCGTGGCCGCATCCATCCACTTGAAGTGTTCGGTGCATCGAAGAAGGCGATAAAGAGGTAGTGCCTTTTCTCCTAATCGGGAGATAAAGCGGCTTAGGGCAGCCACGCATCCAGTTAGTTTCTAGATTTGCTTGAGGTTTGTTGGGATAGCCAACTGTGACAGAGCTCGGATTTTAGCCGGATTTGCTTCAATTCCTCTATTGGAGCCGATGAAGCCTAAGAGCTTTCCGGCGGGCACGCCGAAGACGCATTTTTCTGGATTGAGGTTGATGTCGTATGTTCGGAGATTTTCGAACGTGAGCCTCAAGTCGTCTATTAAGGATTCGACGTGTCTGGTTTTAATGACCACATCGTCTACGTATGCCTCCATTGTTTTGCCGATCTGTGTTTCCAAGCATGTCTGAATCATGCGTTGATAGGTTGCACCGGCGTTTTTGAGCCTGAAAGGCATGGTGTTAAAACAGAAGGGGCCGTATGGGGTGATAAATTCCGTTGCAGCTTGATCGGACTCCGCCATCTTAATTTGATGGTATCCGGAGTATGCATCGAGGAAACACAATGAATCGTGTCCTGCAGTAGCGTCGATAATTTGGTCGATGCGGGGGAAGGGGAAGGGATCCTTGGGGCAAGTCTTGTTAAGGTCCTTGAAATCGACACATAGGCGCCAGGATTTGTCCTTCTTTGGTACCATCACCAGGTTTGCTAGCCAGTCCGGATGTTCTATTTCTCTGATGAATCAGGCCTCAAGTAACTTGGCTAGCTCTTCTCCCATGGCTTGTCGCTTAGGCTCGGAGAAACGCCGGAGAGTCTGCTTGACCGGCTTGAACCCCTTTAGAATGTTAAGGCTGTGCTCGGCTAGCCTGTGTGGGATTCCTGGCATGTCTGAAGGATGCCAGGCGAATATGTCCCAATTTTCGCGCAAGAACTCCCGCAATGCGGCGTCGGTGGTGGGGTCCAGCTGTGCCCCGATGGATGCTATTTTTGTGGGGTCCGTTGGGTGGACCTGGAATTTGACTATTTCGTCCGCTGGTTTAAAAGAGGTGGACTTGGGTCTTTTGTCGAGTATCACATCGTCCCTGTCCACTTTGGAGCGCAGCGCAGTTAGTTCTTCGGCCGCGAGGGCTTCGGATAACGCTTCAAGGGCTAGTGCGGCGGTTTTATTTTCGGCGCGGAGTGCTATGTCTGGATCACTAGCTAGAGTGATGATTCCGTTGGGCCCGGGCATTTTGAGCTTCATGTACCCGTAATGGGGTATAGCTTGGAAGATCGTTAATGCCTCCCGCCCTAAAAGGGAGTGGTATCCGCTACTGAACGGGGCCACTTGGAATGTGATTTCTTCAGACCTATAATTCTCTGGCGTGCCGAATACCACATCTAGTGTGATTTTTCCCGCACATCGTGCCTCCCGACTAGGGATGATTCCTCTGAAGGTCGTGCTGCTTTGCTTAATGCGGCTCTTGTCTATTTCCATTTTGTTAAGAGTCTCTTCGTAGATGAGGTTTAATCCGCTGCCGCCGTCCATGAGCACTTTAGTAACCCAGAAGCCGTCCACAATTGGACTAAGGACCAAGGCGGCTGGTGCTCGGGCTGTTCGGAGTTGAGGTTCGTCACTGGCATTGAAGGTTATAGCCGTGTCGTTCCATGGATTTATTGCTGCGATGTGGTAGACTTCGGCAAGGCCGCGGAGTGCTCGCTTGCGCCTATTGTTTGAGGAGAAGGTCTCGAAGACTGTCAATACTGTATTGTTATTTTCCACGGGATGGTGCTCTGCGGTATTGTTGATGAGGAGATCCTCACCGCTCTTGGCCACCTCCTGGAGTATCCGACATGC
This sequence comes from Aegilops tauschii subsp. strangulata, assembly GCF_002575655.3. NCBI lineage: Eukaryota > Viridiplantae > Streptophyta > Magnoliopsida > Poales > Poaceae > Aegilops > Aegilops tauschii. The sequence goes on along the minus strand of NC_053038.3, from coordinate 104,271,012 downwards.
TCTAAGGCTGTGTGTTGGCATGGTATCCGGTGTGCTGTGAATTTTTCATGGCCCATTGAGCCATCCCTCCAATATAGTTCCACGCCCTGTAGTGGGCTTTGGTTTCTTTGTGATTGGATCGGGTGACTTACGAGAGTATACCCTTTTAGTTCGGACGGGGGATCTAGTGAGAGCCGGGGGATCCCAGAATTTTGCTTGGGTTTTCCAGGTGCTTTCCATCGCACAGTACTTCCGTACTATGGCCGCCAAGTCAATGAAGTGTGCTATGTCACGGCGACTTATGGCGTTGAGGATTCCCTTGTCCGTGCAATTTTTGCAAAAGAATGGAATTGCGTCTTCCTCGCGACAGTCCTATCTTGTTCATTACAAGGAGGAATCTGGCCCAATAGTGATGTATTCTCTTGCGGCTCTTGTCTAATGTGGGAAAGATCACTTATGTCTGGGTGGGTGGGTAGATTTAGCTCCAAACCCTGACCCGATCTAGAACCTAGGGGCGGAGGAGCTTCCGAGCTTGGAAGTTCGGGCTCCGAGATGTTACCCAATAGTTCTGGTCCCATGCCTGATTCTAAGTTCGAAGCTTGGGCCATGTCCTCCCGTAGACGGGTATCTGGCTTAGAGAGCTCGGGAATCCGGACATAGTTCATCCTCAAAATAGAGGAAGAATCGCTACATTGCTCCTCCACCACCGTTATCTGATGGGTGACCGGCGGAGAGTTAATCTCCCTTTGGTCGGGTTTGAGCCCGATCCGATCATAGTCCGTAGCGACTCCCAGGGCGGCGATGTGATCCAAGAGCTCATCAAAGAAGAGACCTCCATTGGGTCCATCTGCTCGGCGAATTCCGAGCCGACGTGGAGGCTGTTTTTGATGACCTGAGAAGTCATCGTCGGCACGACGGCCGAACGGGCGGTCATGACGAAGCCACCTAGTCGGAGAGTTTGGCCTGCAGCCAGGGCTCCCCCAGAGGTAATGATGTCCTTGACGACAAGGCGAGCCATCAAGCCTTATCGTGACGGCACAGTGGAACTCTCAATGAAAGCACCAATATCAGTGTCAAAACCGGCGGATCTCGGGTAGGGGGTCCCGAACTGTGCGTCTAAGGCGGATGGTAACAGGAGGCGGGGGACACAATGTTTACCCAGGTTCGGGCCCTCTCAATGGAGGTAATACCCTACTTCCTGCTTGATTGATCTTGATGATATGAGTATTACAAGACTTGATCTACCACGAGATCGTAGAGGCTAAACCCTAGAAGCTAGCCTATGATTATGATTGTTGTTGTCCTACGAATTTGACCCTCCGGTTTATATAGACACCAGAGGGGGCTAGGGTTACACAAAGTCGGTTACAAGGGAGGAGATCTACATATCCGTATTGCCAAGCTTGCCTTCCAGGCAAAGGAGAGTCCCACCCGGACACGGGACGAAGTCTTCAATCTTGCATCTTCATAGTCCAATAGTCCGGCGAAAGTACATAGTCCGGCTGTCCGAGGACCCCCTAATCCAGGACTCCCTCAATGACTTTGACCCAACAAACAAGAGAGGTTAGATGACCAAGGTGGTGATTCTTCTTGGTCAGTCTTACAATACGCCTTGGTGAGATGCCCCTCCCACCGACTCAAAGTGTGTGTGTGGGGGGGGGCACAGTACTACTTTGTACTAGCTAGATGAACCTCCGTGGGGTTGGGGATGACTGGTTAATTTGCTATGCACATGTGCCACATCAAATTTGTGATTTGGTTATTTAAATATCATAGCACATAGTTTTCACACACACACACACACACTACTATGGAAAACCTTATACATAGAATCTTAGTAGCAATGCGGGACAGGAAGGGGCGCTACTGCTAATTAGCAGCAACGCGGTGTGAAAACAGGCGCTACTGCTACCTGCTTAGTAGTAGCGCGACTCGGTGGAACCGTGCTGCTACTAAAATTGACCGACCGTTCCCGCCACGCTAGGTTTAGTAGTAGCGCGCCCGCTCTAACCGCGCTACTGCTAATGTAATAGTAGAAGCGCACTTTTTTCCAGGTCGCTACTGCTAATTTTGAAACTAGCCACATGGCGGGCCCCGCTTAGTAGTAGCGCATGTGCCAGAAGAGCGCTACTGCTATCTTATTAGCAGCAGCGCGTTTTACACCCAGCGCTACTACTAATCCGCAGGCATACCACCTTTTTCCTTCCCCCTCCTCTCCTCTCTTCCTCACTTTCCCCTAGCTCCCACCTCCTCTCTACCTCACTTTACTTCTTCCTCATTACTTCTCCCCCATTACCCTCCTTCTTCTACCTATCTTTCTCTCTCTTTATTACTCCTAGCTAACTACACCACCTCCATCAATGCATCTCCTTTTTCTTTTTCCTTCCCCCTCCACTAGTTGAACTTGTCTACTCCAAAACTAGCTAGCTAGGAGATCTAGCTAGCATTTAGTGAAGTGACCTATCTACCTCCCTAACTAGATCTATAGCCTTGTCAAGAAGAGCTTTGTCCACTTTTAATCATTCCATAGGTGTGTGTGGCGACACCTATCGACATCATCATCACCGTGCTTGATCTCGAGATAGGTGATTAAAAAATTATGCTTTTGAAAGAATGGAAATATGTGTATGTGTGCAATATGACATAATCGGGCGATATGATGGAAATTGTGTGTCTGGCATGAGTTACCGCCGAATTGTGCTTGTGAGTTGCCTATGTTTTGCTGAAATGTCGATTTATTTCCGTTTCGGCGAATTCCGGGCAAACTCTATATGTCCTATTTTTAGGGAAGGTCATGCCGAATTTTTGTATGACTTTGATGCATGCATGCATTTTTATAAGGGATAATTAGATTTATGCCCCTAGTTGTGTCCCACTCGTCTGTTTTACCCCTAATTTCCAAAAGTCACTGGTTCTGTCCAAGTCACTTTGCTCCTCTTATGCTTTTGCCCTTTGACCGTTTGACCGTCAGTTTGAAAACTTCATAACTAATTCATACTAAATCAGAAAAATGCGAATAAGATACCAAAATGTTCAAAAAAAAACATCGCCTATATGTCAGTGTCATTTGCATTCATGAAAAAAGTGTTGGAAAGTGCACATCCGAGTTTTAGCTCTTTTGATACCACCATGAATAGTAAAATATAAAAAAATTCAAAAAGATTCAGAAAAAATATGGTGGCAAAGAACGACAACTGTTCTAAGTGCTTGCCAAGTTTCATCAGGGAACGGCATTCATGGAAGTCGTGGCAAAAAAATAATCTATTTTGGAGTGTTGATTGTTTTTTTTGCTGGGGCACCCACGAATGTCATTCCCTGATGGAACTTGGCAAGCACTTAAAACATTTGTCATTCTTTGCCACCAAATTTGTTTTTTTAATTTTTTAATTTTTTAGATTTTACTATTCGTGGTGGTAGCCTAAGAGCTAAAACTCGGATGGGCACTTTCAAACACTTTTTTCATGAATGCAAATGACACTGACATATTGGTGATGTTTGTCCGAACATTTTGGTATCTTATTTGCATTTTTTTGATTTAGTATGAATTAGTTATGAAGTTTTCAAACTAACGGTCAAACAGTCAAAGGGCAAAAGCATAAGAGGAGCGAAGTGACTTGGACAGAAGCGATGACTTTTGGAAATTAGGGGTAAAATAGCCGAGTGGGACACAACTAGGGGCATAAATCTAATTATCCCTTTTTATAATCAATTTGTTTATTGTTATGGTGCAGGCGTTCATGATGGTCAGTGGAACGGTGGTGGACAGGTGGTTGCAGTCGGCGGTGTAGGACATGAAAGAAAATAACCTGACAGAGATTTTATGTCCGTGTCGAAGATGCAAAGGAGGAGTTTGGCTCGACCCCTATGATGTGATGGCACACCTTCTCATGACTGGTTTCATGGATGGCTCTACTCGATGGATAATTGAAGATGAGGGTGATGATTTTGAGGATGCCGACGGGGCAGGCAATGACGTCACGAGGCAAGACGAAGAGATGATCAGTAATGGCGGCGGAGAAGGGGCCGGACATGACGGCGGTGGAGAGGCCGGACATGGCGGTGGAGAAGGGGCCGGACATGGCGGCGGAGAGAACGTGGACTCCATGCCGCAGAATTCGTTGGTACTAAGTTCAATCGTGCGGCACCCTCATGTTCAAGCACTGTTTCGCAAGAAGACGAGTACTGAGAGAGTTGCTTCTAGAGAGGTGGCCAAGCTGCAGCAACTGGTGGTAGACTCGAACACTCCATTGTATCATGGTTGCAATCCCGAGGTGACCCGCTTGAGTTTCACGCTGGAACTCCTAAAGATGAAGGCTAAAAACAAATGGACCGACACTAGCCTCGATGAGCATCTCAAGTACCTAAAGGATATTCTTCCCGCGGGGAATCTATGTCCTACTAGTGTGGATGAGGCCAAGAAGATCGTGTGCCCTCTTGATTTGCCACATGTTAGATACCATGCATGCATCAACGATTGCATAATTTATCGGAAGGAGCACGCGGAAAAAACAAGTTGTCCAGTGTGCAATGCTTCTCGATACATGAAGGCCGGGAAGAAATCTCCCCAGAAAGTTGTATGGTACTTACCGATCACTCCCCGTCTCCAGCGGTATTTCATAGATCCCAAGGAAGCAAAGCTCATGCGCTGGCACACGGAGAGGAAGAAGCCCGACGATGGAGATGATCCGAAGCTGAGACACATCATGGATGGAAGCCAGTGGAGAGCATTCAATAGCGAATAATGGTATTTCGCATGTGATACAAGGAACATCGTGCTTGCCACGTGTACCGATGGCATGAATCGTTTGGCAACCAGAACACCATCCATAGCACATGGCCCGTGTTCGTATGGATGTACAACCTCCCCCTTGGTTGAGCATGAAGTCGAAGTACATACACATGAGCATGCTGATTCAAGGGCCAAAAGAACCGGGAAATAATATTAATTTGTATCTCGGGCTACTTCAAGAGGACTTAGACACATTATGGAAAACACCGGCCAAGACATGGGATGCTAGCAAAGGCGAGTATTTGTATATGAGAGCCGCGTTGATCACGACGGCACACGACTATCTCGGTTACGGATATGTCGCAGGCCAGGTGTGCCATGGATATTGCGGATGCACGCGGTGCATGGATGATACGACGTCTCAACAGCTAACGTCAAGGAAAGATGGTGGGTCTGGGAAAATTGTGTACATGGGGCATCGAAGATGGCTCGAGAAGGACGACCCATGGAGAAACCCTGGAGATCTATATAATGGTGAGGCTGAGCATCGAGGACCTCCACGTAAGCGGAGCGGCACCAAAATCGATGAGCTGTTGAAAAACTAGGAATAGTGCCCCGTGCCGGGAAAGACGATGAAAAAGGCACCGGAGCCGCTGCTGAAGGTATGGAAGACGAGGTCTGTTTTCTGGGACTTGGAGTACTGGCACAAACTCGACACGCCTCATTGCCTTGATCAAATGCATGTATGTAAGAATGTCCTTGAGAGCTTTCTTGCAACACTGATGAACATATCGGATAAGACCAAGGATGGGCCGAAGGTAAGAAAAGATTTGCAAGATTTGAAAATCAGGGAAGATCTGCACATGCCGCCCCGTAAAAAGTCAGAGGAGATGGAGACGGAGACAGAAGCGCGGGGGAAGAAGGGCAAAAAAGTAAAGGAAGAGGATTATTTCCCCCCTTCTTGCTTCACCTTAAGTCCGGCTGAGATCGATCAATTCTTCAAGTGCCTTACGGGAATCAAAGTTAGTTCTGGTTACTATGGCAAGATAAGCAGATATCTAGACACGAAGAAGAAAAGGTTCAGCGGGATGAAGTCCCATGACTGTCATGTGATGATGACGCAAATACTACCTGTTGCCCTTAGAGGGATAATGGACAAGCACGTCCGTGACATGCTTATTGGTCTCTGCAACTTTTTTGACGTCATCTCTCGAAAGTCGATCAATGTGAAGCAGCTCCGAATGCTACAAGAAGAGATCATTGTGATACTAAATGAGCTCGAGATGTACTTCCCGCTGCGTTCTTTGACGTCATGGTGCATCTATGTGTCCATATTGTGGACGACATAATAGACCTGGGGCCGTCATTCCTGCACAACATGATGCCGTTTGAGAGGATGAATGGGATCATCAAATGATTCATTCGTAACATGTCCCGGCTGGATGGAAGCATCGTCCAGGGCTATCTGACACAAGAATGCATCTCTTTCTGTGAGAATTTTCTATATGGCGCAGACCGGCCGCCTGGTGTTGGTTTGCCCGTTAACAAGCACGATGGGAGGCTCAAAGGAGAAGGTCACTCCAACGGTCGCAGGGAACTGCATGTGGCCTACTCAGATCGACGCAACGACTTTGACAGAGCAAACTTGGTAGTGCTACAACACCTAGACCAGGTAGATCCTTTCGTGGCACTGCACAAAGAAACTACCGCAAAGAAGTATCGTGACCGGGGGGTATGCAGGACGGACGCCGAAGTTACTAGAGAGCACAACTCCGCTTTCCTACATTGGTTCAAAGAGCATATTATTGCTAATCCCCTGGAAGAGGGCTCTAAGGACGAATTGCTCACATACGCCTTAGCACATGGCCCCTCGCCCAACCTCGTCACCTATCAGGCATACGATATCAACGGATACATGTAATACACGGAGGCCAAAGATATGGACAGTGATGATCAGAACTCAGGGGTGACGATGGAATGCATGTTCGACGCAACCGAGAGATTTTACAGAAGGGTTGAGGAGATCTGGGAGCTTGACTACTCTGGACTGCACAATGCGACGATGTTCCGTGTCAGATGGGCTAAGAATGTCGAAAGAGAGAACCGGTATTTCACTACCATGACTATACCCGACGCCAAGAGCACTACCGTGAACGCTATCACAACAAACGAGCCATGGGTACACGCTAAGCACATGACACAATGCTTCTTCATAACTGACCCGTGCAATCCCAGCCGTGTTATCATGAGGAGAGGCAAAAGGAACATCATTGGAATGGATGGAGTCGCCAATGAGGAAGACTATGACCAGTACGGCAACCCAATGAGGGAAGATGATGATGACGATGAAGTATACGTCAAAACAAGAATCAATACTACATTACCTAAGAAAGATCGTACTCCATGTAAAAGGAAAAGTCATAATGAGGGGCTCAATTATTCTTCAACGAACAAGAAGGGAAAGAAGCTCACTCAAAAACGAAAACGTCGACGCTGAGGAACCCTTATGGGTCAAATGATGTAATATATATGTTCCTATTTTGTGTACACACTTAACCGTTATGCATGGGTCAAATGATGTAATATATATGTTCCTATTTTGTATACATACTTAGCTGTCAAATGATGCAATATATATCGCCTTAGTTATATACATTGTATCACCTTCCCTTCATTCCCGCTCTCGGAAAAAAAGGAAAAGAAAAGAAAAGAAAAAGAAGAAACGAAAAGGGAGAGAAAATAAAGGAAAAGACGCTTTAGCTACCTGTGATAGGAGTAGCGCTTTTTGGCTAAACGCGCTATAGATAACTTAGCTATAGCGCGTTTTGAGGAAACGCACTACTCCTGTGTTGGATTAACCCCCCAAATCCCCACTCTCTGCTTCTTCCCGCCTCTGCTTCTTCCCCCAAATATGCACTCTCTCTTCCCCCATCGTGGCCGCCGGAGCCCTGCCCTTGCCGCACCCCGGCGCTCGCCCCCGACCCCGGTGACGTCGCCCTCGCCCCCGACCCCGGCTCCAGCGCTCGCCCCTGAACCCCCGACCCCGGCAACCTCGCCCTCGCCCCCGACCTCCCAACCTCCGCGGTCGTCCGGCCTGTGTCGGTTTGGAACGACACCTATGGGATCACAAGAATCCCTACTACGGTTGCCGGGGCGCAGGGTTGTGAGAAGAGCAGGATTAGTAATCAGCACAAGGATCATTTACCCAGGTTCGGGCCGCGAGGATGCGTAAAACCCTAGTCCTGCTTTGGTGGCTGTATTGAGTGTTCTTGAGCTCTTGAACTAGCTGCAGTGGCTGCGTGGTTCAAAAGAGCCGAATCCCTCTCCAATATACCATGGGCCTCCTTTTATAGTCGAAAGGGGCTGACACAGTGGCACACGGGAGGTGGAAAGGCGTACAGTACTGCGAGCTTATCGCCCGTATTACAGGAAAAGACACATTTAATGCGCCGCTGAGGTGTCCCCTAGCTTTATCTGGGGCGGGAGCGAGGCCCGTCCCGTCCATCGCCGCTCCTCCTTGCTTCGACACGCGCCCTGGCCAGCGATGCGTGCGGCGCCATGTAGGCAGGCAGGTAGCTGAGGTGGCGCGGTGGTAGGGTCTTCACGAAGATCTGCATGCCGCCACGCAGGCGCTTGATGAGTTGGCCTGGGAGCTGCATGTTGCCACGCAGGTGCCTGCCCAGCTGGTTGGTCTGGCAGCTGCATGCGAACGGTGGTGGAGACTTGGTTGATGCGGGCCTGGCAGTGGCCCCACTGGCGTCCTCGGTGAGGGCCTTGCTGGGTGGCCCGGCAAGGGTCTTGCCGTGGCACGCTGTCGTCCCCGGCAAGGATCTTGCCGGGGGTCTTGTGGCTCTCCTCGGCAAGGATCTTGCCGAGGATCTTTTTCTTTCAATCCTTATCTGATCTTGGACACTCCTTGTCTTCACAAAGATCTACATGCCACCACGGAGGTGCCTCCCGAGCCCTAGTTCCAACGTGGTTGGCTGAGTTGGAGCCCGTGGGCTCGAGGGTGGCTCACTCTGCTAGTGTGGGCGGGCCGCCCCGGCAAGGATCTTGTCGGGGCTGCTGAGGCTGCCCCGGCAAGGGTCTTGCCGGGGGAGCCTGCTTCGTCCTTCTGCTTCTTTGTGTTCTTGGCCTTGGCGTTGCCTTGGCTGTCTTGTACTTCGGCTTCTCTCCGGTTTCCCTCCCTTGCCCTGCTTTGTGTGGCCGCGGCGCGTGGCTCTGACTACCCATGCACAAGTAAAGGGGTCAAAAGGAGAACCCCTACTTTTTTACACCGACTGGAGCCCCCGGGCATGGGGCACACATAAGCGTGACACATTGCTGGGCCAGGCCCAAAATGGTGCGTGGGCAGGCGGGGCGGAGTTTCACCATAGTAACTTCTTCGTCCGCTGCGCTTCCCCATGACCCGTGTTGAATGAGTGACGTGGGAAGGGGGCGTGCGTGACGTCGGCGGCATGCGTGGGGCGGTTTTCGCAGGCATGCGTCACATCGCGATACAGGGGCGGCTCGCGCCTTCCCCATGAAGAGGGAGAGCCGTAAAGGCGCGGCCCATTTACTGAATGGGGCCGGGTCACGGTCTTCAAGGCGTCCACACCCCACGATCACGGGGTGGGGAGAGGTCGCTTCACCCGTCCCCTCGGTTCTGCGCGTTCTCCACGTGTCCTTCATGCGCCTGGGGTAGCAAGCGGTGGAAACGGGAAACCGGGCCGTCGCTGGTTGGGGTAGCGGGTCGGTCTCGATTCCCTACGCTTCTGGTGGCTGGATTGGCCGAGCGGGGCAGCCGAGCCCCGACCCCGCCCCTTTATAAGGAGAGGGAGGGGGATGGCATCCCGCATTCTTCTATCTTCTATCTCCTCCTGCTTCTGCTTCTTCCTCTCATCCGCCATGGAGAAAGGGAACCCCGGTCCCTCGACGGTGGCGGCAAGGGTCGCCGCTCGACAGCGCGTCCCTCCTCCTCCTGAGCCCGTGGTGCTGGAGCCGGGCGCGAGGGGAAGGGGGAGCGGGCGAGGCCGTGGGCGACGCCGTGGCAGAGGTCGTGGTGCTCGGGGAAGAGGAGGACGGGGCGGCGCGCCGGCCTCGCCCCCACCAATGATGCCTTTCCCGATGAAGGGCCACGTTGGAGACCAGCCCCGCGAGTTCTTCATCAGGCTGCCAGCCTCCGCGACGCCATCTTCATCTTCCCGCCCCGTTTGCTCGGGAGATGGAGCGTGACCCGCCCCAGACCCTCAGGTTGCACATGAGGGGCTGCGGGAATGGGGGTACGCGGGTCGACATCGACTTCCCGGCTCCTCGGGTCATGTACCTTCCCCGTGGATGGAAGACGCTCGCTCGCATCCACGGCCTGACGGCGGGGCTTGTCCTCTACTTCAAATTAATGGAGGACGGCCTGCTCTCCGTCAAGGTCTTCGGGGATCTTGGAACTCGCCTGAATTGCTGCATGGAGAGCTCCTCTGACGGAGATTCCGACGATGGAAGCTCTTCCTTGAGCGAAAGTGACGAGGAGGACAGCGGGGCAGATGACGGGGACGAGTCCGACTAGGCGTCGGACGCCCCGCGCCCGGGCGGGTGCGGCAGCAGCAGCATCTGCACCTGGCCGCTCCTCCGGTGGAGTTTTGCCGGGGGAGGGGCTAGCTCCTTGAACTTCTCGGGGCCGTCTCCTTGGGCGGCTGGCGTCGGGAGGCTGCGGAAGAGGAAGAGGGCGGGCGGCAAGGCCGTCAACTCGGAGTACGCGGACACCGACGCCTTCGTCGCGTGTTCGGCGACCTGCCGCCTCGTCTTCCAGCTCCTTTCCCGGCACCGTCATCACCGGCCCACCCTTGGGTAGCCACCGAGGTGTTCTCTTGGTGCTTTCTGCTGCTCGTAGCTCGCCTAGGCGCCCCTTTTGCCCTTTCGCCTTCTTGACCTGTCTCCTGAGGAGAGGGACAAGAAAGGGATTACGGGCATCTCATCTCTTTTTTAGTTTTTAAGCCTTCGGGCCTTCGTTAATTTTAGAACTTGTAATCCCCTTGCTCATGTTTTTCATTCCATACAAACTGTACCTGTGTGGGATGTTTTTAATGAAAAAGGGATGTTTGCCGGGTTTTTCTTTCGTGGGTGGACCCCGCGACAAGGAGCGAATCCTTGTTACTATATAAGATAAATGTTTTTCTCCCGGCAACAGGCCTTGCCGTCCCCCTCACTTCGCTCGACCATTCTCGCGCCCTTGGCGGAGACAGGGATGAAGTGGGCTTAGGCTCCTCGTTCTATCTCCTTGCCACCGCGGCTACAACCAAATCCGGACCCAGGAGATAATCCTTAGGTATAGGAAAAAGGGGGAGCACGGTAGCCTGGAGATAAAACGAGGTTTCACGTGCCCCAGTTCCGTACCGAAATGCATGACAGAGGATGAAAGACTTATCTGGATCTGCAGCGCCCGGCAACCTTGTCTTGCCGCGGTTGGATCCTTGTATTTGCAGCCCCTGGCAACTCTGGTTTGCCGGATTCGGGACGCCGATCCGTTCCCTTTCTTCCAAGTAGCTTAGCAGAAGTGCCCATGTGCCCTACGAACCAAAGGAGGGCAGAAAAGAACAGAGAGACGCGCACTCGACCTCTAGGCTAGGGGTTAGTCGCCACTAAGCACTATCAACCCTAACCAAGGAAGAGACTCGACCTAGCATGCATGCTATAACTTAGGGCGCCAGCGCTTCATTTATTTGTGCTCAGGGTCTGCGCCTGGCTTTGTACAAAGGGTTACATGCCTTGCCGGCAAGGCTTGTACAAAAGATGGCTTGCCAGTGGGCCCGGCAAGCTGCGCCTTATGGGTAAAACTTGTGAAGATGCTCGATGTTCCAGGAGTTGCTCACCAGAACAGCATCTTCGGTCTCCAGGCAGACTGCGCCAGGCCTGGTGACTTGTATTACCTGATAAGGGCCTTCCCACTTCCGTGTGAACTTGTTGGAATTCTTGGCCGACTGAACGCGCCGAAGAAGAAGGTCGCCTTCCTCAAAGCTTCGGGCATGAACCTTACGGCTATGGTAGCGGCACAAAGCTTGCTGGTAGCGTGTTGCTCTCACAGCCGCCCAAAGACGATCTTCCTCAAGGAGCGTCGCGTCATCTTGCCGCAACCGCTCTTGCTCAAGCTCATCATAAGCGAGCACTCGAGGTGACCCGTATATGAGTTCCGTGGGGAGAATTGCCTCCGCCCCATATACTAGGGCAAAGGGTGTCTGACTGGTGGCTCGATTTGGCGTCGTCCTGATCGACCAAAGAACCGCTGGCAACTCATCAATCCAGCGCCTTCCGCTCTTGTGCAGCCTGTCAAAGGTCTTCGTTCTCAGGCCTCGCAACACTTCAGCATTCGCCCTCTCTGCTTGGCCGTTGCTCCGGGGGTGTGCCACGGAAGCAAAACATACCTTGCTGCCGAGGTCTTGAATGTACTGCATGAAGGTGTGGCTTGTGAACAGTGTGCCGTCGTCGGTGATGACTCTGTTTGGCACACCAAAACGGCAGACGAGTCCTTTGAAGAACTTGATGGCTGACTGTGCTGTCACCTTCCTCACTAGTTCCACTTGTCGGCAGCTGCTAAGGCCCGGCAGGCGACGCACCCGGCAATCTCCTTGCCGGGGCCGTCTGCCTTGACTTTCTTGGCAGCGCCGGTGTCGTTAGATCCTTCAATGGAAAGCAGGACCTTGCCCTTGCGTTTCCTGTTGCGACGCTGGCCCTTCTTCGTGGGGGCGGCGGTGTCTTCATCAGTAGAGTCGGTTTCCGCGCCGGCGTCCTCGCCGAGGTACTTCCTTCCCTCTTCAGCCCGGGCGCACCTATCGGCCAGAACATAGAGTTCGGCCACATCCTTAACCTTGGTCATCGCCAGCTCTTCGCGCATCTTGCGGTTGCGCACATTTTGATGGAACGCGCTGATTACAGCGGCAGGATGAACGTCGGGGATGTTGTACTGCACCCGGCTGAATCTCTGGATGTACTTGCGCAAAGTTTCCCCTTCCTTCCAGGGAATGATATGCAGATCACTAGCCTAGCCATGAGCTTGGTGGCCTCCAGTGAAGGCGCCAACGAACTCATGGCACAGATCCAACCAAGAAGAAATGGAATCCGCCGACAAGTGCATCGACCAAGACATAACATTGGGCTTCAGTGCCAACGGGAAGTAATTGCCAAGCACCTTGCCGTCGAGAGCTTCGTCAGCCTGCATCGCGATGGTGTAGATGCTGAGGAACTCGGACGGATGGGTCTTGCCAGTGTACTTCTCGCCGACATCGGGCTTGAACGTGCGGTGGGACGGCCACTGGAACTACCGCAGCTCACGGGTGAAGGCTGGGCAGCCCACCTTGTAAGGTAGGCCGCCGGAGCCCCCCGACGCTGGGTGGTCCATAGCGGGTCCCGCCCGCTTGTCCGACTAGTGGCGTGTATCACGCAGGCGCTAGATAGTGGTTGGAGCATCTTCATGAGCTCGTTCTCGAAGAACTTGGCGCTGGTCGCGGTGGGTCCGCGGGTCGGACGACGCTATAGAGATGTTATCACAAGTGTCGTCACGACGAGCTGACGCTCGTGGCGGCTCGCGAGGAGGAGGAGAGTGCACCGTGACCGCAGCACCCCCGGTCCTCCCAGCGCTGGAATGTGGTGGCTCGGTGGAGCGCCGGCCCGAGGGTCCCGCCGGTCGCGGATCATCTTTGTTGGTGATGGCAACGAGGCTCCGGATGATGGCCCTCCACTCGTCGAGCTTCTCCGCAGCAGGAGGGAATTCGAGGAGCAGCTACGCGCGCGCCAAAGCTTCTGCTGGCGTAGGTGGCGGCGACAGCTACGTGGACCGTGGCGCGCTTCGACTTCTAACCACGTTAGAAGGAGCTCTATCATGACCCGGCGGCTGCATGCCATTTTCGCCAGCACTTCCGCGGGCATGCTGAACTCCTTCGTCCCGAGGATGACGCACAGGGCTCTTCCCACGGCGGTGTCCAGGGTCACCGGCGTGGTGACGCTGCTCGTCGCGCACACCATGGAAAGAGCGCGCAGTGGTCGCCAGCGTGGGCGTACTGGAGGTTGCTGCGCCGCCCGTGGGCGGCACAACGACACTCCTGGAGGGCCCCGCGCCGCCTGCGGGGGGCCCAACCCCATCTTTGGATTTGGTGGCGTGCGGCCCGTCGTCTGGCGCAAAAATGGCGCCGCTCGCTAGGCTCTGACTGCCACGGCGATGCTGGTGCTCGCGGACCGCGCCTCGGGTTCTGTCCGCGACCGGGCCGCTGCTCGCTCGCGCTGGCACGGGCTGTTCGGCCCCCGACGAGCCAATCGCCGTGGCCGTCTTCTTCTTGGGAGCCACGGCGATGAAGAAAATGCTAGGCTAACGACTAGACCAAATTCTCACAATTGCGCCCCCTACCTGGCGCGCCAAAGATGTCGGTGTGGAACGACACCTAGGGGATCACAAGAATCCCTACTACAGTTGTCGGGGCGCAGGGTTGTGAGAAGAGCTGGATTAGTAATCAGCACAAGGATCGTTTACCCAGCTTCGGACCGCGAGGATGCATAAAACTCTAGTCCTGCTTTGGTGGCTGTATTGAGTGTTCTTGAGCTCTCGAACTAGCTGCGGTGGCTGCGTGGTTCAAAAGAGCCGAATCCCTCTCCAGTATGCCATGGGCCTCCTTTTATAGTCGAAAGGGGCTGCCACAGTGGCACACAGGAGGTGGAAAGGCGTAAAGTACTGCGAGCTTGTCGCCCGTAATGTAGGACAAGATGCATTTAATGCACCGCTGAGGTGTCCCCTAGCTTTATCGGGGGCGGGAGCGAGGCCCGTCCCGTCCGTCGCTGCTCCTCCTCGCTTCGACACGCGCCCTGGCCAGCGATGCATGCGGCGCCATGTAGGCAGGCAGGCAGCTGAGGTGGCACGGTGGTAGGGTATTCACGAAGATCTGCATGCCGCCACGCAGGCGGTTGATGAGTTGGCTTGGGAGCTGCATGTTGCCACGCAGGTGCCTGCCCAGCTGGTTGGGCTGGCAGCTGCATGCGAACGGCGATGGAGACTTGGTTGATGCGGGCCTGGCAATGGCCCCGCTGGCGTCCTTGGTGAGGGCCTTGCCGGATGGCCCGGCAAGGGTCTTGCCGTGGCGCGTTGTACTCCCCGGCAAGGATCTTGCCGGGGGTCTTGTGGCTCTCCTTGGCAAGGATCTTGCCGAGGATCGTCGTCTTTCAATCCTTATCTGATCTTGGACACTCCCTGTCTTCACAAAGATCTGCATGCCACCACGGAGGTGCCTCCCGAGCCCTAGTTCCAACGTGGTTGGTTGAGTTGGAGCCCGTGGGCTCGAGGGTGGCTCACTCTGCTGGTGTGGGCGAGCCGCCCCGACAAGGATCTTGTCGGGGCTGCTGAGGCTGCCACGACAAGGGTCTTGCCGGGGGAGCCTGCTTCGTCCTTCTGCTTCTTTGTGTTCTTGGCCTTGGCGTTGCCTTAGCTGTCTTGTACTTCAGCTTCTCTCCGGCTTCCCTCCCTTGCCCTGCTTCGTGTGGCCGCAGCGCGTGGCTCTGACTGCCCAGGCACAAGTAAAGGGTCAAAAGGAGAACCCCTACTTTTGTACACCGACAGCCTGCCTCCTCACCCATGCACCCTTTGTAAGCCCCCCACCGCTCCCCCTCTCTCTGCTAGCTAGGGTTCTTCGGTTAGTTTAGTTAGGTTTTAGTTAGGGCAGTAGGTCAATTAGGTTATTTATTTAGTTACGAATTTAGCTAGGTATCAAACTAGTAGGTTAATTTGGCTATATTATGAACCCTAGGTGCAATTTGAACCCTAGTTAGTATGAACCTTAGTTAGGATTAACCCTAGTTAGTACGAACCCTAGGTTTCAAACTAGGACAGATTAGTTAAAGCAACCGTTGCTATTTAATTTTTTTAGTTTAAGTCATTGTTGCTATTAAAAAAACAGAATTAGTATGAACCTTAGTTAAAGCAATTTTTTTAGTTTCAAATTTAGGTAGGCTGGATTTAGTTTCAAATATTGTGAACAAAAATGACTTGTGCTATGTGCACATGTGATATTTTGAATTTTTTTAGTTTCAAATTTAGGTAGGCTGAATTTTTTTAGTTGAAAATCACTCTTTCTTCCTTTAATATGCAATTTTGAAGTGGACATGTGATATGTGGACATGTGATTTGGACACGTCATATCTGGAAAATGATGATTATGTGTAGGGTAAATGATCCGAGTGGCCTATGTTTCACCGGAATGTTGATTCATTTCCGTTCCGGTGAATTTCAGGCGCTCGATATGTCCATTTTTAACAAAGGTCATGCTGAAATTTTCCATGAATTTTGGCATGACTTGTGCTAGAAAGTAGGCATATCGAGTGTCGGGATTTGCTGAGAAACGACATTCTGGCAAACATAGATATTTTTTATGTCGTTTCTTTTTTATATAGTTTTAGAATTAAACAAGGAGACTTAATCATAGGAAACATGTCGAACAACGAAAGAAACCAGGCCTTCTCACCAAGATGCAGACGAGATGGATTGTGAGGGTGAACAACACTACCTTGAGTTTTTGTCTGCTAATCACAGACAAGGTTTGCAGGTCGGCCTCGATGATGGTACTGACGCCGACATCGACACCGATGGCGCCGGCACCGATGGCGGCGCCGAGACCGGCGGGGAAGGTACCGGCGCTGATGCCGCTACCAAAAATAAGAAGCAGAAGAAGTAGAGGCTACGAAAACCTAACAAACTCGGCATCGGACGACTGGTGATCACAAAGATGGCCCCTGGCAAGTTTGAGCCATTAGAGCCGGAAGTGTTGGGGAACGTAGCATGCAATTTCGAAAAAATCCCTATGATCATGCAAGATCTATCTAGGAGATGCATAGCAACGAGAGGGGGAGAGTGTGTCTACGTACCCTCATAGACCGAAAGCGGAAGCATTAGTTTAACGCGGTTGATATAGTCGAACGTCTTCGTGATAAAACCGATCAAGCACCGAACGTACGGCACCTCTGAGTTCTGCACCCGTTCAGCTCGATGACGTCCCTCGAACTCTTGATCCAGCAGAGGGTCGAGGGAGAGTTTCGTCAGCACGATGGCATGGTGACGGTGATGGTGATGTGATCCGCGCAGGGCTTCGCCTAAGCACTACGTGAATATGACCGGAGGAGTAAACCGTGGAGAGATTTGCCACACACGGCTTGGAACAATTTGTGTGTCTCCAAGGGGTGCCCTGCCCACGTATATAAAGGAGGGAGAGGAGGAGACCGGCCACCAGGGGGCGCTCCATGAGGGGGGAGTCCTACTAGGACTCCGGTCCTAGTAGGATTCGCCCCCCCCCCCTTTTCCTTCTCATGGAGGGGGAAAGAGGGAAGGAGAGGGAGAGGGGGAAAGGAAAGGGGGTCGCGCCCCCTTCCCCTTGTCCAATTCGAACAGCCCATGGGGGGCTCCACCTCTTGTGGGCTCCCCTCTCTCTCCCCTATGGCCCATGTTGGCCCATTACTTCCCTGGGGGGTTCCGGTAACCCCTCGGTACTATGATAAATATCCGAAACGTCCTGAAACCATTCCAGTGTCCAAATACTATCGTCCAATATATCAATCTTTACCTCTCGACTATTTCGAGACTCCTCGTCATGTCCATGATCTCATCCGGGACTCCGAACAATCTTCGGTCACCAAAACACTAACTCATAATACAAATCGTCATCGAACGTTAAGCGTGTGGAACCTACGGGTTCGAGAACTATGTAGACATGACCGAGACACATCTCCGACCAATAACCAATAGCGGAACCTGGATGCTCATATTGGTTCCTACATATTCTACGAAGAACTTTATCGCTCAAACCGCAATGACAACATACATTATTCCCTTTGTCATCGGTATGTTACTTGCCCGAGATTCGATTGTCGGTATCATTATACCTAGTTCAATCTCGTTACTGGCAAGTATCTTTACTAGTTCTGTAATGCATGATCCCGCAACTAACTCATTAGTCACATTGCTTGCAAGGCTTATTGTGATGTGCATTACCGAGAGGGCCCAGAGATACCTCTCCGATACTCGGAGTGACAAATCCTAATCTCGATCTATGCCAACCCAACAAACACCTTCGGAGACACTTGTAGATCATCTTTATAATCACCCAGTTACGTTGTGATGTTTGATAGCACACAAGCTGTTCCTCCGGTATTCGGGAGTTGCATAATCTCATAGTTAGAGGAATATGTATAAGTCATGAAGAAAGCAATAGCAATAAAACTTAACGATCATTATGCTAAGCTAACGGATGGGTCTTGTCCATCACATCATTTTCTAATGATGTGATCCCGTTCATCAAATGACAACACATGTCTATGGTTAGGAAACTTAACCATCTTTGATTAACGAGCTAGTCAAGTAGAGGCATACTAGGGACACTATGTATTGTCTATGTGTTCACACATGTATCAAGTTTCCGGTTAATAGAATTCTAGCATGAATAATAAACATTTATCATGATATAAGGAAATATAAATAACAACTTTATTATTGCCTCTAGGGCATATTTCCTTTAGGAAGAACCTCGCAAGTGCTATGGGAACCAAGTAGGATGCATCCTGCGGGAATGCGCGAGCATCAACGACGATGACCTAAGGAGTAAAGAACATTTGAGGCAGTTGCTCCTGACGAAGTTGCACAAGAGATTCAAGTTCCCCGACCGGGATGATAGCATAGAACAACCGTCGGATGATCCGAAGATGAAAAATATTAAGAATCACGCCATGGGCATGCTCGCAATGATTTGGCCTCCTGGAAAGGGAGGGTGAAACGAGCTATTGAGGCCGAGGAACCCCTGTGCAAGATTCTGGAGGAAAATCCGACACTTACGGCAGAGGAGTTCGAAAAGTTCAAGGACATTTGTGCTACCGAGGCAGTGAGGCTAAGGATGCGAAATTCAAGAGCCTTTAGCAATGGAACACGGGGAAGCATCGCCTCGGAAGCCGTAGGTACCTTGGCAAAAGGCCCATATGGGATAAGGAGGACGCAGAACGTGAAGCCACGAGTCTCCCAGACCCCTTCGTGAAGTTCACCAACTTCATCAGGGCCCGCTACAAGTGGGACAAGGAAAAGAAGGTTTTTTACACGGACCCGATCACGAGGAAATTGATTAGAATACTGGTAATTATTCTTTTACCACCTTACATTTAGCTCCTAATCAAGTCGACTACACATTTGTAAACGGTTCACACTCCTTGTGCAGGAGAAGCAACACCAGCTTGTGGCCGAAAGCCCTACTTCGCAGATGAGACCCAAGTGGGACACCCCTCTCAACCAGGCCTTGAACGAACTTAAGGGACTCCCTTTGGGCCAGCGGCCGCAATATGAACGTGTGCACGGCGCCGGAGATGGCGCCATGTGGAAGGTGTTTTACAACAAGGGCCCGGAGGCCAAGAAGCAGAAAAGGAAGTTTAGTCAAGCGGACATCGATGAGAAGGTGAAGCTTGTGTTCGAGAAAAAAGTAGCCGAGGACGCGAAAAAAGCAGCCGAGGAGAAAAATGAGTTGCTACAGCAGGCAGTCGATGCAGCTATACATGCCTGCAGTAATGATTTTGCTGCTAACTTGATCCCGGCTATCATCAACTAGACGAAGGAAAATCCAGACAAGACGGTAGATGATTTCCCCATGCCCAGTTTTGTCGGGAGGAACTCGGTGAACAACACCACCGCACCATCACCTGCTCACGCAACCATGCCTGCTCCCGCACCCGCACCCGCTCATAGCAGCCCGTCCTCAGTCTCTGGCACGCTACGCAGGCCTTCGTCTTTGGCTGAGCTCGATGCCCTCACGGTAATTACATGTCGCACCAACATATATCTAGAATATTCCATTTTCGTTGCCTTTCGGATGTTTTACGCCGCATACATGTGTTTGCAGGCCGACGAAACCACGTGCACCATACTCTACTTGATCAAAGGCCAGCAGGTGGACGTGGGAAAGGGGGTGCTAACGAAGCCCTTGGAACTCATGTTCCAGGGCCAGCCGATGCCCGGTGAGCACTTCAGGGTTACATTCTCGAGTGTGAAATCGGGGCACGAGGATTTGCCTCCTCCAGTATGGCTAGGGGGAGACGAAGACGAGACCCCGCTGCGGATTGGAAGCTGCAAGGGTTGGATGCTGCTATGGCCGAAGAATCTTCTTCGTCTGGAGAGAGCCGGCTGAGAGCACACCAATAACCACACATCAACAAGCAAGTATGGACACCACCACCCCGCCTACGCAATTACCAGCGCCTGTAGTGCCGGGTGAGAGCAGTGGATGACGTGATGAAGGGGGGGTCCAATAGTGGCTGATGTAATCGCCCCCGTAGAAAAAAGAATGGATGATGAGATGGAGGAGGACCCAATGAGTTTCCTCAATACAGGCACCTATGACGGTGACTTAGATATGAGTCGTCTGCCATATGACAACTCGGGCTATCAGCATGCTGATGAGGATATGGATGATCTGCCCGGGCAGGAATGTCCTAGTAGGGATTGCAAGAAGTCTCTCTTCATGCAATCCTCACAGGACACGCCTGAAGATGCCGCCTCAACACGGGCTCAAATAGCCGGGGGTCGTACAGTGCTTAGCCCGACAACACTGGGGCAGGGGTTAAGGAAGGGTCTGGAAGGTCAGCCCAAGAAAAAGGAGAGGAAGAGACCGGGGAAGATAGTCTCAGCTGCCTACAAACAAGCCAGAGCACATAGTAGCCAGACAACGGATTTTGAAGAGTGTGTACCCATCAAAGGTGCGGCCATGTTCCATGTCGCGGGCGAGCTGATGCTACCGCCGAAACTACTGGAGGCACTATCAGGGGATCTCAGGAGACTGCACGACCATCTGTTGTCGACTGAGAAAAGCCTACTAGCCTCGAAGGATCCAGGATATCCGACATACGCGGCTCGTGTGCCTGAGGGGAAGTGCTACATCAACACACGGCCCGCGGAGGTGTTCTTCCTGCGGTTTGACCATATCTTCGAGATGTTTCTGACAAGGCGGCTCGATTTTACAATCGTCCGCCTTTTTGCGCTACATATGAGCTCCGTCATGAAGAGAGAAGAAGTCTCGCAAATCTGTGTGGCGGATCCATACTACATGCATGAGTCCTTCTTGAGTCTCGGCGACTTTGAGCGTAAAACTACTAGGTAGTACCTCAAAAACTTCATGGTACATAATAAGGACAAGGAAATTGTCCTCCTGCCTTATCATCCAAAGCAAGTTAGTGCCAGACAACCCTTTCGTACACTGAAATTCGCTCATACGGAGAATAATTTCAGGTGTTTTTCCCTGCAGCAACGGGCGCGCCGTCCTTATCGTTATTTACCCACGAGTCTCCCACGCCGTGTATTTCGACCCTACAAGAAACTACGAGAAGGACTACACCTACGTAATGAATAT
This sequence comes from Aegilops tauschii subsp. strangulata, assembly GCF_002575655.3. Classification (NCBI taxonomy): domain Eukaryota; kingdom Viridiplantae; phylum Streptophyta; class Magnoliopsida; order Poales; family Poaceae; genus Aegilops; species Aegilops tauschii. The sequence continues at coordinate 104,249,925 of NC_053038.3, read as the reverse complement.
TCTAGATGATGCTCTCCAAGTCTTCAACATTAGGGGTGGCCACCTGAGATCAGGAAACAAAGGAACAAGAAGTTGGGTTTCTCGCATAAAAGTAACTTCTGCTGCATCCATGTCCCAAAACCAAGCAAGAACGATGGATTCTACCTCCTCCATCTCATGATGGAGTTCAGAACGGATCACCAAAAGCTTCGCATGACAGGCAAAAACGATGATCATATCCGCAAGTGGGTAAAATCTCATGGAGAAACGGATTATAAACTTAGAGATGACTTCTTTCGCATCCAGAGGGACATTGCGACGATCATCATGAAAGAAGTCGTCTATGAGAAGGGGATGTTCCCCCACGGCCCTATATCACGAGCTGACTTCCGAACTCGCATAGGCATGCAACGTTAGGACCTCACGCCGTTCAAGAAGCTAGGGTCCATCCTCGATGATATGGAAGGATGGAACTTCTAGTGATTTACGATGCCGATGATGATGACATGTGTCAGCTGAACTTGTATAGTTTCTGTAGCGATGAAACTTTGTGATGTCCATGGTCCCTGCCGAACTTGCGTAACGCTACTTTGTTAGTTTGGGTACAATCACCTGCGTACCTCTAGTTAATTAGTTTGCGTACGATGAAACTGCGTTCATTATTTGTATGTTTACTATATGTTGCATCTAGTCGCTAACCCTTTCTTTTTCGTGTTGCTCAAGTATATTTTGTTGCATATATGATTGTACATTCTCTTGATGAAGATGCATCTCTAATAGGTACCTAGATTCTTGATGGTGAAGAAGCAGTGCTATGTCGTGTACAAAGCGAAGGTTCCGGGAGTGTACGACGAATGACCTGAGTGTCAGGCACAAGTGGAGGGTGTCTCGGGCGCCGGCCATAAAGGCTTCAAAAGTAGACAAGAAGCAGAAGCTAGTTACTTGAGGTTCACGCTAGCGCGAGAGAGGACTCATAACCGCTGCCTCATGTACTTCATAGTTCCGCTATCACTCATAGTGATAGCTCTTCTCGCGTATATCATTGTTTAGATGGATGACGATGTAGTTGCAAGTATTCGAGACATGTATTGCTATTTTCGAGATGATGACAAGAGACCACTTTGTGTTGGATGATGATTATGATGATGATGACATGAGTTGATGAGACTATTTTTATGTATATGCTATGATTACATTTGTATGTGTATGATATGATAGAGATTATTGTATAAAGCCCTAAACAAAATTCAGCAGCACAAAATATGGAGCAGAAGAAAAAATTCAGAAACTAATAACAGTAGCGTGGGGTATGGCTTTAGCAGCAGCGAGGTCTTATCAATAGCGCTCTTTGTACTAGGGTTCTACAGCTATTAGCAGTAGCGCGTGTTGGAGAAGAATGCTACTGCTATCCCTAGATAGCAGTAGCACCGGTCACACCGCACTACTGCTAAGCGTTAGTTGTAGCGCCGTATCAGTAGCGCGGCCACCCGCACTACTGCTAAGCATTTGACCCGCGCTACTGATAGGCTTTTCCCTAGTAGTGACACACACATGCGCGTGCGCATGCACACACACACACACATCGGGCCACACACAGGTGTGGTTGGTAAGTCATGTCACCAATCTAAGAAGAACACATCTGTGGGCCCGCACACAGTCCACATTTGATCGGAAGCAAAGGGGGGAGGGGGTTGATGTACTTCTTTTGGTTTTGTGTTACGGTACGGTGAGATGTCAGACCTAGCTATTTGGGGGCATGCGTTCATAGCTAGGATTCCCCTCCCAGCAACATGAAGTGTGTGTGTTTGGGGTGGAGGGATAGCAATAATAACATGCTCTTTGTGCGACAGGTGCCACATCAAAGTTGTGCATTGGGTATTTGAAAATCAAACCACCCTTTTCATACATATATTTGGTCCACATGCAAGTGTGTTCGTGTTCTGACCCTTTCTCGCATTTTTTTGGCCAAATTTATAAACAGCAGGCGAGTCGGATGCAGCAACCATCTGTGATCGGGTACGAAACAAACATGGTTCCCTAGGACGACCCGTGTGCCGCGCCCCTGCCCCTGTCACCCACATGATCACAGTAGATTGGGCTCCACGAGGCTTCCCTCCCTCTCTCAAAAATATCTACTCCCTCGCAATCTCGAAAATATCTACCCGCATCCGTGTAGATGGTTTTTCTGTTTGATAGCACACGATTAGTCTGTCTGGACCATGTGCGATGTCTGTTACTCCCGCTCTGCTTCAGTCAAGATCCAAATTTTCAGTAACCCTGACATTTTACTCCCGCCCCGCTCTACTTCAATCCCTTGATCCAAATTTTCGGTAGACCCGCCATTTTACTCCCGCCTAGTAAAATTTTCAGTACCCGCGACATTTCCTCAAAGACCACCTTGGACCCCCTCCACACACACCCCCCAAATCCTTCACTCACCCCAAATCCCCCGCTCACACACGTACACACCAGCCCTCCCTCACTCCAAACCTAGCTAGGTCGTCGCCGCCGCGCAGTCTCCATCGTTAACCTCTGCCGGTCAGCCCATGTAGTTTTGTAACGCCCCAAGACCGATGCTCCAGACGCCTTCCTTGTTTTTTGTGTTATCATCGCGTGTATTTATTTGTTTGTTGCATTCATCATCGCATCATTCGCATTGCATCCGCATGTTTTCTTAAACTCGTGGTCCGTTCGTAGTTCCTGCTTCTCCCTGTTGCCTCCGTTGTCCCTTTCGAGACCAACCGTTCTTTTGTTGTCTGGCCGTTTGAGCCTCTCTGCAATGCACAAAACCCCTTCTCGCGCGCGTCCGAAACCTGTCCCGAACCCGACCCGCTCAGTCATCACCGTTGGGTCCGGATCATCCCCAAACATCTATAAAAAATCTCCGTTTTGTTTATTGGACTCCACACCCTATTTTTCTCGACCGTTCAATTTTGATCGGAGGGTCCGTTTTGCCTTAAGCTAGTCCACCTAGCTATTTAAACAGCCTAACCCTAGTTTTTAGGAGGCTTGTCCCATCCACCTATTCCCGAGCCGCCGCCACCCACCTCCCTTTTCTTCCTCGAGATCTCCTCATTCCCCCCCCGATCCAATCCACCAGCCTCTGCCTCGGCTCGATCTCCACCGCAAGCCGTAGCCGCGCCTCCCGCTCCCTACTCTATCTAGATCGAGAGGGGTTCGATCCCCTGCCTCTGCCCGAGCTCCTCCCGCAGCTCCCCATCACCCTCGACCCCGCCTCGCCGGCGGGTCAACACCGGCGACCGGAACATCGCCGGAGATGAGTGCCCCGACAGCCCCGCGACCTCTCCTCCCCCTCCTGTGTTTTCCCCCCTCTCTCTCTCACGGTGGCCATCTCTCTCTCCTTCACAGGAACGAGCAGGAGCTCGCCAAGCTCCATGGCGCCGCCTCCTCTGCTTCGTCCCGCGTGCACGAGCCCAACGGGAGAGGAGCTCCTCCATGCCGTGTCTGCCTCCCTCCGCCACGCCAATTCCCTGAACCGCCAGGTCCGCAGGGGCCAAGCTCGTCGACGGCTTCCTCCAGGTCCAGCCGGACTCCTCCAACCGCGCCCCTCCCTGTCGCCAGGAGCTCGCGCCAAGTCCGTCGTCGTCGTTCTGCTTCACGGAGACAAGGACGAGCACGAGCCCTTGCCTCCTGCCGCGTCCGCAGCCTGCCTCCTCTCCAGCGTTGCGCCCAAGTCCCACGTCGCCGGCAGCCGTTCCCGCCGTCCGTCGCCATAAACCTGCTGTTGTCGCCTCTGTTCTTCAGTAACGAGCAGCTGCGCTCGTTCTCGAGAGCGTTGACCAGGCCCGCAGCCGCAACAGCGTGTGGCCCAGCTCCTCCTGCGCCAAGGCCCAATGTGAGGAAGCCCGTCTTCTATTTGCCCCTGTGCACTGTTGGGCCAGTCAGTTTCGGCCCAGTGTTGTTTTTTTCTCTGTCTGCGATTTTGCCTATTAATGCTGAGAAAAACAGATTTGCAGAAAAACCCCTAGAGTTCATGCATTCAATAACTCCATAACCATGCATCATTTGTAAAAACATTATATATGAAAAATGCTTTGAATTTTGTCTAGTTTCATAATATGCCACTTTCATCCATGTTAAAAATGTTTAACTTGTTGTTTCTTTAATTTTGCATAAATGCCATGTTAAAAATGATTTAATTCATAACTAAATAACCGTAGCTCGGATTTAAATAAATTTTATATGTAAATGGGGTAGAAAAATGCATAGATTAACATGGAAGCATTACTTTGCATGTTTAACAAATCTAAAATATGCTTTAGGACAGAATAGTACCAATTCCAAAATATGCATATGAGGATTTTCCGGAATTGTTGTTTGTTGTTCCGGCCTCATTTAAACTTGCCTAAATAGTTAGTTTACTTATGCTTCACCTCTTGCCATGTTAATCAACATTTAACATTGTTGGGTACATAAACAATAACGAACTAAATAACTTGAATGTGGTGTTTCGTCAATATGCAACTTGTTACATATTGACCTCCACTTAATTTGTGGTATTGTTTGTGCACTTTGGCATGCCATGCATATTTAAACCGGACATGCATCATACTTGTTTGTGCATCATGCCATGTGTATGTGGTGGTTGTTTACTATGTTGTTTGTTTCTTTCCGGGTTGCTTCTCTCGTTAGCTTCGGTTTCGTTCCAGAGTTGTGAGGATTCGTTCGACTACGTCTGTTTGTCTTCTTCATGGACTCGTTCTTCTTCCTAGCGGGATCTCAGGCAAGATGACCATACCCTCAAAATCACTTCTATCTTTGCTTGCTAGTTGTTCGCTCTATTGCTTTGCCGCGCTACCTACCACTTGCTATATCATGCCTCCCATATTGCCATGTCAAGCCCCTAACCATCCTTTCCTAGCAAACCGTTGTTTGGCTAATTTACCGCTTTTGCTCAGCCCCTCTTATAGCGTTGCTAGTTGCAGGTGAAGATGAAGTTTGTTCCATGTTGGGACATGGATATTGTTGGGATATCACAATATCTCTTATTTAATTAATGCATCTATATACTTGGTAAATGGTGGAAGGCTTGGCCTTATGCCTGGTGTTTTGTTCCACTCTTGCCGCCCTAGTTTCCGTCATACCAGTGTTATGTTCCTTGATTTTGTGTTCCTTACGCGGTTGGGTGATTTATGGGACCCCCTTGATAGTTCGCTCTGAATAAAAATTCTCCAGCAAGGCCCAACCTTGGTTTTACCATTTGCCTACCTAAGCCTTTTTCCCTTGGGTTCTGCAGACTCAAGGGTCATCTTTATTTACCCCCCGGGCCAGTGCTCCTTCGAGTGCTGGTCCAAAACGAGCGATGTCCGGCACCCCCTGGGCAACCAGGGTCTATGCCAACCCGACGTCTTGCTCATCCGGTGTGCCCTGAGAATGAGATATGTGCAGCTCCTATCTGGTTTTGTCGGCACATCGGGCGGCTTTGCTGGTCTTGTTTTACCATTGTCGAAATGTCTTGTAAACCGGGATTCCGAGACTGATCGGGTCTTCCCGGGAGAAGGAATATCCTTCGTTGACCGTGAGAGCTTATAATGGGCTAAGTTGGGACACCCCTGCATGGTATAAACTTTCGAGAGCCGTGCCCGCGGTTATGTGGCAGATGGGAATTTGTTAATATCCGGTTGTAGAGAACTTGACACTTGACTTAATTAAAATACATCAACCGCGTGTGTAGCCGTGATGGTCCCTTCTCGGCGGAGTCTGGGAAGTGAAAACGGTTCTTGTGTTATGGTTGTGCGTAAGTAGGAGTTCAGGATCACTTCTTGATCATTACTAGTTGACGACCGTTCCGTTGCTCCTCTTCTCGCTCTTATTTGCGTATGTTAGCCACCATATATGCTTAGTGCTTGCTGCAGCTCCACCTCACTACCTTTCCTTCCTATAAGCTTAAATAGTCTTGATCTCGCGGGTGTGAGATTGCTGAGTCCTCATGACTCACCAGATACTTCCAAAACAGTTGCAGGTGCCGTTGATGCCAGTGCAGGTGACGCAACCGAGCTCAAGTGGGAGTTCGACGAGGAACTTGGTCGTTACTATGTTTCGTTTCCTGATGATCAGTAGTGGAGCCCAGTTGGGGACGATCGGGGATCTAGCATTTGGGGTTGTCTTCTTTTCTTTTGGTTCCGTAGTCGAACCTATGTGTGTACTCTGATTGATGTATGATTTATTTATGTATTGTGTGAAGTGGCGACTGTAAGCCAACTCTTTATCCCATTCTTGTTCATTACATGGGATTGTGTGAAGATGACCCTTCTTGCAACAAAACCACAATGCGGTTACGCCTCTAAGTCGTGCCTCGACACGTGGGAGATATAGCCGCATCGTGGGCGTTACAAGTTGGTAATCAGAGCCATCCCCGACTTAGGAGCCCCCTGCTTGATCGAATCGCTGATGTTGTTGAGTCTAGAACAAAATTGTTTTGAGTCGTAGGATTATATATATTGGAGAGTAGCATTCTTTTTACTCCTCAGTCCCTTCGTCGCTCTGGTGAGGCCTCCTGACATAGAAGTTTTGACTTTTCTCTCCTCAAATTTCATTAAAAAAAAATTTAGGATCACGCGGGTATCTTGGAATCATTCCGATGGTTTTGTGATGAGAACATTGTTCTTGGTGCCTCCTGACATTTAGGGGTTATGGCAGTGTCCCGGGGAGTCGAGCTCCGAGGTGTTGTCGTCACAATTTTATCGTTGCAGTTCTGGAATACCTGAGTTTCGCCGACATCGAAAATCTCTTTTATGCAGTTGTTGGTGAGATCACCTCGACGCCACCCAGTACTGGGCCGGGAGTTCGGGAGTATTGCCATAACTCTTATAACGGATGCATTTCGAAGGTTGAGGTAAATGATATTCGAAGGTTTCTTGGTTATGTGTTGAAGGATGGATACAGCTGGATCTAGGTATCGTTAGTTTGGGTGAGATATTTTGTGTCCCCTGTATCCCCAACACCAGATTGCATAAACAGAAAGTTTCGGGAGTTTATAAGTGGGAATTCAAGTATCTCATAGGATATCTTTCCAACACACACATGATACGATATGGGATCTATCATATGTTTGTTTCTGGCTTATTTCCTAAGCCAATCCTTTGTTTTGTTTTGGTTTGTGGTATTCGAGTTGCTTCGATGTCAAGTGTTGATTCCATACCTTTTCCTAAACGGTGTTCTCATATTGCTATGTGAATACTAATCCTTCTTGATCATCGAGGTCATCATGTTAAATTTTTCCAACCGGCGTGCTTCTCTTCAAGTGTATCCGATCATTTCAACATTTGCGAGATCAATTTTAAGTTTTCTCAACGGTGTTTGTTTCATCCGTCCCAAGTTGCCTTTGTTTTTCCCGCCCTCCCACCTTTTTTTCTTCAAACACTCAGATTTCTTAATCAAGTATCCATCTTATGGATGTGAAGTCTCTTCATTCTTTAGCTCCATGTTCTTAACCGGTGATTTCTCATGAAGATGCTCACGAAGCTTCAAGTTTATCATTCTTCATTCTTTTCTTCTCCGGTGGACTAAATTCAGGCCTTCAATGTTGGTCACATTCCTTTCCTTGTTTCAAATGTTTTTCTCATGCCGGTGTATCCCTTAATCATTCACCTCTCGCTTTTCATTTGTTCCGGAGTATTGAACATATCTCAGAAGATTCGTGCTTTCCATTCTCAATCCGTTCAAGGGATTTTGAGGTTGTTATCTCATTCAAGCCATTTAATTCGACCGGCGCAATCTATCTTTTTATCATTCAACGGTGTATCTTTTGAGTGGGCCCTAACCCACAGGTCTTTTCCAGGATCTTACCTGACTCTTCTAATTTTCCCGGAGCTTCTAAAATTCTTTTCAAAGTTTGACGTAAGAATGGGTTATCACCAGTCATATGTCTTTCTCCAAGATCTTTCAAATTCTTTTCATCATTGGTTCAACCTTTCTAATTTTCATTCCGGAGTATCTCAACAATTCATGGTGGTGTTTCTCATCGTCATTCTCAACATTTGAAGATCGATGAAGAGTTTCTCTTAAATCTTGCTCCATTCTCTTCAAGATTCATAGTTCTAACTTATGCCATCCTCTCATAATTGTTTTCGATTGTGAGAACTCTTTTCACCCATCCGGAGCATTTCAGGAGTCTTTTCAGTTTGATTCTCCGGAGCCCATCATCTCAGAATTATTCATTCAAGTTTTCAGCCTCGTTCTCCAATTATTCTAAATTGATGTCTCTTCGTTCATCTCCATATTATTCCGGTGCACCGTTCAAGTATTCTCTAATCAGCTCGTGATCTCTTCGTTCACTTGTATCTAAATTCTCTCAAGTATCTTCGTTCATTTTCTAATTCTTCCCGATGTTTCTTTATCTTATCTTCATTGATTTTCAGATTCTTACGGTGGTTCGTTCAAGAGTTCTATTCCTTCATTATCATATCAATTTATTCGTTGTTTCAATCCTACCGGTGGTTCGATGAAGACCTTCCCAAGTTTGCGCAATATCTATCTTAATCCTTTCTACGAGAATAAGTAGTATGCAAAATCCGTTGCTTGTCATCAATCTAAATTGGTGAAGGCTAAGCATAATGTAATTCTTATTCTTGTTTCATCCAAGTGATTAATTCCTTATTCCGGAGATTCATCAAAATTCTTGATCTCATTTGTTCATTTTTCTTTCCGGAGCTCCAAGTTATTTCAATTATGTCAGTTCAAAGCTTCATCTAATCATTGCAAGGCTTCTCCCGGAGTTCTTTTCAACTTTCCCTTTTGTTTGATCATTCTTTTATTATCGGAGTTCTTCATGGAGGATCAACATGGTGGCTCATCAAGGATTCCTTTCATTCTTCAATTGTTCTTCAAGATTTCTCTTGAAGTTAAGATCAGCCAAGCTATACTCTAAAAATAAACATGGTGCTCAACACATGTTTTGTTTTATGGAGTCCAAGCATTCTTCATCTTGCATTCTAAAGTGCAATTCGTTCTACCTTATCATTTGAGGTGGTGTTATGTCACTCTTGACAATTTCCTTCATGTTTCTTGATTCATATTGTTGTCAAGAATGAGGTATTTTAAATCCATCAATCTTTTTGTTGGAGTTGTATTGGGTTATATTTCACCTAAAGCCTTCCCTAAGGAATTTTGCTATTATGGTGCTTATCAATGATCCAAGTTTTCTCATACCCTCTTGGTGAAAGAAGTTTTTCATCTCGTTGGTGTTATCAATTATATTAGTTGTCTCCGTAGTGGCAGAATTTCGCCTCTATCTTTAGAAGTTTTCCATAAGCCCACTACAAGCTTATTCCTTTCGTTGTTAGTTTTCCAACAACTCCGTTCTAACCTTCTTGGAAGGGTGCTTTCCAAGATCATTTGTGGCAGAAGTTGGCATTTTCTTCTCCATTCATTTATTTCAATGATCTATCTTCTACTCTTTCTTTTGGAGTCATTGCGATGTTGCTCTCTTCGCTCATCATCTCGAATTGTGAAGATCGTGTTCTTTCCTTGCTTATCCATTTAACCTGAGTGTCGTGTCCTCTTTTCAGGTTCTTTCATCTTATCAAGTCTTGCATCTCTTCAACCGGAGTGATGTCCGAATTTGTTCTTCCTTGGTCCTTGTTTATCTCATTTCAGCCAGAGTGGTTTCAATTCCTTCTTGTCCATTGTTCTCGTCATTCATAGATTTGCAAACTCCAAGGTTCACATGGTGTTCCTTGTTTCTCTTTTCTACCGGTGTGCTTTCATATTAATTTTGATCCGTTAAGCTCTTGTTTCATGTCCTTCAACCTACAAGGTTCCCATAATGTTCCTTGTTCCTTTTTTTCTAACGGAGTGTTTGCAATCGCGTTCATCTCCATTGTATTCTTCTTTAAATTATTTAACCTCTCAAGGTTCGTGGTTTCACTCGTTTGTCAAAGAAGCAACTTAGCTTTAGCTCTTCTCTTCCTCTTCCGCTTTTCTCCGGTGCCGTCCTAGATCTCGGGACGAGATCCTCTTGTAGTGGTGGAGTGTTATAACGCCCCAAGACCAACGCTCCAGACGCCTTCCTTGTTTTTTTTGTTATCATCGCGTGTATTTATTTGTTTGTTGCATTCATCATCGCATCATTCGCATTGCATCCGCATGTTTTCTTAAACTCGTGGTCCGTTCGTAGTTCCCGCTTCTCCCTGTTGCCTCCATTATCCCTTTCGAGACCAACCGTTCTTTTGTTGTCCAGCCGTTTGAGCCTCTCTGCAATGCACAAAACCCCTTCTCGCGCGTGTCCAAAACCTGTCCCGAACCCGACCCGCTCAGTCATCACCGTTGGGTCCGGATCATCCCCAAACATCTATAAAACATCTCCGTTTTCTTTATTGGACTCCACAGCCTATTTTTCTCGACCGTTCAATTTTGATCGGAGGGTCCGTTTTGCCTTAAGCTAGTCCACCTAGCTATTTAAACAGCCTAACCCTAGTTTTTAGGAGGCTTGTCCCATCCACCTATTCCCGAGCCGCCGCCACCCACCTCCCTTTTCTTCCTCGGGATCTCCTCATTGCCCCCCCCGATCCAATCCACCAGCCTCTACCTCTGCTCGATCTCCACCGCAAGCCGCAGCCGCGCCTCCCGCTCCCTCCTCGATCTAGATCGAGAGGGGTCGATCCCCTGCCTCTGCCCGAGCTCCTCCCGCAGCTCCCCATCACCCTCGACCCCGCCTCGTCGGCCGGTCAACACCGGCGACCGGAACATCGCCGGAGATGAGTGCCCTGACAGCCCCGCGACCTCTCCTCCCCCTCCTGTGTTTTCCCCCCTCTCTCTCTCACGGTGGCCATCTCTCTCTCCTTCACAGGAACGAGCAGGAGCTCGCCAAGCTCCATGGCGCCGCCTCCTCTGCTTTGTCCCGCGCGCACGAGCCCAATGGGAGAGGAGCTCCTCCCTGCCGTGTCTGCCTCCCTCCGCCTCGCCAATTCCCTAAACCGCCAGGTCCGCAGGAGCCAAGCTCGTCGACGGCTTCCTCCAGGTCCGGCCAGACTCCTCCAACCGCGCCCCTCCCTGTAGCCAGGAGCTCGCGCCAGGTCCGTCGTCGTCGTTCTTCTTCATGGAGACGAGGACGAGCACGAGCCCTTGCCTCCTGCCGCGTCCGCAGCCTGCCTCCTCTCCAGCGTCGCGCCCAAGTCCCACGTCGCCGGCAGCCATTCCCGCCATCCGTCGCCGTAAACCTGCTGCTGTCGCCTCTGTTCTTCAGTAACGAGCAGCTGTGCTCGTTCTCGAGAGCATTGACTAGGCCCGCAGCCGCAACAGCGTGTGGCCCAGCTCCTCCTGCGCCAAGGCCCAATGTGAGGAAGCCCATCTTCTATTTGCCCTTGTGCACTGTTGGGCCGGTCAGTTTCGGCCCAGTGTTGTTTTTTCTCTGTCTGCGATTTTGCCTATTAATGCTGAGAAAAACATATTTGCAGAAAAACCCCTAGAGTTCATGCATTCAATAACTCCATAACCATGCATCATTTGTAAAAACATTGTATATGAAAAATGCTTTGAATTTTGTCTAGTTTCATAATATGCCACTTTCATCCATGATAAAAATGTTTAACTTGCTGTTTGTTTAATTTTGCATAAATGCCATGTTAAAAATGATTTAATTCATAAATAAATAACCGTAGCTCGGATTTAAATAAATTTTATATGTAAATGGGGTAGAAAAATGCATAGATTAACATGGAAGCATTACTTTGCATGTTTAACAACTCTAAAATGTGCTTTAGGACAGAACAGTACCAATTCCAAAATATGCATATGAGGATTTTCCAGAATTGTTGTTTGTTGTTCCGGCCTCATTTAAACTTGCCTAAATAGTTAGTTTACTTATGCTTCACCTCTTGCCATGTTAATCAACATTTAACATTGTTGGGTACATAAACAATAACGAACTAAATAACTTGAATGTGGTGTTTCGTCAATATGCAACTTGTTACATATTGACCTCCACTTAATTTGTGGTATTGTTTGTGCAGTTTGCCATGCCATGCATATTTAAACCGGACATGCATCATACTTGTTTGTGCATCATGCCATGTGTATGTGGTGGTTGTTTACTATGCTGTTTGTTTCTTTCCGGGTTGCTTCTCTCGTTAGCTTCGGTTTCGTTCCAGAGTTGTGAGGATTCGTTCGACTACGTCTGTTTGTCTTCTTCATGGACTCGTTCTTCTTCCTAGCGGGATCTCAGGCAAGATGACCATACCCTCGAAATCACTTCTATCTTTGCTTGCTAGTTGTTCGCTCTATTGATTTGCCGCGCTACCTACCACTTGCTATATCATGCCTCCCATATTGCCATGTCAAGCCCCTAACCATCCTTTCCTAGCAAACCGTTGTTTGGCTAAGTTACCGCTTTTGCTCAGCCCCTCTTATAGCATTGCTAGTTGCAGGTGAAGATGAAGTTTGTTCCATGTTGGGACATGGATATTGTTGGGATATCACAATATCTCTTATTTAATTAATGCATCTATATACTTGGTAAAGGGTGGAAGACTCGGCCTTATGCCTGGTGTTTTGTTCCACTCTTGCCGCCCTAGTTTCCGTCATACCGGTGTTATGTTCCTTGATTTTGCGTTCCTTACGAGGTTGGATGATTTATGGGACCCCCTTGACAGTTCGCTTTGAATAAAACTCCTCCAGCAAGGCCCAACCTTGGTTTTACCATTTTCCTACCTAAGCCTTTTTCCCTTGGGTTCTGCAGACTCAAGGGTCATCTTTATTTACCCCCCGGGGCCAGTGCTCCTTCGAGTGCTGGTCCAAACCGAGCGATGTCCGGCGCCCCCTGGGCAACCAGGGTCTATGCCAACCCGACGTCTTGCTTATCCGGTGTGCCCTGAGAATGAGATATGTGCAGCTCCTATCGGGATTTGTCGGCACATCGGGCGGCTTTGCTGGTCTTGTTTTACCATTGTCGAAATGTCTTGTAAACCGGGATTCCGAGACTGATCGGGTCTTCCCGGGAGAAGGAATATCCTTCGTTGACCGTGAGAGCTTATAATGGGCTAAGTTGGGACACCCCTGCATGGTATAAACTTTCGAGAGCCGTGCCCGCGGTTATGTGGCAGATGGGAATTTGTTAATATCCGGTTGTAGAGAACTTGACACTTGACTTAATTAAAATACATCAACCGCGTGTGTAGCCGTGATGGTCCCTTCTCGGCGGAGTCTGGGAAGTGAACACGGTTCTTGTGTTATGGTTGTGCGTAAGTAGGAGTTCAGGATCACTTCTTGATCATTACTAGTTGACGACCGTTCCGTTGCTCCTCTTCTCGCTCTTATTTGCGTATGTTAGCCACCATATATGCTTAGTGCTTGATGCAGCTCCACCTCACTACCCTTTCCTTCCTATAAGCTTAAATAGTCTTGATCTCGCGGGTGTGAGATTGTTGAGTCCTCGTGACTCACCAGATACTTCCAAAACAGTTGCAGGTGCCATTGATGCCAGTGCAGGTGATGCAACCGAGCTCAAGTGGGAGTTCGACGAGGAACTTGGTCGTTACTATGTTTTGTTTCCTGATGATCAGTAGTGGAGCCCAGTTGGGGACGATCGGGGATCTAGCATTTGGGGTTGTCTTCTTTTCTTTTGGTTCCGTAGTCGGACCTATGTGTGTACTCTGATTGATGTATGATTTATTTATGTATTGTGTGAAGTGGCGATTGTAAGCCAACTCTTTATCCCATTCTTGTTCATTACATGGGATTGTGTGAAGATGACCCTTCTTGCGACAAAACCACAATGCGGTTATGCCTCTAAGTTGTGCCTCGACACGTGGGAGATATAGCCGCATCGTGGGCGTTACAAGTTTAGCCACCGATATACATACCCTCGCCGCCCTGAGTTTCTTAGATGACGCTTGCAAAACGCCCCCTTTCCTAGAGATCCCCATCCCCACCCCCTCCACCACTCCAGAGCATCGCAGCCTAAGCCCGGCTACGCTTCCAGGGGAGCTCGAGGAGCGAATGGCCCAAAAGATCTTTACCGCGGCCTCTTCACCTGACATCGGCGAGGTAGCCGCCGAGGAAGCGGACGACGATGATTGGACCTGTATTAAGCCTTTCAGTCAGTGGGCTAGAGTATTCTGGCATGTCGCGAACACCGACTATGACATCGAGGTCGTCGACACCGACGGCTTGACACGGGTTATGTCACATGTTAAGCTGCCCACCCCCAACTCTTCAGGTTCGACAGCCGTCGATCTCATCGATGGCCATGCCGCTGATTTCCTGCGGCTCGTTATGAAAAATTTGCCATCCTTCATCGCCATTGTCATTTCTGAAGGACATGTTCTGTGACGCTGGCCTGGGATCCTCAGCTAGCAAGTCAGACCTCATCGACGGCGACCACAAGGAGGGAGCCAATCTGTGACAAGTGAGGAAACCCATGATTTGTTTTCTCAAACCCCTTTTGTAATGAGAACATGTCCAGTATTTATTGCTATATTAGGTTGTTTGCATTACGCCTTGTTTATTTCTATGGTTTATGGTTGTTCAGTTGTTTGTAGTTAGCATATGTCCGTTTTCAATTGCCATCTTTGGTTGTTCATAGTATGCCTTGTTTATTTCAGCTATTAACAGTGTGATGTTCTATATGTGCTAGTATGAACTGTGCAGTTCAATTTCATCAATACCAAATTTAACAATAGCTCTATGAATGACTATATTTGGTTGCTGTTAAGCATGTTATACTCCCTCCGAATCTGTTTAGTTCGCATATATGATTTGTCTCAAGTCAGGCCTCTTAAAGTTTAACCAACTTTATAGAACAAAATACCAACATTCACAATATGAAATAAATATTAGTACATGTGTCATGACCTAAATTTTCATATTGTATAACTTTAGCATGCTAGATGTTGATATTTTTTCATATAAATAAGGTCAAACTTTATGAAGTTTGACTTCAGACAATTTTTATATGCAAAGTAAAAAGGACCGGAGGGAGTATTGAACACACCTTTCCATTTGATTTAACAATGGCACTGTTTGGATACTCTAACTTAGCTAGAGGTTAGAGTTAGTTTCTAGCTCATAATAGTTAAAAGGGAGAGAGAGATTGGTGGAATAGTTGATTGTATTGCTTGAGCCTCATGGGCATATATAGGAGTACATGGTCATCTTGGAGTAAAAGTCAAGGTAGAATAAATCCTACGCTATCCTATGTTTCCTAAATAACAATGATACTCAACAATGACTAACCCTGAACTAACTCTAGCCAAAGAGGTGTTTGGATGATAGTGTTAAATTGACAATAAATGCACTAGGAGAACTATCCCCAGTCAGCACCTCTTGGGTGGGATAGTTGTTTTGGGTGGGTTTGACGCAACTAACTCAAACTAGCCCTCATGTTTGGATACTTTAGGGCTATTTGAGCCCACACTAGCTCAAACTAACTCTAACCCATGGATCCAAACAATCCCAATAACTAGTGCACTTAGACCTGCACAATACAAGTTTCAATGACTACGTTTGCTTGTTTTTAAATATTAGGCCTGTTGTAGTTAATAACACACCTTTCCACTTCTTGTTTTTAAATTTTTTTTTTACAATTTGGTCTTGCACATGTAGGTCCTACAGCCAAAGGTTTTGACCCACTGTTTGACCCTTTTTGCATATGTGGAAATGAGTTGTCCATTAATATCAGTCAAGTCAAGACACTCAAAATATTGTTACGATAAAGAAATTAGCGACAAAAAACAACAAGATCTGTGTCTGCACAATGAAGAAGACATCAGTTCACTACGGGGTGGTACTAACTGTTATACCTTGTCTTTTTAACTCCTTTGCGCCATTTCAAATCTGATATTTATGCATATCCTTGTTTTCAGGCCTTTCCAAAGTAGTTCACTGATGATTACCTCTCAAACCACCTGTATGGTCAGGAGGCGAGGAAGGTTTTCATACAACACCCATGGTTCAATATTGAAGTGTTCCTGAAGAGGACGAAGGAGGGATGGTCAATCATCCACAGGCACTGGCCTAATGTTGCAAAGATCTTCGACATCAATGAAGGCTCAATATTCGCCTTCCGCTTCAACAGTTTTCCATATGAGATTCATCTATCTATGTTCTGTCTATAAAGCTAATTTCGAAAGGTTGTAGATGTTGCATGTGAAACTTGGTGCTGGTGCAGTTGTGTAATAGGGTAGCTGAGTGCTGAAGCTATATGATGTTGTACTCTGATGTATTTCATAATGTATTTCAATTATGAAATCATGCTTCCTTAATATGGAAATGAAATATATTGTGTGCTTAATATGAAATGTCAAATAGATTAATAAAGGATTATTAATAAATAGGGCAATTAGCTAGCCAATGGCCAATTAGCCAGCTAATTGGGGTTTTCTATTGCAAACGGTTATTGAGAAAACACAGTGGATCGATGAACAAAGTGGGTTTTCTTAGCCCCTCAAGCAACGCACAAAGTTTCTAGGAATAAACCGTGTTGGATTGAAAGTGCGTTATATCAACTAGAGGGGGGTGAATAGGCGATTTTTATGAATTCTTCACTTAGGAATTTGCTAGTGAGGAAATTCCTTAGCGAAGAACTACTTGCAGCGGAATAAGTACTCAAAAGTATGCATAGCAGAACACAAGCATAGTCATCATGATGAAATGAAGACAAGCACAGAGTACAGAAAGCGTAAACACAGGATAACACAGGATGAAGACAAATAGACTGAAGAAATTGAACTGAGGAAATTGAGAAAGTCTTCAGTCAAAGTCTTCAAACACAGATATGAACAAGAGCACAACACAGCTATCAGGAAATGAAAGAGTTGAGGAAATAGAACCCGTTGGCTTGGTGAAGACAATGATTTGGTAGACCAGTTCCAACTGTTGTCTCAGTTGTACGTCTGGTTGGAGCGGCTAGGTATTTAAACCTGAGGACACATAGTCCCGGACACACAGTCCTCACCGTATTCTCCTTGAGCTAAGGTCACACAGACCTCGCCCAATCACTCGTGGTAAGTCTTCAGGTGACTTCCAAACCTTCACAAACTCGGTCACTCGGCGATCCACAATTTCCTCTTGGATGCTCTAGACCATGACGCCTAACCATCTGGAAGAAGCACAGTCTTCAAAGGTAACAAGCGTTGGATCCACGCAGGATCAATCTCTTCAGTGATGCTCAATCAATTTGGGTTTGTACGTGTTTGGGTTTGGGTTTTCCTCACTTGATGATTTTTGCTCAAAGTCCTCGGAGGATGGGATGCTCTCAATTGACAAGTGTCAGTTTCTCTCGGAGCAGCCAACCAGCTAGTGGTTGTAGGGGGCGGCTATTTATAGCCTAGGGAGCAGCCCGCCATGGTAAGACATAAATGCCCTTCAATGATATGACCGTTAGGTGGATAGATATTTTGGTATAGCTGGCGCAGAGCACAACAACGGTCGGAAATTTGAGTATCAAATTCCTCAGGGCTATCATGTTCCTCACTGTGTAGGCAATCCGCACTGGCGAATTCCTAACTCCTAAGTCAGAACAAATTCCTCAGAGACCAGAAGAACTTCGTCTCTGTCACTGAAGAATATGACTGAACTGTATGAGATTTCCAATGGCTTCACTCGAAGGGATTGGTAGGTGTAGGATTTTGAGTTGAGCATCACATGGAAATTTTTCCTTAGTATTTCCTCGACCCCCTTTAACAGCACGGTGTTTCCTATGACTCAAGAAATAGAAAATGAAACTACGAAAACAAAAGTCTTCACGCTTCATGTTCCTCAAATGAATACCAAGTCTTCAAGGTCACATCAATTTCTTCACTTTCAAAGTCTTTAGAAAGTCTTCAGAAATCCAAAGTCTTCAGTCGAAGAACTTCATTTTTAGGGGTCGACTTTCTCTGTAAATATCAAACTCCTCATAGACTTATAGACCTATATACACTCATAAACACACTAGTCCCTTAACTTATAACTCTTCAATAAATCAAAATCACTAAGGGGCACTAGATGCACTTACAATCTCCCCCTTTTTGGTGATTGATGACAATATAGGTTAAGTTTTCAACGGGGATAAACATATGAAGTGTAAATACTGATATTGAGGAATTTGATTGCAAGATATAGAAGAACTCCCCCTGAAGATGTGCATAGTGAGGAATTTCTTTTGAAGCAATGCACACTTGAAGAGTTGAATCATGGAGATCTCCCCCTATATCTTGTAATTCATACACGCATTTGACATAATATATGAAGAATTTGAAATGCATGATGAAATATGGTGACTGATGTAATTTAGCATGCGTGCAATAACATTAACGAGGAATAAGTGTCGGGTGGGAGGTGCGACATATGCCAACGGGTGGCTTATCATGGTGGGTGCCAGTAAGACGTCGCCGGTGCCTGGAAACGGGATGAGGCGAAGACATGCACGCCAGCGAATCTTACCCAGGTTCGGGGCTCTCCGTGGAGATAACACCCCTAGTCCTGCTCTGCGGGGTCTCCGCATGATCACTAGATCAGAAAGAGTAGCTACAAATGCTCCTTGAGCTGTCGGGTTCAAGGGAGAAGAAGAGCAAGGCTAGCTCTTGCTTCCCTCTCTCTATGGTGTGTGTGTAACTCTAAGAAGCCAACCCTTTGCATGGGTGCCCCGGGGGGTTTATATAGGCCTACCCCCCGGGTACAATTGTAATCCGGCTGGGCGCGGGTCCCAGCCATCAGTGTCTGTGCTCGCCTGCCCCACTGCCTAGGGGTCTTGTCGGCGGCTGCTTACTGTAGCCTCGTCCCTGGTGACGAGGGCTTCATCGAGGTAAGCGTGGCTACAGTGTGCCGCCTCGTGGGCTCTCACTGTAGCCTTACCTCGTCTTGTCTCCTTAATGTGGCACATGCTTCGAGGGAGGGGGTAGCC
Source organism: Aegilops tauschii subsp. strangulata (assembly GCF_002575655.3). Classification (NCBI taxonomy): domain Eukaryota; kingdom Viridiplantae; phylum Streptophyta; class Magnoliopsida; order Poales; family Poaceae; genus Aegilops; species Aegilops tauschii. Next base: position 104,231,105 of record NC_053038.3, on the reverse strand, counting down.
GGCTTCTGGGGGCCGGCTACGCCGTTGGCCGACTGGGGGAGGCCGGGCCGCCTTCGCGCCTCTCTCTGGCTAAAGGGGCCCGCCGCCCGTGGGCCGTACTGGCGTCTGTCACGGATGACGTTGTGGCCAGCATGGCTACAGTGCCGAGCCGGACGGGAGATGGCTGACCCGTACGGCGTCCTGTGGCCATGCCTGCCTCGGGCTTAGGGGTAGTGGGCCGCACTGTGGCCACACCCCGTCTTGTCACCGTTATGTGGGTGTAGTTTTGGTGGGTGCGGTCTTGGCCGGCTTTGTGGAGTCGGCGTGCTTCATGGCTGGCTCTTGGAAGTCGGTCCTCTTGGCGCCGGCTTCCTGGAGTCGGCCATCTCGCAACCATCTTGGGGGAGGTTACCGGGGCCGGGTCGCCTTTGGAGAGCCGGCCCCTGCGGTAGTCGGCCAGGGGAAGTCGGCCCAATGCTTCGAACGCTTGAAGGCTCAATCGGCCTGATAATTTTTGAAGAACCATGGGTAGTCGGTTAGGCTACCCGTGGCCAGTTACTCCGACAGTAGTCCCGGAAGCTGATTGGGCTTCGAGGTTGGGTGGGAGTCGAGAAGCTCGATCAGCTTCCTATCTTGACGAGCCGGCAGCTGGGAGCCGACTTTGGTTGGGGGCGCTGTCTCGGAAAAAAAATTGGGAGTCGGAGGGCGGGAGCTAGCCAGCGCACGCACCGGGCCGCGGGCCGGCCACTTGCCGCCTGCGAACCACGTGGCAAAAAAGCCTGCCAGCCCACGCGCGCGACGGGACGTCACCACAGGTCGGGGGCCCGCCACGCCCACGCCCGGGCCCAGGCGTGGATTCTCTGCGGCCCGAAGCCGCCCGCACGTCTTCCTGCGGCGGTTTCGGCACGCTTTTAGGGCGTAATAATCGCGAGGCGTGGGGGAGTGGGTGCAGTTAATCCCACGTCTCACCCCACGCCCTGCCTCCCCGGCTTCACCTTGCGAAGCTATAAGTAGGGGGAGGGGGAGAGCGGCAAGCTCTCGCACGCTCCTCCTCTTTCCACCATCTTCTTCCTCCTGCCCTTTCCTGCAACAGCGCCTCGCCGCCGCACTGTTCCACCACTCGCTCCTCCGCCGCCGCGCTCGTTCTCGCCAGCCCCACGCCACGATGCAGTACGGCGCGGATTGGGACAGCTCCAACGTCCACGAGGATCACGTCGAATTCCTCCGCAAGACGCGGCGGCTGCCCGGCGCGGACAAGGTGGAGGTCCGTCTCGCGCCGGCGAAGGAGATTACGCCGGAGCCGCAGGAAGGCGAGCGGGTAGTCTTCCGCTCGCATTTCTTGTGCGGCATCAGCCTGCCCGTGAGCGCCTTCTTCCGCTCTTGGCTCGAGTTCTACCAACTCCAGCCGCACCACCTCCCCCCGAACACGGTGGTGCTGCTGTCCGCCTTCGTCACCTTGTGCGAAGGCTACCTCGGCGTCCTCCCTACCCTCGAGCTCTGGGGGGAGTTCTTCCAGTCCAAGCTGGGCACGTGCATGCAAGGCGTGCCGGCTCAGAGTGGCGCCTTCATTGCGATGCGGAAGGTGGCTGCGGACAACCCCTTCCCCGTCATCACGCTGATCCAGTCGGTGAAGCTATGGCAAAAGTCATACTTCTACGTGAAGAACGTCGCCCCGCAGGGCGACTACGTCAATCTGCCGGCTTACGTAGCCGGCCCGCCGGCGGGCAGGCGGCCCCAGTGGTCCTACCGGGTCGTGACGCTGAGGCCAGCTGGAACCGCAGCCGTCACCCGAGTGCGAGCGATGATCGAGTCAGAGGGCTTGTCGGGGCCCGACCTGCTGGGCGCCTTCGTCACGCGCCGGGTACTCCCGCTCCAGAGCCGCCCTCATCTGATCTGTCAGATGAGCGGCCAGCTTGATCCAAGCCGGATGTGTACCAAAGACATGCCGCACGACGAGGTGGCCTATATGGTGAACTACCTTGCGAACTGCAAACTCTCCGCAGATTGGCAGTTCGGCAAGGAGCCATATTGCCGAGCCAATCCGCCGCCCACGGTATGTTCTCCTTGTCTCTTCTTCTTCTCTCACTTTTGTCGCCGAGTTCCTTTTGGCCGACTCTGACCAGTCGGCTTGCCTCGACAAAGCCCTCTTCTTCGGCCTGCAGGCGGGTCGGACGCGGAGCGCCGATTCGTCCCCGACCGGACGGAGCACGATCTGGAGGACCCCGACTTGGGGGCGGCTGCTATGGACGACAACACCGAGGCGGGTGGTGGCCAAGCCGGCGGCGAAGCAGGCGGCTCCAGGCTTGGAGTCAGCTTCGACGACTGGCCGGACGACGATGAGGCTGAAGTCGTCCCACGCCGTCAGCCGGCGTCTGGCCACGGCGCGGGTTCCTCCGCTGCGCCGCCTGCTCGGGGCGGCGGGCAAAAGCGTCGTGCCGCGCAGGGTTTGTTCGGCAGTCGGCCGAAGAAGCCCAGAGGCGGGGCAGCGGCGACCAGGCGGGAGGAGGCAGCCGCGAAGGCGGCTCGCTTTCGCAAGGCGGTGAAGCAGCCGCAGACGGTGTCGGCGTAAGTACACTCTCCTTAGTGCATTCTCTTTTCTTTTCTCTGGTAGCTCTTGAATCCTTGTCTTTTTCTCCAAACAACCAGGGCTCCTTTGTCGCTCGAGCGGGCTGCAGCCGCCTCCGTTGTTGGGTCGCCGAGAGGATCTGGGAGCACCACTCGTCGCGTGGACCCCCGTGCTGATCTTCTGGCGGCGACGGAGCGGAACGCGCGGGAGGAGCGGGAGGCGCGAGAGGCGGAGGCGTTGAGGCCGGCCGCCGCCAAGGCGGCGCAGGAGGAGGAGGCGGCGAAGGCACGCGCTGATGCCGCAGCCAAGGCCCAAGCAGAGCCTGCGGCGATGGCGGAGGGAGCCTTGTTGGTCACCCCACTGCGCGTCGCAGCACCTTGGGCCCCGGAGCCCCCGTCAGAAGAAGCCGGCGGTGACCAGCCGGGGCTGGAGAGGGATGACGACGTCGTCATCCTGGAGAGGGCGGCGGTACCGACCCCGCCGACTGGGGCGGCTCAAGGCGGCCGGCCTGATCTGCCGCCTGCGCAGTCGGCGGGGGGCGAGCCGGCCGTGAGGACTGAGCTGGCGGTCCGGACGCCGCCGAGCCGGCGCGCGGGGAAGGCTGCGTCAGAGCCACGGAAGGCTGCGTCAGAGCCGCAGCCGGCCGCGGGCTCCAGCTCGTCGGCCCAGGATGTGGAGGTGGCTAGCGCCACCTCGGGGTGGACGCCGGGTGGAGGGACGGCCGTGATGAACGTGGGCGCGCAGGACGTCCGGACCCGGCTCCAGGCCCAGGCTACGGCGTTGAGGCGATACACCGACGAATTCCTTGCGACGCGGGCGGCCATCTGGGTTAGTCTTCTTATCTTGCTTCTTCTTTATCTTGGTTTCTTCCGTGGGGGCGCGTCAGCGCACCCACTGGGTGTAGTCCCCGAGTTTCGAGTCGGCTGCTCAGCAGGCGGCTTGGAACTTCTTAGTGGATTTGGCTTTGCTATTCTTGTTCTTACTCCGATCTTCTGCCTGTCTTGCAGGACTACCGCAATCTTCGCACGGCTGCCTTCAACTCCCAGACTCGGGAGCTGACCCAGAAAACCGCCGACCTAACTGAGAGCCGGGGTAAGTGCTTCGTCCTTTATCTCACGTGGGGGCACATCAGCGCACCCACTGGGTGTAGTCCCCGAGATTTGGGCCGACTGCTGAGCAGTCGGGTCGGATCTTCCTTGACGACTTCCTCTTATTGCTTCTTCTTTTTCTGCCGTCTTTGCAGCGGCCAACGCCAGCCTGAGGGCGCAGCTGGGAGGTTCTCAGGCTGCCCTTCGTGCCAAGGAGGCCGAGTTTGCCGCCTTGGTGCAAGAACGTGACCGCCTGGCCAAGAGGTTGGCCGACCAGGAAGAGAGCCACAAGGCGGCTCTGAAGGCGGTGCAGGACAGCGAAGCCGCCCTCCAGGCCGAGTACGAGACAGAGGCGGCTGGCTGGGCCGAAGAAAAACAGACTCTGATCAATGGCTATGGCCAGATCGAAGATTTGGTTGACGGTAAGCCGCCTACTTCTTCGTCCTTTCTTGCTGTCTGACGCTTTTGGCTCGTTTTCTGACTTGGTGTTTTCTCTTCTTTCTCTTTCTTTCTTGCACAGAGTACTTCCCTGGCTACTCTACCGCCGCCAACTAGATCATCGAGGCCCGCCGCCAAGCACGGAGGCAGGCTGGCGCCGAAATTGCACCAAACGCGGGCCGTTCGCTGGAGGAGCAGCTCTTGGTGATCCAGGCCCGTCTCCAGCCGGCTCACCGACTGCTCCGCCGGCTTCAGCGTGCCGGGGCGCAAGTATTGGCCGCCCTCTGGCCCGGCGAAGTGGTTCCCCGCACCCCCAGTCGGACTGCCGACTGGCTGGAGGTGGCAGTCGGCCGCTTTGAAGCCTGGAAGGCTTCGGCGGCTCGGTCCGGCGCCAGGCGGGCGCTGGAGTTCATCAAGGCCTGGTATCCCGGCATGAGTCTGGACCAGCTGGCTACCTGGCGGCAGCAGGCCGACACGGAGCTGGAGCCGGCGCGGCCGGCTATCATCCGGCAGGCTTCGGCGATCGCCGACTACACCGACACCAGCGCCTTTGCCCCTGAGATAGATGACAACGGTGTTGCCCAGCCGGAGGAGTGGTTTGGGCTGAACCCGGCAGACGGTGAAGACTCGGCGGAGGAGATCGACTCCAGCGACGAGGGCGAAGAGGAGGAGGAGGGGGTGAAGACGCCGGGCCGGATGGTGGAGCGGCTGGCCAGCCTCAGCCTGACCGCGCCTCTAGCACCACGTCACGCGCGGGTGCGTCGCCTGCCACCGGTGGTGACCAAGCTGAGACCCGCCAGCCGGCCACTCCTTCAGCCGGTGACGCCGTCTCCACCGACCAACCCGGCTCCCGCACCGCGCCTTCAGTCTAGTCTGCTATCTTTTGTTTTCCTGTCTTGTCACTTTTGGAACAATATTCTGTTAAGTTTACACAATTCCACCCACTGGGGGTGTATTCGAACTATGTCGATTGTCGGCCTGTTGGGGGCTTTATATGTATATATGACTATGCATGCGTTAGGCTTTTCCTCGTTCTTTGCTTTTCATCCTTCTGCTGTTTCCTTTGCCGCCCTCCCTTGGTTGCCGCCTCCCCAGTCAGACAGTTGCTCTGCAATCTGTGGCTGGAGAAGTGCTTGGCCAATTGGGAGCGCAAGTACTCTAGCTTTGTTGGATTATAGCGAAGTGTTTGGGAAGCCGGCCAGCCGGCTGTTCTGACAGCCGGCAAGCGTGGTTGGAGGCCGTCGTTTTGCTATATAAGTTTGTTAGTCCTTAGCCGTTTTTCGTGTGGGCATCCTTTCTGCCTTGGCTCTTGCTAGTCGGACAGTCGGTTCTTTGAGCTGCGACTTTCAACAAGAGAGGACTCGGGAGCCGGCACACTACTTGTCTGACTTCAGGTAGAACTTTTAATATAGCTCAAGGCGGCCAGTCCCCGGGCCGACTAGTCGAACCCGGTGCCAGACAAGAAATCAAATGTAATAATACATTCATGGATATGACACTCGTCAATCATAGATAAATAAAGGCAGTCCCCGAGTGCTCCTCGGGGAGCCTGTTGTTTCATACTTAATACAAAAGGGTAGCATGATACATACTGCTTTCAACTGTAAAATCTTCTCAGGAGGTTCGCGTTCCATGGTCGCTCCGACTCCTTGCCGGAGTCATCCCTCTTGCGTGCTCTTGGTTTTTGCGCATCGATCAAGTAGTAGGAGTCGTTGCCTAGTGCCTTGCTGATGACGAAGGGGCCTTCCCAAGGGGCCGAGAGCTTGTGCTGGCCGGCTGTTCGCTGGATCAGCCGAAGCACAAGGTCGCCCTCTTGGAAGGATCTTGGCTTGACCTTGCGGTTGTGGTAGCGGCGCAACCCTTGCTGGTAGATGGCGGACCGGCTGAGTGCTAACAGCCGGCCTTCTTCTAGTAGGTCGACGCCGTCTTCTCTTGCTTCCTTGGCCTCCGCCTCCGTGTACATGGTGACCCAAGGCGAGTCAAACTCGATGTCGATTGGGATGACAGCCTCGGCACCATATACAAGGAAGAACAGAGTGAAGCCGGTTGACTTGTTGGGGGTAGTACGCAGACTCCAGAGGACAGCCGGCTGCTCATCGAGCCAGCAGCCGGCCGACCGCTCTAGTGGTACAACCAGTCGGGGCTTGATGCCGGAGAGGATGAGTCCATTTGCTCGCTCGACCTGGCCGTTTGACTGCGGGTGGGCAACGGACGCTAAGTCCAATCGGATGCCCTGCGTCGCGCAGAAACGTGCCAGTGCTCCTTTGGCAAAGTTTGTGCCGTTGTCGGTGATGATGCTGTGCGGTACGCCGTATCGAGTAGTGATGTCGGTGATGAATGTTACGGCAGTTGGCCCGTTCAGCTTCTTGATTGGCTTCGCTTCGATCCACTTGGTGAACTTGTCCATGGCGACAAGCAGATGTGTCAAGCCGCCGCGGGCTGTCTTGAAAGGGCCCACCAACCAGTCCCCCGACGGCAAAGGGCCAGGTGAGGGGAATGGTCTTGAGTGCAGAAGCCGGCAGGTGTTGCTTGGAACTGAATACTTGGCATCCTCTGCAGCTCTTGACTATCTCTTTGGCATCTTCCAAAGCAGTCGGCCAAAAGAAGCCGTGGCGGAAAGCTTTGGCCACAAGTGATCTTGAGGCTGCGTGGTGGCCGCATTCGCCTTGATGGATATCCTTGAGGATTGCCACTCCTTTTTCTGGCTCGACACAACGCTGGAAGACTCCAGTGCTCTGTTGATTATTGCATATGCTCCGGCTCGTCGTTGCACTAGTCTTGCTGAGATCTCATCAGCCGGCAGCTCTCTGTTGACTAGGAACTTGAGGATGGGCTGGGCCCATGATGGAGCTGTGACTTCTTCTTCTGTTAGGACGGCCACCATGATTCGGGTGGGTGGGTCGGGTGGCGTGGAATTGGGGTCGGCCACCGCTTCTTGTGTTGCTGCAGTCCCCGGGCCGACTGCTGCAGTCCTCGGGCCGGGTTCTGAAGTCCCCGGGCCGGGTGCGACTACGGCAGTCGGCGGGCCAATTGTCGAAGTCCCCGTGCCGCCTGCGGGGTTTCTCCAGTCGGATCCGGCTGCATCTGGAACAGGCGGTACGAAGATAGAGTCCGACTCTGGAGACGGCTTGATGGACGGCTTGAGGAGGCACTGGAGGGAGACGCCAACTCACACCCTTCGAAGTACCCGCTGATCTGCTGGACGAGGAATCGATAGCTCGCCATGTTCGCGTCCTTGGCGTCCCAGTCGCCAGACGACTGCTGGACCACCAAGTCTGAGTTGCCATAACACAGGATCCGGCATATGCCGAGCTCTTTGGCTAGCCGGAGCCCATGTATGAGTGCCTCGTACTCGGCCACGTTGTTGGAGGCGGCGAAGTGGATTTGCAGCGTGTATCTGAGTTTGTCGCCTTTGGGAGAAGTGAGGACGATGCCGACTCCCAAGCCGGTGCGCATCTTGGACCCGTCGAAGTGCATCCGCCAATGGGTAGAGTCGGGAGCCGGCGGTAGGTACTGGGTCTCGGCCCAGTCGACGAGGAAGTCGGCCAATGCTTGGGACTTGATGGCGGTGCAGGGTTGGTAGAAGATCGTGTATGCTGCCAATGCAATGGCCCATTTAGCCACCCGGCCGGATGCATCCCGGCTGCCTATGATCTTGGCGAGCGGGGCGGTGCACACGACCGTGATGGGATGCTCTTGCAAGTAGGGCTTCAGCTTCTTGGCGGCGAAGTACACCCCATAGCACATCTTCTGGTAGTGCGGGTAGTTTTGCTTTGAGCTGGATAGTACTTCGCTTAGGTAATACACCGGCCTTTGAACTAGCTGGGCTCGGCCTTCTTCCGGGCGCTGGACCACAACAACAGTACTGACCACTCGGCTAGTCGCGGCAATGTAAAGGAGCATGGGCTCCTTCTCAGTCGGCGCTGCCAGGACAGGTGGAGTGGTCAGCATCTTCTTCAGCTCATGGAAGGCTTGGTCGCCTTGGTCATTCCACTCGAAGTGAGTGGACTTCTTCATGAGTCGGTACAGGGGGAGAGCCTTCTCTCCAAGCCGGCTGATAAAGCGGTTTAGGGAGGCTAGGCACCCGGTGAACTTCTGCACATCTCGCAATTTGGTGGGAATCTCCATCCTCTTGATGGCCTTGATCTTCACAGGGTTGCACTCGATGCCGCGTTCGGAGACCAGAAAGCCTAACAGCTGGCCGGCTGGCACACCGAACACGCATTTCGCGGGGTTGAGCTTGATTTGGAATCGGCGCAAGTTGGCGAATGTTTCTTTGAGGTCCTCTAGCAGAGTGCCGCGCTTCTCTGTCTTCACCACAATGTCGTCTACATAGACGTGGGCATTTCTGCCGAGTTGCTTGAGGAGGCATTTCTGCATGCAACGCTGAAAAGTGGCACCGGCATTCCTCAGGCCGAATGTCATAGTCAGGTAACAGAAAGCTCCGAATGGTGTGATGAAGGCAGTCTTCAGTCGGTCTGCTGGGTCCAACTTGATGTGATGGTACCCTGAGTAGGCATCCAAAAAACTCAACAGCTCGCATCCGGCTGTGGAATCTATCACTTGGTCAATCCGTGGCAAAGCAAACGGATCCTTGGGGCAGGCCTTGTTGAGGCTGGTGTAGTCTATACACATGCGCCACTTGTTGTTCTTCTTCAATACCAGAACTGGGTTGGCAAGCCACTCTGGAAAAAACACTTCCATAATAAAGCCAGCGGCGAGGAGCCGGGCTATCTCTTCTCCTATGATTCTTCGCTTCTCTTCTGACAGTTGGCGGAGGGGCTGCTTGACCGGCTTCGCGTCGGCTCGGACGTGCAATTTGTGCTCGGCGAAATCCTTCGGGACGCCCGGCATGTCCTTTGGGGACCATGAGAAGACATCTCGATTCTCACGGAGGAAGTCGACGAGCTCGCCTTCCTATTTACTGTCCAGGTTTGCCCCAATGACAGCAAACCTTTCCGGGTTCTCTGGGTCCAGGGGTATCTTCTTCGTCTCTTTGGCCGGCTGGAAAGAGCCCTGTGCATCACAATTTTTGGGGTTGGGGGACAGAGCCGGCTGCTTGCCGGCCATGGCCACAACCCGCTCCAGCATCTTCTTCTCTTCTGCTACTACGAGGGACTCGGCCAGCTGGCTACTGGCCATGGCGCACTCGATGGACTTCCTGTAGTCGCCGGCTACGGTGATGATCCCCTTCGAGCTCGGCATCTTCATCTTCAGGTAGGCGTAGTGGGGCACAACCATGAACTTGGCCAGAGCAGGTCGGCCAAGCAAAGCATGGTAGGGGCTCTCTAGATCCACTACCTCAAACCAGATCGCTTCTCGGCGAAAATGATCCTTGTCTCCGAAGAGAACATCCATCTTGATCTTGCCAATCGGGGAACAAGACAAGCCGGGGACGATGCCATGGAACACGGTCCGGCTTGGCATGAGCTGCTTCGCCTTGATGTTCAGCTTCTCCATGGTATCGCGGTACAGTATATTGATACTGCTTCCGCCATCAATCAGGACGCGGGAGAATCGGGCAGCTCGCCTTTCCGTCGCGAGGGTGACATCCAAGACTAGTGCATAGGAGCCAGGGGATGGCATCACCTCTGGGTGGTCGGCCTGGCTCTAGTTGATGGGCTTCTCGGACCAGTGCATGAACTCGGGAGCGCTAGAGGCGACTGCGTTGACCTCTTGATGCGGACGGCGCCGACTGCGCTTGTCTTCGGCTTGGCTTGTGAAGACGACGTAGGCGGCGTGCTCTTCAGGGAACTCATCTTGAATGGCTCCGACTGCCGGCCGAGCCGCTGGCTGCTGGGGGGCTGGAGGCGGCGGGCCGGGAGGCGGAGGCGGCACCAACCCTTCGCCCTTGGAGATTCGCGTGAGCCAGTGGCATTTTCGGGTCGTGTGGTTGGACGGCCTTGCGCCGCTGTGGAACTTGCAGGGGGCGTCGAGAGTCTGCTCGTAAGAGAAAGCCAGCTGCCAAGCCGGCCTGCCACCTTTCTTCTTGGGAGCGGGCCGCTCTTCGGGCTGCTCATCTTCAACTGTGGCCACCTGCCGACTGGTGGAAGGCAGCATGGGGGCCTTGCGCTTGTGATCGTTCTGGTAAGGGCGCCGATTGGAGTCGCCAGCCGGCGTCTTTGGAGCCGGAGCGAGCACCTTCCCAGAGGCGTCCACTCGGAGCTCGGTCTTCATCGAGGAGTCGGCCGTAGCGTACTTGTCCGCGATGATCAGCAGTTCGTCGAGGGTAGCCGGCTCGTCGCAGAGGTGTCGGTGCTTGAGGAGGGTGCCCTCTCGGCACCCGGCGGTGAAGTACTCGATGGCCTGAACCTCGTGCACCCCCTCGCAGGAGTTGCGGAGCTCGGCCCACCGCGTGAGGTAGTCGCGGGTCGACTTGTTGCGCCCTTGGACGCATAGGGAGAGCTGGCGAGGCTTGGAAGGCCGCTTGTATGTGCTGGTGAAGTTGCGGACGAAGACTTCCGTGAAGTCCAGCGAGCTGTTGATGCTGTAGGGCTTGAGGCTGTTGAGCCAGGTGCGCGCCGTGCCTTGCAGCATGAGGGGGACGTACTTCACGGCCACGCACCGATTGCCGTTGGCTATGCTGACAGTAGTGGAGTAGTCGATGAGCCAATCTTCCGGCTTCACAGAGCCGTTGTACTTGGGCGTGTCTCTGGGGAGCGAGAACCCTTTGGGGAAGGGCTCGTCGCGGATGCGGGAGCCAAAGCATGGCGGGCCGACATCGTCTTCTTCTTCTAACGCCAGGGATCGAGCAAGGCGGTCGATCCGGTGGCGGGCGTCGTTCTCGCCGACTCCTTCTCGGCGGCCTAGTCGGTCACCAAGAGTCGGGTGCGTGACGGGCGGCGGGGTGAGACGTCTCTCCCTTCGAGGCGGGGGAGGAGGCGGATTTCCTTGGCGCTCCACCGCTCGAGGGCGGCCTTCCGCATCGCACTCGATGGTGATACGAGTCCGGCTGTGGCTAGCAGCCGGCTCCTTGTCTTTCCTCTGGCGGGCGCCGCTCGCAGTCGGCGAGCGGGACGTCGCGGCGTGCTCCCGGCGCGGGGGATGACTATCAGCACGGGCGCCGGCTTCATGCCGTTCTGCAGCCGCGTCGATCAGTTGCTGGATCCGCCTTGTCATGTAGGGGAGCTCATTGGCTCCCAGCCCATTTAGCTCTTCAGTGGCCGCCTGGGCGGCTTGTAGATTCTCGAGCGGGGTGGCGTAGACAGGGCGATCTGCCCCCAGCATGCTAGCGATAGCCGCGCCGCTCTTCTGGACGAAGCCGGCTCGGCTCGGCCCGCTAGGCGGCGGCGTACCGAAGGCGGCGCGGTCGACTTCGTGCTGGTGGGCCTCGGTGAGGCATCTCATGGAGGCTATCTTCTGGCCTTCCGTGACGAGGGCGAGGCGGCGTGCCTCCAGGGTCTCGGCGTCGGCGTCGGCCGGGATGGGGACGGATAGGTCGTGCATCGCCGCTTGCAGGGCGTCGTGGGCGTTCTCACCCGAGTTGGCGACGTGGCTGATGACCAACACTTAGGTGACAGCGCTGCTGCCACTGTCAGCTCGAAGGAGAGGATCGTCGAAGACCACCACGTCGGAGGGGTAGGCGTCGAGCGATGCCGTGTCGGTGGAGCCAACCGACTCCACATCCGCAGCAGGCTCGCTAGAGACGTCAAGCTGGTCGAGGAGGCTGACAAGGCGGCTCTCGGGGTAGTCCGTGCCCGCGTCGGACGCGGGCTCGTCGGAGATGCGAGTCTCACCGAGCAGATCGGCGAGGCAGCTCGCCGTGCAGGCGTCGTCGAGGAAAACGCCATCGGGCGCAGCAGGCTGGCTGTGCTCGCGGGGGAGGAAGAGGGTTCCCGTCCAGAACAGGTCCCCGGACGACGGTGCACCTGGCCCCACGGTGGGCGCCAAATGTCGGGTGCTAGGTGCGACATATGCCAACGGGTGGCTTATCATGGTGGGTGCCAGTAAGACGTCGCCGGTGCCTGGAAACGGGATGAGGCGAAGACATGCACGCCGGCGAATCTTACCCAGGTTCGGGGCTCTCCGTGGAGATAACACCCCTAGTCCTGCTCTGCGGGGTCTCCGCATGATCACTAGATCAGAAAGAGTAGCTACAAATGCTCCTTGAGCTGTCGGGTTCAAGGGAGAAGAAGAGCAAGGCTAGCTCTTGCTTCCCTCTCTCTATGGTGTGTGTGTAACTCTAAGAAGCCAACCCTTTGCATGGGTGCCCCGGGGGGTTTATATAGGCCTACCCCCCGGGGGTACAATTGTAATCCGGCTGGGCGCGGGTCCCAGTCGTCAGTGTCTGCGCTCGTCGGCTTCTCCGCCGGCCGTTGGGGCCCGCCGATTGGTGGATCCCGCCGGCTGCCGACCTCTTGGTCGACAGGCCGGCCCCACTGCCTAGGGGTCTTGTCGGCGGCTGCTTACTGTAGCCTCGTCCCTGGTGACGAGGGCTTCATCGAGGTAAGCGTGGCTACAGTGTGCCGCCTCGTGGGCTCTCACTGTACCCTTACCTCGTCTTGTCTCCTTAATGTGGCACATGCTTCGAGGGAGGGGGGTAGCCGGCTTCTGGGGGCCGGCTATGCCCTTGGCCGACTGGGGGAGGCCGGGCCGCCTTCGCGCCTCTCCCTGGCTAAAGGGGCCGCCGCCCGTGGGCCGTACTGGCGTCTGTCGCGGATGACGTTGTGGCCAGCATGGCTACAGTGCCGAGCCGGACGGGAGATGGCTGACCCGTACGGCGTCCTGTGGCCATGCCTGCCTCGGGCTTCGGGGGTAGTGGGCCGCACTATGGCCACACCCCGTCTTGTCACCGTTATGTGGGTGTAGTTTTGGTGGGTGCGCTCTTGGCCGGCTTTGTGGAGTCGGCGTGCTTCATGGCTGGCTCTTGGAAGTCGGTCCTCTTGGCGCCGGCTTCCTGGAGTCGGCCATCTCGCAACCATCTTGGGGGAGGTTACCGGGGCCGGGTCGCCTTTGGAGAGCCGGCCCCTGCGGTAGTCGGCCAGGGGAAGTCGGCCCAATGCTTCGAACGCTTGAAGGCTCAATCGACCTGATAATTTTTGAAGAACCATGGGTAGTCGGTTAGGCTACCCGTGGCCATTTACTCCGACAATAAGCATGCAGAAGAAATAGCAAAAGTATCAGGCTACCATAGAGTTTAAGTTGACAACTCGATCCAACAAAGTCATCAGAAGAACGAGAGTTGTTGTAACTTAGAAAAAAACGCCCATATAAGATAGACCCGCTTGAAGACTAACTCAAATTTCTCTCCCTTTGTCATCAAATGACCAAAAGGTTCAAAAATGAGGACTAACGCCCCTGAAGAATATCAAAGTGATGAAGGAGCGCCAGCGTTGTTGGGGTCGTTTGTTGTAGTAGGGCCTGCCGCAGTGTCATCCAAATCTTCATGTTCATCAGTGTCACATGATGAAGAATAGGAGCTGGCCACCAAGGAAGGAACCTTGACCTTCTTGTACTTCTTCGGAGGAGGTGCAGCCCAGTCAAAATCTTCCTTGAGACCCATTTTCTTCAGATCTTCTTCACCATATATGTGCGACAGAACAGCCCAGGTGTGGTTGAGGGTTTCATGAAGGTAGTAATGGTTTTTCTTCACTTCATTGTGGGTAGCAGTCATGTTGTGAAGAATTGAACCAAACTGACGCTTGACCCATTTATGATTGCGATCAACCTTCTGGTGAAGACTGAGGAGAAGCTCACGGTCAGTCATCACCCTGGGTGCTGTGCCTTGAGGATTTTGCTTGGGTGCGTTGGCGACAGAGTCATGGGTGGCAGAGTCATCATTGGTGGAGTAGGATGCAGCCTTGCGAAATTGACCATCCAATGGACGAATGCCTTCATCAATAACAGCAGTAGCCTTGCCCTTTTCATCAGCTGAGAAAAATGTCCGTTTGAGGACTTCAATCGGGGGCAAGTAGCTGCAATGATTCAGTGTATCAGCTTTGTAGTTGAGTGAAGACCTTGTTCTGATGAATCTCATAATCCACGGAGCATAAGGCTTCAACTCAAACGGTGACATTGCGACATTGGCCAGAGTCCTCATGAAGAAATCATGGAAGTTGACGGGGACGCCATGAATGATACTGAAAAGCAGGTTCTTCATGATGCCAACGACTTCTTGTTCATTCGAGTCGTGGCCCTTGATAGGACTCAATGTCTTCGTCAGAATGCGATAGACAGTCCGAGGCACATACAACAATTCCTTCACAAGGAATTTTGTTCTTGGGGCCTGACCTGGCCTCAATGGCTTCATTAGCACTGCATATAGTGATCTGTAAGCTCAGGTTCATTGTAGACGCAACAAGCACCTTCAAGGGGAGGACTGAGAGGCAAAGCACAAAGCAATTCAGTAGTTGGTGCCTTGTAGTGAGTGGTTTCAGACATCCAGTCCAGTACCCATGAATTCACATCTTCAGAGTCTCCGGTGATGTGCAGAGTTGCATAAAATTGAAGAATGAGCACCTCATTCCAATCACAGATATCAGTGCAGAAATTTAACAGTCCAGCGTCATAAAGAACACTGAGGACTGGCCCGAAGCACGGCAGAGATTCCATATCCACGTGAGGAATGTGCTCATGATCGAAGACTTTGTCTTTGTTGAACAGCACTGAGGAATAAAAATTTGCCTGGCTGGCAGTCCAAAAACGCCTCTTCCTAATGCGAGCAGAGTCATAGGGGTTGTAATCAGTGAAGAATACATGCTCGCCGAAGAAATCATCAGCCTTGAATTTTTGCTTCCGTGAGAATGGATCCTTTGGCTTGGGCAGAGGAGTGTGAGTCAGTTGCATGATGACCTCAGGAATCGCAATCTCAGGATCTTTAGGCTGAGGAATTTCTGGTTCCTCTTCAGTGGCAGCTTGGTTCTTCAATTTTTCATTTTCATTTTCTTCAGCACTAGCGGCTGGAATGTCTTCATGAGCTTCATCAGATCCCATTTGAACTGTAGTTGCTGGGGACTGAGGAATTTGTTGCAATGGAGTGAAGAGTGGAGAGTTGGGGTGCTGACTTTCCCAGAAGTCATCATTCATCACTAGTGTGGTACAGCCAATGTCCACATCTTCATCTTCCATTTCTTCAACGCCAGCCTCTTCAGCAGTAAACTGAGGCATAGACGAGGAAACTGTGGGGGTTGAAGGGATTTTATCCACTTCAATTTCTTCATCCATCTGCTCTGACGAAGCAACAGAAGGATTTTCTTCATCAGATCCTCTAGGGATCACATATTCTTCATCAAAAGGGACGATTTCCTTTGATGGCATGGAGGAAACTGGAACAGCATCAATTGGATTAGCAAATGAGCTTGTCAATTTCTTCATCTTCTTTGGTGCTGAAGAATCTGAAGGAGCTGATGCTTTCCTTTTCTTCACTGCTGCACGCTCTGCAGCCTTGGTCTTCTTCACATCTGATGCACATGGAAGGATTGGAGTTGGGGTAGGCGCAGGAGGAGCAGAGGAATGTGGTTGATTTTCTTCAGGCACAACTGATGCAGTTGCCCTGACCTCTTCATTTTCTTCAGGCGCACCACTAGTGGATGCCCTGGCAATTTCATCAGCGGCTGGAATGCAGTCATCAGCCCTGGAACTCACATTTTCTTCAGCAGCCTGATTGTCATCAGCGGTGCTGGCATGATCTTCAGTTGGCTGAGCAGATGCTTCAGCCTGAGGAATTTCTTGTTGCGATGGGGCTGCAACATTTGAGGTGAACATCTTAGTCAGTTTGACAAACCTGACCTTGGCTCCTTTCCAATCAGCATAGTAAGCATTGAAATCATCGCTGAGGACTTTGATTTCAGATTGGATCTTCACAAGTTCATCAGTTGTCATAGAGACAACGTTGTTCTTCAGGAATTTTTCTTTCCTGTACTGCGCTTTCTTGAGTTGTCTGGCCTTCTCAAATTTCCATTTTTCTTCTTGGATGAAGGCAGTCAGCATATGACTTTGACAAGGAGTCAGCTTGAAGTCAGGCATAGGAGTGTTTGGGTCCTTGTGCCAGAGATCAATATAGTCGAGGATCAACTTTGGATCCAAAAGCAGTGGCACATTTGTGCCCTTGGCTCTAGCGGCCCTGACTTGCCTATCTCTGATGATTTCAGCAAGTTCTTCATCATCAGCTTCGTCTTCTTCAGACGGCACTTGGAAGGCGACCTGCCTCTTGTGAGGACTTGGGCGAGAGCCTCATCCAGCAGTGGTCTTTGTCTTCAGCAGAGAGGGTCCTGTTGAAGAATTAGGTGCAGCTGAGGAACTAGCTGAAGCTCCTGGGGCAATAGAGATGCCTGTAGTCCTTTGGCACGTGGCAAGATGCACAGGTGCTGAGGATTTGGTCGGAGCAACTGAGGACTTTGGAGGAGCAGGAGCGGCGTGAGGAATTGGCCGTGAGGGCTTAGCTGAGGAAATTGGCCGTGAGGGCATTGAAGAAGAGGCACTTGGCTTGTGCGCAGGCTTCTTTGCCATGGATTTCTTCGGCCTTACAGAGGCCTCAGCAGCAGCAGCAGTAGAGTCTTTGTTGAATTTCCTCACTGCATCTTTTGCCTGTTTGGCCAGCTTGGCCTGGCGCTTGGCCTATTCTTCAGGAAAATCCTCACCGCGCTTGATGCTAGTGGGATCTGCTTCTTGGCCAGGTGCCAATGGTGGTCTTGAGCATGGAGGAGTAACAGCGTATTTCTTCATGTATTTTGGAGTCACATACCTGTACTCCCTCCACTCTTTTGCCCATCTCCTCTCTATTCTCTGAATGCGCACCTTGCGCTGATTCTTATCTTCCTCAGGGGGTGTGCAGTACCCAGCATAAATGTCCTTAGGAATTTCAAAGGCAGTATTGATTTCAGGCCTCTTTCCTCCTTTCAGAGGCTTCTTTCCATTAGCCATTTTCTTCAGTTGAGCAATTTGAACAATTGAACTCTCTGAAGAAGTACGCAACTTTTCTTTGAGGAACGCTGCAAATGAGTTAAGTTGATGAGAACCTAGTGATTCAGCAGCGGACATGAGTACCTGTGAACAGAGTATAGTTGTGAGGAATTTGGAGAGGTCATATGCGTTCTCAGAAGGTTTTTCAAAAAGAACAAGTTTGAGGAATTTGACCAGATGAGTCTTGAAGAATTTCACTAAGCGTTCTTTGTCTTAGGTTCCAGAGTTGTATAGATCGAAGATCCACACAATTAAGTAATCTTGAAGAAAAATTATTGCTTAGAGAAACAAATCAAGAACAGATGACATGTGAGGTGTTTAGTGTGTGAAGAATTTGAAGAACAAACACCTTTGAAGATTTTGTGGAAATCATTTGAATCAAAGAGGGTAGTAAAAGTAACTTTTAATTACCCTGAACGAAGAACACGACTAACTATGAGGTGGAGAAGTGAAGTTCGTCTGTGCAGATCTTCCACGACCTAACTCGGTGGAGGAAGACGGCTACGGCGGCGGCGGAGTGAAGATTTCCGCGGCTGGCGCGAGTACGGCGGCGACGAGGTCGAGGCAGTGAAGCTCTTCCTCACCGGCAATGATGAAGTAGTGGCGGCGCTAGGGTTTGAGAAGCTCGAGTTTGAGAGAGGTCGAACGGAGTAAAAGAAGTGAGGAAGGGGAGAGGGGGTATTTATAGCCATGGTGAAAAACTGTTCGCCCGAAGAAATTGGACGAACGTGCCCCTGACCCTTCTCATTCGCTTGACATGTGTCACCCACGTACTAAGAAGTGGAGATCGTGTTAGATCGTGGGTGAATAGATAAGTATATCGTGGGATGCGGAACGGTTTGAGCGGCAAAGCCGAAAATTTGGATAAGATAAGTTAAAAGTTCCGTTCGCAAATTCTTCAGCTAACAAGGACACAGTGAAGATTTTGAACGAGTTTCAAATAGAACGCACATGAAGAATTTGTGAATAGATTGGGTTGAGTATAGCATAGAGGGGGAAGGGTCCGATCACATTCACTTAGCAGAAAAAACCAACTTGAAGAATTAGCCATAAGTGAATGTTGTAGAGGACATAAACTCATATATATGTATATAGCCAATGAAGAAAAACGACAGAAACAATGAAGACAATGCAAAGTTGAAGAACATGAACAACTGAGGAATTTCAAACTGAGGAAAAACTCAAATTGAAGATTTTCAACTTTTGTGGTGGCGTGACCACCTTATAAGAATGATTATTTCAGACACCGCGTACAATTGTCGTAGGGCTCTGAGAATCAAATTCTTCATTAATTTCTTCACACTTAGAGTGTTATTCTTCATTGATTGCAGAAAAACGTTTCTTCATGTGTTGCACATCTAAGTCATCAATTTTGCATAAGTGTTAGGATGAGTGTCCTTTTCAAAGAACATTCGAAGATTCTAGGATATTTAGCTCACACCACAACTTGCTAAATCTCTTCTCATCCAAGGGCTTTGTGAAGATATCGGCTAGCTGTTCTTCAGTCTTCACATGCTCAATAGAAATGTCGCCCTTCAACACATGATCGCGAAGAAAATGATGACAAATCTGAATGTGCTTTGTCTTCGAGTGTTGAACTGGGTTGTGAGCAATCTTGATGGCACTCTCATTGTCACAGAAGAGAGGCACATTCTTCACGTTGACGCCGTAGTCCTTGAGAGTTTGCTTCATCCACAGCAATTGAGCACAGCAAGAACCAGCAGCAATGTACTCAGCTTCAGCAGTAGACAGTGATACGCAGTTCTGTTTCTTCGAGGACCAACAGACCAAAGATCGTCCGAGGAAATGACATGTACCAGATGTTGACTTGCGGTCCACACGATCACCAGCATAGTCAGAGTCAGAATATCCAATGAGATCAAAAGCCGATCCCTTGGGGTACCATAATCCAAGTGTTGGTGTGTGAGCTAGATATCGAAGAATATGTTTCACAGCCTTATGGTGTGATTCCTTCGGTGTAGCTTGAAATCGGGCACACATGCAAACACTGAGCATATTATCTGGCCTAGATGCACATAAATACAATAAAGAACCAATCATGGAGCGGTATACCTTTTGATCAAAGTCAATACCATTTTCATCAGTGCACAGATGGCCATTTGTGGGCATAGGAACTTTGACACCTTTGCAATCTTGCATGCCGAATTTCCTCAGTAATCCTTGAGGTATTTCTCCTGAGATATGAATATGCCATTGCGTTGTTGACGAATTTGAAGACCTAAGAAGAATTTCAATTCTGCCATCATAGACAATTGATATTCTTCACTCATTATATAGGCAAATTCATCACTATAACGTTGGTCAGTACAGCCAAAGATAATATCATCAACATATATTTGGCACACAAACAATTCACCATCATAAGATTTAGTGAAAAGAGTAGGGTCGAGTGAACCGGGTTTGAAGCCTTTCTTCATGAGGAATTCCTTTAAAGTACCATACCACGCCCGAGGGGCCTGCTTCAGGCTATAGAGGGCCTTATTGAGTCTGAAGACTTTGTCAGGATGCTTACGATCTTCAAAACCTGGGGGTTGAGCAACATATACTTCTTCCTCAAGCTTACCATTGAGGAATGCACTTTTCACATCCATTTGATATAAAGTGATATCATGATGGTTAGCATAAGCAAGTAAAATGCGAATAGCTTCAAGTCTAGCAGCAGGTGCAAAAGTTTCATCGAAATCAATTCCTTCAACCTGTGTGTAGCCTTGAGCTACAAGCCGTGCCTTATTCCTCACCACAAGGCCATTTCCGTCTTGCTTGTTGCGGTAGATCCACTTTGTGCCAATGATACTGTGCTTGCGAGGATCTGGACGATTGACCAGTTCCCAAACGTTGTTGAGCTCGAATTGATGTAATTCTTCTTGCATGGCCTGAATCCACTCAGGCTCCAGAAATGCTTCATCTACCTTAGTGGGCTCTGTGATAGAGACAAAAGCATAGTGCCCACAAAATTTAGATAAATGTGAAGCTTTTGAGCGTGTGAGAGGACCTGGTGCTTCAATGTCATCGATGATCTTTTCAACTTGCACTTCTTTTGCAACACGAGGATGACTAGGTTTTCGTCGAGGAATTTGATCAGCATTTTCTTCAGCACCATTTTCTCCAGCATTTTCTTCAAGTGCATTAGCTCGACGTTCTTCATGTTCTGGAATGAATTCTTCAGCAGATTCTTCGGTAGGAATGACATCCTCAGTAGCCTTGAACTTGATAGTTTCCTCAGGTGCTGGTTCATCTATCACAGAGGGTAGGTGCTCTCTTTGCGAGCCATTAGTTTCATCGAACCGCACATCTACAGTTTCAACAACCTTGTGAAGAACGTTGTTGAAGACTCTGTAGGTGTGCGAGTCCTTTCCGTAACCAAGCATAAAACCTTCATGTGCTTTCGGTGCAAATTTAGCATTGTGATGAGGATCTCTAATCCAACATTTAGCACCGAAGACTTTGAAATAACTCACATTGGGTTTCTTGTCAGTGAGGAGTTCATAGGCAGTCTTCTTGAAGAATTTGTGAAGATATACCCTATTGATGATGTGGCACGCAGTATAAATTGCCTCAATCCAGAAGTGACGGGGCGTGTTGTACTCATCAAGCACAGTGCGAGCCATCTCAACAAGAGTTCTGTTCTTGTGCTCCACGACGCCATTCTGCTGAGGACTGTAAGGAGAAGATAACTCATGAGTAATACCAAGTTCATCAAGATAGTCATCAAGACCAGAATTCTTGAACTCAGTTCCATTGTCACTTGTGATGTGCTTGATCTTCACACCAAAATTGGTTGAAGCCCTCGAGGAAAATCGTTTGAAGACTTCCTGAACTTCATGTTTGTAAGTAACAATGTGTACCCATGTGTATCAAGAGTAATCATCAACAACAACAAAGCCATAGAGAGATGCATCATTTCTGACAGCTGAGTAATGGTTAGGACCAAAGAGGTCCATGTGAAGCAATTCGAATGGTCGAGTAGTGGTCATGATAGTCTTTGCTGGATGCTTAGCCTTGGTCATCTTTCCAGCTTCACAAGCTCCGCATAAGTGATCCTTGAGGAATTTGACATTCTCAATGCCAATGACATGCTTCTTCTTCGCAAGCGTGTGCAAATTCCTCATGCCTGCATGACCAAGTCATCGATGCCATAGCCACCCTTCTGAAGCTTTTGCAAGTAGGCACACTGCTGGTTGCGGTCCTGTAGAGAAATCAACAATATACAGGTCTCCTCTCCTAAAGCCTTCGAAGACTTTGGAATTGTCAGCTTCCATAACCACAACACAACGATACTTGCCAAAGACAACAACCATATCAAGATCACAAAGCATTGAGACAGACATAAGGTTGTATCATAAGGACTCGACAAGCATGACTTTGTCCATGTGTCGATCCTTTGTGATCGCAACCTTACCTAGACCCAATACCTGACTTTTGCCTTTGTCAGCGAAGATGATATGCTTCAGATGCGATGGTGATAAGGGAGCATCCATCAATAGATTCTTGTCACCAGTCATATGATTTGTACATCCACTATCGAGGACCCACTCAGTGGCTTTGGGTTGATCATCCTGCAGATGAATTAGTGCAGCTTACGAACTTCATATACTTCATTAGTGAAGAATATGACATCACAATTCATCAGACCAATTTCATCAAGCAGTGCAACAGTTAAAACAGTATGAGGACATGTGAAATGAAAGTTCATTTCTTCATGATTAGCCTGCGTCCTTTCAGGCACTTTTCAGGTCTCCAGCAAATTCTTCAGACGTTTAAGTACGTCTGGAGACCTGACCCTACATAAAAGATTAGTTCTTTTTCTTCACCACCCACATCTGAAGGGGTGGCAAAGAGTTCATCATTCTGCGAGCTCCATACGAGAAAGGTGGCATAGAAGCCAATCCATTCCGTTTCACATAAGAGGAGTTAGGGTAAGCATAAGAATAAGCAGAGAAATTCTTCGAGGACTTATGAACATAATGATTAGAAGAATAATGCTCATATTCATAACCCTTGGCTCTTCCCTGCGAAACAGAGTTGTTAGCACGATGATGTTCATATGAGGACTTTGATCCTCTTGAGGAATATGATCCATGTGAGGAATTTGGTCCGTATGAGGACTTGGATCCATATGAAGAATTTGGTCCATATGAAGAATTTGATCTGGGGTTCCTATTCTTCACAGGTGGTGTCATGAGGACATTCACCTGAAGACTTTCAAGGCACCTTTTGGGAACCCAGATTTTCTTCATAGGAGAACCGTTCCTGCAGTTAGTGCCAACATATCTAGCAAATACTTTACCATTCTGATTTTTGAACAGTTTATAGTTGGAGTCAAATGACTCATCAGAAGAATGAGAAGATTCACATGTAAAGCCAGATAAATTAGATGGATCAACTTGAGGTCCCTTTGCAGCAACCCATGAGGTTTTGGGGTACTGCTCAGGCTTCCAATATGTACCATCAGCATTGAGTTTCCTCTCAAAGGCAATACCCTCTTTCCTAGGGTTCCTGTTGAGGATCTGCTTTTTAAGCACATCACAAAGAGTCTGATGCCCTTTGAGGCTTTTGTACATGCATGTCATGTACAATTCTTTCAGCCCTGCATCGTTAGTGATACTAGCAATGTCCTCAGATGAGGAATTAGTGATAGCAGAGACAGTTGAAGAATTTGTAGCATTATAAGCATTTGAACATTCAGGTGAAGAATTAGCAGATTCACATTCAATGAATTTCAAACATGGAGGAACAAATTCTTCCTAAGCAGCGCTGATTTGTTGAGCAAGTAATGAATCGCGCTCCTTCTGAAGATCTTCATAACTCACTCTTAGCTTCTCAAGATATTGCTTTCTTTGAAGAAACTCAAAAGAAAGCTTCTCATGATTAGACAAGAGAGTGTTATGATGACCTTGAAGGTTGTCAAACCTAGTCTGAAGTCTCTGAAGATTTTCAGTCAAGGTTTTAGTGCGATCCATTTATTCACCCAACATATCATCACTTTTGTCTAGCATGTTTTGAACCTTTTCAAAAGCCCTTTGTTGTTTCACAGCAATCTTAGCAAGTTTAGAATAGCTGGGCTTAAGGTTTTCATCAGATTGATTCTCACTTGATTCATAGGAGGTATATTTGAGTACCTTGGCACCCTTTGCCATGAAGCAATAGGTGGGAGCGTAGTCATCATTGCCTTCATCAGCCTTGTTGGTGAGGTCATTTTCTTCAGTGTTGAAGATAGACTTGCCGACGAATGCAGTAGCGCGGGCTAGGCTTGCCACACCGGATTCAGAATCCTCAGATGCCTCCTCTTCTTCATTTTCTTCAGATTCAGCCTCAGAGTCCATTTCCTTGCCAATGAATGCCCGAGCCTTCTTGGAGTTGCTCTTCTTGTGAGATGAAGACTTTGAGGATTTTGATGATGAAGATTTTGAGGATTTCTTCTTTTTATTCGCATCATCAGAACTGTAATCCTTGTATTTCTTTTTCTTTGATTCCTTTTCCCACTGAGGACAATCTTGAATGTAGTGTCCGGGTTTCTTGCATTTGTGACAAAGCCTCTTCTTGCAGTCACTGGATGAGGAATCATTGCTCCTTGAGGGTCTTCCAAAGCGACCACGTCTTGAGAACTTCTGGAATTTCTTCACGAGCAGTGCTAGATCATGGCTCAGTTCTTCAGGATCACCAAGGCTGCTGTCAGAGTCTTCATCTTCAGATTCAGAAACTGCCTTGGCCTTCAGTGCACGTGATCTGCCATAGCTCAAACCATAGAGATCTCTCTTTTCAGCAAGCTGGAACTCATGAGTATTCAGCCTCGAGGATATCAACGGGATCAAGTGACTTGTAATCAGCACGTTCTTGTATCATCAATGCCAGTGTATCAAATGAGGAATCAAGCGATCTCAACAATTTCTTCACCACCTCATGGTCGGTGATGTCAGTGGCACCAAGCGCTTGAAGCTCATTTGAGATGTCAGTGAGGCGATCGAAGGTTTGTTGAACATTTTCATTGTCGAGTCTTTTGAAGCGGTTGACGAGATTGCGAAGAACATCAACTCGAGAGTCACGCTGAGTTGAAACTCCTTCATTTACTTTGGACATCCTATCCTAGATAAGCTTAACAGTTTCCAAAGCACTCACTCTTCCATACTGTCCTTTGCTCAGATGGCCACATATGATATTCTTCGCTTGAGAATCGAGTTGCTTGAATCTCTTCACATCGGTAGCGTTCAGTGAGGGTGAGACAGAGGGAACACCATTTTCCACAACATACCAGAGATCATTATCAATTGCCTCAAGATGCATTTGCATCTTATTCTTCCAGTAGGGGTAGTCCGTCCCATCGAAGGTAGGACACCCAGCAGAGACCTTGATCATACCTGCGGTCGACATAACTAAAACTCCAGGTGGTTAAACCAAAATCACACAGAACAAGGGAGTACCTTGCTCTGATACCAATTGAAAGTGCGTTATATCGACTAGAGGGGGTGAATAGGCGATTTTTATGAATTCTTCACTGAGGAATTTGCTAGTGAGGAAATTCCTTAGCGAAGAACTACTTGCAGCGGAATAAGTACTCAAAAGTATGCATAGCAGAACACAAGCATAGTCATCATGATGAAATGAAGACAAGCACAGAGTACAGAAAGCGTAAACATAGGATAACACAGGATGAAGACAAATAGACTGAAGAAATTGAACTGAGGAAATTGAGAAAGTCTTCAGTCAAAGTCTTCAAACACAAATATGAACAAGAGCACAACACAGCTATGAGGAAATGAAAGAGTTAGGAAATAGAACCAGTTGGCTTGGTGAAGACAATGATTTGGTAGACCAGTTCCAACTGCTCTCTCAGTTGTACGTCTGGTTGGAGCGGCTAGGTATTTAAACCTGAGGACACACAGTCCCGGACATACAGTCCTCACCGTATTCTCCTTGAGCTAAGGTCACACGGACCTCGCCTAATCACTCGTGGTAAGTCTTCAGGTGACTTCCAAACCTTCACAAACTCGGTCACTCGGCGATCCACAATTTCCTCTTGGATGCTCTAGACCATGACGCCTAACCGTCTGGAAGAAGCACAGTCTTCAAAGGTAACAAGTGTCGGATCCACGCAGGATCAATCTCTTCAGTGATGCTCAATCACTTTGGGTTTGTAGGTGTTTGGGTTTGGGTTTTCCTCACTTGATGATTTTCGCTCAAAGTCCTCGGAGGATGGGATGCTCTTAATTGACAAGTGTCAGTTTCTCTCGGAGCAGCCAACCAGCTAGTGGTAGGGGGCGGCTATTTATAGCCTAGGGAGCAGCCCGCCATGATAAGACATAAATGCCCTTCAATGATATGACCGTTAGGTGGATAGATATTTGGGACAGCTGGCGCATAGCACAGCAACGGTCGGAAATTTGAGTATCAAATTCCTCAGGGCTATCATGTTCCTCACCGTGTAGGCAATCTGCACTGGCGAATTCCTAACTCCTAAGTCAGAACAAATTCCTCATAGACCAGAAGAACTTCGTCTCTGTCACTGAAGAATATGACTGAACTGTATGAGATTTCCAATGGCTTCACTCGAAGGGATTGGTAGGTGTAGGATTTTGAGTTGAGCATCACATGGAAATTTTTCCTTAGTATTTCCTCGACCCCCTTTAACAGTACGGTGTTTCCTATGACTCAAGAAATAGAAAATGAAACTACGAAAACAAAAGTCTTCACACTTCATGTTCCTCAAATGAATACCAAGTCTTCAAGGTCACACCAATTTCTTCACTTTCAAAGTCTTCAGAAAGTCTCCAGAAATCCAAAGTCTTCAGTCGAAGAACTTCATTTTTAGGGGTCGACTTTCTCTGTAAATATAAAACTCCTCATAGACTTATAGACCTGTGTACACTCATAAACACATTAGTCCCTTAACCTATAAGCCTTCAATACACCAAAATCACTAAGGGGCACTAGATGCACTTACATGGATCGATGAACAATCACACACGACATCCTCTTGAAAACTGTTTGTGTTAGGCCACCTTGCGCAAACGATTAGCACATAAAAAGTGTGTGTGATGGACAGCCTTTGCCACACAGTTTCTTCTATGCACCATGTGTGATGCATTCAATAACGCAAACGATAAAATTGTTAATATCGTGTGCAATGGCAACGCTATCACAAACATTTAATGGCGAAAATTGTGTGTGATGTACCTGCCAACGGAAACGTTTAGTGGGGACTGACTGTGTGGGATGTACTTACGACTGAAAAAGATTTTGCCTGTATAGTTGTATTTTTTAGCACTACTGTATGTATAACCGTATTCTATCGCTCGCCGATCGCACACGACCTCATTTTGCCGAGCATGTGCGCCAGGAGGGCATATCCCCGACGGTTTCTGGGTCGTGTGGGAAGGACCCCCCTATCGCCGTCACTCACTAGGCGACGGCTCCAAATGCCATCACGGAAAGGGGTCAAAACCGTTTGTATAGCACCTCGTTGTACCAGTGAACTAATCCCCTGGTGGTTTTGGTAATTCATAACATATATCTCATTGAACTAATACCCATTCAAGTTAAAGATTTCAGGATGTTCAATGATTGGCATGGCAAGAACTAGTGATCGTGGATCACTCAAAATGCTAATGACATGGATTGGAAAAAGCTCAAGACTCTACATTTTTTGTTAAGTGTTCCAAGATCACATTGAGTCCATAGGAAAGCCAATACTATTAAAAGAGGACGGGGTTTTGATCATGATCTATTTTCTCAAGTGCTTAGTGATATTGCTCCAAAACCCTCAACCACTTTCTCTATCCAAATCGTCCAAAACCCTACATTCCAACTTAGACCCACCGAATTTCTGCATCTGGACTCATCGAGTTTATCTAGACACCCCCTCTGCCAAACCCTAATAAATTAGAGTCGCCGACATGGTTCTTGGTCCCATCGGTTTGGCCTGCCCAACCTTTTGTAACCAATTGCAATTATTTTGGTCTCACCGAGTTTGGCAATCAGTCCCACCGAGATGACTTGCCAAACCTTCTATAACTTGTTGCAATTATTTTGGTCCCACCGAGTTTTGCAATTGTTCCCACCGAGACGGTGTGCCAACCTTTTTGTTGCCTTATTGCTTCACTTTGGTCCTACCGATTTGATGCACTCGGTGCCACCGAAACTAGGTTTGCCCTAACCATTGCACATCGGTTCATCCAAGTTGTTTCCTGTCGGTCCCACCGAGATTCCGAACATTCATATATTCTACACCGGTCGGTGCCACCGAGTTGGGTCAAAAGTGTGTAATGGTTGGATTTCTTGTGGAGGCTATATATACCCCTCCATCCCTCTTACTAAGTAAGAGAGCCAGAACATGCCTATACTTCCACTACTCATTTTCTGAGAGATAACCACCTACTCATGTGTTGAGATCAAAAGATTCCATTCCTACCATTTGAACCTGATTTCTAGCCTTCCCCAAGTTGTTTCCACTCAAATCCTTCTTCCACCATAGCCAAATCTATGTGAGAGAGTTGAGTGTTGGGGAGACTATCATTTGAAGCACAAGAGCAAGGAGTTCATCATTAACACACCGTCTATTACCTTTTAGAGAGTGGTGTCTCCTAGACTGGTTAAGTGTCGCTTGGGAGCCTCCGACATGATGTGGAGTTGAACCAAGAAGTTTGTAAGGGCAAGTAGATTGCCAACTTGGTGAAGATCTACCCAAGTGAGGAAAGTCCTTCGTGGACGATGGCAATGGTGGGATAGACAAGGTTGCTTCTTCGTGGACCCTTCATGGGTGGAGCCCTCTGTGGAATTGCGTAGCCGTTACCCTTCGTGTGTTGAAGTCTCCATCAACGTGTACGTACGATTGCACCACCTATCGGAACCACGCCAAAAATCTCTGTGTCCCCATTGCGTTTGCTTACTCCAAACCCTTCCCTTTACTTAAATGTGCAATTCCTTACTTTCTACTGCTATACTCTTATAATTGCATGTGTAGGGTGTTGCTTGACTTGTCATAATTTCTAAAATCTACCTACAACTAAAATTGGGAAAATGTTAGGTTTTATTTAGTCAAGTAGTCTAATCACCCCCTCTAGACATATTTTCGATCCTACACACCCGCCTGAGCTGCCCCGGCATGGTCAGACACACCGTAGATGGCGGAGACCCCCGCTATGGCGAGCGTCAAGGCAGAGGTCAGGCACTGATCCTGCCTAGCGCCCATGCCTTGCCATGCCCTCGCCACCCCAAGAGCTCACGCCGGCATGCCAACACTGCCCTGAGCGCCCGCTGCCTCTGCTTGGTGCCCTTGCCGCCGCCCCCGCCCTGCCGTACCCGAGCATGGGAGGAGGCGCGTGCCGGCGTGTCCTGCACGTGTCGATTCTGCGGGTGTTCACGCTGGCGAAGCTGCAGGTTGTGACATGCGGGTTCAAGCCGGAGATGATGCTCGGGTAGAGCGGCTTGGGGCGGGTCTACAAGGGCTGGGTCGATGAGCGTAGCCTCAACCCGGGCAAGAGCTCCACTAGCGTCTCCTTCCGCAGTCGACCGCTTGTGAGAGGCCTGCTACTGCTGCTACATCGCGAAGGATGCCGCGCTCCAACTCGGAGAGGTAGTGCGCGACAAAGATGCAAGACGGTGTTGTGACGTGCGGAGCAGAAGGCTCAGAAGCCATCATGGCGCGCCATGGTAAAGCAAAACCATGGCCTCTCTGGGGGGTGGCGTCGGCCACTGCGAGGCGAGCTGTGGGTGGTGGTGCCGGCCATGGCGTGGCGAGGCAGCGGGTGGTGTCGTGGTTTAGTGAAAGAAAAAGAAGGAGAGTGAGAGGTGGGGGTTGGGTGCGTGGGTGACAGGTGAGCCAGGTCCAAACACAGACAAACGAGGAGGATGCAGAGAATGTCTGGTTTGTGTCCGCTTCAGACCCAAATTTGAACTAAATTTGGGACGAAAATGGGTCCGGGCAGACACAGAGCGGACAAAAAAATGTGTTGGGTCGCTGCGTTAGACCATCGTATTTGTCCGTTTAGATCCAAATGGACACACATAGACTAAATGGGGTCATGCATTGGAGTTGGCCTTATAGTAGCAAGGTTGCCAACACGTCAGAATTTTACCTAGCTAGTTGTTGATTCCTAACTAGTCGCCTAACAAGGTCTGCGTCGATTCACACCTGTTTTGTGCCGACACCAGATTTGGGCATGGCAAAGCCGCAATTAAGATGGCTTCAAATTAAAAAAATCAACATGAAAATGTTAAGTATCATGGAAGCAAACAACTTCGATGTTTGGGCCATCGCCATCCGATGACATCTTAGGGGTCGAAGATGCGCTCGGTGTGCTAAGATTTTGCATTCGGAGTACTGCTATGTTGATTATGCCTCCAAGAAGACCTTAGATGAAAAAGTGTTCTCCATAGTTTGTCTTGCCTCATCGAGGCGGCCGATTTTGATATTTCAACATCTCAATCTGAAGTCATATGCAAGAGTTACAACCAAATCTACGCGCTGCTGAAGTGGATGGCTAGATCATCCAGGATGGAAGCCGGATCATCCGACCGATGGCGGGACGAAAGTCCCGGATGTTCGGGCTCTCATTCGGGTAAACAAGAGAAGGTTGAACTTAAAGCCGGACCATTCGGAGTGGAATTCGAACAATTCCGTGCAGTCATCCGGCTTGGAAGCCGGATACCCAGACAATAATTCATGTTTTTCTCTGCTGTAGAAATTAGAAAATAGACAAAAACACCTCAAAACAGCCTCAAATCGAAGAACGTTCGATATGAAGGTTGTTCGTCTCGTCAAAACGGATAAATCTTCCTTTGGGCACGTCTCCAGCTGAGGTCGTATGTGGCTTGTAAAACCCCAAAACCAAACTGTTGTCTCGGGCATACCTAAATTCAATTTTTGGTTAATTTTGGAAGCATTTGTGACAAGATTTGAAGTCATTTTCTTGTATGAGAAGTCTAGACGCCTGATAAATAAATGAAACCCGTCATAAAAGCCCATGGCCGCTGCCGTCTTTAGTTGTCGCCGCCATCGTCCTAGTCGCCCGTGAGGTCGATGTAGCGTGGCGGCGTCCAAAGGAGGGATAGAGGCCCCTGCCAGGCGGAGGCGACTGCATGATATGTCTCCAATGTATCTATATTTTTTATTGTTCCATGTTGTTATATTATCAATCTTGGATGTTTTATATACATTTATTAGCAACTTCATATCACTTTTTGGGGCTAACCTATTAACTTAGTGGCCAGTGCCACTTGCTGTTTTTTGCTTGTTTTTTACTTTGCAGAATATTAATACCAAACGAAGTCCAAATGTCACGAAACTTTTTGGAGATTTTTTTCTGGCAGGACACCCAAGAAGCTTCTGGAGCACACGAGAGGAGGCCCGTGGGGCCCACTAGGCACCAAGGCGTGCCCTGGTGGGTAGTGGGGCCCACAAGTACCCCCTTGACCTACCTCCGCCTCTAGTAATACTCTAAAATCCCAAAAACCCTAGGGGAGTCGAGGACATACTGTTCCACTGCCGCAAGTTCCAGAACCACGAGATCCAATTTAGAGGCCTTTTCCGGCACTCTGTCGGAGGGGGCAACGATCACGAATGGGTTCTTCATCATCCTTGTTGCCCCTCCGATGATGCGTGAGTAGTTTACCACAGACCTACGGGTCCGTAGTTAGTAGCTAGATGGCTTCTTCTCTGTTTTTGATCTTTAATACAATGTTCTCCTCGATGTTCTTGGAGATCTATTTGATGAAACTCTTTTTTACGGTGTGTTTGTTGGGATCCGATGAATTGTGAGTTTATGATCAGATCTATCCATGAATATTATTTGAGTCTTCTTTGAACTCTTTTATGCATGATTGTTATAGCCTCATATTTCTTCTCTGATTTATTGGTTTGGTTTGGCCACCTAGATTGATTTATCTTGCCATGGGAAGAGGTGCTTTCTGATGGGTTCGATCTTGCGGTGCTCAATCTCAGTGGCAGAAAGACACATGACACGCATGTATCATTGCTATTAAGGGTAACAAGATGGGGTTTATTCATACGTGAGTTTATCTTGTCTACATCATGTCATCGTTCTTATTGCATTACTCCATTTTTCCATAATCTTAATACACTAGATGCATGCTGGATAGCGGTCGATGTGTGGAGTAATAGTAGTAGATGCAAAATCATTTCGGTCTACTAATATTGGACGTGATGCCTATATACATGATCATTGCCTTGGATATCATCACAATTTTTTGCTTTTCTATCAATTGCCCAACAATAATTTGTTTACCCACCATATGCTATTTTCTCGAGAGAAGCCTCTAGTGAAAACTATGGCCCCCGAGTCTATTTACTATCATATTAAAACAAAAATATCTTGCTATAATTTTTCTTTCTTTATTTTATTTTGTATTTTTGTTAGATCTATATATCAAAACCTATACAATTTAATCTATCTCAATACCATTGAGGGATTGACAACCCCTTCACGCGTTGGGTTGCAAGTATTTGTTGTTTGTGTGCAGGTAATGTTTACATAGTGTTGCTTGGTTCTCCTACTGGATTGATAACCTTGGTTTCATAACTGCGGGAAATACTTACCTTTGTTGTGCCGCATCATCCTCTCCACTTCAGGAAAATACGAATGCAGATTACAAGTAGCGCTACACAGGCGCTTGCAAGACCTCTTCTCGTGGCGGGGACGATGACCATGCCTCGCCGTGTACGTGCTCCAGCGTGCACGGCACCGTCTCCATCCAGGACCACTTCTAACCGACAAGTGCGAGGTTCCACGCCATGGGCTCCTCCTCTTGCTGTTGTTGCATGACCTCCATGGCCTCCTCCTTCACCACGACGTCGAACTCCAGGGTGGTGACGTCCCTGGCCACGAAGAGGGCTATCATATGTTCGAGGCCCTGCCACTGGGCCTTGTTGTGGGTGTGGACGGAGTCCTCAATGACCCGCCTCACCAGCTCCTCCTCCTCCTCAGTTGTCATCGGAGCTGGTGATGGCGGGGACGGCGACGGGGATGGCGTTGGCGTAAGGCCGCGGACCAGCCTACGACTGTGTGGCTGGGGCGGATTCATGGCAGAGCGGGCTCGGAGCATGACTGGCAAAGAAACATTGCCGACATATATCGTGCTCGTCGCGGAGCCACGTGTTCTACAGTGGGGAGTCCACAACGTACCTCCAGTCGTTGACGAAGTCCGGCGGCAGGCGGGCGCGGTGGCGTGCGATCTCCTCGCTTCAGATGCGGCCGCTCACCGGGATCGGTGGAATGGGCACCCGATCCATGCAGAGATACCAGTTATTGGGGAGGTGCACGTTGCACCACGACAGCGGGGTGCCTGTCTCCCAGTAATGTTTGCATATCTCCACCTTGACGTATGGCCTCATGCGAGGTCCGGCTGTCGGCGGCGTGATGTGGAATGCTGGTGCCGGAGGTGGAGGTGGAGCGCTGGAGCGGCGACGATGGCCGGAGGACGACCCGCCTTGTGGTCGTACCTGCCCCTCGCGGTCGTTGATTCAATACCATCCCATAGTGGCCGGCGACAAGGTGGAGCTAGGGTTTCGAGAAGGTGAGTGTGTCAGGTTTCAAGGAGGCACGCGTCGCCAGGAGTGGAAGTGTGGACCCCCATCGGTCCACGGCTTCCACATTAAAAAGGACGGTGACCGCTCGGCCGGGTGGCTGCCAGGCGGGGCCGTCCGCGCATGCGCCGTAAATGTGGATAGTGGGCGGCTGCCATGCAGGCCCGAGACGCGACGCATAGGCGTTCGTTCGCCGTCCGTGTGAACACAAACCAGATGCAAGTTTACGCCGGAAATGAAACGGGCCAGACGCCAAACTGACAAAAAATCCAAATGCGATCGCGCGTTCGGTGATGACGTCTGTCCATTTGAGCCCAAACAGACAGACACGGACCGGGTGGGGTCGCGTTAGTGTTGGCCTTAAGAAAATGAACAAAATATACACATAACTTACATCATTTACTGTCGTAGTTTTGTCACGGCAGATTAATCGTGAGGCCAACACATCTATGTAGTAGCTTGAGAGGGGTTGAGCGGAATTGAGAGACGCAACACAAGACAAGGATTTAGACAGCTTCAGGCCTCGGGAAACATCATCCGGTAATAACCTTACATGTTGTTTGTGGCTAGGTCTCATTATCATCATGAGGGAGTTGCCAGTAAACCGGGTCTTTGTGGCTAGCCATAGAGATTGTTTCTTCTTTCTTGTCCCTCTTTGGGGAGCCTTGCCCCTCCTTATATATGTTGAAGGGGTGGGTTACCTCACTAGTCCTAGTAGGATTAGGATTACTCTATTACAAGTGGAGTCCTAGTCTTTCTTCCTTTATAAGGGAATATTCCTTATGCCTTTCCTTCTAAACCGACCCACCATAGTATGAACCAGCCTTCTGGGCCTTGGGCCTTGTCATTCGTCTGTCCCGCCCGCCGGGATACCAGTGAGTCGCCAAGTCCGGCCGGGTTATACTTCGTGTCGGGTTACGCCGCGGGGTATATCCCTGACATTAGCCCCCAGTTTAATTTGGATTTATCCATGTTAAACTGATCTGCAACATAAACACAAGAACAAATTTGGTGGGTTGTGCTCCGGTTTAAATATTCTTATAAACCGGCACTTGATCATCCTTAAGTCCTTGTCATTTCTTCCTTCTTGAATTGTTGACAGGAGCAATTGGTAGCCCCCAAGGGCCGGCTCATTACAATGTGATGAGTCGGGTCTTCAATAAGGTGAGCAAAAAATGACTTTGCATTAGCCCCCAATTGTCATGGTGCATGCTTGCAGCGACATGAGACTTGCATATTTGATGTAATCTCAATTTGAATAATGTAGCCCCCAAGTGCCGAGTCGTAAGCCTGCGGCGACTCGGGACTATTCCTTCAATTGTAGAATAAATCATATCCATTGATAATATAAAAGCCATTGCGCTAAAGCGACTTTGAAAACCTTAATCATAATACTGGTTACTGATAACCATAATAAAATCCAGCCATGTTGGCTATTTGAAGATTTGAATAATATAATCCAATGATTTATGAGCGCATGATTCCAATGGCGCAATCCAAATATATACTGGCGACTTATAATCCCAAGCCAGTCCGGGTTAATAAACACTGGATAATATATCATCATACTGGCGACTTATAGTCGAAAGCCAGGCCGGGTTAATAAATGCCGGTGATTTATAGTCATGCTTTATTCAACCTGTTTCTGCATACAACAAGTTTAAAGTGTCCTGGCGGTTTACCGCCGGACGGGTCATAATGCCCAACATATAACCCGGGTTTATAACCAAGGCTGCACTTAAGAATAATCAAATATGAAATATATCATACCTCTGACATTGAATCACATCGTTGGTTTACCAACTTTTTGTAGTAAGGGTGATAACCCAAATCTTGAGTACTGATAACTCCTCCCATGTCTTGCCGGTTTATAGTAAAACCGTACCGGGTTGTAATAAACACCGAATTATCCATATATAATACTGGCGACTTGTAGTCGAAACCAGGCCGGGTCAATAAGCACCGGATTATAACTGATCATGTACTGACAACTTGTAGTTGAAAGCCAAACCGGGTCAATAAACACCGATTTCTCATAAGATATTATAAACCTCATCAAAGGAGAAAAAACTTGGCAAATAAAAGCATAAAAAGAATATGCGATGCTTTTCGTGGGCTGCCAGGCCCAAAATCGAGGCTTTTCACGGGCTGCCAGGCCACTGAGTTAAACCATTTTACAAAGCCTTTTAAGATGGACCTCACATTAACCAATCGTCGTTTTAACTTTGACAAGTTCAGGGTCTATGAGATTGACTTGTCAAACGTTCGGCGGGTCATACCAGGATTACCTGGACGGAGTGGCTTACTTAAAAATGCAGGATAACCCGGGGTTTTAGGTGAATACACCTGGCTTCCAAGCCTAGCTTGATAGCCTATTACAAGGGTGTAGACTCTTTGTTCTTTGAGAAGCAAAGAGCCCCCAAGCAATATTTTGAGCTGTGCTCAGTGGGTGCCCATGTTTGAGTTGTGCTTTTGCAACACTCCCTTTGGCCCCTAAGTGATTTCCCTGGTGGCCTTACGCCGATCAAGAGGTGTAGCTATGGTTCGAATACGACCAAGCCCCCAAGTGATTTCCCCGGTGGCCTTACGCCGATCAAGAGGTGTAGCTATGGTTCGAATACGACCAAGCCCTCAAGTGATTATTGTGAGCTGTGCTCAAGGGGCACCTATGTTTGAGCTGTGCTTTTGCAACATACTCTCTTTGGTCCCTTTAATTTTTCCTAAGAACTCGAACTTGCGAGAGATTAATCTTTTGAACCGGAAATTCTTATACCGGATATTGAGAGCTTCAAAGCTTTGTGGGAGACAGCTTTCCCTTGAGCCGGATTTTAAACCGGAATCCTTCTTTTTAAGCCAGAAATTTTCTGACGACCTTTAAATTTGCACCAATATGGCGGGTTAGGGTCCTGCATTAGATAACTTTGCAAGCCGGAGTAATTGCTCTTTTAAAGAAAGCAATATATAATATAAAAATATACTGGATGGATTTCACCTGATATGTTAGGCCAGAAAATATCCACCGCGGAGTTGATCATCACCACGGTGAAGCTGAAATCAATCACGGCCGAGTCGGCCGCGGCAGCAAGGCAGATGAGCCGGTCGCGGCAATGTAAATCGGCGTGGACGGGCGAAGCAATCGCAAGCACGGGCGACAAGTCAGTCGCGTGTGTTGATGTAGCAGAGTCCGCGATTTGCGCACGTATCCGTCGAGCAGCACGATACGGACAAGCGCTGGCACAAAAAATAATTTGGCGCACGCCCCTTACGACACCTTTGTAATGAATAATGATCATTGGATGGATATACAACAAAATGTATGATGTAGCCCTTGCACCGTTGCTCCTTTTCCTTACATGACCCCAAACTAGTGGCAATACTTGTATCTGTAGTAGTTTATACTACTAATGCATGAATCAGACTGACCCTTTGAC
The DNA here is from genome assembly GCF_002575655.3 of Aegilops tauschii subsp. strangulata. Classification (NCBI taxonomy): domain Eukaryota; kingdom Viridiplantae; phylum Streptophyta; class Magnoliopsida; order Poales; family Poaceae; genus Aegilops; species Aegilops tauschii. Next base: position 104,195,144 of record NC_053038.3, on the reverse strand, counting down.
TTTTCCAATCTCCAGCGAGAAGAATTTGCTTTTGCCATCGCAACTCCACAGCGAAAAAGGCCTACAGGGGCGCGGCGTAGAACATCAGGTAGCCGGCTCAAGCGGCTCAGATGGCAGCAGAGGCGGGGGGTGGCCCGGAGTAGAGGTGAACCGGCCGCGGGCATGGAGCAGGGCGGTTCACCACGTGCAGCGGCGCTCGACGCGTGGAAACCCGGAGGCACAGGGCGGCTCTTCGGCAGTGGCTCGACGCGGGGCGGTTTGGTGCGGCTCAACGCCTACTCCGGTAGTGAAGCGGAGGAGACCCAGCGGCAGCTTAGGATTCAGGCGGGTCGACACCGTGGCGGCCGAGCGCGTGGTGGCATAGAGCGGCGGGTTGAGGCGAGCGCGGCGACCGCCTTCTAAACGAGCGGTGGCTCCAGGCGACTTGCGGTGGTGGACCGACCCACAGGCGGGGAAAGTCCGTGGTGACCTGACAGCGGCTCGAGTAGAGGTGAACCGGTGACGGCGATTCGTGGAGGAGCGCGGCTGAAGTGGCTCAAGGTGCACAGCGACCGGCGGCTCTTGAATCTTGATACGGGGCTTGAGGCGAGCGACGCAGCAACCCGACGGATTTTGGACGCGCCTGCGACCACAGCAGCAGAGGCGGGTTGACCCGGGATGAGGCCAAGGCGGTGGTAAAAACCACGGCGGTAGTCGAAGTGAAAGACAACATCTTTACGCCGCGTCGCGACAGAACGTCTCGAGGGGGCACAGGCAAGGCGAAGGCGACAGGCACTCGGAGCGGTGCTCGGAGGTGGCGACTTGGAGCTGCGGCAGAGACGGTTAGTGACTTGGATGCGGCCGCGACAGAGGTGAGCCGATGGAGGCAAACAGCTCGAAGGCGGTCGGCGGAGGTGACTTGAAGGCTGCGGAGGCAACTCATAATCGGGGCGACACCGGCGGTTTGATCCGACCACGGTAAAGGAGGCCAAAGGTGGAGCTGCGGAGGACGATCATCGACTCGCAACGACGGGGCCGGTTCAATCCGGCGGGTCAACACAGCAAAGGCAAAGGCGAGGCCGCTCAGCAATGATCCGGCCGCTACTTGGTGGCTGCACCACGGGGGAAACTGCGACGACGTTGGCAGGTCAACGGGTGAAAGCACTCGCACAACATAGCGATGCGGGATCAGCCGGCGTTGAACGAGGCAGAGCCGGCCACGGCAGAACAGCAGCAGGCGGGTTACAGCAAAGCGGCAACGAGCGATGCCGACTCACGGCGTCCTCAGCGACTCAAGGCCGCAATGGTACGGCGGCTCATCTCTGGAGCATCAGAGGTGGCGATTTGAGGCGTGTTTCTTGACCCGACAGCGGTGGTTTGCCGGCAATGTGGTTGGCGGTTTAAGAGCGCCTTGGCAGTCCCGTGATTGAGGGACTCCGGCGAGTGCCAGCGGCTTACAGGCGGAGGCGGCAGCGCAACCCGGCGGAGATAAGGCCTCTCGAGGTGGCCTAGGACCATGGTGGTTTGACCGGCGCTGGCAAGGAGATGCAGCAGCGGTGATTCAGGCAGGCGATTCAAGGCGGGGGATTCAAGGCCGCTCCGGCGAGGACGGGCCCCTGATCGTAGTGGCGGCTGGAGACACAATAGCGGAAGCAGCAACGGCAGTGACGGCGAGTCATAGCGGAAGGTTCCGCGGGCCGGTGAGGCACCGATGGAGTCCTAATATGTGTCCGGTTCATAGTCGTTGATCTCCGAGTCATAGCGGTAGCTAGCAGCACACCCTGATCCCCAAAGCAACCCGCGGCCAGCAGAGGAGGTTGGGCGCGGCCGGCGGCTCAGCAGGACAGGCCGGGTCAACACGCTGCCGTGGACACGACAGGGCCGGTTCTGTGGCAGAGGCGAATCCGGGTTGTCGAAAGGCGAATCCGAGTTGTTGAAAAGCGAATCCGGGTTGTGGTTCGGAGCAGAGGTTGGCTCGAAACTGTTGTGGCTCGGCGAAGATGAATCCGGGTCGTGGCCTTCTTCAAGCCATCTGTGTCAGAAAATCCCCAATAAACACTTGTCGTTGGTTGCGGTGGTAACCCTTCCGTTGATCTCGGCGACTTGCGGCCACAAACCAATCACAGCCGTAACTTTTTCTTGAACCTTTAACCCTCATAAGTCATACATGTGACGGCAACGGTTTGATCGGACACATCCTCTTTAGGAAAATCCTTTGATGTCGGTGACTCATCATCCACCAAATAAGTCGTAGGATGGCAGCGTAACCCTAATTCCTCTTGATCTCAACTTTCTCTAACCCATCGCTAAAAAACTCCTTTGATCTTTGACTGATGAATTGTGGTTGATGTGAATCCTTCCAAACCGGTTATTTTTCATCCGAAAAATCGCAAACTTCTCGATCCCTGGAAGAGATCCCTTCAAGAACTCATCACCACCGTGCGCCAGAGCCCCACGGTGGGCGCCAACTGTCGTAGTTTTGTCACGGCAGATGTCCTAGTGTGAGGACTTAGTCATGAGGCCAACGCATCTATGTAGTAGCTTGAGAGGGGTTGAGCGGAATCGAGAGACGCAACACAAGACAAGGATTTAGACAGCTTCGGGCCCCGGGAAACATCATCCGGTAATAACCCTACATGTTGTTTGTGGCTAGGTCTCATTATCATCACGAGGGAGTCACCGGTAAACCGGCTCTTTGTGTCTAGCCCTAGAGATTGTTTCTTCTTTCTTGTCCCTCTTTGGGGAGCCCTGCCCCTCCTTATATATGTTGAAGGGGCGGGTTATCTGACTAGTCCTAGTAGGATTAGGATTACTCTATTACAAGTGGAGTCCTAGTCTTGCTTCCTTTATAAGGGAATATTCCTTATGCCTTTCCTTCTAAACCGGCCCACCATAGTATGAACTGGCCTTCTGGGCCTTGGGCCTTGTCATCCGTCTGTCCCGCCCGCCGGGTTACCAGTGAGTCGCCAAGTCCGGCCGGGTTATACTTCGTGCCGGGTTACGCCGCGGGGTACATCCCCGACATTTACTGACCCCACACGTCCCCATCCCCAGCATTTACTGATCTTCTTCCCCGAGCCAGACGCACACTGCACTCCACCTCCACCCGCAGGAGCAAGGCTCAAGGCCGCTGGCTTAAAAAGTCAGTCCTTGTTTGCAAGGTAAATCCCCTCCTCCAACTTGTTCATCTGGTTTCTAAATCTCGGGATCGCTACAAAGTAGTATCTCCTCGCTTGCAATGCATCCCCAAAATTTCAACTCATCCATTGATTTTGTTCATCCTAGGACCAATGCTTCAGTATAGTTTTTCATTCAGATTGCCGCCTAGTAGTAAATTAAATGCACATCCCGTGCACCATTGGGTTATGCTTTTTTTTGCATTCTTTCAATCACTTCGTTCGTGTAGTCTTAGTAGCAAACGTCCCACTGACACCGAGGTTTGTTCCTTCCGCCATGGACATCCCAGGTACCTGCCTCATCCCCTAGATCGAGCTCGACGGGCAGCCCCCAAGAAGGCCCAATGCACGCCGACGCCACAGAGGGCGGAACCGCCACCTTGAGCGAACCGCCTCAAGACGCGACCGCCAACGCCACTCTGACATCTAGGATATCAATACAGAAGTTCTGCTGCGTGGTATCGCAGTTGAGCAAGTTCAAGAGGGGGCTCGCAACCGAAACTGGGTTTGCCGGGTTGCTGCATCTGAGAATCACACACAAGATAAACCTGAAATTCAGTGCCTCTTTGATGGAGAGAGTAGATCCGGAGACATCGACCCTGGTCTTGGACCAAGCCAGGAAGATACCAATCACGGACCAGGACGTCAACGACGCATTCGTTTAGCTCCAGGGTACCAGACTGATACCACCAGGACACACAGACTTGTCTGGTGCATGCACGGAGTTCAGCAGACTGGCGTCAAGCATCAGCGCCAAAGGCGGGCCAAATTTTGTGTTTTGACCCTTTTGTCAAACAAAATCGGGACCTGACCCCCCTTTGAAAAAAATTCGACATCTGACCCTTTTGCTACCTCCAAAGGGCTCGGCGGTAGGGTCACGCAGGCTACTGCTAGGGCTTCTGGCGGTGGCATGGACGGCCCACTGCCGTTACCTAACGGCCAGCGCAACACCCTACCGCCACAGGTCTTGGCGGTAGGTTGACTTACCCTACCACCCTTTGGCTTGGCGGTAGGGTCCTGTGGGTTTAGGTTTTTACAAGTTTTATTGATTGTTTGTTTTGTCACAAGTTTCACAAATAGCAAAATATGAGCTCACATATTAATAAAGGTTCCACATAGCAAATATCAAACAGTTTACACATAGATTCATAAGTAGCAAATAGCAAACTTGTCCACATAGTTTGACAACCCCAACTAACGCAAGTAATTTCGCAAAGCCAACAAACGGTGCAACAAGTTTTTAAGACAAGTTTATAGGGCGGGCAAACATCCCCCCTCGTATGTTAGGCCTGGCCGTGGAGATAGATACAGCAGCGAATCCACCGGTTCAGGCGGAGGCGGAACGCTGGTCGGCATCCGATCGTTCAAGCACTCCCACCTTGCCTTGCCTACTGTAGTTTTTGCCTCCGCCCTTCCCCAGCTGATGATATCGAACACCGATGCACTTGGGGGCGGCATCCTGGCTCTGTCCTCCGCATTGCTCTCGAAGTAGATCCTCCGGCCCAAATTGCGCAGCTCCCAGTTGGAGTGCTACTTGGCAACTTCAATGGTCCCTTCCCAGCGTTCACGGGAGATAGTTGGATCTCCCTCCATCTCTGCAGTCACTCTCTTCCACTCCTTCACACTCTGCAACCAACACTTCACATCGTCGGAGATCCGTTCTGCCCTCTCGTGCCACCGCACTGCCCTCGTCGCCTCTAGGAACTCGTCTGAAAAAGCTCCCACCGGCTGCAGAAGCTCGGGGAAGGACTCGTACACGTACGGAAGTGGCAAGGCGGACGGGTCGTGTTGGAGATGAATGGGCGATGGTTGCGCCACTGTTGCAGACCTAAACATATGGATGAATAACAAAAGTTCATCATTAACTAAATAAAATACATGTATCAAGATGGGTCAAATGCAATATCATATCATATCATATTTACTCCAGCCAATTCCACTACTTGCATCATATAAATTTTGTTTACTCCAATATTCATCATATCATAAATTTTGTTAACAAAAAAATTGAGAAGTTGATGGTTCAACATTTGTCAAAAAAAATCTAAACCTAAACCTAGGGTTCATCAACTAGGGAGGGTTCCTCATATGGTCAAAAAAAACTAAACCTAGGGTTCATCAACTAGGTTCATCACATTGCAATCACCTAGGTTCATTATATTAACTAGGGTTCATCATATCAACTAGGGATCCTCATGATTTTGAACATGAACATGAACCTTTTTTAGGCTACAAAAAAGCGGATTGATTTGACTCAAACTAATTGGGGGATGGGAGGAGCTTCCTTTCCTCTTTCCGAAGCCATCTCGATCCGCAAAATCCGTGAATAAATGAAGAAGATCAAAGGGGGGAAGTGGAGGAGATGAGAAAAGGGGCGAGAGGAAGAAGAAGGCGGCTGGGTGGGTGGGGATAAGGGGGTGGGGTGGAGTGGGCGGGGCGGTTGGGTTTATAAATGCCCAAACCCTACCGCCAGGGACCACGGCGGTAGGGAACAACAACCTACCGCCATAGGGCACGGCGGTAGGGTCGGAGCATGTGTGTTAGGTTTCTGTGACCAAAACAGCCTCAGCAGTACGGTTGCACAACCTACCGCCGGGCATTTGGCGGTACGATCCTACCGCCAACAGCCCTGGCGGTAGGGTGTGCAACCCTACCGCTAAGCCGCTGGCTGTTTTGGTCACAGGAGGGGGGCGTGGGGGGAGGCACCCTACCGCCGGGTGTCACGGCGGTAGGCTGTACTGACCTACCGCCTTAGTGTCTGGCGGTAGGGTGGCCCATAGTGCTTTTTTGCACCTCCTAACTTCTCTTGTCTTCAATTTTTGGCACACAACAATTAAACACTTGTAAACATGAAGCATATGTATGATATATCAAGCACACATCCACAAATCTATAAATAAGATAGGTTGGATACATAGCAAATAGACATCCACAAAGGTTTTCACCAAGTTATACATAGCAAATTAACGAAACAGTTTCACGAGCAAATCCATATGGTTCACGAAGCAAACATGCAAGTTTTTAGTTCACCGACACGGCAGCAACTTCATTCCTTCCATCCCCTCTTCGATGTTCGGTCCTCGTTGTTCTTGGATCGCTTCTCGGCCACCGTCTTCTTGCGGTGAGTAGGACATGCTTTCCTCTTACAATCCTTCTTCGGCACATTCCTCTTCTCAAGCTGGGTTGGCTGAGTTGCTGGAGGTCCGTCGTTATCATTGTACTCCTCCTCCTCATCGTCCTCTTCCTCTTCTTCACCATGTTCTTCTTCTGCGCCCTCTTCTTCATCTTCCTCTTCATCATCATCGTCCTCGCTCTCCTCCTCGTCATCTTGAACCGCCCTAGACGACGAGGCTGCATGGCTCGATGAACCGAGGCTACGCATCGGTGCAGGAGGGAAAACATCCTCGGTGTTTGTAGCACACTCAAGCAGGCCCACAAGCCGGCGTGCTTTGTTGACGTACTTCTGCAATGATAACGAAACAATGTGAACTTCTGCAATGTCCAATTTCTGCAAATGAACTTAAGAAAATGAACTCCATATTACCTTCACCATTTCCCTCAACTTGTTCTCACTAGCTCGAGTCCCAGGGATAGCACTAAGCGCATCAGAGGCTTGAAAAATGCTTTTGTTCAGCTCCGAAGACTGCAAAGTAATAAAATGAGTCAGTAGCACTAAAAGCTGATTTCATCCAACCGTCGGTTCAAAAGAGGTAAAAACAACTCTCGTTGTAGGCTTCATTCTCGGAGGCGTCATCGAACAGGTCTTCGGCATCTGATGTCATCCACTGGGGCCTCAGGCGCAGACGATGCTTGATGCCATCGTCGTACCATAGCATGTGATCCTTGTACTCGTCCCAGTCAATCACTCTCCTCTCCATGTCTTTGCGTCCTTTCCACTCGTTCCATTCCTTCACGTATCTAGCATGTTCGGCTTCCCAATCTGTGATTGATTGATTGTTCTTCCTGCTCATCCTGCAATGCATAAGAAAGAATGTAAAACACCCTTCTTGTATGAATGTAAAACATCAAAACAAGAACTTAGAATCAATGAGGACGGCTTGTGGTACTCACTGGTGTAGGTCATAGCCACCGGTATCGTGGCCGGCTGGTGGTGTGTGTTGCGCCTTACCAAATTGTGCGGCAACGCGCTGTGGCAAGTGGTACTCCACGGCATAGACACAAATCATGGGCACGATGCACCGGAAGAGAAGCCGGTCCTACTTGCACATGCTATTCAGCTCGAACCCCCACTCTCGATCATCATTATACGGCCGCCAAGTAACCTATAACCAAACAATGGTAAGCTCAAGTGAAATTATTATGGAAACTATTCAAAATGTAGTTCTTATACCTGGAAAGCCGTGAGAGCATCAAGCTCGTTGCTGAAGACCTTGTACAAGGCCTTCGATTCGCCCGTGTAGACACGCACCACGTCCCAAGCGTATGCAATGGTCGGGTTCCGATCATCTTCGTCATCTTCGCCATAGTTCGTCCATGCACACGAGCGCAGCTTCTCTGAACGGCCCACCGGGATTCGCTCCCACATCTAAATGGAGAGGCCCCATACACATCCACACATACCGGATGTGTCTTCCGCTCTCTCGGTCGCGTCGTCAAGCTACAAACCAAGTATAGATGATAAGATGTCAAAATCTAAAGCAGCACACGTCCATGATATTTGAAAGAAAGTGATATTCACTTACCGAACGGTATAGGTAGGCGAGTCCGGCGGCCCCCCGGCTGTACCCCGCATCCCAGTCCTTTAGGAAGTCGAGATACATCCATAGGGCAGAGTTCCCGGAGCAGTCTGAAAACACTACCTCCGTGAGAATATACCACAGGTAGGCCCTGGCGTACTGCTCCACCACCCGGTGCTCGGCATCTTCCGGGCACTTGCTCCGGTACTCTAGGAGCCATGGCAGCGGTATGCCGGAAGTCCGGTTACTCTTAGCGGGGGGCAGTCACCGATGAGGGTGACAACCCTATCGTGCCAGTTCGCCCTCTCCACTCTTCCTGTGAGAGCACGACCCTCAAGCGGTAGGGTCGTAATCATCGCCCAATCCTCGAGGGTCACGGTCATCTCCCCACATGGAAGATGAAAGTTGTGCATCTCTGGCCGCCACTGGTCGATCAAAGCCGTGAGAGCTGAGTGGACGAGCGTCGGCGGCTTACGCTTGAACTGCAGGACGAAACCCAATAGTCGGGCTCTCCTAAAGAACGGTGCGTACCGCTCGTCGTACTCCATCTTAACCGTCATCTTGTGAGCCCTCATCCGCAGTGGTGGCAGCATCTGTGAAAATCAATAACCAAAGCATAATTAGCATGGACATAATAGTTAGCAACTTGTTTTCATCAATTCGAAAGATTTGGTTTAAAATGGTAATTACCACTCCATTCTCAATGAAACGGGCACGGTGACGCTTGTCGAACCTAGGGTCAAGCATGGTGTACTTCATCCCGATGTCGTCCGCAAGAGGTGGCCTCCTAAAAGAATTGCATAAGCATATCAAAAGATTTTTCAACATGAACTAGGGTTCATCATTAACTAGGAAACATGTCGATGCATAACAAAGGTTCATCACATCCAAAAAACCTATGAGTTCAATCTTCGAATAATCATATATCAAGATGATCATGAACATGAACTAAATACAATACATATATCAAGAACTAAATAAAATACATATATCAAGATGCAATCACCACGGTTCAAATGCATCATATGATATCATATCATATTTCTCCAACAACATCCAACATGCATCATATCATATTGTTTTCAAAAACAAAAACCATGAACTAGGGTTCATCTTGAGGGATTAACCATGTTTACTCCAACAAAATCCACTACTTGCATCATATAAGATCCACATGCATCCTATATCAAAACAAATATCTCCAATATTCATCATATCATAACTTTTTTAACACAAAAAATTATGAACTAGGTTCATCTTGAGGGTTCAACATTTGTTCTCCAACTATATCCACTACTTGCATCATAGCATATCAACATGCATCATCATATCACAATAAATTCCTCCAACATGCATCATATCAAAAAAAGATCCTCCAAAAATAATATGAACTAGGGTTCATCTTCACATAACCATACCAACTAGTGACTAGAGTTCATATCTAACACAATATAACATCTATCATCAACCTAAATCAATCCTAGGGTTCAAAATATTTAAATCTAGTTCAAGAAGGGGGTGATTTGAATCAAATAATGCGACGAATCAGAAGCTATTTGACTAAAACTAATTGGAGGGATCGAAGGAGCTTACTTTTCTTTCTTCGGGGCCATCTCGGTCCGCAAAAACGGTGAAGAAACGACGAAGATCAGAGGGGGGAGTGGAGGAGATGAGAGAGGGCGAGAGGACTGCTCTGTTCTTGAGGGGGACGGCTGGGTGGGGGGGAGGGGGTGGGGCGGCCGGGCCGCGGGCTTATAACTGCCCACACCCTACCGCCAGGGTCCCTGGCGGTAGGATCGGACAGGCTACCGCCAGGACCAGTGGCGGTAGGGTGGGACGGAGGGGGACGGAGGCCATTACCGCTGCTGACGTGGATAAGTTTCCTACCGCCGCAGGTTCTGGCGGTAGGCTGTAGCATCCTACCGCCGGGCCTCGTGGCGGTAGGAGAAAGGGTCATATGTCGAAAAAAATTCAAACTGGGGTCAGATCTCGATTTTGTTTGACAAAAGGGTCAAAACACAAAAATTTGCCCCAAAGGTGTTCACAGTCTCAAGGCAGCCAAAGCTATTGTGACCAAGCAAATCGACGAGCACTCCACCAAAGTTGAAACTGGCTGTTTCAAGATTGCGTTTGCGGTTTTCTCGGTGGGTCATGTGTTGAATCCTTGTGCAAAGCACGACTACACGAGCGTCGATTACTGGGCCGCCCTGGCGGTGCCGTCGGAGATAAACACCTTCAGCTGGTGCAGGTTCGTAAGAGAGAACCTGATCAAAGGCGTCAGAAAGATCAAGTCGGACATCGCCGGTGGGAACAACATGATCCACATTGTTGGCTGCCACCTCCTCTTACAGGTAATAACACACCTTTTTTGTTTCGTGAAGATTAAAACTCTTGAGTTCCTGGTGTACTGAGCTGAAAACAATATGCAAACCACCGCAAGTCAGGTCCTTGCGTTGGACAAGATGGAGTTGTCTAGCAGACATATCGCTCAAAACATCCTACCTCGTGTCAAAGTTTTCGATCACTTGTCAGTCAAGAAGGCAATTGAAGCTATAAGCAGCCAGTGTGGCTCTGATACAATATTCGCCGGCATAGATGTAAGTCCCAGTCTTTATGAAGATCGCTAACAAATCTCATACCAAATTAGCCGCCAGTCTTTTTTGCAACCTTATGTTGGAAAATGTGTTCCAAACATGTCTGAAACATTTTTATTTTCACAGTGCCGGCTCAAGGCGCAAATCGAACCTTTCCATTCACAAATTAATGCCCCAAACACACATCAAAGAGATGATGGGCTTCCACCAGTTTTCCCCTCCAAGGTTTCTCCTCGTGCAGCAACGCGATTTGTGAACAGGTTGAGACACACGATCGGGCCTGTTGAGTTTGCAAACCAGATGTGCCAGAAATACCCAGAAATGGTTAGTCAAGAAAAAACATCCCAAAAGCGCAATGACTAGCAACGATATGCATGCAAATTACCAGCTTTAACGATTTAACAGGCAGGAGATTCGTTGGGAATCATACTCAAAGAGCACAACTCGAGGCTGATGGCCAACATGAGCGAGTTTGGATACTCAACTCAGATGGCCATGTTCACTTTTCTAGACGAACTAGTGGAATGTCTCGCCAAGAGATGCCTCAGCTGCGAACTCTCTGGACGCAGCGTGTGCGTGTTGAAAGACAACCACCCTATTGGTACATTTTTATGAACCATTATATGTACAAACTTCCATATTTTCATTATATGCACTACAGATGTTTCACAATTCAACATATTCCCCGCAGGACCACCCCCAACTCCGGACGCACCCAATAGGATTGACCTAGACCTTGAGCATCACGCCAATAGCGAAGGTATTGTCAATGAGGCACGCAAGAATGCACATGACTATGAACGGACATCTACTTGTTTTAACAAATCTTAATGACCAACGCTCAAAAAACAGCAGACAGTTCTGCGGGCCACGTACATCATGGAAGGAAAAGAGTGCATGGTCAAAGTAGCGAAGCAAATTGTGCCGAATCAGTTATTGGTAAGATGACGAGCCACACTTTGTTTTCGAGGGGCACTTTTGTAAATGCATGTTGTTACAGAACACCTTCAGATTTCATGAACAACTCATTCAGGCCAAAACAAGAAGCAGCACACCCATCAAGCAGAATCTAACGTCGTCAACTTCGACGGCAACCTGGCCTTGTCCCCACATCGACCACCACAACCGCCATTGGACAGCCCAGATGACATCAGAAGGCTTGTTTCGTTCCATTGGCAGCTATCGTCAAGGCTGGTCCTAGCCTACTCCGACCGCTCTGAGGTTGTATTTGCCCAGTGCAACGACCAACCCACACCGCCGGTACAGGTCGTGCGCACATGGTCTGCACCCGACCCATGGTCTCGAGGGAATTTTCCGACCCCTCCTTCACCTGCTTTGATTCAGTTCCTAGCTGTTTGTATGTCCAACGACTCTGAGCAGAACATGTCTAGGTAAGTTATGCTGCCCCTGCACCACTGTTAATCTATCATAAAATACCTTTTTGGAATTTAACAAACCAACCCAAACATTTTTGACATTTGAACGCAGGCCATGGTTCGATCACCCTGAACCCAGGTTGCTGATATTGGAAGGGAAAGTGTTATGCAAGGAGTTGATAGGGACACACACGTTGAGCCATGAGTATTGTACCCTGCTTGTTCGTAGGATTGCACAGATCGAACGGTCCATGTCTGTGCAGGAAGATGGCGGTGTTTGGCGAAAATTCATGGAGCCAGATTTCACGGTTAGTGACCAAACAAAAATATCCAGTACCCAATTTTTTGGGAATATGAACTTGTTTTTGAAATAAGCTTTCTTAATCTATATTTGTTCTGCTCAGACACTCATCATTGGTGGCATAGACCCCCGATTCGCCGTGTCAGTACAACGAGAATTCCACCGTGAGAGACATATCGAGCAGTGCAGACTGGTATGCCTCCACCCCATACATGCATATCAATACAATCTCACATGGAACGTTCGAATACTAGCCAACTGACCGTGTGTACTAAACCCTTATAGTTCATCTTCCCAACAATTCTCCATGACGGCTGGTGTTGTTAGGCTGGCCATAGTGGGGGTAACATAAATAGTATCATGCACTTGGGACTCGCAAACATGCTTATGTGGCAGGCAATTAAAGAAGAGAGATGGTTATAATGACATACTCCCTCCGTCCTTAAAAGAGTGTACTTCCAACTTTGTTGGAGGGTCAAATTATCTCAAAGTTTGACCGAGTTTGTGCACAAATATATCAATGCTTGTGAAACCAAATAGGTATATGACGAAAATATATTTCATCATGAATCTAATGCTACTAATTTGAAGACATAAATATTGGTCTATTATTTTATAAATACGGTCAAACATAAAAAGGTTTGACTTTCCAACAAAGTTGGAAGTACACTCTTTTAAGGACGTAGGGAGTAGGTAGATACTGTAACATAATAAATGTGATGCTACTATGTGTCATGCATGGCAACAAATGAGACCATCTATGATACTATGCATTATAGAGGTAGTAACATAGACTAGTAACATATGCATGTTACTAGTCTAAGTTACTCCCCACTATGACCAGCCTTATATCCTAGACATGATGAGAAAAAAGATTGCCGTGCTTGATCCCCAGGCTGGCCCCTTCGGTTTCAGTACTGAAAGGGTGAAATTCCACGTATACATTAGTGGCGAAATTCTTGGCGCTTTCTTCCGATGCGTTCAAGCATTTTATTCCGACTGGCCATGCAGCTCTAATGGATGGACCAGAACATTCCCTACAATCATGGCTGAAAAAATTCCCAAGGTATCATCACACACTACAAAACTCAGCCATACACCCAGAGCCAACTAACCCAATTTTTTTCATCCATTATGTATGATGGAGTAATTCATTTCATTGGTCCATGTTTCCGGGGGCAGCGAGGACTGTGGTATATGTGCTTTGTTCATGGCCAGGAACTACGACGGCGACAAACTTGTCTTACCGACCACCAAGGTTTCACACAAAGTCTAAGATCATGTTCCCCAGTTTTATATTGTCATCATGCCCGGATCTAACGAATTTATTTTGAAACGATTCAGAGGAGAACATCAGGTCGTACCGCCTGTCATCGTTGCACGAAGCGATGAAGCTTGAAGATAACCGTTCTAACGTCCCAGATATGGCCTTGCAGTCGATCAGAGCATCAGTAAATCAGCTTTAGCCTTTTCGTTCTTGTTGACAAATGTAGAAAACAGTTGATGCATGTTACTAGTCTAAGTTACTCCCCACTATGACCAGCCTTATATCCTAGACATGATGAGAAAAAGGATTGCCGTGCTTGATCCCCAGGCTGGCCCCTTCGGTTTCAGTACTGAAAGGGTGAAATTCCACGTATACATTAGTGGCGAAATTCTTGGCGCTTTCTTCCGATGCGTTCAAGCATTTTATTCCGACTGGCCATGCAGCTCTAATGGATGGACCAGAACATTCCCTACAATCATGGCTGAAAAAATTCCCAAGGTATCATCACACACTACAAAACTCAGCCATACACCCAGAGCCAACTAACCCAATTTTTTTCATCCATTATGTATGATGGAGTAATTCATTTCATTGGTCCATGTTTCCGGGGGCAGCGAGGACTGTGGTATATGTGCTTTGTTCATGGCCAGGAACTACGACGGCGACAAACTTGTCTTACCGACCACCAAGGTTTCACACAACGTCTAAGATCATGTTCCCCAGTTTTATATTGTCATCATGCCCGGATCTAACGAATTTATTTTGAAACGATTCACAGGAGAACATCAGGTCGTACCGCCTGTCATCGTTGCACGAAGCGATGAAGCTTGAAGATAACCGTTCTAACGTCCCAGATATGGCCTTGCAGTCGATCAGAGCATCAGTAAATCAGCTTTAGCCTTTTCGTTCTTGTTGACAAATGTAGAAAACAGTTGAGATTTACTACAACCTAGCCTGTAGCGGAGTTGTGGCAACAGTTATTGAATCTTTCCAACGCAATTTGATAGATCCCCAGGCTGACCCCTCCCCTCCTACCTGGTTACGACCTTTGACGGATGCAAGGTCAAATGACGAGCCGAACAAAACACCAGTATCCAGAGAATCTTTGATTGGGAACAGGGTCGGGCCGGTAAATTTCAGGCCCTATTCTAAACTCTGAAAGGGGCCCGCCATTCCAAAAAAAGAACTACTATAATCTTGGCCATAATCTCTTACATAACTCTTATCTAAGAATGAATTAAATCCTGTTACATTCTTTGTTGTTCTTACCCTTTTGCAAATCAGAAATATTTTCTAAATTGATTTATATCTCGAAATACTAAAATGACATCTAGAGTAGTTGATGCACATCCAAAAGATAAAAAGGAAAATATTTTTTTAAAGAAAGGAGGAAGACCCCCGGCCTCTGCATCTGGGCGATGCATGCAACCACCTTATTAATTATTCATAAAAACCTTACAAAGTAATGCATCAGACGTCTGAAGCCATCATCTTGGCAACATCCATCGCTACTCATATCCACTTGATGAAGGGTGCCGATAGTCCGAGCCGAATACCCTCCTTCTGCCACCTGCTGCCACTGGTCCCATCCCCTTCACCTGCAGTTCCTCTAACCGAGCACCCGAACACCCCAGGCGGCGCCTTCAAGAAGGGCACGACACATGCAGTGCTGCTGCCGCCCAATCTGAGGAAATTTTGGGTCTTCACCCGGGCATGGGGTGGAGGTGGAGGGCAGGGACCTCGACGGCGCCTGCAAGGAGGAGAACGACAACCTTGGTCGTCGCCACCATCGGAATGAGCGAGTCATCCAGTGTTTCCTCCGGTCCGATGTCACCTCTACCAGCCCCAGCGAACGCACCAAGGCCGACGACTGGGATCGCAAGCCACCAAGAGCAGCGGGAGAAAGCCTGTAGCGGGAGGAGATCCACCGGCAACTCAGTGCGACACCGTCCATCCACCACCGCCCCGCCAGCCAAGGGCGTCGTCGCCATGCCTACCGAGGCCGCTGCCCCAGGTCCAGATTCCTCCGCGATGACCGGAGCTAGCAACTTACCAACAAGCTATTTGCAGCTATGGGAAAATTGGGTAGGAGTCGGGCGACTAGAGGGAAACTGACACAGTCACGCCTACATGATCCCTAACCTACCCATCACACGCATACTGTCAAAGAAAACGATGAATATGAAGAACCGTGGTGTGACGGTGCACAGACTCGAGGACATCCTTCGTCTTGGCGACCTGTCCCTGGAGAAGGGGCCCTGGCAGCGGGCTCATCGGAGTTAGGGGTGGCACAGGGACGAAGAGCTTGTGGCAGCGTTGGAGCACCATGGCATTCACAGTGGGGAGTAATCTTTCGGTGTAGAGAGGATGGAGGACGACATGCAGCGCCGGGCCGTCAAAATCTAGGGCCCTGTGCCAAACTCCCAAATGGGGTCTATTTCCCTGAAAAAATTGAAACTATAATACTTTTTGAGATTTGAGTTAAATCCTCAATTTGTTATTTTTCATTTTGGTACCAGATTCATATTTTTCTAGATGGATTTGCACACTTGGATCTTGAAACACTAGACATGTAGACAAATTTATGTACATAAAACAATTAGCAGCAAACTATTGGTAGGACTACTAGGCAGACTCTAACTCACTGTGAATCCTTAAGCGACGGACGTCAAACTTAGAAGTTTGCATGGTTGAACTGCTCCGAGACAAGGAATAAGGAACGGTACGAGAGGCGAGCAGCCTGCAGGCGAGATAGATCAACGACGAAGATCCCTTGATTAGTACTCGTATTACGGAGATTGAGAAAAGAAACTCGCAAAAGCTCCATGTGCCGCCTGCCCTAATCACCTAGATGTTGCAGCATCGCGGCGCTATGGTGCCTCCATGCGTTGCAGGCCCTGCCTTTGCTGGTCCTCTCTTGCATCGTACGTCTGCAGCTGCAAGTCTGCTGCTACGCCCGTTAGGGTTAGTACTAGACTAGATCGGGATTTCTGCTTCCCGTGCCCATGTAAACAGTGGTGCGGAAGGGTAAGGGTAAATAGTGTTGCCAACGATAAGTATTCTCTCTCTTTTTGTTTTTTATTAGGGGTGATAAGTATATTCTCTAAGGCCATCAATTAGGGATCAAATTACTTAGAGGTACGCGTGCGAGGCTGACCACGCATTTCAGCTAGCTGGCTTGATGTGATTAAAGGGCACGTCAGCCTGCTAACTCAACTTAGCCTAGCTACTCGGAGGCCCTTTGCGGCCGCACAGGTAGCACACCTCTCCGCCCGGGCCTGGCAAGATTGACGCATGGTGTTGATGTTACCATCAATCAAATTACAAGATGGAACGATGGCAGTGTTTCTTTGTCACATCCCGAAGTACCAAAAGTTGTTGTGGCCCACCACCTATTACCATACACCGTCCGGTCAAGTCACCTTTTTTACTAGTCAGATGGCATTAATCACCGCTGGTATTTACCTCCTGTACCAACTTGTTCGCATGTCCAGCTGCGCGCCACGAAGCAATTGTGCCAAGCTTGTACGCCTAGGACCCCTACTGCCCATTACCAGCAAACGAGCAGGGGAGACTGAGAACCGACTTGTTAGAGCATCTTCACTCGTCCGGCCTCCCAACGCATCCGACGATCGTGTTTTTGCATTTGCGCCGATGGTTTTACGTCCTGGGGGTGATCGAGTTTCCAGCCGCGCCTCCAGGGTTTGGCCTCAGACGCCCAAAAAATTCAAACTAGTCTTTCCGGCTACTAAAAAAAGGCACAAGTTCGGTCATCACCATGCCACAAGTTAGCATCATCAAGCCACAGTTCAGCAATCAAACATACCCGAAAGTTCGACGATCAAAAGGAAGGAAGTATGGACACGGAAAGCATCAAACGGCGGGCTCCTCTGGTGTGGGACTAGCCGGGGTCGGCGTGGACGCACGCGTGCTCGGTGTTGGCTTGGCTTCTGTGCTGGGGCTGGTGGTCGGCGTCGGCACCGCTTCATCGGGGCTGGGCGTCGGCGTTGGTGCCGGCATGGGCATAGGGGCGGTGGTCGACGCCGGCCCGGGCATTTGGTTCAAGATGAGGCCGCGCTCCGCTAGGTAGCACGCCTTGACCTGCTCGTCCATCGTCGACATGTCTGCCGCCATCAAGAACGCCAAGTGGGTGTTCCTCTTCTTTGCGGCGACGTTGGTCCTGAGAAGGTCGAGCTTCACGTCCTGCTTCGTCATCAACGCCGACTGTGCTACTTCTTGAGCTTGCGTTGGTTTTTCTTAAGTGGAAAGGGTGATGCAGCAAAGTAGAGATAAGTATTTCTCTCAGTTAAGAACCAAGGTATCAATCCAATAGGAGAAGAACGCGTAAATCACCAATACCTGCAAAAACAATCAAACACTTGCACCCAACGCGATAAAGGGGTTGTCAATCCCTTCACGGTCACTTGCAAAAGTGAGATCTGATAGAGATAGATAAACAAAAGATAAAATATTTTTGGGTTTTTTGGTTTATAGATCTAAAAGTAACAGATTGCAAAATAGTAGATCAAAAACTAATATGATGGAAAATAGACCCGGGGGCCATAGGTTTCACTAGAGGCATCTCTCTTGAAGGCAAATAATACGGTGGGTGAATAAATTACTGTCTAACAATTGATAGAAAAGCGCAAAGTTATGACGATATCCAAGGCAATGATTATGAAATATAGGCATCACGTCCGTGTCAAGTAGACCGACTACTGTCTGCATCTACTACTATTACTCCACACATCGACCGCTATCCAGCATGCATCTAGAGTTAAGTTCATAAAGAATGGAGTAA
The DNA here is from genome assembly GCF_002575655.3 of Aegilops tauschii subsp. strangulata. Classification (NCBI taxonomy): domain Eukaryota; kingdom Viridiplantae; phylum Streptophyta; class Magnoliopsida; order Poales; family Poaceae; genus Aegilops; species Aegilops tauschii. Next base: position 104,176,953 of record NC_053038.3, on the reverse strand, counting down.
CGCCTTAAGTAAGATGACATGATGTAGAGAAATAAACTCATGCAATATGATGTAAACCCCATCTTTTTATCCTCGATGGAAACAATACAATACATGCCTCGCTACCTCTACTATGTCACTGGGTGAGGACACCGCAAGATTGAACCCAAAGCTAAGCACCTCTCCCATTGCAAGACGAACCAATCTAGTTGGCCAAACCAAACCGATAATTTGAAGAGAGTTACAAAGATATCAAATCATGCATATAAGAATTCAGAGAAGATTCAAATAATATTCATAGATAAGCCTATCAAAAATCCATAATTCATCGAATCTCGACAAACACACTGCAAAAGAAGATTACATCGGATAGATCTCCAAGAACATCGAGGAGAACATGATATTGAGAATCAAAGAGAGAGAAGAAGCCATCTAGCTACTAGCTATGGACCCGTATGTCTAAGGTAAACTACTCACGCTTCATCGGAAGGGCAATAGAGTTGATGTAGATGCCCTCCGTGATTGAATCCCCCTCCGGCAGGATGCCGGAAAAGGCCCCAAGATGCTTCTGGTGGTTTGGAAATATATGTGAATATATAAGAGGCAGAACTAGGTTAGGGGAGTCACGAGGGGCCCACATGATAGGGGGCGCCCCCCCTAGGGCGCGCCCTCCACCATTGTCGCCGCCTCGTGGCTCTTCTAACTTGAACTCCAAGTCTCCTGGGTGTTTTCTGGTCTGAGAAAAATCATCATGAAGTTTTATTCCGTTTGGACTCCGTTTAGTATTCCTTTTCTGCGAAGCTCAAAAACAAGAAAAATACAGAAACTAGCACTGGGCTCTAGGTTAATAGGTTAGTCCCAAAAATAATATAAAATAGCATATTAATGCATATAAAATATCCAAAACAGATAATATAATAGCATGGAACAATAAAAAATTATAGATATGTTGGAGATGTATCAGACCACCACGCGTCAGATTTCTCCTCCCTCTTTGCGGCAATGTTCTTGGCGTCGGCGATGCACTGCTCGATCGATGATTGCAGTCGTTCAGCAGTGGGTGTCGCGTCCCTTGCCGCCTTGGCTCTTTTCTTGCCATCAGGGCGCCCATCCGCCGCCCCCGGGCCAGGTGCGTCTGGCTTGTATGTCTCCTTGGCCTTGGCGAGGGTGAGCCGGACCTCCCTCTACTTCCCGGACGACTTGATCCTAGAGAACACGTGAAGGAACTTGAACTCCCGGTCGCTGTTGTCCTGGCGATACATGTTGAACATTCGAACCATCTACACAGCCAAAGAACAAGTGTCGGCGACGTAAACTGCAAAAGAACCAAGCCGGCGGCTGGACATACCTGATCCTCGACGTTGGCGCTGCTTTTCGGACAAGCCGCGACCTCCTCGACGATCCCATGCCATTTGTTGCAGCCCGCCTGGATGATCGCCAATGTTCACCATGGCCTTGTCGCCGCGCTCCATGTGGATGTTGGCGAAGTAGGGGTCGACCAACTTGCGCTCATTGAACGCCGTCTTGATCCTTCTCCAGTACGTGTCAGCGTTCTGATTCGAGTCGGTGTCAAAACCGACCGATCTCGAGTAGGGGGTCCCGAACTGTGCGTTTGAGGATCGAAGGTAACAGGGGACAGGGGGAACACGATGTTTACCCAGGTTAGGGACCTCTTAATGGAGGTAAAACCCTACTTCCTGCTTGATTATTTTTGATGAGTATAGGGGTTACAAGAGTCGATCTACCTCGAGATCGTAATGGCAAAAGCCTAGCTATCTAGCCAATGTAAATTCTGATAGCCTCTACGAACTAAACCTTCCTGTTTATATACACACCGGAGGGGCCTAGGGTTGTACAGAGTCGGTTCACAGAGGAAGGAAATTACATATCCGGACACCAATCTTGCCATCCACGCATAAGAGAGTCCTACACGGACACGGGGGAAGGTCTTCTGCCTTGTATCTTCACGGCCCATCAGTCTGGCCCACATCACACATCCCGGACACCCGAGGACCCCCTAATCTGGGACTCCCTCAGTAGCCCTTGAACCAGTCTTCAATGACGATATGTTCGGCACGCGGGTTATCTTCGGCATTGCAAGGCGGGTTCCTCCTCCTGAATACTTCAAAGCAATCTTCTGAACAAAAGAACTGTATTCGGCTCTGTATAACAGTCACAACCCTCAGCCAGGAAGGCAACATACTTAATCAAAATAATGTCTGTCAACTGACAACTTTTCGGCAAAACGTCACGTCTAGCCTCTTTAACATTTCAAACCGTTCATTCGCCTCCAGCTTCGTGTTTCAAGGCACAGCCTCTATTGACACGTCTTGTCAAAACAGAGATTGTGTCCGCTTATCGCGGGATCCTCATCAATACGGTTTTGGGTAATCCAACCGTGCCATTCGCACGACCCCTCGGGAACAGGCGAGTTTTAAGGCTTGAGGGGGGGGGCGTCTGATATTCACTGCCTATATAAGAGGATAAAGATTCCTCTTTCTTCACACACCTTCTTCCTTCTCCTGCTTTGCCATCTTCAAGCTCCAGCACTCAAACTTCAATCTTTCCCACCGCCGCCAACCTCTCCAGCCATGTCAGGATCTGGTTCGAAGGGCAAGTGGGAGGCCTCCTCCATCACGGAGAAGGACGTCAAGGAGCTCCGGGAGGCGGGATATCTGTCTGCGGACATGCACACAGGCTCCCTGCCAAGGAGCAAGTCATCCCCACCCCGGAGCCCGGTGGAAGGGTTGTATTCATCCCTCACTTCCTCCGCAGGCTAGGGTTTCCCCTCCACCCCTTCGTCCGCGGCCTCATGTTCTACTATGGGCTAGATTTTCATGATCTTGCCCCAAATTCTTTCCTACACATCTCGGCGTTTATCGTCGTGTGCGAGGCGCTACTCCGCATCCCCCACACTTCGGTCTATGGCTAAAAGTCTTCAATGTGAAGCCGAAGGTGGTCGACGGGCAGCATGCGGACTGCGGTGGCGCCATGGTGAGCAAGCTCCCCAACACCGTTTGGCCTAAAGGGGCCTTCGTGGAGACCGTCAAGGTGTGGTAACAGGGTGGTTCTACATCACCGAACCCCGCGATGCCAAGTGGGCGGCCACTCCTGAGTTCAGATCCGGACCCCCTATGCGGCTCGCGTCATGGACCAACAAGGGTCTGGACTACGGATCCACAGCGGAAGTGTTGATGCTACAAAAGCGCATCTCAAACATGATAGGCAAGAACACCAGTCTCACCAACGTGATTCAGGTGATGCTCTTGCGCCGGATTCTTCCCTGCCAACTCCGGCCCTCCCACATGTGGGAGTTCAATCCGGAAGATCCTCGGACCCTGAAGCACTTCTTTGGCACAACACGCGAAGATATCTGGAAGCTGCTCTTCAAGGCCCAGAAAGCATGGCTGGAGAAGACCAAAGACATCGGTCTTGACAGCGAGAATCCGGCCACACCGGTAAGTGTGTTATTCCTGAATATATATATTCGATCAAGAAGTTTTCAGACATAATGAGTTTTCCATCCCTCGTACAGGGTTGAATAGCAAAGGCGGAGCGGATCAAGTGTCCGGCACCGCTGCCTGAAGATCCGAACGAACCCCATCTGACGAAGATGCCTGGTCCCGGCGCCCTATCAGGTGCCGGAGAAGAAGGCCAAGAAGAAGGGCAAGGAGGCCAAGGGCGACCTCCGCCACAAGGTCCTTTGGACGTAGTGTCCGGAGAGACCGAAATCCCCTCCTCCCATGAGGAAGATGAAGATGAGGAGGAGGAGGAGGCGGAAAGTGACTCCCCTCTTAAGGGGAGGAAGAAGAAGAGGGCAGCCTCCACAGACCCGGAGGAGGAGGCGCCCAAGAAGGGGAAGATAACCCTCTCGGATGGTTCAGATTCGGAAACCGAACCCATCCCCAAGAGACGCCCCAGGGTGAAGCCCCTGGCCGAATCGTAAGTATCAAAGGATTTATTATATGTCTTCGGTCCTTTATGTTTTTTATAGTATAACATATTACACTGTATGCCTTTCAGCCCTGCTCGCGACCTCCCCAACCCTTCACTATCTGAGGGGAGCTCTCTGCCACCCGAGATGGCAGAGAGCAAGACGCCTCCGCGAGCCTCTCCACCAATCATTATGGATGACACCGATGTGTTGTCCTGAAGGACCTCTCCAGGTCACAGAGGGGTGGGCGAGGCTACCGAAACGACGCCCGAGGGTAATACCTCAGCTGCCGAAGACATAGGGGGTGCGATCCCCATGGCGACCAACGACGGGGGCCCTGACCAGTCCGGCCCCCAGCCGGACATCATTCCGGAGACCCATGCGGCTCCGGAATCGGGCGAGCAGCCCTCTTTGAAGGAGGGGGGAGCATCAGCTCCGACGGTGACTTCCACTAATCCGGAGGCGCCGAATGCTCTGGTGGAAGCACTACGACGTGCTTCCATCGTGGAGGAGCACCGCACCCTGATGGGTTCGGTGGTTGAGAAGGTTCAGTCCGCCAAGAGCGGGCTGAACGAAGCCTTCACCAGCCTACTAACAGGCTTCGAGGTATGCGACGTAATGCTCACAGACGCTTTTCATATATAGGAAATATTCCTGTATATTGATAGTAGCCCCTGAAACTCTGTCCGGCTTTTGAAAAAAGCCGAACAGAGGATCACATAGTATTCCGAAGAGGTGACGTACTTATCTATTTTATAACAGGCTTCCCAGTTGGCGGCAACCGCCCAGGCCGCTGAAGTTTTCGACCTCAATCAGAGACTTAAGCTGGCTGATGATGAGATCGACCACGTGAACAAGCGGTTCGATGAGGCGCATGGTATGTGTACTTTAAAAGAGTTTGATTATATATCTGAAGTGATATGCAAGATCAGAGTGTAACTCATGTACTATTGTGATTATGAGTGCAGGTAGCGCGACCGAGGTCGAGACCCTCAAGAGCGCCCTTGCCCAATCCAAGGAGGAGGCGAATAAAGCAGCCGCTGACAAAGCGGCTGCGGAATTAAAGACCAAACAGGTCGCCCGCTGCCAGCACGAAGAGAGGGTAGCCGAAGTGGAGCAAGAACTGAAGGACGCCATCGGCAAGTGCGAGGCTTTGGAGGAGAAGAGTACGTCGCAAGCGGCCGAACTCGCCAAAGCCCTCAATGAGGCCAAGGAGGCACGGACCAAGTCCCGGAGTGCTCATGAAGAGATCCGGCAGGCCGAATAGATAGTGGCTGGTAAGCCCTTTCTTCTGCAGAGTATATTTGGGGGTCAAAGATATGCTTTGCTCCACTCGATTGTGGAGTTATCTAGACACCTTTGCGGATCTTCCGAGGAGTGATGCCGACGCCACGCAGTTCTTCTGAGCCCAGGAGAGGAACACGACGAAGAAGTTGTTATGGTCATAGTTCCTGGCGCCGGAGTGTCCGGCGCTATTGAACAACCAGATGATGTGTAACGCCCCGGATTCGATGCGCCACGTGTCACCCAGTTATTCACCTTTGTTGCCATGTCATTTGCTTGCGTGTTGCATTTTGCCATGTCATCATCTGCATGCTTTTCAAAACTTGCATTCGTTCGGATCCTCCCGGTTCTCTCCGTTGTCCGTTCGGAGTCCAGACACACTCGCACGCGCCCGCGGCACCTCCGAAATATTATTTTATAAGTGGAATAAAAATGTTCTCGGAATGGGATGTAAGTTGGCATGTGGTCTTAATATAGTGTAGGTAGGCCGCCTGCCAAGTTTCGTCGCATTCAGAGTCCATTTGTCTGCCCAGCCGTTAAACGTATAGCGGTACCGCTGCCGGTATCTTCGTCGGATGTTTTGGTCTCCGAAACCGTTGCCGGGCTGCATTTCTTCTCTCTCCTCTCAGCCCAAGCCTCTCTCTCACAGCCCACCTAGGCCTAGCCTACCCCTCCTCGCGTCCGGAACCGTTCGATTGCGATCGGAGGGCTCCGAAAGCCCTTCTAACCCTAATCCTAACTCCCTTTCCTATATAAACCCCTCCCCGTGCCATTTTGGGCAGGCCCTAGCCTCCCCTAACCTCCAGCCGCAATCCCCCTCCTCCTCGGGATCTCCGCCGCCTCCCCCTCATTTTCCGGCGCCGACCACCGCCGTCCCGCCACTTGGCGCTGCCATATAGGCCAGCCGCCGCCCGTGGCCACTCAGGCGCGGCCACGTGCCCTCCCCGCTCGCCTCCTGTCCTCCCCGCGCCTCCCAGGCGCGCGGCCCGCCCAGGCCCGGGGCGAGCCCGCGAAGCCCATCAGGGCCCGAGGCGCCCCGCTCCACGCCGCCGCCTGCCCGAGCGCCCCAGCGCTCCTCCCTCTCCTCGCCGCCTGACCGCTGGGCCGTCGCGGCTCCATCGCCGGAGCAGCAGCTCCTCCGCCCCGCCGCCATCCTCTGCGAGGCCAGGTCGCCACCTCCGCCGTCTCCCGTCCTCCTCTCCTCCTCCCCCACTGCCTCCCTCTCTCCCGCAGGATGCCGCCGCCGCCGGAGCTCCGAGCTCGCAGCCCCACTCGTCCCCGTCGCCACCACCGAATCCGGCGAGTCTCCGGCCATTTTCGGCGTTCCCCGCCTCCTCCGACCCCGCCTAGCTCGCCGGGGCCCCTCGCCGCTCTGGGCCCGTGCCAGACCCGACCCACCGCGTTGACTTCGCCCCCTCGAGGTCGATTTCTGCTAAGTCCTAATAAATCATACATTCTGGTGCACTATTCAACATGTTATATCTCCATGTGTACTGCTCCGTTTTGTGCATGTAATATGTCAAAATGTTCATTGAGAGATGCTCTACATTTCATTCCATTGTGCCATGTTTGTTTGAGCTCATCTTGATGCCCTAATCATCGTTGCAAGACTGCTACGTGATGTTATCTGCTGTCTGTTATCAGAACTTGGTGATTTGCCTTTTTCATTGCATTTTGGGTGTGCATCTTTTGAGCTTGATATCTAGTGTTTTGTTATACATCATGCCATCTTTACAGAGGTGCTTGCCATGTATTTTTGTGATCAATGTGGTGACTAGCACAAGCATGCAAAGTAGTCTCCGTGATGTTGCTGATTTCTTTGACTTGGTCATTTCTGCTAAGTCTAAGTCTGTTGTGTTGTGATGCCAAGTAAACCTGCTGCTACAAGTCATTCTATGAATGATCTGGAGATATTCACTAAGGATATTTTTTTATACATGTTATGATGAATCCATCCATGCCCTTTTTTGCATTTATAGCCTGCTGTAGCTTGTTGCAATTATGCTCTAAAGTTGCGAAATAATGCTGTTGTCAGCCTGTTAACATGAAGTTCATTATTGCCCTGTGCGTTGCTAGTGATCCATGTACCCTATGACTATGCTATTGCCATGCTTAGCTTCATATTTATTCCATCTTGCTGTTTGTTACCTTTTCATGCCATGTAATGCTCTGTGGTGAGTGGTTCAACCTCACCAACATGCCTACTTATCGTTATTTCTGCCATGCTCTATTTTTCTTCTAAGTCTGAATCTGTCATATAACTTGCTATGTTTACATGGGTGCCATCATATTTTCTGTGCCTTTTTAGCTCATGATCAGTAAGGGACTTTTATTATATGCAATCAGTAGGTTCATGTCATGCCTTTGGTTGCCATGATAAGTTCCTGTAGCATGTTGTTTGATACCTCTAAACTTTGCAACCTGATGTTATTTCTGCCATGTCCAGTGATTTCTGCCAAGTCTGTGAAACTGTTATTATTTGCAATCTTGCCATGTCCTTTTGAGCATGTTCTAGTGGTTTCTGGAGATAGGTCAATGTTCATGTTTTGTCATGCGTTACCTGTACATCATGTCCATGCCTTTTTCTCTCATGTTAGGTTGCTGTAGCATGTTGTTTTGGTGCTTGCAAGATGCCTTGTTGCTGTTTTAGACAGTTTGTTGTTATATCTTGTTTGGAGTGTATGTGTTGCACCGTTGCTCCGTTTTGAGTGTGCTCTATATGAAACTTGCTTAGAATTGCATGTAGTTTCATATTATCATGTTGCATCCTTGTTTTGAGGTGTTTTCTTGATGTTTGGATGCATTTTGCATAAATGCCATGTTTAACTTGTTTTGCTTATATCTTCTAGGCCGTAGCTCCAAATTAAATAATCTTTATATGTAACTTGACTACAATTTCGTGTAGATCATCATGGTGCATTTTAACTTGCTGTTTAACAACTTGAACATAAGGTTTATTCAGTTCTGGACCAATTTCGAAATTTGCATATGAGGACTTACCGGAATTGTTATATGTTGTTTCCGGCCTCATTTAAACTTGCTTTGATGTGTTGTTCTTGTATGCATCATCCCTTGCCATGAGTAGCCTCATCTAGCCTTGTCATGCATCATACTTGCTTGAGCATCATGCCTTGTTCTTGTGTGGTGTGTTTACCATGTTGTGTGCGTCTTCTCGATAGTTCCCGTTTCGTTGCGATCGTGAGGATTCGTTCGTCTACGCTTGGTTCGTCTTCGTGGATTCATCTTCTTCATGGAATCGTTCTTCTTCCTAGCGGGATTTCAGGCAAGATGACCGTCACCTTGGATCTCATTACTATCATTGCTATGCTAGTTGCTTCATTCTATCGCTATGTTGCGCTACCTATCACTTGCTCTTCAAGCCTCCCAAATTGCCATGAACCCCTAACCTGTCGTGGAATTGTCACGGCAGATGTCCTCGTGCAAGGACTTAGTCGTGGAGCCATCGCAACTAGGAAGCTTAAAGGGGTTAAACGGGACAAAGGACACGAGGATTATACTGGTTCGGCCCCTTACGTTGAAGGTAAAAGCCTACTCCAGTTGAGGTGGTATTGCTTAGGGTTTCGATGACCAGGAGCTAAACCGCTCTGCTTGGCTATCGATCGGATCTTACTTATCCTGAACTGCCGCCGGGTCGTCCCTTTATATAGAGAGGTTAACACCCAGCGGCTCTCAGAGTCCCGGCCGGCTCATAAACTGTGTCCGGCCCGGACCCTTAACTATTCTTGCCTTACACTACAAGTCATGCCACAACGACGGTTTACCACTACGGGCCTTAAGCCGCCTCTGGGCCTTAGACCTATTACTAAACCGCCATCCTTAACCTGTCCTTGGGCTTCTGAACGAAGAGCTGTCGCAACGTAACCTGGCCCATCTACGGCGGGTTACACCAGTAGCTATATCCTCAACATTAGGCCCCAGATTGATTTGAACCGGTTCATGTCAATCTTTGATACCTTAAGAAAAAATCTTCCGGCTTCTATTTGCGCAAAGGTTATAACCCGCCATGACGTCATCTTCTGGATTCTCGGTAACTCGCCGTGACGTCATCCGCCATTAATGCACGTTCTGTCCAACGTATCTCAACGGATCCTTATCTTAATAACTATCCCGAAAATCGAGGCGCCTTTGCAGCTGGATAATCATGTCTTCAGCCTCCTCATTTCTCGCGCCCACTCATCAGCCGTCTCTTATAAATAGGCCCGACCGGGTCCTCTCTCACTCTTCCCTTTCCATCGTCTTCCTCCTCTCAACGCCTCAGAGCCCGAGCTCCGCCGCCGCGCCTCTCGTCTTCCTCAGCCTCGGCCGCTGCATCAACCTGAGCTAGTCCAGAGAACGGCGGCGACTCTCCGCAGTGAACCTGCAACTGTAAGTCCTCTTCTTCTCAAACGTCAGATCCACATTAGGGTTCCGCATTCATCCCTGTTCTTCATAGTTCATCTCAGTTCTTTTATAGTTCTTCCACCGCGACTTCTTTTGATTTGAAGAACAGTACAGAACTCCTGCGGTAGTGGTTTCGCACCCATTTCCAATACTAGCAGATCCCTTTTGCTTGCAAAAGAGACCTCATTAGAACTTATGAACTTCTCTGTGCCAGTTTTTAGGTCTAGATAATTTTCCTTTCTGGACGACCGTTTGATCCAAAATAACTACTGCAACCTGCGAAACTTGTTTGTGCAACACTTAGGCAAAAATTGCATCTGTTAGCTATGGCGGCTCATATCACCGGCTTAAAAAAGGCGATGTTTCATGAATATTCCGGGTCATCCATAACAGAGTCAAATAACTTAATTTCTCACGATATCCATAGTGGCTTAAATAACCTGACACAATTGGCCATAAATCATTAGGCCCCTTCATAAGCCGCCACCTTAAATACTGAACCAAAATTTTCCTCCGGCTTAAATTTGAACCGGAAATTTTATTTTGTCATAGGCTTCCATCCTTCACAATGCCGCCCAAGGCTCCCAAGGTGCCCATTACATGCAACTGGGTTAGATCCAACGTTACTGATAGCACCTTAGCTGACTTCGTGAAAACGGGTTACCTGCCCAAGAAAGAGGTCATGTCCTATCGTGCTTTTGACCCGTCCGAAGAGAGACCTCAACCCAAGGACGGAGAGGTTGTCATATTTGCTGATCACATGACCCGGGGCTTTGCTCCTCCCAGCTCAAAATTCTTCAGAGATGTTCTGCACTTTTTCGACCTGCGACCTCAAGACATTGGACCCAATTCCGTGTCAAACATTTGTAACTTCCAAGTGTTCTGTGAGGTGTACCTTGGAGAAGAGCCCAGCTTACTACTCTTTAGAGAGTTATTCTATCTGAACCGCCAAAATGAATGTGCCAATGGGCCCAGCCTGGAGCTCGGTGGAATCTCAATCCAACGACGGAGAGATTGTCTCTTTCCTTATACTGAGCCGCCAAGCCACCCGAAGGACTGGAACCAGACATGGTTCTACTGCCAAGACACTTCTCCGGCTGATGAGAATCCACTACCCGGCTTTCGCGCCCTGCGTCTGGAATCAAATCACCCCTTGCCAGATAAACTATCTCAAGCTGAACGCCAGCCACTTACTCCCACCATTAACAAGATCAGAGCTCTTCTGGGGAACGGCCTGAATGGCATTGATCTGGTCCGGGTCTGGATTGCCTGGCGGGTGATTTCTTTAAGCCGCCGCCCCGGCTTAATGTGTGATTACACGGGCCGGAAGGATGATCCTCTTTGGCACAGTCCCGACGACTTACCTGAGGACGTCATTGATGATATGACCAAGTCTCTTCTGAACGAGAGCCTGGCAGATTGCGGGAGGACAGGCTTAAGTCCTTTCTGCAAGGCTAACCCGGCCCCAGCGGTAAACTATTGACCTGAACACCTCACCTTCCATTTTAACGATTTCGTCCTAACTTCAAAAACCTTTGTTGTATTTTACAGGCTAATGATAAATTCTGGAAGGTCAAGTATGACCATGAAGCTGCTAAGAAAGCCAGAAAGGTTAAAAAAGCCGCCAGGAAAGCCGCTCCCCGCAAGAAGGGGAGTAAACCTAGCGCCTCGGACCTGCTTCACCTGGAAGACACCTCCGAGTCAGAGGTAGCCATTGACTCTTTAGGCTCCTTTTTTAACCATCTTATTGACATGGATTATCAGCAGGAGGACACCGGAACGAGTCATGAAGTGATTGAAGAGGTAACTATAATTTCCTCCGACTCGGAGCCCTTGCCAAGACTGAAAGTCCGAAGAGTAACCCGGAAAGTAAGATTTTCACATCCTTTAGCTTATCAAGATCCTCAATTTCTTTTGAAGCGACGGATTTATGAGAGTCGGAGGCAGACCCAGACCAGCAAGGATGCAGACCTCTCCTCTGGCTTACCCGAAGCATCAAGGAAGCGCCGGACTGAGGTTATCTCCGACTTATATCCTTTTCATCCTTTGGCGGGCGTCACTCGTCAACCACTCAGTTCTTCTGATTCGAACTATCAGGGAACTTCACCTTCCTCCGGCGATTCCATGCAGTCTAGCTTGCCGGCTTTCAAAACCGCACCCGGGTAATGATGATCAGCTTATTTTGTGCTTATCTTACTCATGTTTTTGCACTAACCCTTTGACTTTCAGTGTACAAGTAAAGCCCAGCAAGAGGGCGAAGAAAAATAAGCCGGCCGAAGAGCCGGTCCTGACCGAACCTGATGCTTCTGCTCATGAGCCGCCGTCTGCACCAGCTCCTGAAGCCGCCGTCTGCTCATGAACAAATTATGGAAGGTTCTGATAACCCGGAGATCCCCAGCCCGGCTCATCCAGATGATCCGGACGTTGTAATTACCCGGACCGAGTTTGTTGAACCGGGAAGACCCACCGTGTTGGCTAGGTGCTCTGCCAAGGAAGAACTTCTGGAACGCCGCAGGGCCAGGCTGGACATCACTGATTATGCTCATCTGAGCATTGGAGATATTGTCTCTGGCTATATTAATCAAGTGCACAACAGCCGGGACCTGGAAATTGATATGGTGAAGCAAATACAGGAAAAGTCTGAGGTATGACTCTCTTGCTTACTCCATAATTATCCTTACCATGCTAGCCCCCAAGTCTATTACTTATAATGAAATATGTTGTAGACTTAATGCCGGCTTAGTAATCACTGCAAGAAAAACCGGCTTACCTGGTAACACTCGAGGGCCGGTTTAAACAGCATAGTTGAACCGGTCCTTACCTTATTTTAATCAAGTAGTTGAGCAACTTTATGCATTAGCCCCCAAGTGCCAAGTACCTTTGCCTGCAAAGTGCTTGGGACTTATTTTCATGAACCGGCACTGTAAATAGAGCTTTTCAGCATACATTAGCCCCCAAGTGCCAAGTGTCTTTGCTTGCAAACTGCTTGGGACTTGATGTTGCATTATAATCACCCTAACTGTAACCCGGAATTTGTACAGGCCGCCTGTAAGAAATTTGAATCGGAAATCTTTGATCTAAAGAACCGCCTGAAGACTCAGGAAAGTGAAACCCAAAAGGCCAACTCCAAATTTGAAGTCAGCGTATCTGCACAAGAGAAACTGAAGAAGAAGTTTGAAGCAGAAAGAAAAGCCTGGGCGGATGAAAAAACTGCTTTGCTCATCCGAGCCGAACAAGCGCTGGCCACTCTTACTGAAAGAACCGCCGAGCTATCCGGCTTAAAACGCCATGTATCTCAGATGGTCTCCGCAATCTTTGGTAAGTTACTCTGTAAGTTTCTAACTAGTTTACATCGTTCATTTCCCATAAGTATCTCAATTGCCATCAGCTCACCTGACTTTATAATGCAAGTCCCAGGAGTTCCAATCTCAACCAGAACGTGCTGACCAAGATGACGGCGGTTTACACCTTGGTAGAACAACTTTACACCGGGTCACAACGTGCCTTAGCCATTGTGGCTCTGTCAAACGAAGTTCCCACTCATCTGGCGGATGTACTCAGGCGGCTTGCCGTGCTTCCTCAACGCTTCCAAGAGTTAAGACGAGCTTCTGCAAGAGCCGGAGCCATAGCCGCTCTAAGCCGGGCCAAGGCGTTTCTACCAGAGCTAGACCCGACCGACATCGCCCTTGGGTATCCTAGCTTGAAGGAAGATGGCACTCCCTTTGACCAGAAAGACTTCGCCGCTTGTGTGAAGAGCGTACGCCCGGTGGCCACTTTGATTGGCAATGACACAGACCTTACCAAATATCAACCGGGCTATGACACGGAGAATCAGAGGATCCCAACACCTCGTTATGAAGCAGTTAGCCTGATTCCTCCGACTCGTAAGCATACCTTCGCCCCTGAAGTTGACCCGGCCGGGTTAATTGATGATGAAGCTCAATTTGAAGCTTTGAGTGGCATTGACTGGAAATCATCAACCTTCCAGGACATGGAAATAGCCGAAGGAGCGGAGAGGGATGAGCCGGAAGCTTCAGCCCAACAAGCACCTTTGATTTCTTAGGCGGCTCATGGTTATGTCTAAAAAATAATGCCTCACCTTTTGGACTCGGGGAGTCCTGTAATAGAGTAGGACAAACACTTAATTTTGTCGTGCCATCGTGCACGTGTGTAGCGCTTAACTCTATTTAAACTGCCTTTTTATATTCTTCCGGGTTATGTTTGATCCTCTGCTTTCCTTAAGCTTAAAGAGCTGTCTTTAATTGTCCTGCATAGAAAACAAATCACAAGTCACTAGGCGGCTTACCGCATGGAGAGTCATATATTTTACATATAACCCGGAATATGAATCAAAGTCATAATAAATCGGCTCTCGATTATATCTTCGAGATAACCATAACAGCATACCCGCGAGCCTTCAAATACACTTCCGGTTTATGTAACCCGAATAATGAGGTTGAGAACTCAACTCCGGTTCACCAGCACATATAATGATTATTATGTGCTATCAACATTATTAATCAAGGTTAAGCCGGTGGAATAGGAACCACCCTTGAATGCTTTTGATATCATCAAAGAACTGGTTTGCAAACCAAGAGATCTCAAAAATTTAGGGGCTTCTGATTCGAATACGACCAGAGAACCGTCCCAAAGGGGTTAAGCTAAGATTCGAATGCGATCATATAGCCCCCAGTGGATTTGGCGTTGCCGATCAAGAGGGTACCGATAGCTATGTTCTCTTTGGTTCGAATACGACCTATGTTTGAACAGGAAGCCCCCAAATGACCTTGAGAGTTGTTTAACGACGCTGATTCGAATACGATCCATGTCGGTTCCCAAAGGGGGTTGAGCTATGATTCAAATATGATCAAGAAAAACTCCCCAATGAGCTCGGCAATATGCCAATCAAGTGGGTATCGACAGCTATGTTCTCCTTGGTTCGAATACGACCTATGTTTGAACAGGAAGCCCCCAAGTGATCATATTTTTAACGGCTAGATTCGAATACGATCATAAGCCGGATCAACCTCCAAGTGACCATGTAATATTACAATGAAAATAACAATGATACATTTACCTTTGGAGGAAAAAAGGACAGAGGTCCTGCTTTATTATTTATCACAATATATACATGGCTATAGAAATATGTACATTATGAGAGCCGGTGGCTCAAGTGTAATAAGGCCGAAGCTGAGCTATGTTCCACGGCCGGCGGGTCTCCTCCTCCGACTTACGTGAATCTTTGTGCTCCCGAACATCGATAAGGTAGTATGACCCGTTGTGCAAGTTCTTGCTAACCACAAAGGGCCCTTCCCAAGGTGGGGATAGCTTGTGTGCATCTGTTTGATCCTGGATGAGCCGGAGCACCAAATCACCTTCCTGAAAGACCCTGGACTTAACCCGGCGGTTGTGATAGCGGCGCAGGTCTTGTTGGTAAATCGCCGAGCGAGCTGCTGCTATGTCACGCTGTTCGTCCAACAAGTCAAGAGCATCTTGACGTGCTTGCTCATTATCCGCCTCAACATAAGCCGCCACTCGAGGCGAATCATGATGGATGTCGCTAGGGAGGACTGCCTCAGCTCCGTAAACCATGAAGAAAGGCATGTAACCCGTAGACATGTTAGGAGTAGTATTGATGCTCCATAATACGGAGGGTAACTCCTCCACCCAACAACCCGGCGTCCGTTGCAAAGGGACCAAAAGCCGGGGCTTGATGCCCTTCAAGATTTCCTGATTGGCTCTCTCAGCTTGACCATTGGTTGAGGGTGAGCCACTGATGAAACATCAAGCCGAATATGCTCTCGTTGACAAAATTCCTCCATGGCGCCTTTAGACAGATTCGTACCATTGTCAGTTATAATGCTGTGTGGAAAACCAAAGCGAAATATCACCTTTTTCATGAACTGAACCGCCGTGGCTGCGTCACACTTACTAACTGGCTCTGCCTCAACCCACTTTGTGAACTTGTCAACCGCCACCAAGAGGTGGGTCTTCTTATCTTTGGACCTTTTGAAAGGCCCAACCATATCAAGCCCCTAGACTGCAAACGGCCAAGTGATTGGAATCATCCTCAACTCTTGAGCCGGCACGTGAGCCCGTCTTGAGAACTTCTGACAACCGTCACATTTACTAGCCAAGTCCTCTGCATCAGCATGAGCCGTCAGCCAATAAAAACCATGATGAAAAGCCTTGGCCACAAGGGATTTTGAGCCGGCATGATGGCCACAATCCCCCTCGTGAATCTCACGTAAAATTTCTTGACCTTCCGCAGAGGAAACACAACGCTGAAAAGCTCCAGTGACACTGCGATGATGCAGCTCGCCATTGACAATTATCATTGACTTAGACCGCCGGGTTATCTGTCTGGCCAAAGTTTCATCCTCAGACAATTCTCCCCGGGCCATATAAGCCAAGTATGGCACTGTCCAATCTGGGATAACGTGGAGAGCCGCCACCAACTGTGCTTCTGGGTCAGGAACAGCCAAGTCTTCCTCTGTAGGTAACTTGACAGAAGGGTTATGCAGAGTATCCAAGAAAGTATTAGCAGCACCGGCTTTCGCTGAGAGCCTAACCGACGTAATGCATCAGCCACCTCGTTCTTTCTGCGATCGATGTGCTCTACTTGGTAACCCTGAAAATGTCCAGCAATGGCATCAACTTCGCGGCGATAAGCCACCATGAGGGGGTCCTTGGAATCCCACTTGCCTTATACTTGTTGGGCCACCAAATCTAAGTCGCCAAAGCACCTTACCCGGCTTAAACTCATCTCCTTAGCCATCCGAAGACCATGGAGCAAGGCCTCGTACTCAGCTGCATTGTTAGTACAGGGAAACATCAACCGTAGTACATAACAAAACTTGTCACCTCGAGGGGAAGCTAACACAACTCCCGCCCCCGAGCCCTCCAATTGCCTGGACCCGTCGAAGTGAATAGTCCAGTATGTATTATCCGGTTTCTCTTCAGGCACCTGCAGCTCTGTCCAATCGTTGATGAAATCCACCAATGCTTGAGATTTGATAGCAGTGCGTGGCACGTACTTTAGACCATGAGGCCCAAGTTCTATGGCCACTTAGCAATTCTTCCTGTGGCTTCTCTGTTTTGGATGATATCTCCTAGGGGAGCAGAACTAACCACAGTGATAGGGTGGCCCTGGAAATAATGCTTAAGCTTCCGGCTTGCCATGAACACCCCATAAACAAGCTTCTGCCAATGTGGATACCGTTGCTTGGACTCAATGAGTACTTCGCTGACGTAGTAAACCGGCCGCTGAACTGGATGTTCCTTACCCGCTTCCTTATGCTCCACCACCACAGCCACACTGACGGCTCATGTGTTAGCGGCTACATACAACAATAAAGGCTCCATATCGACAGGAGCAGCAAGGACTGGCGGCTCAGCTAGCTGTCTTTTCAAATCCTCAAAAGCAGCATTAGCAGCCTCATTCCAGACAAAGTCATCTGTTTTCTTCATCATCTGATATAGTTGCATGGCCTTTTCACCCAACCGGCTTATAAACCGACTCAAAGCAGCGATGCGACCCGCCAGACGCTGGACGTCATTTATGCACGCCGGCTTAGCCAGAGAGGTGATTGCCTTGATCTTCTCCGGGTTAGCTTCAATGCCTCTGTGAGAAACCAGAAAACCCAAGAGCTTGCCTGTAGGAACACCAAAAACACACTTGGCCGGGTTAAGCATCATCTTGTAGACCCGGAGATTATCAAAGGTCTCTCTCAGATCATCTATCAAGGTCTCCTTCTCTCTGGATTTGACCACGATATCATCCACATAGGCATGAACGTTGCGCCCAATCTGACTATGAAGACAATTCTGCACGCAACGCTGGTAAGTCGCCTGTGCACTCTTGAGCCCAAAAGGCATGGACACATAACAGAAAGCTCCAAAGGGAGTGATGAACGCCGTCTTCTCTTGGTCCTTAACTGCCATTTTGATCTGATGGTATCCAGAGTAAGCATCCAAAAAATGAAACGCTCACAACCCGCCGTAGCATCAATAATTTGATCAATACGGCGGAGAGCAAAAGGATCAGCCAGACAAGCCTTGTTTAAATCCGTATAATCCACACACATACGCCAGGTGCCATTCTTCTTGAGCACGAGCACCGGGTTAGCTAACCATTCTGGATGAAAGACTTCAACGATAAACCCGGCCGCCAAGAGCCGGGCTACTTCCTCACCAATGGCTTTCCGCCTCTCCTCATTAAACCGCCGGAGGAATTGCCTGACTGGCTTAAATTTCGGATCAATACGGAGAGTGTGCTCAGCGAGTTCTCTTGGTACACCCGGCATGTCAGAAGGTTTCCATGCAAAGATGTCCCTGTTCTCACGGATGAACTCGATGAGCGCGCCTTCCTATTTCGGATCCAGATTGGCACTGATGCTGAACTGCTTAGATGAGTCACCTGGAACAAAGTCAACAAGTTTAGTCTCATCGGCCGACTTAAATTTCATTACCGGCTCATGCTCCGTGGTTGGCTTTTTCAAAGACGTCATATCTGCCGGGTCAACATTATCCTTATAAAACTTCAACTCTTCTGTTGCACAAACGGATTCAGCGTAAGCAGCGTCACCTTCCTCGCACTCCAAAGCTACTTTTCTGCTGCCATGAACCGTAATGGTCCCGTTGCGACCCGGCATTTTGAGATGCAAATATACATAACACGGCCGGGCCATGAACTTGGCGTAAGCCGGCCGCCCAAATAAAGCATGGTACGGGCTTCTTATTTTGACCACCTCAAAAGTCAGTTTTTCCGCCCTGTAGTTGTACTCATCTCCAAAGGCTACTTCCAGCTCGATCTTACCAACTGGATACGCCGACTTACCGGGCACCACCCCATTGACAACAGTGTTGGACTGGTTGAGATTTTTATCAGTTAATCCCATACGACGGAAGGTCTCATAATAGAGGATGTTGATGCTACTGCCTCCGTCCATGAGCACCTTAGTGAATTTATACCCCCCAACCTGAGGAGCCACCACCAAGGCCAGGTGACCTGGATTATCAACCTGGGGAGGGTGATCTTCCCTACTCCACACAATAGGCTGCTCAGACCATCTTAAATAGCGTGGAACCGCCGGCTCAACAGCATTCACAGCCCTCTTATGAAGCTTCTGGTCTCGCTTGCACAGACTGGTAGTAAATACATGATACTGTCCACTATTGAGCTGCTTTGGATTGGTCTGGTATCTCCCCTGCTGCTGCTGATTACCCTGGCCAGATTGCTGATTAAAACCTCCTTGATTACCTTGAAAATTCTGAGAATTGGAATTTGAGCCGCCGCCCGGGCCATGAAAGCTGCCGCCGCCTGAGCCGCCGCCCTGCCCATTGTTGCCATTAAAAGCGTTGGAATTTTTGAAGGCTTTCATGATTGCACAGTCCTTCCATAGATGAGTGGCTGGCTTCTCCCTAGAGCCATGCCTTGGACAGGGCTCATTCAACAATTGCTCAAGCGTCGGGCCTGACCCGCCGGATCGGGGAGGTGGTCTCCCCTTACGTCGGTGGTTGTTACCCTGCGCATTAGCGTTGGCCACAAACTCCATACTGCCATGAGCCTTACGTTTGTTACCTCCCTGGTTCGCCGGGTTATGCTGAGGGCCCTTGCCGTTGCCATTCTTCTTTCCCTTCCCTGTCCTTTCATCATCGGACGCGGGATCCTTGGTACTGTCAGAGTCGGCGTACTTGACCAGAGCCGCCATCAGCGTACCCATATCATTGCAATCGCGCTTGAGCCGCCCGAGCTTCATCTTCAGGGGCGCAAAACGGCAATTTTGCTCCAACATCAAGACCGCAGAGCCGGCATCCATCTTACCAGACGAGTGTATTATCTCTTTGACCCGGCGTACCCAATGGGTTGTAGACTCGCCTTCTTGCTGTTTGCAGTTAGTCAAATCCACAATTGACATAGATTGCCTACATGTATCTTTGAAGTTTTGGATGAACCAGGCTTTTAGCTCTGCCCATGACCCGATGGAATTAGGCGGCAGTCCCTTCAACCAAGTGCGGGCGGTCCCATCCAACATCATGGTGAAGTATTTGGCCATTGCTGCTTCGCTGACCTCCAACAACTCCATAGCCATCTCGTAGCTCTCAATCCATGCTCCGGGCTGTAAATCCGCCGTGTAATTAGGTACCTTCCTAGGTCCTTTGAAATCTTTGGGCAGACGTTCGTTACGGAGAGCCGACACCAGACAAGGGACACCTCCAGTCCTCGTAGGTATGCCCGCCTCGATAGAAGTCGTCGGATAAGCCGGGAGGGGCTGGTAAGCTGTCAACTGAGCCGCCTGCTCCGCCTCTTGTCGTGCTCTGTCATGGTCTACCGCGTTAAAGGCTCCATTATGTGCCAGGCCGTGGCCAGCTGGCAAGTCACGGCGCCGGACGTTGCTTGAGCCGGTCGCTGAAACCATGTGTCTGCTATAACTTGGGATCCGGTTTGGACGAGGGGTTGAATGAATCCTGTCCCGGCTATATGAATATGCCTCCTGTTGTGCTAGAGCCGTCTGAAGAAGTTCTCTGACCCTGCGGGTTTCGACCGCCGTTGGGGAGTCACCCTCGACTGGGAGAGCTGCCAGCCGCGCCGCTGCAGTGATCATGTTTTCCAATGGGTTAGAATAATGACCCGGCGGTGTTGGCACGTATTGAGGCAGATCAGTATTCACACGGGGAGGCCCCATCACTTGCGGCTGAACCGGCGTTCCAGCCCCGGGTGCTATGATTTCTGGCGGGTTACTGGGCCCTGCACCAGGCGTGTTGAAGAGGTTTCGAGGATCATAAACCGGAGGGAGCCGAGATTGAGCCTTCTGATGCCTCCTTCTCATGATCTCATTGGATGTGTTCTGATCCATCGTGAGCCGGAAAGACTGCGCCTGAATCAGTTGAGTCTGGGTGTCCAGAGCCGCCAGTTGTGCAGCCATCCTGATCCCTTCCGCTGCCAGATCTTCCTTGGCTCTTGCTATATCCAGCTTCAACTATGCCACCTCCGCATCATGTTGAGCTTGATCCGCTGGGACGACCGTAGCGGTTAACAGGGCTGTCATCTTATCCGTGAGATCCATCAGCACCTGTGCCGGCGAGTGCACAGGGCCTCCTGCCCCAGCAGCGGAGTTTTGAACAGGTTGTGTGCCGGCCATGAAGATTCCGACCCGGCTCGGCGGCTTAAAGGGGTCCGGAATACTGTCACCATCGGAACAACCCCTGAGCCTGCCATCTTGAAGTTGATATAACGAGTCGGTCTCACCTGTGGACGACTCACCTTCAGAGCGGGTGGCCGTCTCCTTGCCAGATCCAGATCCTTCAGAGAGTTCTCCATGGACACATCCCACGAAAGCACGCTTCAAGGCTGGCCGAGTCCCGGCGGGTCTTGCACGCTGAGCCGTCTCGACAGGGTCGGTGCAGATGTCCGGCTCAGGGCCCGGCTCGCCAACCTTGCCAATGAAAACGTGGATTCTGCCAAAGGGGACCCGGTACCCGTACTCAATTGAGCCGGCGTCGGGGCCCCAGTGTGACGCCCCCGATTTGACCGTACACTAATCATGCACGCAAATGTGTACGATCAAGATCAGGGACTCACGGGAAGATATCACAACACAACTCTAATACATAAATAAGTCATACAAGCATCATAATACAAGCCAGGGGCCTCGAGGGCTCGAATACAAGTGCTCGATCATAGACGAGTCAGCGGAAGCAACAATATCTGAGTACAGACATAAGTTAAACAAGTTTGCCTTAAGAAGGCTAGCACAAAAGTAGCAACGATCGAAAAGGCAAGGCCTCCTGCCTGGGACCTCCTAACTACTCCTCGAAGCCGAACTCCACGCAGAATCATCCTCGGGATCTCTAGCTCCTGGACTCCAGCATCTGGTTGCGACAATCCGGTATAGAAAGGGGAAAAGAGGGAGAAAAGCAACCGTGAGTACTCATCCAAAGTACTCGCAAGCAAGGAGCTACACTACATATGCATGGGTATATGTGTAAAGGGTCATATCGGTGGACAGAACTGCAGAATGCCAGAATAAGAGTGGGATAGCTAATCCTGTCGAAGACTACGCTTCTGGCAGCCTCCATCTTGCAGCATGTAGAAGAGAGTAGATTGAAGTCCTCCAAGTAGCATCGTATAGCATAATCCTACCCGGCGATCCCCTCCTCGTCGCCCTGTTAGAGAGCGATCACCGGATTATATCTGGCACTTGGAAGGGTGTGTTTTATTAAGTATGCAGTTCTAGTTGTTATAAGGTCAAGGTACAACTCCGGGCCGTCCTTTTACCGAGGGACACGGCTATTCGAATAGATAAACTTCCCTGCAGGGGTGCACCACATAACCCAACACGCTCGATCCCATTTGGCCGGACACACTTTTCTGGGTCATGCCCGGCCGCGGAAGATCAACACGTCGCAGCCCCACCTAGGCTCAACAGAGAGGTCAACACGCCGGTCTAAATCCTATGCGCGCAGGGGTCTGGGCCCATCGCCCATTGCACACCTGCACGTTGCGTGCGCGGCCGGAAGCAGACCTAGCCTAGTAGGCGTTCCAGTCCAATCCGGCGCGCGCCGCTCCGTCGCTGACGTCAAGAAGAGCTTCGGCTGATACCACGACGTCAGGATACCCATAACTACTCCCGCGTAGATGGTTAGTTCGTATAGACCAAATGGCCAGACTCAGATCAAATACCAAGTTCTCGTTAAGCGTGTTAAGTATCTGCGAACGCCGGCCAGGGCCAGGCCCACCTCTCTCCTAGGTGGTCTCAACCTGCCCTGTCACTCCGCCACAAAGTAACAGTCGGGGGCCGTCAGGAACCCAGGCCCACCTCTACCGGGGTGGAGCCACCTGTCCTTTCAGCCCCCTCATCAGAATCACTTGCGGGTACTCCTCGAGCCGACCCGACTTTAGTCACCACATGTGTCATGTATATAATGTATATAGTATATACCCATGATCACCTCCCGAAGTGATCACGGCCCAGTAGTATAGCATGGCAGACGAACAAGAGTGTAGGGCCACTGATGGAACACTAGCATCCTATACTAAGCAGTAGGATAGCAGGTAAGGGTAACAACTGTAGCAACAATGACAGGCTATGCATCAGGATAGGATTAACGGAAAGCAGTAACATGCTACACTACTCTAATGCAAGCAGTATAGAGAAGAATAGGCGATATCTCGTGATCAAGGGGGGGGGCTTGCCTGGTTGCTCTGGCAAGTAGGAGGGGTCGTCAACACCGTAGTCGAACTGGGGGTCGCCGGCAGTCTCAGGGTCTACCGAAAAGAAGTAACGGAGGGGGAACACAATAAATAACAGAGCAATCAAATGTAACACAAAGCAAGACGCAGCAATACGTTGTGCTAGGGGTGGCCTAACACATGGATAGGTGATACCGGCGAAGGGGGGAACTTCCGGGAAAGTATCCCGGTGTTTCGCGTTTTCGGACAGATGAACCGGAGGGGAAAAGTTGCGTGTTTGCTATGCTAGGTATGTGTGGCAGACGAACGGGCTTCGTATCCGGATTCGTCTCGTCGTGAGCAACTTTCATGTAGAAACTATTTTCATCTGAGCTACGGTTTATTTTATATGATTTTCTAAAGTTTTAAATCATTTTAGAATTTATTTAATTTATTTAATTCAACATATGACGTCAGCATGACGTCAGCAGTCAACAGGGCGTTGACTGGGTCAAACTGACGTGCGGGACCCACCTGTCATTGACTGATTAATTAATTAATTAACAGTTTAATTAGTTTAGTTTAATTAATCAAAAATTAATTAGGTTAATTAATTCTTTAATTAATTAATTATTTTTAATATATTATTATTATTTATATTTTTTAATTCCTTTTTTTTTTACAAAAACGTTCTGGGGGCTGGGCCCCGTTGTCCAGTGGCCTAGGGCCTTAACGGGCACAGGGGAAGCGGGCGCTGCGGGTGCGGGCACCCGAACTGGACGTGGCCAGTCGGAGTCACGGCGAGGGGGAAAACGCCGGCGCGGCGCCGTCCTGGCAGCGGCGACGCCACGGCGGGGCAAAAGGGAGGGGCACGGCGGGCGCTGGAGCACCGGAGGTGGCCGCGGGCGTGAGGCGCGACGCGGCCGAGCGCGGAGAGTGCCGGGGCGGACGACGGTGCGGACAACAGGCGAGGCCAGCGCGCGGGTGCGCGCGTGCTCACCGCGAGCACGAGCACCGGGCGGCGCATGAACGTCAGCGGGACGACACGAGTAACAGAGGGGAAGGGAGGCCGGGGGCCTCACCGGCGTTTGCAGGGGCACAAGGGCGTCGAGGCTCGGGGGCGACCCGTGGGGAGGAGGACGGGGACGAGCGACGACGGAGTGGAGAAGAGGATGACGGGGGCGAGGCTCGTGGAGCTCCGGGGAGGTCGCGGTGGCGTGGATCGACGGCGACGCAGGGGAGGAGCGGCGATGGCGTCCGGCGTGGTCGTCCCGGTCGGCGGCGACGGTCGATCCGGTCGGCGTGGCTTGCCGTAGGCCGACGAGGGAGAGGCGGGGACGGAGGAGCGAGGCGTCGGGGGCGGCGGCCGATGACGGGGCTCGAGGCGGGGAGGTCCGATGACATCGGGGGCGGCTTCAGGCAACGGCGAGGTCTGGCGACGGTGGTGGGCGTCGAGGCGCCGACGAGGTGCGACGGGATCGGGGTCGGTGACGAGGCGAGGCCGCGGCGTCAGGGGGGCGCCGCGCGAGGGAGAGGAGGGGCGCAGAGGAGGCCTTGGGGGGCGGCAAGAAGCGACGACGGGGTCGTCCTCGGGCGCTGGGGACGGCGGGATCGGCGATGGGGGTCGGGTGGCCGTTGCCCTGATCCAGAAAGATGGGGGGAGTGGGGAACGAGAGGAGGAGTGGGGGTGCGGTAGGTTAGGGTTCTGGTAGGTGGGGGGATAAGGGAGCGGGGGTGGGCTGGCCGGTTGGCCTGCTGGGCCGTGGCCTAGTGGGCCAGGGGGTTTTTTCTTTGACTTCGTCTTATTTCCTTTCTTTTTATTTATTCTTTCCTATTTTATTTTAGTTACATTATATTTTAGTTTTAGTAAAAAATTATCACAAGCACCTAAATTTGTATTTGTAAATATACTACTGCCACATTAACTTTGGCACCTAAATAAAATAGTTTTGTAATTATTTATTACTTAAAAGTATTTATTAAATAACAGTTTTGCCGCTGTTTTAATTACTATGGTGCATTTAAATACTTTAGAGGAGTGTGGTTTCTACACCAATTTTTAGTATGGATTATTTGGCTCACCCCGAACATTTTAGTTTTAATGTTTGAAAACTTTTATTGTTTGCTTGATTTTGAATTTGAATTTGAATCAGTTTCGAACTAACGTGAGATTAGCAACAGTAATCGAGGTGACGTGGCATCATTAGTAGAAAGTTACTGTAGCTTAATTATCCCGGCGTCACAATTCTCCTCCACTACAAGAAATCTCATCCCGAGATTTAAGAGGTAGAGTAAGGTGAAAAGTTCTGGTTACGGAATTCTAACGAATCTTCTCGGTCTTGGTTGTTCTGCTCGAAGAAGTTGATCCGTTACGTTGATGTCTTCATTTTTCCTGCTTAAGGTAATCATGATGAAGCTGTCATCCTTTCTTCGGGAACTCCATCGTACTTACGAAGGACAAGGGGTAACTTCGGAATAACAGACCTCTGAACGGTTGACTATCTGGTTGATAACGTCGGGGAAGGTGGCGGAAAGTAACTCTCGAATGGAAATTTAAGACAATATTGAGAGCAAAGTAAGGAGGTATAGTGGGGAAGTTTCGAGCGGGCAGGCAATCGTTCGATGCCTGAAGGGTTCAGAGCAACGGGAATAAGTATTGTGCCTGATACCAAAATTGATGATCTCACGAAAGGTGGCACCTGAATTACATACGAAGCCAAGCGTGAGGAATAACCTTGGGAACAGGGGGTGTACAAGAGAGTCAGGTTTCGATCCTGTGGAACTGTGGGTTATGGGCCCACCCTGTGGATTAAAAGTAGGAGGAATGGTAACATCTTGCACGGTCATGGTAGCAAGGCATGTCAGAGGGTAGCCTGTCAGTTTTGTTGGCAACAACGTTGGTACCAAGGGCGAGGGACGAAGAGAACCATTTTCCTGCTCGTTGGAACGAGGCGGACCAATAGGCAAGGTTCTCGTCCATCGGTGATTACCGGAATGTCATCAACAATAGTAGCAGGACCTTACTAACAGAGTGGTGCAAAAAGGTCCTTCCCTAAGCAGGGAATTATCACTGCTCAGCTAAGTCAGATTACAAGAAACGTTAATCCAAACAATGGAAAGGAAAATGTGATTATCAGATTAAACAGAACAATGGAAAGGAAAATGTGTTAAAACACATATTTTAGGGGTATATCCTTCCCAAAGGCAAGCAGAGCATGATATCCATGATAGGGTATAATGTAGAAAACTCTTTAGGTAGGGGAGAGAAATTCCATGACATTACCCATACAACGGTGTTTGGATAATTGAGCAGGAAACATTTAGCATTGGGCTTCAAATGTTCCTGTTGAAAAACGGAGTACCATAGACATGCTTCGAGATAGCATTGACATGGTCAACAGGTGAAGATCAAACTTTGGAAACAAAAAGGATCCATCAGGAATAACTTATAGAATAAGTCTTACAATTCCCTCATGGAAGAATGGATAACCTTGCTGAAAAGGAATCTATAACAATAGGACCTCCGGCCAGGTGTGCTAGGCATGACATCACCTTACCGGGTTATATAAAGACCAATGTTATGGCTCTTGGAAAATGTTCCAACCATCATATCTGTCCGAGATTCAGATCTGATTGGTGTCAGGATACCTTAGACTCAGGATGCCTGAGAAGAAAAGGTGCAAAACAAATTGACGAGACGACATTGTAAGATTCTCGGGAAAATACTACGAAAGCGGGTTCCGAAACAAAAGCTCATCATTAAACCAATGAAGGGAAAAAGGTGGTAGCTGATGAACTCAGGGACAATTCATCGAGACTTCCAAAAGATGGGTTTCCACTATTATGTGAACAAGGAGATAACATTAGTCAGTGTAAATGATATAATGATGTATGCTCGAGGAAAACATACACAATTAAACATTGGTTGAAAGGTGCACCCGAAATATGGGCTGGGTTGCACGACCAACGTCGGAATGGTGATTCAATAATCAATAATCTAAGAATGAACAGCCGACCATTAACTTCAAAGGAATAAGGTTGCTAGAAGGGCAGAATCCAAACAACACAGTTCACCTGTTGGTATCCCGGTTAGAATCAACACGTGAACCTGGAAATGAATGGAGATGGCGAGAAGTATTACTATATCAGGAATTCTTAAGAGGTGGGGCAATCCTCACAACATCCTTGACATGAAGGACAGTAATACTTCAATGTAGAACATAACATAAGCTAGATAGGAAAGAGCTCCATAACATGATCAAGTCTGACTTGGAGGGGGGGGCATTAACGTTGCCGATGATAACACAAATCATCGAGGGGCAAGGATGGTATTTCTCATCCTGAATTGCGACTGATATCCTGGAAGAGCTCAAAATGTTGATGATGATCACGACATTTTGTTGTCGAGGGGATCCACGAAGAAGCAATTGATCAGCGACTGCATCAAGCAAAATGACTGATGCAACAAAAGATTATTGGAGCCACGGATACTACACAAACTCGGGGTCAAGTTTGTTGTTCGAGGTGAAACGATATGACGAGGAAAATCGACGTAAGCTTAGCTCATCGTCGAAAGTGGTGCTCCGGGAATAAGGACCAGGTAGCACAGTTAAAATCATCAAGATAATGATATAGCCAAACAGGCTAGGAATGACGCGATCGGGTACAAACTCGTAAGTAAGGAACATTACTAAAAATTGTTGAACCGTAGTGCGGACTCGATTCAATTATCGGGGTACTTGAGTGATTAACCACTCAAAACCCAGGAAAAATAGTAATCCGTGAGAATGTAGTACTTGATGAAGAACTCATAAGAAGTTATGCGGTTTCGTGATAATCTCGAGATACCAGGGGGCAATACTCGACGACAGATCAAAGTAGAGGGTGGATTGGGGTATTGCTCTATAGAAGACAATTACTTAAACTTGCATAGGAAATGGTATTTAAAGGAGAACATGGTCGGAACCACGATCGCAAAGGATCAATTCACCGATACCAGATGATATTATACCAGGGAAATAGTTATTATTATAAGAAGCTTCCAGGATAGGATCTACATCGTGTCCATGGGCATGAACACAAAGGTTCAAGGTCGACTCCCACTTCTCCAATGCATAACCTTTCATTCACTTCTCATTTTTCAAAGAAGTTGTAGTGTTGAAATTTTATTTGGCAAAATACCAGAAGAGTATGACTCATGAAAACTTTCGAGTTCACACATATTATGGAAGACATAGGTTCCACCCATCGGGGCATCGTGGAAACATATACCACAAACTTCGGAGTAAATAATACAAGCTCGAAAGTAGAGCATGGTTCACAAAGCAGAGGATACAATTTACCAAAGGCATCAGGTATCCGAGGAAGAGCTCACAAGCTTATTTAATATGAAGGACATTGTCGGATAAAATCCGACAAAAGGGTCTGGTGGTCCACAAGGGATCTGATGTGAGCATCAGTACTCAACCAGAGGAAGCAAGAATGCAAGGAGATCAGATTATAGAAACAACTGACTAACTCAAAGCTCAATGCAAAGGAATTATAATTTCAAATTCAAGGGATCAGAAGCAAACGCTCTGATTGAGGATGGATAAGTCGAGTAAACTTACGGGTACAATCGATGGAAAATTTGATTGGTCGAGATCCAGCTCATGTTAAAAATGACGTCTGAGCCGAAAGGATGAATTCTAGGATATGATTGAGGATTGCGAGCATTCGCAACATATTGAATCAATGGACTCAAAATGATATTTGACAAAGGATGCCAATAAGATTGCCAGACTTATGGGATTAACCATAATGCAAGCAAGCAAGAATTCCAAGAGCAAGAGGATGCTCAGGATTTTTGGAAGATCGAATGGTATTTCGAAAACTTTTGTGAAACACATGAACAACTTGGAAAGAGCGGATACTCAATAAGCGCGAGGAATTATCCGTAAGGGTATTCATGAGGCAAGAACTATATAGCAGTAAGCTCAAAGGATTCTTGGAACAACGGAGAGCGGTTCGGGGCATCTTGTATTAACAAGATCAACTTGGAATAAAATTAAGAATGACGGGTGTAAGTATTTATCCATAGATCGGTGGTAGGGAATTGCAAAAGCAACGAGCACAAAGTCTCGAGAACATCGGAGAATATTTGAGGGCACCTTGTAATAACAAGGGCAACTGGGGATGAAGGTATGAACGATAAAAGTATGTAGTTATCCATAAAGATTTATCGGTGGTAGGGATCGCAATGGCGAAAGGCACAAGGGTCTCGGGAAAGCATCAGAGAGTGTCTTCAGAATCTTCTGGTGCAGCAGGCGATCATCTGACCGGAAGGGGCTCTCCGGGAGAAAGTATTTACGAGAACCTACAATTAGTCTTTTTAGCAAAATCATTTAACCCGAATAGGAGAGAGTTCAGAGTCCTAGAGTAAAGGTCGAGGAATAAAAGATCCTACTACCACCCAATGGCGACGTGGGCCCGTAAGACACACAACCAGGTTAGTAAAAGTTTTTCAATGACTAGACTCGACTTCGGCCAAGGAGTTTGGAAGGGGGATTCCTACAGGCAGTCGGCTCTGATACCAACTTGTGACGCCCCCGATTTGACCGTACACTAATCATGCACGCAAATGTGTACGATCAAGATCAGGGACTCACGGGAAGATATCACAACACAACTCTAATACATAAATAAGTCATACAAGCATCATAATACAAGCCAGGGGCCTCGAGGGCTCGAATACAAGTGCTCGATCATAGACGAGTCAGCGGAAGCAACAATATCTGAGTACAGACATAAGTTAAACAAGTTTGCCTTAAGAAGGCTAGCACAAAAGTAGCAACGATCGAAAAGGCAAGGCCTCCTGCCTGGGACCTCCTAACTACTCCTCGAAGCCGAACTCCACGCAGAATCATCCTCGGGATCTCTAGCTCCTGGACTCCAGCATCTGGTTGCGACAATCCGGTATAGAAAGGGGAAAAGAGGGAGAAAAGCAACCGTGAGTACTCATCCAAAGTACTCGCAAGCAAGGAGCTACACTACATATGCATGGGTATATGTGTAAAGGGTCATATCGGTGGACAGAACTGCAGAATGCCAGAATAAGAGTGGGATAGCTAATCCTGTCGAAGACTACGCTTCTGGCAGCCTCCATCTTGCAGCATGTAGAAGAGAGTAGATTGAAGTCCTCCAAGTAGCATCGTATAGCATAATCCTACCCGGCGATCCCCTCCTCGTCGCCCTGTTAGAGAGCGATCACCGGATTATATCTGGCACTTGGAAGGGTGTGTTTTATTAAGTATGCAGTTCTAGTTGTTATAAGGTCAAGGTACAACTCCGGGCCGTCCTTTTACCGAGGGACACGGCTATTCGAATAGATAAACTTCCCTGCAGGGGTGCACCACATAACCCAACACGCTCGATCCCATTTGGCCGGACACACTTTTCTGGGTCATGCCCGGCCGCGGAAGATCAACACGTCGCAGCCCCACCTAGGCTCAACAGAGAGGTCAACACGCCGGTCTAAATCCTATGCGCGCAGGGGTCTGGGCCCATCGCCCATTGCACACCTGCACGTTGCGTGCGCGGCCGGAAGCAGACCTAGCCTAGTAGGCGTTCCAGTCCAATCCGGCGCGCGCCGCTCCGTCGCTGACGTCAAGAAGAGCTTCGGCTGATACCACGACGTCAGGATACCCATAACTACTCCCGCGTAGATGGTTAGTTCGTATAGACCAAATGGCCAGACTCAGATCAAATACCAAGTTCTCGTTAAGCGTGTTAAGTATCTGCGAACGCCGGCCAGGGCCAGGCCCACCTCTCTCCTAGGTGGTCTCAACCTGCCCTGTCACTCCGCCACAAAGTAACAGTCGGGGGCCGTCAGGAACCCAGGCCCACCTCTACCGGGGTGGAGCCACCTGTCCTTTCAGCCCCCTCATCAGAATCACTTGCGGGTACTCCTCGAGCCGACCCGACTTTAGTCACCACATGTGTCATGTATATAATGTATATAGTATATACCCATGATCACCTCCCGAAGTGATCACGGCCCAGTAGTATAGCATGGCAGATGAACAAGAGTGTAGGGCCACTGATGGAACACTAGCATCCTATACTAAGCAGTAGGATAGCAGGTAAGGGTAACAACTGTAGCAACAATGACAGGCTATGCATCAGGATAGGATTAACGGAAAGCAGTAACATGCTACACTACTCTAATGCAAGCAGTATAGAGAAGAATAGGCGATATCTCGTGATCAAGGGGGGGGGCTTGCCTGGTTGCTCTGGCAAGTAGGAGGGGTCGTCAACACCGTAGTCGAACTGGGGGTCGCCGGCAGTCTCAGGGTCTACCGGAAAGAAGTAACGGAGGGGGAACACAATAAATAACAGAGCAATCAAATGTAACACAAAGCAAGACGCAGCAATACGTTGTGCTAGGGGTGGCCTAACACATGGATAGGTGATACCGGCGAAGGGGGGAACTTCCGGGAAAGTATCCCCGGTGTTTCGCGTTTTCGGACAGATGAACCGGAGGGGAAAAGTTGCGTGTTTGCTATGCTAGGTATGTGTGGCAGACGAACGGGCTGCGTACCGGATTCGTCTCGTCGTTCTGAGCAACTTTCATGTAGAAAGTATTTTCATCTGAGCTACGGTTTATTTTATATGATTTTCTAAAGTTTTAAATCATTTTAGAATTTATTTAATTTATTTAATTCAACATATGACGTCAGCAGTCAACAGGGCGTTGGCTGGGTCAAACTGACGTGCGGGACCCACCTGTCATTGACTGATTAATTAATTAATTAACAGTTTAATTAGTTTAGTTTAATTAATCAAAAATTAATTAGGTTAATTGATTCTTTAATTAATTAATTATTTTTAATATTTTATTATTATTATTTATATTTTTTTAATTCCTTTTTTTTAGAAAAACGTTCTGGGGGCTGGGCCCCGTTGTCCAGTGGCCCAGGGCCTTAACGGGCACAGGGGAAGCGTGCGCTGCGGGTGCGGGCAGCCGAACTGGACGTGGCCAGTCGGGGTCACGGCGAGGGGGGAAACGCCGGCGCGGCGCCGGCCTGGCAGCGGCGACGCCACAGCGGGGCAAAAGGGAGGGGCACGGCGGGCGCTGGAGCGCCGGAGGTGGCCGCGGCGCGGCCGAGCGCGGAGCGCGCCGGGGCGGACGACGGTGCGGACAACAGGCGAGGCTAGCGCGCGGATGCGCGCGTGCTCACCGCGAGCACGAGCACCGGGCGGCGTGTGAACATCAGCGGGACTGCGCGAGTAACAGAGGGGAAGGGAGGCCGGGGGCGTCACCGGCGTTTGCAGGGGCACAAGGGCGTCGAGGGTCGGGGGTGACCCGTGGGGAGGAGGATGGGGACGATCGACGACGGAGTGGAGAAGAGGACGACGGGGGCGAGGCTCGTGGAGCTCCGGGGAGGTCGCGGTGGCGCGGATCGACGGCGATGCAGGGGAGGAGCGGCAATGGCGTCCGGCGTGGTCGTCCCGGTCGGCAGCGACGGTCGATCCGGTCGGCGTGGCTTGCCGTAGGCCGACGAGGGACAGGCGGGGACGGAGGAGCGAGGCGTCGGGGGCGGCGGCCGATGACGGGGCTCGAGGCGGGGAGGTCCGATGACATCGGGGGCGGCTTCAGGCAACGGCGAGGTCTGGCGACGGCGGTGGGCGTCGAGGCGCCGACGAGGTGCGACGGGATCGGGGTCGGTGACGAGGCGAGGCCGCGGCGTCAGGCGGGCGCCGCGCGAGGGAGAGGAGGGGCGCAGAGGAGGCCCTGGGGGGCGGCAAGAAGCAACGACGGGGTCGTCCTCGGGCGCTGGGGACGGCGGGATCGGGGATGGGGGTCGGGTGGCCGTTGCCCTGATCCAGAAAGATGGGGGGAGTGGGGAACGAGAGGAGGAGTGGGGGTGCGGTAGGTTAGGGTTCTGGTAGGTGGGGGGATAAGGGAGCGGGGGTGGGCTGGCCGGTTGGCCTGGTGGCCTGCTGGGCCGTGGCCCAGTGGGCTAGGTGGTTTTTTTCTTTGACTTCGTCTTATTTCCTTTCTTTTTATTTATTCTTTCCTATTTTATTTTAGTTACATTATATTTTAGTTTTAGTAAAAAATTATCACAAGCACCTAAATTTGTATTTGTAAATATACTACTGCCACATTAACTTTGGCACCTAAATAAAATAGTTTTGTAATTATTTATTACTTAAAAGTATTTATTAAATAACAGTTTTGCCGCTGTTTTAATTACTATGGTGCATTTAAATACTTTAGAGGAGTGTGGTTTCTACACCAATTTTTAGTATGGATTATTTGGCTCACCCCGAACATTTTAGTTTTAATATTTGAAAACTCTTATTGTTTGCTTGATTTTGAATTTGAATTTGAATCAGTTTCGAACTAACCTGAGATTAGCAACAGTAATCGAGGTGACGTGGCATTATTAGAAGAAAGTTACTGTAGCTTAATTATCCGGGCGTCACACCCAGCCTGCGTCGTCGATGTAGATCTTGCCGCGACGACTCTTGGTCATCCGGCCCACAGCGTATCCCTTGAGCCCTTCGAAGCTGCCCTTCAAGAACTCAAATCCACCGTGCGCTGGCCCCACGGTGGGCGCCAACTGTCGTGGAATTGTCACGGCAGATGTCCTCGTGCAAGGACTTAGTCGTGGAGCCATCGCAGCTAGGAAGCTTAAAGGGGTTAAACGGGACAAAGGACACGAGGATTATACTGGTTCGGCCCCTTACGTTGAAGGTAAAATCCTACTCCAGTTGAGGTGGTATTGCTTAGGGTTTCGATGACCAGGAGCTAAACCGCTCTGCTTGGCTATCGATCTGATCTTACTTGTCCTGAACCGCCGCCGGGTCGTCCCTTTATATAGAAAGGTTAACGCCCAGCGGCTCTCAGAGTCCCGGTCGGCTCATAAACTGTGTCCGGCCCGGACCCTTAACTATTCTTGCCTTACACTACAAGTCATGCCACAACGGCGGTTTACCACTATGGGCCGAAAGCCGCCTCTGGGCCTTAGACCTATTACTAAACCGCCATCCTTAACCTGTCCTTGGGCTTCTGAACGAAGAGCTGTCGCAACGTAAACCCGCCCATCTACGGCGGGTTACACCAGTAGCTATATCCTCAACATAACCTTTGTCACCCTTCCTAGCAAACCGTTGTTTGGCTATATTACCGCTTTGCTCAGCCCCTCTTATAGCGCTGCTAGTTGCAGGTGAAGATGAAGATTGCTCCATGTTGGATTATGTTTATGTTGGGATATCACAATATCTCTTATTTAATTAATGCATCTATATACTCGGTAAAGGGTGGAAGGCTCGGCCTTATGCCTGGTGTTTTGTTCCACTCTTGCCGCCCTAGTTTCCGTCATACCGGTGTTATGTTCCTTGATTTTGCGTCCCTTACGTGGTTGGGTGATTTATGGGACCCCCTTGACAGTTCGCTTTGAATAAAACTACTCCAGCAAGGCCCAACCTTGGTTTTACATTTGCCTCACCTAGCCTTTTTCCCTCGGGAGTCGCGCTCCCGAGGGTCATCTTTATTTTACCCCCCGGGCCAGTGCTCCTCCGAGTGTTGGTCCAAACTAGAGCCCTTTGCAGCGCCACCTCGGGGAAACTTGAGGGCTGGTTTTAGTTGTACCGACTGCTCATCCGGTGTGCCCCGAGAACGAGATATGTGCAGCTCCTATCGGGATTTGTCGGCACATTCGGGCGGCTTTGCTAGTCTTGTTTTACCATTGTCGAAATGTCTTGTAATCGGGATTCCGAGACTGATCGGGTCTTCCCGGGAGAAGTAATATCCTTCGTTGACCGTGAGAGCTTATAATGGGCTAAGTTGGGACACCCCTGCAGGGTATTATCTTTCGAGAGCCGTGCCCGCGGTTATGTGGCAGATGGGAATTTGTTAATATCCAGTTGTAGAGAACTTGACACTTGACCTTAATTAAAATGCATCAACCGCATGTGTAGCCGTGATGGTCTGTTCTCGGCGGTGTCCGGGAAGTGAACACGGTTTCTGGGTTAAGTTTGACATAGGTAGGAGTTCAGGATCACTTCTTGATCATTGCTAGTTTCACGACCGTTCCGTTGCTTCTCTTCTCGCTCTTATTTGCGTATGTTAGCCAGCATACATGCTTAGTCGCTGCTGCAACCTCACCACTTTACCCCCTTTCCTTACCCATTAAGCTTTGCTAGTCTTGATACCCATGGTAATGGGATTGCTGAGTCCTCGTGGCTCACAGATTACTACAACACCAGTTGCAGGTACAGGTTTTGCGATGTTCTTGACGCGAGAGTGATGTTACTTGTTTTGGAGTTCTTCTTCTGCTTCTTCTTCGATCAGGGGATAGTTTCCAGGTCGGCAGCCTGGGCTAGCAGGGTGGATGTCGTTTGAGCTTCTATTTGTGTTTCATCTGTAGTCAGATGTTGATCTTATGTATAATGTATTGATGTATTCTTGCGGCATTTGTATGCCTTGTATGTATCCCCATCTATTATGTAATGTTGATGTAATGATATCCACCTTGCAAAAGCGTCTTCAAGATGCGCTTCTATCCTTGGTGGGACCTTCGAGTTCCTTTAGGATAGGGTCGCATCTTGGGCGTGACAAATTGGTATCAGAGCCTCGACCGACCCTAGGAGCCCCCTTGATTGATCATGTAGTTTGGCCGTTGTTGAGTCTAGAAGAAAACTTTTTCTGAGTCTAGTTATATCGGAGAGTAGGAATTCTTTTTACTCCTTAGTCCCTTTGTCGCTCTGGTGAGGAATTTTGACGTAGGTATTTCGACTTACTTCTCTTCTCCTTCAAATTTTTCTTTAGGATCACGCGGTTAGCTTTTGTTCGTTGTCCATCCTCTTTTCAATCCGGTGCACCTCTCTTTGAGTGGTTTCGTTCCTCGTCATCTTTTGTTAGATTAATCCTCATCTCTTTTCAACCGATGTTGTTCCCTTTCCGAAGTTGTCCTTGTTTTTCCCACCCGCCCACCCTTTTTCTTCTCGGAACCGGAGTCCATAGTCGAGTATCCATCCTACTCGTGCGAAGCTTTTCCATTCTTGCCTCAATTATTTCAACCGGTGTCTTGTCTTCAAGTTATTCGTCGGTTCCCCCTTCCAAGTTGCCTTTGTTTTTCCCGCCCTCCCACCCTCTTCTTCCCGGAGTCTGAGTCTCTATTCTAGCATCAAGTTTCATTAGTACGGAGCTTCTTCAGTCTTTCCTCAATTATTTCAACTGGTGAATTCTTGTCAAATTCATCATTGATTCGTCTTGTTTTCTTCTCCGGTGGACTCAATTCAAGTTTTTCGGTGTTGATCATATTGTTTTCCTTGGATCAAGTGCTTCCTCTTGCTCGTTCGCCTCTCGCCATTCAATCATTCCAGAGTGCAGAAGACATCTTAGGAGATTCGTGTTTGCATCCAATTAATTCGAGGTTGTCACCTCATTCAAATCTTTCAATTGTTCCGGTGCATCTTCTCTTTCTCGATCCTTTTTCCATCGGTGTTTCTTTTTAGTGGGCCCTAACCCACAGGTCTTTTCCCAGGATCTTACCTGACTCTTCTAAATTTCCCGGAGCTATTCTCAAATCCTTTTCGAAGCTTGATGTAAGTATGAATTTCATCAGTCAGACGCTTTCCAAGATCAATTTCAAATTATTTTCATTGTTGTCTCTACCTCTTCGCTTTTCATTCTCCCGGAGTATCTCAACAATTTTGCTGTTCTTTCTCGTCGTCTTTCTCAACATTTGAAGAGTGAAGTAGAATTTTCTCAAATCTTGTCCGTTCTCTCGAAGATTCGTGGTTCTACTTCATGTTATCCTCTCAAATTATTTTGTTTGCCAGAAATTCTTTTCTTATCCATCTGGAGTATTTCAGGAGTTGTTTTTTCATCTCGATCATCCGGAGGCCATCTTTTTGGAATATTTCTTCGTTCTAAGCTTTCAGATTCGTTCTCCATTTATTATATATCTGTGCCCCTTCGTTCATCTCAATATTCTTCTGGTGCTTTGCTCTTTAATCAGTTCGCGGTCCCTTCATTCTCTTGTCTCTTAATTCCCTCAAGTATCTTCGTGCTTTTCCTATTTTCCCGGTGAGTCTTTCTCCTTCGTCAGTCAATTTTGGAATTCTAACGGTGGTTTGTTCAAGACCCCTTGTCATTTGTAATCATATCAATTAATTCGTTCTTTCCAAATCCTACCGGTGGTTCACGAAGATTTTCTCAAGTTTTGTGCTATTTTCCCCCTTAATCTTTCCAACGAGAATAAATAGTATGCAAATCCATGGTATCTCATCAATTTAATTGGTGGAGGATAAGCATAACGTAATCCTTATTCTTCTTTCTTCAAGTGGTTTTATCTCTTCTTTTCGGAGATTGTTCATCTTATCACATTCTCGATTCAAATTTTTTTTCATATTTTTTCTTTTCCGGAGTTCCAAGCTTCCTCGGCCATCTCGTCGGAACCTCCATCCATATCATCGCAAGGATTTAATCTTATCCCTTTCATCCTTCTATTTTATCTCGTCATTATTTTGTTACCGGAGTTCTTCATGGTGGCTCGGCATGATTTAATCCATTTTTCATGTGTTCATCAAGATTCTTGTTGAAGGAGCTCTAGTATCTTTCCTTCTTGCCTTTCGAAGTGCAATTAATTATCCGTATTCTTTTGAAGTGGAGTTTTCCATTTCTTCGTTCTTCTCAGCTATCCAATCATTTCTGCTTGTGGCCGGTTATCACCTTATGATCTTGAGATGTAACCTATAAGACCACAACAAGCTTATTTTTTTCGCTGTTGATTTTCTCAACAACGCCGTTTAAACCTCCCTTCTAAAGATGCTTTCAATTTCATTAGTGGCACAAGTTGTCATTTTCTTCTCTGTTTTTTTCATTCAACTCTTTTAATTCTTTTTGGAGGTTTTGTGTCGTGTCTTCATCAAGATTCATTCCATCCTCTCTAGCTCGTGTTCTATTCCTCAATGTTTCAGCCGGAGTGCTGCCTAAATCCTTTCAGTCTTATTTGTTTCTTATCTCGTCTAACCGGAGTGGTTTCAGAGTCTATCTGATTCCGTCAGCATTTGATTCTCATCATTCTCGTTGTTCCCCTTTTCTTCTCGAGTGCTCTCGATTCTTTGCTTTTCCTCTTGCGTTCTTTTTTAACCTCATCCCTTTTTCCTTCCGTCTCGGTCCTAAGATCTCGGGACGAGATCTCTTGTTAGTGGAGGAGTGTTGTAACGCCCCGGATTTGATGCGCCAGGTGTCACCCAGTTATTCACCGTCGTTGCCATGTCATTTGCTTGTGTGTTGCATTTTGCCATGTCATCATCCGCATTTCATCTGCATGCTTTTCAAAACTTGCATTCGTTCGGGTCCTCCCGGTTCTCTCCGTTGTCCGTTCGGAGTCCAGACACACTCGCACGCGCCCGCGGCACCTCCGAAATATTATTTTATAAATGGCATGAAAATGTTCTCGGAATGGGATGTAAGTTGGCATGCGGTCTTAATATAGTGTAGGTAGGCCGCCTGCCAAGTTTCATCGCATTCGGAGTCCGTTTGTCTGCCCAGCCGTTAAACGTATAGCGGTACCGCTGCCGGTATCTTCGTCGGATGTTTCGGTCTCTGAAACCGTTGCCGGGCTGCATTTCTTCTCTCTCCTCTCAGCCCAAGCCTCTCTCTCACAGCCCACCTAGGCCTAGGCTACCCCTCCTCGCGTCCGGAACCGTTCGATTCCGATCGGAGGGCTCCGAAACCCCTTCTAATCGTAATCCTAACCCCCTTTCCTATATAAACCCCTCCCCGTGCCATTTTGGGCAGGCCCTAGCCTCCCCTAACCTCCAACCGCAATCCCCCCTCCTCCTCGGGATCTCCGCCGCCTCCCCCTCATTTTCCGGTGCCGACCACCGCCGTCCCGCCACTTGGCCTGCCCTATAGGCCAGCCGCCGCCCGTGGCCACTCAGGCGCGGCCACGTGCCCTCCCCGCTCGCCTCCTGTCCTCCCCGCGCCTCCCAGCCGCGCGGCCCGCCCAGGCCCGGGGCGAGCCCACGAAGCCCATCGGGGCCCGAGGCGCCCCGCTCCACGCCGCCGCCTGCCCGAGCGCCCCAGCGCTCCTCCCTCTCCTCGCCGCCCGACCGCTGCGCCGTCGCGGCTCCATCGCCGGAGCAGCAGCTCCTCCGCCCCGCCAACATCCTCTGCGAGGCCAGGTCGCCACCTCCGCCGTCTCCCGTCCTCCTCTCCTCCTCCCTCACTACCTCTCTCTCTCTCGCAGGATGCCGCCGCCGCCGGAGCTCCGAGCTCGCAGCCCCACTCGTCCCCGCGTCGCCACAACCGGATCCGGCGAGTCACTGGCCAGATCCGGCGTTCCCCGCCTCCTCCGACCCCGCCTAGCTCGCCGGAGCCCCTCGCCGCTCTGGGCCCGTGCCAGACCCGACCCACCGCGTTGACTTCGCCCCCCCCCCTCGAGGTCGATTTCTGCCGTCCCAATAAATCATACATTCTGGTGCACTATTCAACATGCTATATCTCCATGTGTACTGCTCCGTTTCGTGCATATAATATGTCAAAATGTTCATTGAGAGATGCTCTACATTTCATTCCAGTGTGTCATGTTTGTTTGAGCTCATCTTGATGCTCTAATCATCGTTGCAAGACTGCTACGTGATGTTATCTTCTGTCTGTATCAGAACTTGGTGATTTGCCTTTTTCATTGCATTTTGTGTGTGCATCTTTTGAGCTTGATATCTACATGTGTTTTTTTCTACATCATGCCATATTTACAGAGTTGCTTGCCATGTATTTTTGTGATCAATTTGGTGACTAGCACAAGCATGCAAAGTAGCCTCCGTGATGTTGCTGATTTCTGTGACTTGGTCATTTCTGCTAAGTCTGAGTCTGTTGTGTTGTGATGCCATGTAAACCTGCTGCTACAAGTCATTCTATGCATGATCTGGAGATGTTCACTAAGGATGTTTTGTTATACATATTATGATGAATCCATCCATGCCCTTGTTTGCATTTATAGCCTGCTGTAGCTTGTTGCAATTATGGTCTAAAATTGCGAAATAACGCTGCTGTCAGCCTGTTAACATGAAGTTCATTATTTCCCTGTGCGTTGCTAGTGATCCATGTACCCTATGACTATGATATTGCCATTATTAGCTTCATATTTATTCCATCTTGCTGTTTGTTACCTTTTCATGCCATGTAATGCTCTGTGGTGAGTAGTTCAACCTCACCAACATGCCTACTTATCGTTATTTCTGCCATGCTCTGTTTTTCTTCTAAGCCTGAATCTGTCATATAACTTGCTATGTTTACATGAGTGCCATCATATCTTCTGTACCTTTTTAGCTCATGCTCATTAAGGGACTTTTGTTATATGCAATCAGTAGGTTCATGCCATGCCTTTGTTTTCCATGATAAGTTTCCGTAGCATGTTGTTTGATAGCTCTAAACTTTGCAACCTGATGTTATTTCTGCCATGTCCAGTGATTTCTGCCAAGTCTGTGAAACTGTTATTATTTGCAATCTTGCCATATCCTTTTGAGCATGTTCTAGTGGTTTCTGGAGATATCTCAGTGTTCATGTTTTGTCATGCTTTACCTGTACATCATGTGCATGCCTTTTTCTCTCATGTTAGGTTGCTGTAGCATGTTGTTTTGGTGCTTGCAAGATGCCTTGTTGCTGTTTTAGACAGTTTGTTGTTATATCTTGTTTGGAGTGTATGTGTTGCACCGTTGCTCCGTTTTGAGTGTGCTCTATATGAAACTTGCTTAGAATTGCATGTAGTTTCATATTATCATGTTGCATCCTTGTGTTTGAGGTGTTGGCTTGATGTTTGGATGCATTTTGCATAAATGCCATGTTTAACTTGTTTTGCTCATATCTTCTAGGCCGTAGCTCCAAATTAAACGATCTTTATATGTAACTTGACTAGAATTTCGTGTAAATCATCATGGTGCATTTTAACTTGCTGTTTAACAACTTGAACATAAGGTTTATTCAGTTCTGGACCAATTTCAAAATTTGCATATGAGGACTTACCGGAATTGTTATATGTTGTTTCCGGCCTCATTTAAACTTGCTTTGATGTGTTGTTCTTGTATGCATCATCCCTTGCCATGAGTAGTCTCATCTAGCCTTGTCATGCATCATACTTGCTTGAGCATCATGCCTTGTTCTTGTGTGGTGTGTTTACCATGTTGTGTGCTTCTTCTCGATAGTTCCCGTTTCGTTGCGATCGTGAGGATTTGTTCGTCTACGCTTGGTTCGTCTTCGTGGCTTCATCTTCTTCATGGAATCGTTCTTCTTCCTAGCGGGATTTCAGGCAAGATGACCGTCACCTTGGATCTCATTACTATCATTGCTATGCTAGTTGCTTCGTCCTATCGCTATGCTGTGCTACCTATCACTTGCTCTTCAAGCCTCCCAAATTGCCATGAACCCCTAACCTTTGTCACCCTTCCTAGCAAACCGTTGTTTGGCTATGTTACCGCTTTGCTCAGCCCCTCTTATAGCGCTGCTAGTTGCAGGTGAAGATGAAGATTGCTCCATGTTGTATTATGTTTATGTTGGGATATCACAATATCTCTTATTTAATTAATGCATCTATATACTTGGTAAAGGGTGGAAGGCTCGGCCTTATGCTTGGTGTTTTGTTCCACTCTTACCGCCCTAGTTTCCGTCATACCGGTGTTATGTTCCTTGATTTTGTGTCCCTTATGTGGTTGGGTGATTTATGGGACCCCCTTGACAGTTTGCTTTGAATAAAACTCCTCCACCAAGGCCCAACCTTGGTTTTACATTTGCCTCACCTAGCCTTTTTCCCTTGGTAGTCGCGCTCCCGAGGGTCATCTTTATTTTACCCCCCGGGCCAGTGCTCCTCCGAGTGTTGGTCCAAACTAGAGCCCTTTGCAGCGCCACCTCGGGGAAACTTGAGGGCTGGTTTTAGTTTTACGGACTGCTCATCCGGTGTGCCCCAAGAACGAGATATGTGCAGCTCCTATCGGGATTTGTCGGCACATTCGGGCGGCTTTGCTGGTCTTGTTTTACCATTGTCGAAATGTCTTGTAATCGGGATTCCGAGACTGATCGGGTCTTCCCGGGAGAAGGAATATCCTTCGTTGACCGTGAGAGCTTATAATGGGCTAAGTTGGGACACCCCTGCAGGGTATTATCTTTCGAGAGCCGTGCCCGCGGTTATGTGGCAGATGGGAATTTGTTAATATCCGGTTGTAGAGAACTTGACACTTGACCTTAATTAAAACGCATCAACCACGTGTGTAGCCGTGATGGTCTCTTCTCGGCGGAGTCCGGGAAGTGAACACGGTTTCTGGGTTATGTTTGACGTAAGTAGGAGTTCAGGATCACTTCTTGATCATTGCTAGTTTCACGACCGTTCCGTTGCTTCTCTTCTCGCTCTTATTTGCGTATGTTAGCCACCATACATGCTTAGTTGCTACTACAACCTCACCACTTTACCCCCTTTCCTTACCCATTAAGCTTTGCTAGTCTTGATACCCATGGTAATGGGATTGCTGAGTCCTCGTGGCTTACAGATTACTACAACACCAGTTGCAGGTACAGGTTTTGCGATGTTCTTGACGCGAGAGCGATGTTACTTGTTTTGGAATTCTTCTTCTGCTTCTTCTTCGATCGGGGGATAGTTTCCAGGTCGGCAGCCTGGGCTAGCAGGGTGGATGTCGTTTGAGCTTCTGTTTGTGTTCCATCCATAGTCAGATGTTGATCTTATGTATAATGTATTGATGTATTCTTGCGGCATTTGTATGCCTTGTATGTATCCCCATCTATTATGTAATGTTGATGTAATGATGTCCACCTTGCAAAAGCGTCTTCAAGATGCGCTTCTATCCTTGGTGGGACCTTCGAGTTCCTTTAGGATAGGGTCGCATCTTGGGCGTGACATGATGCAACTGTTAGAGCTACATAGGATGTATGGCCTGGCCATGAAGGACATCATAGTACGGTTTGGCCAGCCGAACCCATTCCTAGCAGCTGCTTCGGCTTGGTGAGGCGACTCATCGATGCGCTGCCCCGAGTTGATGCTATGAAGCGCTCGGCATGCATAGATGGTGCGCGGAGGTCCTTTGCCCGTGTCAAGATGCACTAGGCGAAGATGAAGGCCGCCGTCGTGGAAATCGAAGGCCCGCCCGAAGGCAAGGACCACTGCAAGCCAGAGCGGTACTTTGAAGATGTCCTAGCGGGTGCCCGAATAGTAGAGGGCCAATGCTCAAAGGCTGTTATGTTCGAGTGAATGTATCAGGGTTATCTAGACTTTTGTTTTATGAACCAAGGCTTGTAATATATTTATGCCTTTATCTAAAATTATTTTCCTCCTGTGCGGCCGTTTTAATTATGAAAGTTTGCCAGTCGTCGGCTTCAGTCCCCACGTAGATACTACGGGGGTGTTCGGTATAGCGCGCGATCACACTTGACCCAACGTCTTTGTCCATAAAGGAGGTGTCTGCGGGGCGAAACATGCAATCATACTATGCAACTTTATTACTTTCACTTAGCCATAGGAGTTTGACGGTGAGGCTAAGTACTAGCCCCTGTTGCGTAGGCGGCCATCCGAACTAGGATGCCTTTGTCACATGGCTGGGCGAAGGCCAACCCTTCGTATGACACGGAGTAAATCGTAAAAGATTTGTAGTAGGTCGACGAATCGCCGACCAGCTCTCGCCGTATCATGACAGCCAGTTTTCGGCTTTCTCTACTGAGGTGTTTGACCGGACAAACCAGAAACACAATCGCAGTAGTTCTCCCTTTACTACTCTAGCCGAACTAGCGGAACGTAAGGTGGTAATCACATGAGCCGGGCAACCCAACTATAGACCAAAGACATGATTCGGAACTGATGCATATAATGCAATATTCGGGATGCCGAAGTATACCATAGAAGTGTTCGGACTTTTGAAAATATACGTGGCCGAATAGATCCCCCGACATGCAGACCGGACCAAAGTATATGTGGCAAACTGAAGCAAGGAGGGAATACAAATGGTAAAATAAACCAATAC
This sequence comes from Aegilops tauschii subsp. strangulata, assembly GCF_002575655.3. Taxonomy (NCBI): domain Eukaryota; kingdom Viridiplantae; phylum Streptophyta; class Magnoliopsida; order Poales; family Poaceae; genus Aegilops; species Aegilops tauschii. Next base: position 104,133,160 of record NC_053038.3, on the reverse strand, counting down.
CAAACTGGGGTTGGTGATAAACTGTTTCCTTTATATTCTGATTAATACGTCAAGACGTGCTATTACAGATAATGCCGGAAACATCAAGGCTATTTTACATGATGATAATTTGAACACAAGGGGAAGCTGTATACAGGGCCTGAAAAAAGAAAAGGTGGTCTTGAAGATCCCATTGATGCCCTGCCGCACGTCTGCGTTGTTTCTCCTTGGTAAAATATCCTTTGAGAGGAGGGGTCGACGGTCGTTTATACGAAAGGGGCTTAGAAAGAGCCTTTGCACAACCGTAGGGTAGCTAGGTTTTAATGAACCTGTAGTATGAGGGAGAAAAAATCAAAGAAGAAAAGTTAAGGTCCAAATAGGGTCAAGCCGCACTATAGACCTGGTCCGTAATGTGCCTCCGTGTGGCACCCCGATCTGCATGAAGCAGGGGCCTTCGCACGTCAGCCAGGATAACACCAGACGCACGACAGGTCCATGATACAGCATCCAGGTACAATAAGATTCATCAAATACATGTTTATATGCTTACATCATTGATGAATACAATTATCTGGCATAGCCTTAAGGCTATTTAAATGGCGGCGGAAGTCTTGGTTTGGCAGCATGACAACTCTGGCTGGGCTCCACAACTCACAGGACTGGTAAGATTACGGCCTAGCACAACGGAACAAGCGAACGATTTGGGCACGACCTACAAAACTCGCATGACACGCCAGGTCAGTACATTGAATGTACTTGCAAGACAACCAAATACATAGTGTCCAAATGAATAGATGACAAAGCAAGAACCAAGCGTCTGCAACAACCTATCTCATAGCAGAAATTAAGCATGACATACCAAGGCAAATGTAGCTGCACTGGAAAAATCTCAATTTGGTGGCACTATGACATCCCAGTGATGACGGAGGAGGTTTGTTATTAAGTCATTTTATTAACTTCATCATAAATGATCATGCGAATATTTTTAACATGAATGCAACAACTAACATGCAACGTACAGATGCAGTAACAACCTCAAGCTTTTCAAATGAACAGTGATAGCATGTGAAACATGACAATACCAAGTACTAGTAATTCCACTAGGGCAACAGAATCATCATAACTACTAACATTAAACTAGACAGGGGCATGATATTATCAGTAACAACATCCAGCTAGCATTTCAACTATTTCATGAAAGCACAAACATGCATGGCACATAACAAAAACATATATCACGACTGAAATAACAGCAGACGGAACATGCAAGAAACTACTTCTACTAAACACACACATGAGGTGCAAGCAAAGTCAACATGCAAGTTCGGGGCTCATGATAAGAGGTTGGCTTGCCTGGGGGTCGACAAATACTCCGGAAAGAAGTGTGAAATGATCGTGGAAAGATTTGCGGGAAACAGTTCTCTCTCGGAGGGGCTGTTTACTGGCAAGGGCAAAATGGTCATTTTCACTGCGTGAAACATAATGAAAATGACACTAACGGAAAGAGCTCAACGAACAGAGAACGTGAGCACTGGAATCACCTCAATCGGAGTCACGGTTGAAAAGTTGTGGCCGTTCACTTTTTAGGCAGAAAAGAGGCTTAAACAGTGAACGTTCACAAAACAACCACTTCGGCCGGCGGGGCTGGGCTGAAAACGCACTTTCTAGAATATGCTTTCGCAAAGGGTAAGTGCCTTCTAGCGCGAGGCCGCGGCAGAATACGCCTTCTCCAGCGGAAAGCGTAGTACGCGGAAGGCGTCTCCAATTAATCGAGTCAGCGGTCCCGCAACGTCAGCGTTGAGACAATGACAGGCAGGACCCACGCCATCTTCTCTCTCCCCCGCCTGGTTCTTCTTCTCCATAGCAACGCTGAGGCAGAGGAGCGTCGCGGCTCTCGCCGGAGCCGGCGACTGGCAACACGGGAGGGCCGGGCGACGCGCACGGGAGCTTCGCCACTCCATGCCGCGCCCGTAGGTAACCTCGGAGGGGCTCGGGGCGGCCTGCAGCGCCGGGGCCGTGGAGGTCCACGGTGGCTAGAGAGCTTCGGCAGGAAGGCGCATAGGCAGGGCTCCCTCGCCGGAGTTGAGGGTGGCGTCGGCTCCGCGGGGTCTAGAGGAGGGTACGGACGCCGAGAAGTGGGAAGGGGAGGGGCCAAGGGCCGAAATTGGCCGAGGGGACGGCGGCGATGGCTCGGCCATTGGAGGGGATGGGGAGCTCCGAGGCTTCGGGGAGGAGCTGCAAGTGGTTGGGGAGGGTTGTGGACTGCGGGGGAGCTTGGAAGGGCTACTTATAGCGGCGGGGGAAGGATCGAGAAGGAGGGGGCGAGGTGGCACGCGCGCGGCTACGTGTCCGTGCTCCGGCGATGAGCACGCGCGGCCAAGGGTCACGGGGAAGGGCGGGAAGGTGACGAGGGGGAACCAGACGACGCACAGGGGCTCACGGAGTCGGGCAACGCTCGTGGACGAGAGGAGGAAGAGGACAGGGGCAAGGAAGAAGATGATGGCCACAGGAGCACTGTTCGGTCGTTGGCGCGGCTCCCCGGAGAAGCAAACGAAGGGGGAGAGGGGTCTAGGGGAACTGCGACGATGATGCTGAGCTGTTTGACACTCTAGGACAAGCCAGAACCGGCCGGAGCGGCCCTGCCGTCGCCAACAGTGGCTAGACCACCATTTTCGCTGGCAGCTCTCGTGATCACCACCGACAAGGCGCGCTCTGGTCTCCTACCTCATGCCAAACGATGTCATCAGTTAAGTCCTTCCAAGGTGCATTAAAACCATGGCAATGAGACAAGTAGAGGCACAGGGATGAGAGAGAACCAAGCTTCACAAGTTTGCTATTGCAAACTTGGCCACACTCTAGGGATTAAACCAGAGAGGTTAAAGGGTAAACTTGATGTCTGGGAGGCTTATGGTAGCAAGGACTACGGTCCTGGGGGTTATGAGGTAATTAGGACAAAGATTTAACATAGTTGCTTTGCAACTACCAAATCTGGCCCAGAAATTAACTGATGAAGCAGCAGTCACTAGGAGTGTTGGATTAGGCTAAAACTTGGCATGATGATTTGGTCATATGTAGATGCTGCAAAAAGATCATACCAAATGGAACTGCCAAATTGGTATTTGTTTCACAAGCATCTCTTCTGTCCAGAAACTTGAGAAAAATTCTTCAGGGCAAATGGCTAACTGAAATGAGCCAAAATTTTGTGGAGGTGGATCATATGGATAGGAGAAGGCCTCGGAATATTTTCAGCCATAATGGAGCAAGATAAAATATACTTGCTTCACAAACTGTAAATTTGGGCAGAGAACAAGAATTGCTCCTGTGCTCACTAGTTCAATGATATGAACTGAATTTAGGTAGAGGCTAATGATATGAGATACTTTAGAAGATGGAAAAGTTTCATCCCATTTGGAAACTCTATGAAGATACTTCCTTCACAACGTTACAACTTGGTCAGAAATTTGAAAACTTGCGCAGGGAGCTAAGATGAAGGGATTGAGCTCATCTTTGGTATCCATGGGTTATTTATCCATGTTAATCACCCTGCCAAATTGCAGCTCAAATGGAATTAGGAATAAAACACTTCCTCTGCAGTATTTCAGAGAAGGCAGAAACTTGCATTGGATCATGTGCCCAATTTTGAACTGTAGAATCGTAAGATTAGCATGGAACTAGTGGATATATAGCAAGGACAAGCTCCACGATTTATGTGGGAATTTTCTCTGCTATAGAAATAGTAGTTCCTTTAGAAAATGGCAGGATTGGAATATTGGCATAAAATAAGAAAAGGCAATTTTCCTTATTTAATCATGGCCAATATATTTGCCAGAGCTAAGAGTAGGCACAAATATCATTTCCGACAATTTTCATGAATTTAGGAGATGACTAGCTATGCCTTTGGATTTTATTCCTCAGAAAGACAAGAAAAGGAATAAATCACAATTCAAAAATATTGCATGGGACTTGGCAATATTTTTGCATACCCAAGGGTTAGGAGGATAGGAGGGTCTCTGGGAATAGATGGGATGATCAACAGATCAAGGAAAATGATGGCTCCTTTGTAATCACAAAGCCCACATTCAAATTCCAAAATTTTGGAATTAGGGTTTGAGATGATGCAATTGAGGTCTTGCCCACTGACAAAGACATGAGCAAGGTTTTGAATGGTTGGAAATGACAAGAATCCTCAGAGTCATCCAGCAAACTCAGGAGAAAGATTTTGAAAATGATTGCCAGGAAGGAATAACAGCACAAAAATTGATAACCCAATTTTGGGGCTGTTACAACTCTTCCCCCCTTAAAAAGAATCTCGTCCTCGAGATTCCTAGGGTTACAGCACAAACGAAAGGATAACCACTCCGGGGGGAAAACCTCGGGGTTAATTTTAACCCTTTGGTCAGATTTCAACGGGTTGGGGGCACCGATAATTGGTACACCTAGAGAGGGATAGGGATAAACACGTTATATCCACGGCTAGGGGTATTTGAGATCAAACTCTCGAAAAATTTGCTAGATGCACCCTAGTGAACAGTGGTTTCACCTGCTGACACATGGGTCCAGGGCCCACTGGTAGCCTCCTTCTTCTACCTCCAGCTTGCTACTTCTTCTTCGTCGCTGCTACGCGTGCGGCTTGGCGCAGCGCGCATCTAGCTCCTAGGGCGATGAGGACCCTAGTACCGTAGTGCGCGGCGTGCACGGCGCCGATGCAGCGAGCACTCACGTCGCGGGCCAGCACCTTGTCGGCACTGCTCGCGGATTCGCCTCCTGGACGTTGGTGATCGAGCGATGAGCGGTTCTCCTGGACCTCGCTCACCGTACACCGGGGTTGGGCCATAAAAGACGGCAGCGCGGCTCTCCTCCAACGCACAAAAACAATGCCGCTCTACTACCTCTTCGGTTTGGGCGAGATCGAGCCGAGCTCCTTTGGCGAGGCTGTGTTCCTGGCGGCGCTGCGGTGGTTCCTAGCTGCTCTGCTGGGCACGCTGATCGGCTCGTTGATCATCCTGCTGACGATCATCAGGTACGAGCGGGCTCAAGGCAACGCGCGGCCAGCTGCGGTGGCTCGAGATGCGGAAGAAGATGGTGCACGGGGTGGTCCTCCACCATGCTTGATTCTCCATTGCTTCGCGCCGGCGGAGTAATCACGTGCTGTGGTGGAGTGGTGGTGGCGATCTGCCTGTGCCATGCAAGGCAGTGACGGTGGCGGTGATGAGGTTTGGATGCGGGCGAGGTGACTACGCCAGCTCAGGAGTCACACTAGGACACGGAGAAAAATTCCACGGATAGCTCCACGAAATGTAAGCATCGAGGTAGAATCGAGGTTGAAATCTGTATCGGGGTAGATGTACTGGATCCAGTGAAATAAATTTGGCAGTGCTCGTGCAGAAATGAAATCGGGAAAAATAATTAGAGAGGAGGAATTGCCAGACGGAAATGCCTTTGCGAGGCTCCGGGTCTAGAAATCCGGCACACGGGGTATGCACAGATAGAGAGGGATAGGTGACTTTGCATTTCCCAGAGTACTGCCCGAATGTACTCGTGGGTGAACCGGGTATGTGTGCAGTATGCAGTATAATCTAAACTAGCAAACAGACAGAGGCAATAAACATGCAACGGAAAAACACACCAGACAAATCATACTGAAGTGTTTTAATGCTAGTGGGTATATGTACTCCTGGTATACATATACCTACACCACTGCGCATTTTATTATAGACTCAGAACGAGTCATTGTTGTTTTTAGTGTATGTGTCGTACTGATTAAAATCTTGTTAACAACACAGTGTCACCCTGTCAATCATTTCTGCTTGACAGAGAGACAAGCAAAAATAACACAAAACCAAAAGCACGAAAACTTACATAACACACGGGTTAAAACAGTACCAACATACAACAGGCACCAACGCGCTACGTGCTAAACGAAACTACTCACTCCGGGATACATGGGTCTATCGTCATATCGAGGATGACTCGACAGAACAACCTACTCGCAGAAACACCTGACTCTGTGACTGAGGTCATGCAGAGGATTGGCCTTGCTGGGGCTCTCCGGGAGGATGAATACTGAGCCAATCTCCATCTTCATCGTCCTACACTACTATGAGTTGGGGTTCGACTGCTGGGGGTGTGGCTGAAATCGATCCAAGCAAATGCTGCTGGCGGATCCGGTAAAGAGCCTTGTCGAGGGTGACGATATTTGGCTTAGGCCACAACACAGGCTGAGAGGGTAGCATTGGTTCGGATGGCGTTGGGTGAACGGCTTGAGATGCAAATTGACGAGCCTCACGATAAGCTTCCGTGACAACTCATACCGCATCGTTGTCTATAGTTCTGAACTCAGCAAGCATCTTGGAAATCATCATCCCCTGGGCAGTGATATATTGCACCAGGCGAGCGATTGCCGGGTCATCTCCTGGAACAGTGGTAGGAGGCTGAATTCCTGCTTCTGTCACCACGGGGAAAAAATTAGAACTCCCGCCTCTCTGCCACTTGCGGGAACTTGGTCCGGAGGTATAGGATAGCCTCCACAGCAGCGGCCTGAATGGACAAATCAGTAGTGGGCATGGCTCTGCCCTGAAAAACCAAAGGCTGACCATCTGCCGCGGGACCTGGGCAGATTTGCACTCTTGCATCATAGCGGTGAAGGTGAGGGACAGGTGCCGATTGGAACACCAGGTAATCAGGGCTAGCATTACAGCCAAAGGCTTCGGTGAGCATCTCAGCAAGAAGAGGTGGAAAGCCTGTATTGTTGACGGCAAAGGTGCGGGTGTAAAACTTGGGAGCTTTGACAGCGCGAGTCATGGCTGGGGTGTTACTAGCTAGGCTTCTTTGCAGGGACATGGCTGACTGAGGAGTGAGCGATACGGCTAGCGGAAAGGGGGGGGTTTATAGGCAGCTATGCGGGACATGCCCGCATGGTGTGGCCCCTTTCCCTTAATGGCGAAGGGTAAGCGGTGTGGCCGACCAGAAAGGATAGGATTGCTATTCGATCCACGGATAACTAGGCGGGGACATCGGGGTGAGGACGTGTCAGTCCTGACTGCGCCACCTGTTGATTAATAGTGGCCATGTCGGATGCCAGGGATGGGTGAAATCCCTTAGGGTCATTATGGGTTAATGGTAGCGGTGATCTAATGCTAGGATAACCTATGCCAGCCTGGCTGCTCTGATACCACCTCCTGTGGCACCCCGATCCGCATGGAGCAGGGCCTTCGCACTTCAGCCCAGGATAACACCTGACGCACGACAGGTCCATGATACATCATTCCAGGTACAATAAGATTCATCAAATACATGTGTATATGCTTACATAATTGATGAATACAATTATCTGGCATAGCCCTAAGGCTATTTAAATGGCGGCGGAAGTCTTGGTTTGGCAGTATGACAACTCTGGCTGGGCTCCACAACTCACAGGACTGGCAAGATTACGGCCTAGCACGACGGAACAAGTGAACAATTTGGGCACGACCTACAAAACTGGCATGACACGCCAGGTTAGTACATTGAATGTACTTGCAAGACAACCAAATACATAGCGTCCAAATGAATAGATGACAAAGCAAGAACCAAGCGTCTGCAACAACCTATCTCATAGCAGAAACTAAGCATGGCATGATATTAACTGGAGATATGGATCAAAAATAAGCATGAACAACATCATGGCATCTACTAGCATGGCAATAGCATGGTATATCAAACTTACTTCTAACATGGCAACGGCAAAGCATAGCATAGCATTTCAATCATAACATGGCGTAATCTAAACATGGCATAAGTTTAGTCAAAACATGGCATGACATCATGAAACTATGTTGAAAATAAACTACCAGTCATATCCAATGCAGACATAACATGTTACCTTTATGCAACCATCTCCTGTTCTACCATGGTTCTTTAAATGCAAATAACAACTTACTACTCCTGCAATGCAACCAAACTTGTGCACTGAGTCCCTCGGACTCTCTTACCAACGGGTTGCCTCACAACCAAACGGTGATCATTCACGGATCACAAACGGAACCACACTTGGTTCAACACTCACCGAGACCTCGTCTCATGATCATATCAAAACATCACCGTGACTTCTCACGACTATCTCATAGTCCAAGTCACCACATTATTTGTTACACATTATTCATCAATTTAGTTATTTCAGGTTTATCCTCCATTTCGACCAAGACCTGATAGTGTGACCTACTACGAACTTGTGCCCATGACCGAGGACGCGGCTATCGATAGATTTAACATACACTGTGCAGAGGTAGCGCACTTTACCCACACCACAGAACCCATGGCCTTGCACTCCCATTCGGGTGGACCAACGGCGTTCCGACAAAACCGACCTACTGCCATGACACTCTCCCGGCCACTCCGACCAACACCCCTTTTTGGGTTCAGTCCTAGGTGGCCCAGCCTACCAAAGGCAAATGGTCACAGTCGTGGCAAACAAAAACGGTCCCAAACTTGGACAAAGCGCGCAAAACAACTCAGGCTCACAAGGTTCATGTCCGGCTACCTGATCAGGGTAGCGCATGCCCATAACCTTCCCTCGTTGGAGGCACCGGCGAGAGGCATGACAATAAACCAGTTAGGGCCTTCCCATACCAAGGCAAATGTGGTTGCACTGGAAAAAGCTCGATTTGGTGGCACTATGACATCCCAGTGATGACGGAGGAGTTTTGTTATTAAGTCATTTTATTAACTTCTCCATCATCAATGATCATGCGAATATTTTTAACATGAATCCAACAACTAACATGCAACATACAGATGCAGTAACAACCTCAAGCTTTTCAAATGAACAGTGATAGCATGTGAAACATGTCAATACAAGTACTAGTAATTCCACTAGGGAAACGGAATCATCATAACTACTAACATTAAACTAGACAGGGGCATGATATTATCAATAACAACATCCAGCTAGCATGTCAACTATTTCATGAATGCACAAACATGCATGGCACATAACAAAAACATATATCACGACTGAAATAATAGCAGACGGAAATGCAATAAACTACTGCAACTAAACACACACACGAGGTGCAAGCAAAGTCAACATGCAAGTTCGGAGCTCATGATAAGAGGTTGGCTTGCCTGGGGGTCGACAAATACTCGGGGAAGAAGTGTGAAATGATCGCGGAAAGATTTGCCGGAAACAGTTCTCTCTCGGAGGGGGCTGTTTACTGGCAAGGTCAAAATGGTCATTTTCACTATGTGAAAACATAATGAAAATGATACCAACGGAAAGAGCTCGACGAACAGAGAACGTGAGCGCTAGAATCATCTCAATATGAGTCACGGTTGAAAAGTTGTGGCCGTTCACTTTTTAGGCAGAAAAGAGGCTTAAGCAGTGAATGTTCACAAAACAACCACTTCGGCAGGCGGGGCTGAGCTGAAAGCGCATTTTCAAGAATAAGCTTTCGCGAAGGGTAAGTGCCTTCTAGCGCGAGGCCGCGGCAGAATACGCCTTCTCCATCGAAAAGCGTACTACGCGGAAGGCGTCTCCACTTAATCCAGTCAGCGTTCCCGCCACGTCAGCGCTGAGACAATGACAGGCCGGGCCCATGCCATCTTCTCTCTCCCCCGCCTGGTTCTTCTTCTCCATCGCGACGCCGAGGCAGAGGAGCGCCGCAGCTCTCACCGGAGCCGGCGACTGGCGGAACGGGAGGGTCGGGCGACGCGCACGGGAGCTTCGCCACTCCACGCCGCACCCGTAGGTAGCCTCGGAGGGGCACGGGGAGGCCTGCAGCGCCGGGGCCATGGAGGTCCGCGGCGGCCAGAGAGCTTCGGCGGGAAGTCGCACAGGCAGGGCTCCCTCGCCGGAGTTGAGGGTGGCATCGGCTCCGCAGGGTCCAGAGGAGGGTACAGACGCCGAGCAATGGGAGGGGGAGGGGCCAAGGGCCAAAAATGGCTGAGGGAACGGCGGTGATGGCTCAGCCATTGGAGGCGATGGGGAGCTCTGAGGCTTCGGGGAGGAGCTGCGACTGGTTGGGGAGGGTTGTGGACTGCGGGGGAGCTCGGGAGGGATACTCATAGCCGCGGGGGAAGGCTCGAGAAGGAGGGGGCGAGGTGGCACGCGCGCGGCTACGTGTCCGTGCTCCGACGACGAGCAAGCGCGACCAAGGGTCATGGGGAAGGGCGGGAAGGCGACGAGGGGGAACCAAACGACGCGCAGGAGCTCACGGAGTCGGGCAACGCTCGCGGAAGAGAGGGGGAAGAGGACAGGGGCGAGGAACAAGACGATGACCACGGGAGCACTGTTCGTTCGTTGGCACGGCTCGTCGAAGAAGCAAACGGAGGGGGAGAGGTGTCCAGGGGAACAGCGACGATGATGCTGAGCTGTTTGACACTCTGGGACAAGCCAGAACCGGCCGGAGCGGCTCTGCCGTCGCCAACAGTGGCTATTCCACCGTTTTGGCCGGCAGCTCTCGTGATCACCACCAACAAGGCGTGCTCTGGTCTCCTACTTCATGCCAAACGATGTCATCAGTTAAGTCCTTCCAAGGTGCATTAAAACCATGGCAATGAGGCAAGCAGAGGCACAAGGATGAGAGAGAACCAAGGTTCACGAGTTTGTTGTTGCAAACTTGGCCACACTCTAGGGATTAAACTAGAGAGGTTAAAGGGTAAACTTGATGTCTGGGAGGCTTATGGTAGCAAGGACTACGGTCCTGGGGGTATGAGGTCATTAGGACAAAGATTTAACATAGTTGCTTTGCAACTACCAAATCTGGCCCAGAAATCAACTGATGAAGAAGCACTCACTAGGAGTGTTAAATTAGGCTAAAACTTGGCAAATCTTTATGATTTGGTCATATGTAGATGCTCCTAAAAGATCATACCAAATGGACCTGCCAAATTGGTATTTGTTTCACAAGCATATCTTCTGTCTAGAAACTTGAGAAAAATGCTCAGGGCAAATGGCTAACTAAAATGAGCCAAAATTTTGTGGAGGTGGATCATATGGATAGGAGAAGGCCTAGGAATATTTTCAGCCATAATGGAGCAAGATAAAATATACTTGCTTCACAAACTGAAAATTTGGGCAGAGAACAAGAATTGCTCCTGTGCTCACATAGTTCAATGAAATAAACTGAATTTAGGTAGAGGCTAATGATATGAAGATACTTGAGAAGATGGAAAAGTTGCATCCCATTTGGAAACTCTATGAAGATACTTCCTTCACAATGTTACAACTTGGTCAGAAATTTGAAAAATTGCATAGGGAGCTAAGATGAAGGGATTGAGCTCATCTTTGGTATCCATGGGTTATTTATCCATGTTAATCACCCTGCCAAATTGCAGCTCAAATGGAATTAGGAATAAAACACTTCCTCTGCAGAATTTCAGAGAAGGCAGAAACTTGCATTGGATCATGTGCCCAATTTTGAACTGTAGAATCGTAAGATTAGCATGGAACTAGTGGATATATAGCAAGGACAAGCTCCACGATTTATGTGGGAATTTTCTCTGCTATAGAAATAGTAGTTCCTTTAGAAAATGGCAGGATTGGAATATTGGCATAAAATAAGAAAAGGCAATTTTCCTTATTTAATCATGGCCAATATATTTGCCAGAGCTAAGATTAGGCACAAATATCATTTCCACCAATTTTCCTGAATTTAGGAGATGACTAGCTATGCTTTGGATTTTATTCCTCGGAAAGACAAGAAAAGGAATAAATCACAATTCAAAAATATTGCATGGCACTTGGCAATATTTTTGCATACCCAAGGGTTAGGAGGATATATAGGAGGGTCTCTGGGAACAGATGGGATGATCAACAGATCAAGGAAAATGATGGCTCCTTTGTAATCACAAAGGCCACATTCAAATTCCAAAATTTTGGAATTAGGGTTTGAGAGGGTTTGAGATGATGCAGTTGAGGTCTTGCCCACTGACAAAGACATGAGCAAGGTTTTGAATGGTTGGAAATGACAAGAATCCTCAAAGACATCCAGCAAACTCAGGAGAAAGATTTTGAAGATGATTGCCAGGAAGGAATAACAACACAAAAATAGATAACCCAATTTTGGGGCTGTTACACTCCTTCGTCGCCCAGGGTATTTTAAGTGCGTAATGATGCACACGCGGTGCAAATGTCGTGGTTGTGTGGGGAGATCGGCGGAGGCGAAACTGCTAGTCCAGCTCTGGATCCTCCGTGATGTCGTTCTGCGGAGTAGGCCGGACTCGCTTAGCGGTGTCTGGGGGCTTGATGGTCGATGATTTGTTCGGCTTGATGTACCTCGGCTGCAAGGGCCGCGGTGTGCTCCTCAGTACGGAGGGAGTGCTTCATGTTTCCATTGACTGTGATAACGCCGCGCGGTCTAGGCATTTTGAGCTTTATGTAAGCATAATGCAGGACTGCATTGAAACGGGCGAAGGCGGATCGTCCGAGCAGTGCGTCATAATCACTGCGAAAGGGGACAATGTCGAAGATCAAGTCTTCACTTCAAAAGTTATCCGGTGAACCGAAGACTACTTCCAATGTTAATGAACCCGTGTAGCAGGCCTCTACGTCGGGTATCACTCTTTTAAAGGTGGTGTTACTATGCTTTATTCTTGATGGGTCAATACCCATTTTACAAACAGTGTCTTGATAGATCAGCTTAAGACTGCTGCCTCCGTCCATAAGGACTCGAGTGAGATGGTATCCATCAATGATTGGATCAAACACCAGGGCTGCCAAACCTCCATGACGGATACTGGTCGGGTGGTCCCTGCGATCGAAGGTGATCGGACAAGCCGACCATAGGTTGAATTTTGGGGCAACAGTCTCTACGGCGTAGACGTCCCTTAGTGCACGCTTGCGCTCCGTCTTGGGGATATGCGTGACATATATCATATTCACTGTTTTCACCTCAGGGGGAAATTTCCTCTGTCCCCCTGTGTTCGGTGGGCGGGGCTCATCATCGTCCTCACTTGGCGGCCCTTTCCCCTTATGTTCGGTATTTAACTTACCGGCCTGTTTAGAGACCCAACAGTTTCTGTTGGAATGATTGGCAGGCTTGTCAGGGGTGACATGAATCTGGCAAGGCCGGTCGAGTATTTTGTCCAAATTAGATGGACCGTCCTTATTTCCTTTGAATGGCTTCTTCCGCTGACCGGGTTTAGAGCCACTGAATCCGGCTTTGACCGTTGTGTCTTCAGTTTCTTCATTATTGTTTCGACGCTTATGTTTGTTGCGTCGTGGCCTGCCGTCGCCATCCCTGGCTTCGGAGGTGCCAGGGTCGCCAGTACTGTTGCTTCTATGAGCTAACCAGCTATCTTCTCCCGCGCAGAAGCGGGTCATGAGTGCGGTAAGAGCTGACATAGACTTCAGCTTTTCTTGACCGAGGTGTCGGGCAAGCCATTCATCGCGGATGCTATGTTTAAAGGCCGCTAGTGCTTCGACGTCCGGGCAGTCGACAATTTGGTTCTTTTTAATTAAGAACCGAGTCCAGATTTTACAGGTTGACTCTCCGGGTTGCTGGATTATGTGACTAAGGTCATCGGCGTCCGGTGGCCGGACATAAGTACCTTGGAAGTTGTCTCGAAAGGCATCCTCTAAATCTTCCCAGCTGCCAATAGAGTTCTCTGGGAGGCTGTTTAACCAGTGTCGTGCTGGTCCCTTTAGCTTTAGGGGGAGGTATTTAATGGCGTGGAGGTCATCGCCGCGAGCCATGTGAATATGGAGAAGAAATTGGTGCTGCAATACCTCATCGGTAAAGCACAAGGGGTGTGCGGCGCCTCTGTATCGGGTAACGTCACGACGGAGTTCGCATGACATCTGTGTTCGGTTTTCGGCACGAGTTTGGTTATGCTTATCGCGCCAAGCTTGATGGCCGTCATCTCGCATTAGAGCACATCCCCATGATCCATAGATTGATCTAGTCTGATCGGCTCTATTGTCCAGGTCCTGACGTAAGTCATAGAACTACTAGGAAAAGGGCTATAGATGATATGGACACTAATGGCGCACCAGACATGTGGTGCGCCGCTACTATATACTAATGGCGCACCATGTGTTGGTGCGCCATTAGTGTCCAAATACTAATGCCGCACCACATCCACGGTGCGCCACTAGTAACATTTTTTTTCAAAACTAGTAATGGCGCACCAAGGAATAGTGCGCCATTACTAGTTAAACTAGTAATGGCGCAACACATCCACGATGCGCCACTAGTAATTTTTTTCATTTTTAATTTTTTTTTTCAAAACTAGTAATGGCGCACCGTGGGAGTGCTGCGCCATTACTAGTTTTACTAACTTGACCCAAAAATTCCACCGAATGCACCCCCCCCTCCCCGACCGTCTTTTCAGTTTTAAAAAAATAAAAGAAAATGATGGAAATGTCAAAAAATAAAAGAAAATAAGTTTCCCATGTGATATGTGGTCTAGTTGTTGGGAAAATTTACAAATATGAATTTCGACTTTATTTGCAAAATCTCTCTGGAATTTGTAAAATGGGCATAACTTTTGCATACGAACTCGGATTAAAAAGTTTTTTATATGAAAAATCATCTACTCGAAAAGTTACATCCGAGTCAGATAGTAATGGCGCACTTCTATGTGGTGCTCCATTACTAAGTCAGATAGTAATGGCGCACCATGGGCTATACTAATGGCGCACTGCCTGGTGCGCCATTAGTATCTGGTATACTAATGGCGCACCTGTGGTGCGCCATTAGTAAAAAATTCTAATGGCGTGGTGCTAGTGGCGCACCTGTAGTGCGCCATTAGTAGGCAAAACAGGTGCGCCACTAGCAGGCCTTTTTCTAGTAGTGTAGGTGTAGCCCGGAGCCGCTACCTCTTTGCCTCGACGGCGAGGTGGCGCGGGTTCGTGTTAGGCATAAGCAGCCGCTTTGTCTCGTCCACGTGGTGGTCGGTCCGGCTCGTCAGCGTAATTATATCTTGACGGTATTGGCTCAAGGGCCTCGTCGTCAAATTGTGGTAGTAGCTGACGTTTCAGATAACTCTTTGTTGGGCGCTTAAGGCCGTATTCTTCGGCGGCCAGGACCTTGGTCCATCTATCGTTGAGCGTATCCTGCTCGGCTTGAAGTTGTTGCTGTTTCTTTTTAAGGCTCCTCGCAGTGGCGATTAGCTGTCGCTTGAAGTGCTCTTGTTCGAGGGGTTCCTCTGGCACGATGAAATCTTCATTGACGAGGCTGACATCCTCCTCGGAGACCGGTAGATAATTACTATCTTCCGAATCCTCATTCTCGACTGGCTCATCGGGGTTAACTTGTCCCTCCTCCCATTCGTCCTGCTCGGACGCAGGCTCGATGGGGTCTTCGGGGTCCTCGGTGTAATCCGGAGTGTTGTTATCTCTGGTGCCGGTATTGCTTTCCTTTTCGCGACGTGATTTTGAGCGGCGCCGCTGACATCGGCGTTTTGATGCTACCTCGACAGGCTTGTCCTCCGTCGGGCTTTGAGCGCTGTCGTCGTCCTTCTTGGGGGTATCCACCATATACACGTCGTGAGTGGAAGTGGTCGTCTAGCACCCGGTGAATGGCGGGTTTTGGCCTGGTTCGGCTCCGGCATCGTCATCCATACGGTCGATGTCTTCAAAGGCGTAATCTAGCATGTCGGTCAAGTCCTCGACAGTGGCTATTAAGTGGGTGGTGGGTGGGACGCAAAATTCCCCGCTCTCAGCCCCTAGTTCGGGCTGGGCGTAGTTCGGAGGTGACACTTCCACAATGGTGAGAGATCGCATTAAGTCTAGAGCCTTGTTTAGGAGCGAAGGCTGGACGGGAAACCGAGGACCTGCGGAGCTGGGCATGGTAAACGCCACCTCACTGTGCTCAATGGACACAGACCTCGAGAGTTCGGCGTTAGCCTCCAAAGGCGAGTCCGTCCTCCTGACGATACGGAGAGTCCTGTTTGATTTCAGGTCCGCCGATAACATGGCCGCCTCTGGGTCTCCAGTGAGGAGCTCCGTAGTAGGAGAGGGTCCGGTGAGGTTAAAACTCCCGTCTTCGGACAAGGTGGTCTGCTCTGGATCTACGGTCAGGGCAGGAACAATAGTTGATTCTTGAACGGTGCCTGATGGTGGATCTGACGGGTTTCCTTCTTGCAAATGAGGAATAGCGGCCGAGGGTGTGAAACCTTCGAAGATCAAGTCTCCTCGGATATCTGCGACATAGTTCAGGCCTCCGAACCTGATCTGGCGACCAGGGGCGTAGCTGTCGATCTGTTCAAGGTGACCAGTTGAATTGGCACGTAGAACGAAGCCGCCAAACACAAAAAGCTAACCAGGGAGGAAAGTTTCCCCGGAAACAGCATCGTTGTTGATGATCGAACGAGCCATCGAACCTTCTGTCGACGACACAGTGGAACTCTCAATGAAAGCACCAACGTCGGTGTCAAAACCGGCTGATCTCGGGTAGGGGGTCCCCAACTATGCATCTGAGGATCGAATGTAACAGGGGACAGGGGGAACATGATGTTTACCCAGGTTCGGGCCCTCTTAATGGAGGTAAAACCCTACTTCCTGCTTGATTGTTTTTGATGAGTATAGGGGTTACAAGAGTTGATCTACCTCGAGATCGTAATGGCTAAACCCTAGCTAGCTAGCCAATGTAAATACTTATAGCCTCTACGGACTAAACCTTCCGGTTTATATACACATCGGAGGGGCCTAGGTTGTACAGAGTCGGTTCACAGAGGAAGGAAATTACATATCCGGACACCAATCTTGCCATCCACGCATAAGAGAGTCCTACGCGGACACATGGGAAGGTCTTCTGCCTTGTATCTTCACGGCCCATCAGTCCAGCCCACATCACATAGCCCGGACACCCGAGGACCCCCTAATCCAGGACTCCCTTGGTGATCGGATCGATCCTGACAGTCTTCCATGCTTCGGCGATGCACTCATCTTCCTTGGACGTCCACTTGACGCGAGGCTCGCCCGGCCTGGCGTTGGTCGCCCGCTTCTTCTTTCTCCCTTTTGTCACCGTCGCCGGTTCCGCCTCCTCCTCCGCCTATTCTTCGTCCTCCACCTCCTCGGCGTCGTCGAGCTCGTCATCCATGTCGACAGCGGTGTCCATCGTTTCGTCTTGTGCGTGGAACCCGGGGCAGGACGCGGCGGCAACCGAGCCGCTCGTGATGATCTCGTCCATGTCGGCGACGGTGGCGTCGGTGCTGCTGAACTGTGGCGTCGAGCCGTGTGCGAAGGGTAGGGCGCGTAGGCGCAGAGGCGGCGTAGGCGAGTAGCTGTACTGGGTATGGAGGCGGCGTTGAATGCGGGGGAGGGAGTGCGCTGGTCGGGGTTCAGGCCGGAGGGGGAGGCGCGCGGCGGCGGAAGGTGATGTTTGGGTTGAAACCGCCATGCGCGTCGCCGTCGGAGTAGCCAGGCAAGGGTGCGTACCCCCATTGCGGCGGGGGCGGCGAGAAGTTGGCCGGAGACGCAACGCTCGGCTGGCTCCCCCACGCGGCTTGTGTGCAGTGGCCGGGCGAAAGGTTCGTCCCCACACGAGACGCCTCTCCCTGGTCCGCCGCCGCCGCGTCCCTGGCCCTCTTGACGATGAGCATGTTCCGCCGGTCGGCGGTAACCGCCTCCCGGCGCTGAACATCCGCCCTCCACTCGGCGTTCGACATGCCGGGCGGCCTTGCCATCGGCGCCCTCAGCTTTCTCTACTTCAGCTGGGTGGAATCGGCGGCGGCGGCGCGAGGAGCCACATACTTCTTCGACGGCATGGCGGCCGGATCTGATGAGGAGAATGGCAGGGGCGGTGGGAGAGAAGGGGAAGCAATGGGAAAATGAAGGGAAAGGGGGGAGAAAACAGCGGGAAATCGGCCGGTGTCGCCGACAGCGCGGGCCCACGTGCCTTTTCGCTTCGGCCGGCGCCTTCAGGTGCCCCCTGGGGCTGGGTTCGGTTCGGTTCGCCGGTTGTTATTTCGGCCCAAACCGGCGATAAGCAACGACCTGGGAGCACGACTGAACCAATTTTTCATCGCCGGCACTAAAAAGGCGCCCTCGGAGGCTGTTGGGGCGCTGAGTGGAGATGCTCTTAT
Source organism: Aegilops tauschii subsp. strangulata (assembly GCF_002575655.3). Lineage (NCBI taxonomy): Eukaryota > Viridiplantae > Streptophyta > Magnoliopsida > Poales > Poaceae > Aegilops > Aegilops tauschii. The sequence continues at coordinate 104,115,175 of NC_053038.3, read as the reverse complement.
CATCTCGAGGAATTGTTTAACCAACAGGATAAGGTCCACACAAGCCGCTGTCCACCGTAAGTTTGCGTCCTTGGCCAGGTGCACTAAAGCCCCATTTCTTCCGTGTCCCCGGCGATCATTCCTATTAGACGTGATATATTCCCAATTTCGTGTGACGTAGACTTTGATTTACCGTTCAGGGTCTCTTTGATTCAAAGGATTTTCATAGGATCTTTGAAGGATTAGAATCCTTAGGAATTTTTCCTACGTTGATCGTTTGATTCGTAGGGTCGAATCTTGTAGGATTTTTTCCTAAGGATTCATTTGTACTACAATTTAACATCCACTTCAACCTCTTGAAAGAAATCCTTTGTTTTTCCCGTGACACAATCAAACAAACTCAAATCCTATAGGGATCCAATGGACATGCCATTCCAATCCTACGTTTTTCCTATTCCTGTATTTTTGCAATCCTATGAATCAAAGAGGCCCTCAACTTTTGACAAGACCAAGTATCATACAGTTTACCTATCCTTAATTACAGGCGTTCTGGAGATTCAACAGATTGTTTCCGTTGGTACCATTTCAATTCTTAAAAGTGAAGAGAAATACGGCGGTGGAAGTGTGGAGGAAGCGGACCAAAGAAAGACACGGTTTCCTCGTGTGATGTTGTGCTATATGCACGCACGTATGGCCGAAAAAATAAGGGTTCAGACGCGCTTTTGATTAGTTTCATATATGGAGCTGAGTCATATCCTGATCGCTTCTCACGAGATGCACTTCACCAGCCATTACCAAACAAAGATTGGAGAATAAAACGAACAGACAAGCCGGCACTCCCCACTCCCTACGCGAATGACTGGATGGCGTCGAATTGGATACACAACGAGGGCTGTCGCCAAATTTGTTTTTAAGAAGGATTCACAACGAGGCGGCAAAGATGAAAATTATCTACAGGTGAAACACATTGGGGTGTGCAAAATGACAGGTACGGTGGGGAAAAAGAATACCCTGTTCAAAGTCACATGAAATGAAGGGAGCAGCATTGCGATAAGCTCTACTGACCAAGGCTCCAATGATCATGGCGAACCAAGATCCTTCCCCTATCTTGTAGACAGCATGTCGCTTTCCCTTTGTTTTCGTGATTTGTTTTTCTCCTTTACCTGCATAACCCAGCTTGAGGCACTACCTTAGTGAGTTGTCGTTTTCGCTAATGGTCTCATTTTTATTTTGGATAGAAAAACTGAGAGGATAAATTTATTTGATCTTTTATGTAGTTTGTTTTGATTCATATACATGGATTTTAATGGAGATTTTTACTGAGAATTCTTTTTCACTATAATTCACATCTAAAATTTTTGTTAACTCAATCCTGGAGTTCCTATATAATTTAATGAATTATTATATTCCGCTGATTTTTTTGCGGGGTACATTCCGCTGATTTTACTCACAGCAACAAGTTTTACTCACGGCGCGCCACCGATTGGTGCGCAAGAAAGAAGACTTTGCACTCCTGGAGATTTGGATGTGTTTTCCAATTTCAGCAGGGACGTTTTTAAGGATTTGTGTTTTCATAAGGCTTTGATTATAAGTCCCTTGTTTAATTTCCTGTTGCAATGTTCCGCAAAAAAAAAATCCTGTTGCAATGGCTATTTTTGTTGCTCTTTAATTTATTTTTGCATGTTGTGGGCGTCTGCATTTATATTTTTTTGTTTCTTAAAGAAAATCATGCGCCTAATTTTTTTTCGTGGCTATCTCGGCCCCGGTAGATGTTATTGAATTTGGCTGTCCCTGTGTTGGCGTCTGCTTTACTTGTCTATCTAGTCCACCACATTCTGCAAGTTGTCGATTTGTTTGGAATATCTCGGACGGATTTGCCATCATCCATGTGACGATGAGCATCCGAGTCATCCATGAGACAGAGATGGTGATCTACCCAGCCAGCCCAGAAGAAAACATCAATTTTGCTGGGCAAAGAAAGAAAACAGAGTATGCGGTGGCTCGAGCTCGATAGGTGGTGTGAGATGCGGACGGGGCGTGGCAGTGACCCATCATCGATCAACACGTAGGAGTACATCTGAAGATATGGACATAAAGTATGCTCGTCGTGGTATTATTGCGACGCGGCGACCCACCGCGTCCAGATGCTCAATCAATTTCCTGCGCTCGCTCAACCAACCACCCTACTCATTTCCTTTGATGGATTGGGTGCTAGTGGTGGTACTGATTGCTTAGCTTGCGGCTGCTATGAATATCTGCCAAATTTGTACTTTCTGGATGACAGGTAGATTTTCTTCTTTAACAAGACTATATATGAGCGAGTTGGCCTTGGCTGGGTGAATACAGGTTAAAACTCATATTTTGCATATAGTTTGTTTGCCTGCATACTTCTCAGCCGGGTCGAGAAGAAACGCACGCATGTTGTTTGGTTGCATGCTTGTTTTACGCAGATGCAAAGTATGGTGTTTGATTACATGCAAGACATGTCGTCTGATAACCTCTTGTTAGAGCGATGAGGACATCAGCACATTCACATGCGCGTCATAAATGATAAACCGGAGTCTTAACGCACACTCAAAAGCAGTTAAACGATAAACAGTGGCGGCAAAGTCTTAAACATCCTATGCAAAAGTCTTAAAGGTGCAGAGTTAACTTCCTAGGTTCCCCGCAAAAAAAGAGAGTTAACTTCCTGGGCATACATAACAAAGGCCTCCTTATGCCTCTTGCACTTGATCGATCACCTTCAGGGTGTTGGGAGTCGCCAGTTTGAAGGTGGCGAGGTACCCAATCCTGATCTGGTGAACAACGACGAAGGGGGCCCAACCATGATCAAAGGTGAGCATGCCGTTGATAGTTCGGACCATCACCCTTCAAGCGCAACCAGTGTTCGTCCTCAACGCGGATTCCTCTAGGGCGGTGGTGAAGTGCTTGGTGAACTCGAGTGACATCGGCAGACACTCCAGCTTGGGTGCAAGGATGACCTTGCAGAAGTCGGTTGGACGTCCTCATGAAAATGCCCTTAGTTCTTCGGCCTCTTGGGGGCACTGTCGAGCTCCATGGTCAGAGGATCTAGAAAAGCGCTCTCACCTCGCCCCCCTCCCCCCCCAAAACCCTTGCCGCCGCCTCCTTCCCCTCTCGATCCTGTCGGATTCCGGCGGATCTCCTCCCTCTGCTCTTCCCTTCCCCCCGGATCCGCCCTCAGCCGGGGCGGTGCGCGCCCCTCCCCTTCGCCCCCTCCTCCCATCTTCCCCCTCCCCCCCCCCGGCCGCCAGCGGGCGCCCCCGACTCTAGCCCGGCTGGTGTCGGCGGCGGCAGGATGTCCTCTTCCCGTGCGCGCGTCCTTCCTTCCCGGGGTGGGCGGCGGAGGCGGTGCTGATCGGCTAGGCGGCGCGGGGGGGGGGGGGGGGGGGGGCTTGGTGGCGCGGGGTGGCCGGCGGCGCGCCCCCGACCCCCGACTCAGATCTAGGCCCTGCGGGCCCCATCTGGGTCCTAGTGTGTCGGCCACCGGCGTGACTTCGTTGTCATCTGCATGGTGAGGAAGAGGAGTAGCTCGGACCGGGGGCGGCGACGCCAACGGCGTGCCTACTACAGCGCGAAGGCGGGAGCTTTATGAGCCTATGAGGGCCCGGCCGGGCCTATGGGCCCACGGACCTTGTATGCCCTCCCGCGTGCCGACGGTGTTGTTGCCTCTAGTCCTGGCTCCTCTTCTTCGTGTGCAGACCTCACTTCGTGGTGCCATGGTGAGACGGCGTGGGATGCTTCAAGACCGTGGTGGCGCAGGGTGGTGGTTGGTTTGGTGGCGTGCTCCGGAGCTCTTGAGGTGAAGGTTGGGATCGGGAGAAATCCATGTCGGCCTGGCCGGCATAGATGCGCTGGTGCCTGAGGGTGCCGCCGGACCTTCCTGGAAGGCGTCGGGGGCTACCCTTCCTCTCTCCTCATCGCGTACTGGGGGGAACCCTTGGCAGCAGCGTCGTCATCGTCGCATCCCTTCTTGGAGGTGTTGATTGGTACCGGCGTTTCGGAGTCTAGGAGCTTGGTGGGAGATCTCCGGTGGGCAGTGGTCGCGAGATTCGTCTTGGTCGATCCGCCATTGTCGGCATTTGTTTCTTTTGTATTTGCTCTTTCTGTTCTTTTGGGCGTGCCTGTGCTGCTTCCGCCCCAACACCTACCATTGGTTGTATCAGTTGGTTGCTTTGTAATAGAAAGCGGGGGGAAACCCTTTTTCGGACTGCCGAGCTCCACCGCCGTCTTGCCCTTCTTCTCAGCTACATCCTCCTTGCCCTTGGAGGTATCTCCTGCCTGACGGATCTAATGTATGAACATGAGATCAATGGAAGGACACATCATATATCATATATTCTTAAAAGGTTCATCCTCACTACAACCAATTATCTCAACATGCGGCTTTCCACCACACAAAGTGTGCTATATCAGCATCCACTAGCACTATTTTTTAGACATGCACCACATCCACTATCTTAAATTCTCATAAGATGCATTCTCACACCTCACCAAGTCATTCATGCCATGCATGTCCATCACATCATAATTAGTCAAGTAATTATCCACGTCATGCATCTCAGAAAAAATCATGTCATCTTATTCATGTGGTATGAAAAACTGACTATAAATGGCGGTAGACATTGATCATTAGGATGGACTGACGAACGAAAATATGAATTGAACTCGATCAAAAAATGAATTGAAGAAGGCAATATGTGCATACAACTATTGGCTGGTGCGTCATCTATTCGTAAATACTAAAGCATTTTTCTTAAAAAACTCTACAGTGCTATAACACTTTTTGGAGGTAAGTTTATGAGAAAAAGGAATACCGAAAATTAATCTGACAGTCTCACTTGACATGCTTTTTCACTAGAAAGTTTAATTTAATTTATTTCGAAAATTCTTGAACCCCTGGGTTGCTAACTTACAAAATAAGTGTTACAATACAGTAATAGTATTTCATAGCTATATGTCTCTTAGTGTTTCCGCAACAACGTGCGAGGAATCATCTAGTATGAACATATGAACAAGAGGTCAATGCATTCCTCCATCCCGCCCACCTAAATCGCTTTTGGCCTCTAAATCCCTTATTTATCTACCACCAAACTCCACTATCTCTTCCAACCATCTATCTCTATCTTCTACCGTCTCCTCCACAACTCTCTCTCTCTCTCTCTCTGAGCATCGTAACAGCTCTACTTCCACGAACCCCTTCCCCAACGGCCCAAGATGGAGGGAATTCCTCCTTGGGTGCTCCCTCGATGACCACACCAGGTTCGTGCAAACCATGGAGGTGTGCTCTCAGTTCAAGATCATGGACGGGATGCATAAAGAGGCAGACATAGTGCTACTGAAGGTGATGAAGGTGGAGTTGAAGAGGCTAATACCTGACCCAACCAAAGGCACTATGTTATTGGACATAATATGGTGGGTGATGGATGAGGTCAAGTCGGTCGATCCAGGTCAAAGCGCCAGATAGGCAAAACATAGGTCTGTTAGGGCTCCTGATGACCAATCGGACATCGCAGTGATGCCCAAGACCATCATTTTGGAGGATGGGAGTAGGAGGAGATGGTGCATGATGCCAATGGCGAATCGGTTCGAGCCTAGGTATGATGGCAATCCCGAAGCAGTGGACATGGTGGTAAGGGATCCTTAGCCACGCGACTGTACGATGACCTTGGAGGTCAATGATTACAAGCCCCAAGGCTATCACCGCTCCAAGCATCTTCAAGCTCGCCGTGGCTAGGAAGTAGTGCTTGCTGGGATGCATTTGAATTGATGTAGCTTTATTTAGCCCCTAGTAAAAAGCGTACTGAATCTCATCCGAACTCAAATCCCTAATCGGATATGCCTAAATAGATTACCAAATCAAACCCACATAAATTGAATGTGGGGATGGTATAAATCAATTCCAATGGGGACAGAGTGCTTACCATCATTGACAAACGCATGTAGGTGAGGTGATGAGGCTGGTGATCGACGTCGGTGCTCATCGTCCAAATCTTTGCTGCTCACCATCTAGATCTTGTGTTCATTGCCGCCGCTGTGAGGGTGGAGAGAGAGGGAAGAATGAGCAATGAGAGAAGGGCAAGGGGAGTTATGGCAGTAGTTCGAGAAACAACACGGCGTCTTGAGTGTGGCTCCTCGCTGGTGAGTGATATTTACACTCATTCACCCTTAGTTTAAACCGAGATATTCACATCGATATTGCTACAAATGACTAATGAACGCAAAGGATTCCACAAATCCTCTCTCTGATGTGTGGAAATGGGCTAAAAAGAGAAGAAATCACGTGAGAACATGGAAATGAGTGGAAATGGAGAAAGAAGCAATCACCAGGAGGCGCACCAGCGGCCAGAGACCAAAAGACGACATTCCATATGGGCGCAAGCGCCCGTATGGCATGGATTCCAAGGCAGCTCGTTCACCTGAACAACTTTTATAAAGGGGGTCACACCAAAATGTAGACAAAACATCGTCGAGTGAAGCCAGAATAGAACCATCTTCATCCTCTCTCACAAACTCTAGCCGTCGCCATTTCCATCTCAATACCCACCATCACCACCATAGTCCAACTCTATCTAGTTCATACTTCTAATCATGCACCACACAGGGCAGCCACTGTAAGACATATTTGCAATCAATCAATCTTCAAGATGTGTTCTTGAATGATTTCTTCTTGCGATCTGATCTCCATGTGTGAGTAGTTCGGTAAGGTATGGGTTGAGGCATAGGCCTTACAACCCTCTATATTTGTTGTGGGAGCCAATGAAAGAGCTTTGAATTAACATCCCATATGTGTGAAATAAAATTGTTTCGTAGATGTCTCTTGTCTTGTTCGCGATCTTCATCCCTGCAGGTACCCAGGATCATGGAGATCGAGCAACGGCGAGGCTAAGTGCATGGTGAACATTTGAAGTGTCATTCTGAACACCAGTGACAGAAAGGTTTAGTACGATAACACGGATCCAATCCTTGGGGATTCATGAGGTGTAGTCATTAAACGCCCAAAGATCTTGTCTGATTATTTATAATCTTAATTATCAATGCAACCCCACGCGACGGATAGGGCCTGCGGTAGGATAACTGATTCTTCATGCAGGACGCGTGCCGGTCAAGATGTTATTTGGACAGATCCCCCACTTCGGTTCGTAACAAGCACATCTCGATGAGTGACTTCAAGGCCACAAATTAAGATCATATCTGGTCCCAACACAAATGCATGGTTGTAAGCATTAAGACCTTATACCCATACCTATTTTTATTATAAATGTTTGAATCACTATTTGCTTAATTGATCCGGTCAAAATTTGTAATTAATCCTTTAACGAGAGCTTGCTAGAGACGAAAACTTGCTAGAGATCATCGCTTCAAGGGAATCTTCCTCTCGTGGGTTCTATAACCCAGGGTCACCTCTAGGGAAATAGGCTTGGGATAATTTTCTGTTCCATTACCAGATCACTAAAGGAGGTATCACTCGCGTGCAACCTCTGACACCTACGGGCCTCGAGTTGCATTGCTCAGGCCTGGCTGTGCAAACACGGATGATTCGAGCATTCCTCCTCAGCCAGGCATGTATGTGCTTTAAACATCGTGCATGCCTGGTTGCACATATGTTTACCAAACACGCCCTATATTCTTACATTTTATTGTTATCTTGTTAGAAATAATAATTTTAGTGCGACAACCAGATTTGAGGGGGGTAAATGCATCAAGGTATAGATTAGGGCATCTTCAACACAGTACCTCAAATCTCCCCCAAATGTTTGCACACCTTCCGATATCCAATGTTATACCTCAATGTCTGCGGACACGTTCCGGTGTCCGAATTCCCACAAATTGGTAGCAAACCTAGAGATGTTTGTGAAAATCTTGGACTCTGTCTGCATACTCCACCATCAGCCCCTCCATCTTCCCTCATGAAATTCTACCTGTAACCATCCATATGCCCACTCCCAGCCGCACCAGGATGGGAGGCGTAGCCCGCGCGACCACCCGCATTACACGACCACCACCACGATGCCCGAGCATATTCCTCCTCTCTTTCTCCCAGCCTCTCCCTTTGCTACTGTCATATCTGGCCATCATGAAGCCCAGGGTAGAGGAGAAGGGCGACAATGATTCGGACGTGGCTGAGATGGACCAGCTCGCTGAGGCAGCCAAGCTTCTTAAGGCTAGTGACACCTACGACGCGCAACTCATTAATCGGTTGGCCGCCACCCCCATGGCCGAGACCCCACTGCTTTGATCCATCTTCAACTTCAAGGAGGCTCAAAGAATTACCCTCAACCGGCGTTGAAGCCATTCCTTCGATTCGTCTCCATCCTATCGAGCTCATCATTGACCCCCATGAGTTCTGCTTCTAGAATGTCAAAAAATTGAGATACAATCGTTGGATTGGTGCCTCGCACGACACCGTCCGCAAACATGTCCGGAATTGTCTGTGGACGTTTGGGGTGTTCGATTTGGTGACTGGTATTGTAGATTTCCTTACTCCTCCTCTTTTCTCTTTTCTTCCATATCACATTCATCGGCATATGCTTCATATTTTTCCTCAAGCCCCTCTGCTTATGTTGCCTCATCAGCTCCTCCCGCAGTAATTCGCAAGAGAGCACCCCATTAGCATGTTGTGCCAACGCCTCTCCGTGGAGCAGATCTACACCATGTCCTAGCATAGCTTGGTATTTGCCATTTTGTAAACCTTCCCAATGTTGCATAAAATAACACATATAAGAAATGAATTCATTAGGGTATTGTAAGTGCGTCTAATCCCCCCTTTGTGGTTTGGAGTATTTATGATAGAAGTGGATAAGGAACTAATGTGTTTGCAAGTATATATAGGTGAAAGTCTCTCAAACATTTGGTTTAACCTTCAAAGGTGACCCCTAAAAATGTATGGAAAACATTGAAGAACTCGGTGCGTCCTTTGTGAAGAATTAGCTGAATAACTGGATCACAAGAACTTAGTCTTTTTATAGTTCTTTATTATTATTTTTGAGTCATAAGGCAAACCATACTGTTAAGCTGGGTTCAGGAGATACGAAGAAAATATTTTTGAAGTGAGCGCAATCCAACATATTTCTTGAAGTGAAGATTTTGGGAATCTCTTGCAGTGCATTTCCATTTCTGTAGTGTCCAAGATGATATCCTCTAGGACGTTGTAGTCAAAGTTCTCACTTAAAATTTAGGAAACTGGCAGTTTGGTTCTCCTACGGTGAGGAATTTGAGAGCTCAAATTTCCAACCATTAGTGAGCTAGGAACGGCTGGTTGACGGTCCCGCCCTATCCAACGGTCATATCAGGACCTCGGGTTGTGACCCCGGCTATAAATGGCCACCCCTCCACCATAAGTTGGTCGACTGCTCCATGTTAATTTGCAACAAGTGTCATTTGAGTAACCCACTCATGAATCATTTGAGAGAACCCTAGTGAAGAAAACCCCTAAGTATCCAAAGACAAAATGATCGAGCATCACTAAAGAATTTGTTCTTAGTGAACCAAGGACTTGTTAATCTTGAATATTGTGATTTTCCAATCGGTTAGGCTTCTGTTCAGAGCATCCAAGAGTCATTGTGCATTGCTGAAGAACGAGTATGTGAAGGTTTCGGACATCTCCCTAGAAGATCTACCACGAGCATTGGGAGAGGTCTAAGTGATCTTAGGTCAAGGAGAATAAGGTGGAGACTTGGTCTTTTGAGTCAAATCAAAGCCTCTCCCAAACATAATTAAATTTGTCATAACAACTTAAACTGTTCAAACAAATCATGTGTCTTCCCCGAGCAACTAGTTCCAATTTTGTCACCCTTTACATTATGTACGTTGCAAAGACTTTTCCTCCTCCTCTCCTCTCTCTAAAGACTTTCTCTTTTCGCTGTTTTTTTTATCTTATGATTTGTCTTCAGTTTAGTTGTACTTAAGTGCACTTGTCTGTTTGTATATCTACTTTACTTGTACTTCTACTTAGTTTTCATGGTTTCCTCTATTCGGATGACTCTGTCCCAACATTAATTGCATGCTTAGCCTAGTTTATATTTCACAAGTATTTCTTAGTTTTGTTTATTTGTTGTTTCTTCAAATAATTAGCTTCTTTTGAAGAATTTGATAAAAATCTCTCATTCATCCACCTTTGATCGATTAAACGCTCTTTAAAATGGTATAAGAGCAAGGTGCTCCCTTATTCTGTGTGATATTGGTTGAACCACATGAAGTTTTTAGCTTTGTTGATTACAAGGAACCTCAAGGTCTCCCCCAACTGACGATCTTTGATGGCACCAACTACACCTACTAGAAGAATAAGATGCGCGTGCATCTTAGTGCTATTGATGAAGACTCTAGCACATGGAGTTTAAATAATTGTTTTTCCTGAAATACAAAAACACCAGAAAACAGGAACTGGCACTAGACACTGGATTAATATGTTAGTCCAATAAAATTTGATAAAAAGTGTACCCAAAGCACATATAAATGATAATAAAATGGCATGCAACATAGAAAAATATCGATACGTTGGAAGCATATCAAATGATCATCTCCGTACGAATTCAATGTCGTCAACAAGCCTGGCATATTGAAGCTTGTTCCACATTTGCCTCATTACCGAGGATTTGGAAAGCATATACCTGCAAAGTTTAATGAAATAAAGATTGACCATGCTAGGAGATTCTTCGATTTAAACTACAACCCATCTGATTCTCCTCACATCAACTTTGATTGCTTCTAGAATGACTCGCGGCGTCACTATTATTCTGATGTTTTCTTGAATCATGACAGGGTATTCCTTCATCGCCACATTTATCTTGAAGCATTGAAAGAGATGCCATGTTTTTAATGTAAGTCTTAAAGCATTTCACTATGTTGGTCTTACGCCATTCATCTATGACGAAGAACATTGGAATGAAGAGATTGCCTTGCAATTCTTCGCCATAGTGCACATATCTGGTTTTAGCAGAGATAGCTTAATATGGGTGCTCTACTGAATGACAAGTGATACTCACTTCTGATCCCCTACTTTTGAATTTCTTCGACACATATGCTTAGGCCTTCCCGAAGAAGATGCACCAATTTTGTTCAACAAAGCAAGGGCCAATATGACACAGATGGTGTGCCTTATGGAGCCATTGCCCGCAGATGTTGTACTTCAAAAGACATTCCTCCGAGGACAACCTATTACATCATGTGCAACACTATTTACCCCATTGAAGGTCGTCATTCCAAAACTGAGATCAAAGGAGTTATGAACAATTTGGTCTACAACATCACATACTCCAAGCATTTTGATCATCATGATTTCTTTGAGGAATTTAGCCTCATCTTCCATTGAACTACATGATCAGAAGATCTTTGCACCTTGGATTATACATTTCATTAAGCATCAATGTAGTGCTTACCAACACTCAGCTAATAATCATCAAACATATTTATTTCTCCAACTGAAGTTCTTTGGACTACATTCTTCCCTGCAGATGAAAAAAATCCCTTGTATAATGATAATGATGTCCCAAGCAACACTGCTTCTAACAATGGAGATAATACAACGCCTGGTGCCACAACTGAAGAAACTACCACAAAGCACCCTGCTGGCCAATTTTGTCAGCCGGTTAAAAGTGAAAGTACCACATAGACAACAGATACTTCCACTATTCAGCGCAAGAAACCAAGACTGATGACCAATGGAGAACTTCTTGTCACTCTTCATCAAAAGTACTATAGGAATCATGACTAGGCATGAAGACAGAGAATGCTAATTCTTCATGACCTCGATAGAGTACGAAACATTTCGTCGAAGAATGCTTATGTCGGGCATGAAACTTTCTGCCAATCATGGGCTAGTTTGTCGCTGCAAAAGACGGTTGGAGAACTTTGAGATCCTAGCTTCTTGGAAATTTATGAATGGTCATCTGCTCCTCCGCCTTATATACAGCCGCAACGCACTCCATCACTAGTTGCTTTAGACTATAGTTCTTCAACGTAGATTGTCGACGTCGACATCGAAGGCGAAGAAGACTGATCTCTCCTCGTGTGCCAATTACACAATCTCTGGATTCATCTACTAAGCATGCTGCTCCACCGCACATCCCCGACACCATCGTTGAGGGAAATATGCCGTAGAGGCAATAATAAAGTTTTTATTTTATATTTCCTTATATCATGATAAGTGTTTATTATTCATGCTAGAATTGTATTAACCGGAAACTTGATACATGTGTGGATACATAGACAAAACACAATGTCCCTAGTAAGCCTCTACTAGACAAGCTCGTTAATCAAAGATGGTTAAGACATGTGTTGTCATTTGATGAACGGGATCACATCATTAGGAGAATGATGTGATGGACAAGACCCATCCGTTAGCTTGGCATAATGTGTTGGATATATGCCCTAGAGGCAATAATAAATAGGTTATTATTATATTTCCTTGTTCATGATAATCGTTTATTATCCATGCTAGAATTGTATTGATAGGAAACTCAGATACATGTGTGGATACATAGACAACACCATGTCCCTAGTAAGCCTCTAGTTGACTAGCTCGTTGATCAATAGATGGTTGCGGTTTCCTGACCATGGACATTGGATGTCGTTGATAACGGGATCACATCATTAGGAGAATGATGTGATGGACGAGACCCAATCCTAAGCCTAGCACAAGATCGTGTAGTTCGTTTGCTCAGAGCTTTTCTAATGTCAAGTATCAGTTCCTTAGACCATGAGATTGTGCAACTCCCGGATACCGTAGGAATGCTTTGGGTGTACCAAATGTCACAACGTAACTGGGTGGCTATAAAGGTGCACTACAGGTATCTCCGAAAGTGTCTGTTGGGTTGGCACGAATCGAGACTGGGATTTGTCACTCCGTATAAACGGAGAGGTATCTCTGGGCCCACTCGGTAAGACATCATCATAATGTGCACAGTGTGACCAAGGAGTTGATCACGGGATGATGTGAGTTACGGAACGAGTAAAGAGACTTGCCGGTAACGAGATTGAACAAGGTATAGGGATACCGACGATCGAATCTCGGGCAAGTAACATACCGATGGACAAAGGGAATTGCATACGGGATTGATTGAATCCCCGACATCGTATTTCATCCGATGAGATCATCGTGGAACATGTGGGAGCCAACATGGGTATCCAGATTCCGCTGTTGGTTATTGATCGGAGAACATCTCGGTCATGTCTGCATGGTTCCCGAACCCGTAGGGTCTACACGCTTAAGGTTCGATGACGCTAGGGTTATAGGGAAAGCATGTACGTGGTTACCGAATGTTGTTCGGAGTCCCAGATGAGATCCCGGACGTCACGAGGAGTTCCGGAATGGTCCGGAGGTAAAGATTTATATATGGGAAGTCCTGTTTTGGTCACCGGAAAAGTTTCGGGTGATATCGGTAATGTACCGGGACCACCGGGAGGGTCCCGGGGGTCCACCAAGTGGGGCCACCAGCCCCAGAAGGCTGCGTGGACCAAGTGTGGGAGGGGACCAGCCCAAGGTGGGCTGGTGCGCCCCCCCCCCCCCCACCAAGGCCCAAGGCGCATGGGAGAGTGGGAGGGGGCAAACTCTAGTCCAGATGGGCCTTAAGGCCCACCCTAGTGGCGCCCCCCCTCTCCTCCCCTTGGCCGCCCCCCTTGGATGGGATCTAGGGCTGGCCGCCTCCTCTTGGGGTGGGAACCCTAGAGGGGGGCGCAGCCCCCTCCCCCCCTATATATAGTTGAGGTTTGGGCTGCCCAAGATACATGAGAACGTCTCTCTTTCGGCGCAGCCCTACCCCTCTCCCTCCTCCTCCTCTCCCGCGGTACTTGGCGAAGCCCTGCGGGATTTCCACGCTCCTCCATCACCACCACGCTGTCGTGTTGCTTCTGGATGGAGTCTTCCCCAACCTCTCCCTCTCTCCTTGCTGGATCAAGGCATGGGAGACGTCACCGGGCTGCACATGTGTTGAACGCGGAGGCACCGTTCTTCGGTGCTTAGATCGGAATCAACCGCGATCTGAATCGCTTCGAGTACGACTCCCTCATCCGCGTTCTTGCAACGCTTCCGCATCGCGATCTACAAGGGTATGTAGATGCACTCCCCTTCCCTTCGTTGCTAGATTACTCCATAGATTGATCTTGGTGATGCGTAGAAAATTTTGAATTTCTGCTACGTCATCCAACAGTGGCATCATGAGCTAGGTCTATGCGTAGTTTCTATGCACGAGTAGAACACAAAGTAGTTGTGGGCGTCGATGTTGCCAATTCTTCTTGCCGCTACTAGTCTTATCTTGTTTCGGCGGCATTGTGGGATGAAGCGGCCCGGACCGACCTTACACGTACGCTTACGTGAGACAGGTTCCACCGACTGACATGCACTAGTTGCATAAGGTGGCTAGCGGGTGTCTGTCTCTCCCACTTTAGTCAGAACGGACTCGATGAAAAGGGTCCTTATGAAGGGTAAATTGAAATTGGCATATCACGTTGTGGTTTTACGTAGGTAAGAAACGTTCTTGCTAGAAACCTATACAAGCCACGTAAAAAACTTGCAACAACAATTAGAGGATGTCTAACTTGTTTTTGCAGCATGTGCTATGTGATATGATATGGCCAGAAGATGTGATGAATGATATATGTGATGTATGAGATTGATCATATTCTTGTAATAGGAATCACGACTTGCATGTCGATGAGTATGACAACCGGCAGGAGCCATAGGAGTTGTCTTTATTTTTTGTATGACCTGCGTGTCATTGAATAACGCCATGTAAATTACTTTACTTTATTGCTAAGCACGTTAGCCATAGAAGTAGAAGTAATCGTTGGCGTGACAACTTCATGAAGACACAATGATGGAGATCATGATGATGGAGATCATGGTGTCATGCCGGTGACAAAGATGATCATGGTGCCCCGAAGATGGAGATCAAAGGAGCAAAATGATATTGGCCATATCATGTCACTATTTGATTGCATGTGATGTTTATCATGTTATGCATCTTATTTGCTTAGAACGACGGTAGTAAGTAAGATGATCCCTCACTAAAATTTCAAGAGACGTGTTCCCCCTAACTGTGCACCGTTGCGAAGGTTCGTTGTTTCGAAGCACCACGTGATGATCGGGTGTGATAGATTCTAACGTTCGAATGCAACGGGTGTTGACGAGCCTAGCATGTACAGACATGGCCTCGGAACACATGCGAAACACTTAGGTTGACTTGACGAGCCTAGCATGTACAGACATGGCCTCGGAACACAAGAGACCGAAAGGTCGAACATGAGTCGTATAGCAGATACGATCAACATGGAGATGTTCACCGATGATGACTAGTCCGTCTCACGTGATGATCGGACACGGCCTAGTTGGACTCGGATCATGTATCACTTAGATGACTAGAGGGATGTCTATCTGAGTGGGAGTTCAATAATCAGATGAACTTCATTATCATGAACATAGTCAAAAGGTCTTTACAAATTATGTCATTGCGCTTTAGTTCTACTGGTTAAGATATGTTCCTAGAGAAAATTTAGTTGAAAGTTGGTAGTAGCAATTATGCGGACTGGGTCCGTAAACTGAGGATTGTCCTCATTGCTGCACAGAAGGCTTGTGTCCTTAATGCACCGCTCGGTGTGCTGAACCTCAGCGTCGTCTGTAGATGTTGCGAAACATCTGGCATACACGTTTTGATGACTACGTGATAGTTCAGTGTGTAATGCTAACGGTTTAGAATTGTGGCACCAAAGACGTTTTTGAAACGTCGCAGAACATATGAGATGTTCCGAAGACTGAAATTGGGATTTCAGACTAGTGCCCACGTCAAGAGGTATGAGACCTCTGACAAATTTCTTAAGCCTGCAAACTAAGGGAGAAAAACTCAATCGTTGAGCATGTGCTCAGATTGTCTGAGTACTACAATCACTTGAATCGAGTGGGAGTTGATCTTCCAGATGAGATAGTGATGGTTCTCCATAGTCACTGCCACCAAGCTAGTAGAGCTTCGTGATGAACTATAACATATCAGGGATAGTTATGATGATCCTTGAGCCATTCGCGATGTTTGACACCGCGAAAGTAGAAATCAAGAAGGAGCATCAATTTTTGATGGTTAGTAAAAACCACTAGTTTCTAGAAGGGCAAGGGCAAAAGGGATACTTCCTGAAACAGCAAATCGTTTGCTGCTCTAGTGAAGAATCCCAAGGTTGAACCCAAACCGGAGACTAAGTGCTTCTGTAATAAGGGGAACGGTCACTGAAGCAGTACTACCCTAGATACTTGGTAGATGAGAAGGCGGGCAAGGTCGACAGAAGTATATTGGATGTACGTTATATGAATGTGTACTTTACTAGTACTCCTAGCAGCACTAGGGTATTAGATACCGGTTCGGTTGCTAAGTGTTAGTAACTCGAAATAAAAGCTGCGGAATAAACGGAGACTAGCTAAAGGTGAGATGACGATATGTGTTGGAAGTGTTTCCAAGGTTGATGTGATCAAGCATCGCATGCTCCCTCTACTATCGAGATTTGGTGTTTGCGTTGAGCATGATTGGATTATGTTTATCGCAATACGGTTATTCATTTAAGAAGAATAATGGTTACTCTGTTTATTTGAATAATACCTTCAATGGTCTTGCACCTAAAATGAATCTCGATCGTAGTGATACACATGTTCGTGCCAAAAGATATAAAATAGTAATGATAGTACCACATACTTGTGGCACTGCCACTTGAGTCATATTGGTATAGAACGCATGAAGAAGCTCCATGTAGATGGATCTTTAGACTCACTCGTTTTTGAAAAGATTGAGACATGCGAACCATGTCTATTGGTATATATGCATGAAGAAACTCCATGCAGATGGATCGTTTGGACTCACTTGATTTTGAATCACTTGAGACATGCAAATCATACCACATGAGCAAGATGACTGAAAGGCCTCGTTTTCAGTAAGATGGAACAAGAGAGCAACTTGTTGGAAGTAATACATTTGATGTATGCAGTCCAATGAGTGCTGAGGCATGCAGTGGATATCGTTATGTTCTTACTTCACAGATGATTTGAGTAGATGCTGAGTGTATTTACTTGATGAAACACAAGTCTGAATTATTGAAAGGTTCAAGTAATTTCAGAGTGAAGTTGAAGATCGTCGTGACAAGAGGATAAAATGTCTGTGATATGATCATAGAGATTAGTATCTGAGTTACGAGTTTGGCACACAATTAAGACATTGTGGAAAGTGTTTCACAATTAATACCGCCTGGAACACCATAGTGTAATGGTGTGTCCGAACATCATAACTACACCCTATTGGATATGGTGCATGCCATGATGTCTCTTATCGAATTACCACTATCGTTTATGGGTTAGGCATTAGAGATAACCGCATTCACTTTAAAAGGGGCACCACGCAATTCCGTTGAGACGACACCGTTTAGAGAAACCTAAGTTGTCGTTTCTTAAAAGTTTGGGGCTGCGATGCTTATGTGAAAAAGTTTCAGGCTGATAAGCTCGAACCCAAAGCGGATAAATGCATCTTCATAGAATACCCAAAACAGTTGGGCATACCTCCTATTTCAGATCTGGAAGCAAAAGTAATTGCCTCTAGAAACAGGTCCTTTCTCGAGGAAAAGTTTCTCTCGAAAGAATTGAGTGGGAGGATGGTGGAGACTTGATAAGGTTATTGAACCGTCACTTCAACTAGTGTGTAGCAGGGCACAGGAAGTTGTTCCTGTGGCACCTACACCAATTGAAGTGGAAGCTTATGATAGTGATCATGAAACTTCGGATCAAGTCACTACCAAACCTCGTAGGACGACGAGGATGCGTGCTACTTCAGAGTGGTACGTGATCCTGTCTGAGATATCATGTTGTTGGACAATATTGAACCTACGAGCTATAGAGAAGCGATGGTGGGCCCATATTCCGACAAATGGTTAAAAGCCATGAAATCCGAGATAAATGGATCTTTAAGAAGAAGACGGACGTGGACGGTAATGTTACCGTCTATGAAGCTCGACTTGTGGAAAAGAGTATTTTCACAAGTTCAAGGAGTTGATTACGATGAGATTTTCTCATCCGTAGCGATGCTTAATTCCGTCGGAATCATGTTAGCATTAGCTGCATTTATGAAATCTGGCAGATGGATGTCAAAACAAGTTTCCTTACCAGTTTTCGTAAGGAAAGGTTGTATGTGATACAATCAGAAAGGTTTTGTCGATCCTAAGGATGCTAAAAGGTATGCTAGCTCTAGCGATCCTTCCATGGACTAGAGCAAGCATCTCGGAGTCAGAATATACGCTTTGATGGAGTGATCAAAGTTTTTGGGTTTATACAAAGTTTGTTAGAAACTTGTATTTACAAATAAAGTGAGTGGGAGCGCTACAACATTTCTGATAAGTATATGTGAATGACATATTGTTGATCCGAAATGATGTAAAATTTCTGGAAAGCATAAAGGGTTGTTTGAAAGGAGTTTTTCAAAGGAAGACCTGGATAAAAGCTGCTTACATATTGGGCATCAAGATCTATAGAGATAGATCAAGACGCCCGATGATACTTTCATAGAACGCACACCTTGACATGATTTTGAAAGAGTTCAAAATAGATCAGCAAAGAAGGAGTTCTTGGCTGTGTTACAAGGTGTGAGTATTGAGTAAGACTCAAGACCTGACCACAGCAGAAGAGAGAGAAAGGATGAAGGTCGTCCCCTATGCTTTAGACGTAGGCTCTACAGTATGCTATGCTGTGTACCGCACATGAAGTGTGCCTTGCCATGAGTTGGTCAAGGAGTACAATAGTGATTCGGGAATGGATCACATGACAGCGGTCGAACTTGTCCTTAGTATCTAGTGGACTAAGGAATTTTCTCGATTATGGAGGTGAAAAGGAGTTCGTCGTAAAGGGTTACGTCGATGCGAACTTTGACACTAATCCGGATGACTCTGAGTAGTAAACCGGATTCGTATAGTAGAGCAATTATTTGAAATGGCTCCAAATAGCGCGTGGTAGCATCCACAAGATGACATAGATATTCGTAAAGCACACACGGATCTGAAAGGTTCAGACCCGTTGACTAATAACCACTCTCACAAGCATAACATGATCAAACCAGAACTCATTGAGTGTTAACTCTAGTAAACTCTTTGGATGCTGGTGACATGGTGATGTGACCTGTCAGTGTTAATCACATGGTGATGTGAACTAGATTATTGACTCTAGTGCAAGTGGGAGACTGTTGGATATATGCCCTAGAGGCAATAATAAATAGGTTATTATTATATTTCCTTGTTCATGATAATCGTTTATTATCCATGCTAGAATTGTATTGATAGGAAACTCAGATACATGTGTGGATACATAGACAACACCATGTCCCTAGTAAGCCTCTAGTTGACTAGCTCGTTGATCAATAGATGATTGCGGTTTCCTGACCATGGACATTGGATGTCGTTGATAACGGGATCACATCATTAGGAGAATGATGTGATGGACGAGACCCAATCCTAAGCCTAGCACAAGATCGTGTAGTTCGTTTGCTCAGAGCTTTTCTAATGTCAAGTATCAGTTCCTTAGACCATGAGATTGTGCAA
Source organism: Aegilops tauschii subsp. strangulata (assembly GCF_002575655.3). Taxonomy (NCBI): domain Eukaryota; kingdom Viridiplantae; phylum Streptophyta; class Magnoliopsida; order Poales; family Poaceae; genus Aegilops; species Aegilops tauschii. The sequence goes on along the minus strand of NC_053038.3, from coordinate 104,095,630 downwards.
CTCCCGGATACCGTAGGAATGCTTTGGGTGTACCAAATGTCACAACGTAACTGGGTGGCTATAAAGGTGCACTACAGGTATCTCCGAAAGTGTCTGTTGGGTTGGCACGAATCGAGACTGGGATTTGTCACTCCGTATAAACAGAGAGGTATCTCTGGGCCCACTCGGTAGGACATCATCATAATGTGCACAGTGTGACCAAGGAGTTGATCACGGGATGATGTGAGTTACGGAACGAGTAAAGAGACTTGCCGGTAACGAGATTGAACAAGGTATAGGGATACCGACGATCGAATCTCGGGCAAGTAACATACCGATGGACAAAGGGAATTGCATACGGGATTGATTGAATCCCCGACATCGTGGTTCATCCGATGAGATCATCGTGGAACATGTGGGAGCCAACATGGGTATCCAGATCCCGCTGTTGGTTATTGACTGGAGAACATCTCGGTCATGTCTGCATGGTTCCCGAACCCGTAGGGTCTACACGCTTAAGGTTCGATGACGCTAGGGTTATAGGGAAAGCATGTACGTGGTTACCGAATGTTGTTCGGAGTCCCGGATGAGATCCCGGACGTCACGAGGAGTTCCGGAATGGTCCGGAGGTAAAGATTTATATATGGGAAGTCCTGTTTTGGTCACCGGAAAAGTTTCGGGTGATATCGGTAATGTACCGGGACCACCGGGAGGGTCCCGGGGGTCCACCAAGTGGGGCCACCAGCCCCAGAAGGCTGCGTGGGCCAAGTGTGGGAGGGGACCAGCCCAAGGTGGGCTGGTGCGCCCCCCCACCAAGGCCCAAGGCGCATGGGAGAGTGGGAGGGGGCAAACCCTAGTCCAGATGGGCCTTAAGGCCCACCCTAGTGGCGCCCCCCCTCTCCTCCCCTTGGCCGCCCCCCTTGGATGGGATCTAGGGCTGGCCGCCTCCTCTTAGGGTGGGAACCCTAGAGGGGGGCGCAGCCCCCTCCCCCCCCTATATATAGTTGAGGTTTGGGCTGCCCAAGATACATGAGAACGTCTCTCTTTCGGCGCAGCCCTACCCCTCTCCCTCCTCCTCCTCTCCCGCGGTGCTTGGCGAAGCCCTGCGGGATTGCCACGCTCCTCCATCACCACCACGCCGTCGTGTTGCTGCTGGATGGAGTCTTCCCCAACCTCTCCCTCTCTCCTTGCTGGATCAAGGCGTGGGAGACGTCACCGGGCTGCACGTGTGTTGAACGCGGAGGCACCGTTCTTCGGTGCTTAGATCGGAATCAACCGCGATCTGAATCGCTTCGAGTACGACTCCCTCATCCGCGTTCTTGCAACGCTTCCGCATCGCGATCTACAAGGGTATGTAGATGCACTCCCCTTCCCTTCGTTGCTAGATTACTCCGTAGATTGATCTTGGTGATGCGTAGAAAATTTTGAATTTCTGCTACGTCATCCAACATAATGATCGTTAAGTTTTATTGCTATTGCTTTATTCATGACTTATACATATTACTTTGACAATGAGATTATGCAACTCCCGGATACTGGAGGAATACCTTGTGTGCTATCAAACGTCACAACGTAACTGGGTGATTATAAAGATGCTCTACAGGTATCTCCAAAGGTATTTGTTGGGTTGGCATAGATCGAGATTAGGATTTGTCACTCCGAGTATCGGAGAGGTATCTCTGGGCCCTCTCGGTAATGCACATCATAATAAGCCTTGCAAGAAATGTAACTAATGAGTTAGTTACGAGATGATGCATTATGGAACTATTAAAGAGACTTGCCGGTAATGAGATTGAACTAGGTATGAAGATACCGACGATCGAATCTCGGGCAAGTAACATACCGATGACAAAGGGAATAACGTATGTTGTCATAACGGTTCACCGATAAAGATCTTCGTAGAATATGTGGGAGCCAATATGAGCATCCAGGTTCCGCTATTGGTTATTGACCAGAAAGGTGTACCGGTCATGTCTACATAGTTCTCGAACCCGTAGGGTCTGCACGCTTAACGTTCGATGACGATTTGTATTATATGAGTTATGTGATTTGGTGTCCGAATGTTGTTTGGAGTCCCGGATGAGATCATGGACATGACGAGGAGTCTCGAAATGGTCGAGAGATAAAGACTCATATATAGGACGATAGTATTCAGACACCGGAGGTGTTCTGGGGTTACCGGGTTCGTATCGGGTCACCGGAAGTGGTTCCGGGCGGCAAACTATATGGGCCTTATGGGCCAAGAGGGGAAACACACCAGCCACAAAGGGGCTGGTGCGCCCCCCATATGGGCTGGCAAAATTGGAGAAGGAAAGGGGAAGGAGGAAAGGAAAAAGGGAATAGGATTCCCCCTTCCCCCTCTTCCCTTCCTACTCCGAATAGGAATAGGAAAGGGGGGAGGTCGAATTGGGATGTGCCCAAGTAGGATTCCTCCTACTTGGAGCGCCCCCTTGGCTACCTCTCCTCCCCTGCAACTTATATATATGAGGGGGGCACCGCTAGAACACACAACAAACATTGTTAGCCGTGTGCGGCGCCCCCCTCCACAGTTTACGCCTCCGGTCAAATTCACGTAGGGCTTAGGCGAAGCCCTGCGCGGATCACTTCACCATCACCGTCACCACGCTGTTGTGCTGACGGAACTCTCCCTCGACACTTTGCTGGATCAAGAGTTCAAGGGACGTCATCGAGCTGAACGTGTGCAGAACTCGGAGGTGACGTACGTTCGGTGCTTGATCAATCGGAACGAGAAGAAGTTCGACTACATCAACCGCGTTGTCAAACGCTTCCGCTTTCGGTCTACGAGGGTACGTGGACACACTCTCCCCCTCTCGTTGCTATGCATCTCCTAGATAGATCTTGCGTGAGCGTAGAATTTTTTTTGAAATTGCATGCTACGTTTCCCAATAGTGGCATCCGAGCCAGGTCTATGGGTAGATGATATGCACGAGTAGAACACAAAGAGTTGTGGGCGGTGATCATCATACTGCTTCACCAATGTCTTATTTTGATTCGGCGGCATTGTTGGATGAAGCGGCCCGGACCAACCTTACATGACCACGTTCATGCGACCGGTTCCACCAACAGACATGCAACTAGTTTTGCATAAAGGTGGCTGGCAGGTGTCTGTCTCTCCAACCTTAGTTGAATCGAATTTGACTGCGGCCGGTCCTTGTTGAATGTTAAAACAACAAACTTGATAAATCACCATTGTGGTTTTGATGCGTAGGTAAGAACGGTTCTTGCTAGAAGCCCGTAGCAGCCACGTAAAACTTGCAACAACAAAGTAGAGGACAACTAACTTGTTTTTGCAGGGCATGTTGTGATGTGATGTGGCCAAGACATGATGTGATATACGGTTTTGTATAAGACGATCATGTTTTGTAGAAGTTACCGACAACTAGCAGGAGCCTTATGGTTGTCGTTTTATTGTATGAAATGCAAACGCCATGTAATTGCTTTACTTTATCACTATGCGTTAGCGATAGTTGTAGAAGCAATAGTTGGCGAGACGACCACGAAGCTACGATGGAGATCAAGGTGTCCAGTCGGTGACGATGGAGATCTTGACGGTGCTTTGGAGATGGAGATCGAAGGCACAAGATTATGATGGCCATATCATGTCACCTATTTTGATTGCATGTGGTGTTTATCTTTTATGCATCTTATTTTGCTTAGTACAGCGGTAGCATTATAAGATGATCCTTGAGTATGCACCATTGCGACAGTTCGTCGTGCTGAGACACCACGTGATGATCGAGTGTGATAAGCTCTATGTTCACATACAACGGGTGCAAGACAGTTTTCCACATGCGGAATACTCGGGTTAAACTTGACGAGCCTAGCATGTACAGACATGGCCTCGGAACACTGGAGACCGAAATGTCGAACGTGAATCATATAGTAGATATGATCAACATAGAGATGTTCACTATTGAAGACTACTCCATCTCACGTGATGATCAGACATGGTTTAGTTGATTTGGATCACGTAATCATTTAGATGACTCGAGGGATGTCTATCTAAGTGGTAGTTCTTAAGTAATACACTACAGGAATCAGGCACTTTGCCGTCTGCCATGGCTGACGGCAAAGGCCTTTGCCGTCCGCCAGCAGACGGCAACAGGTCCGGCTGAATAGGCTACGGCGAAGGGCTCTTTGCCGTCTGCTGGCAGACGGCAAAGATGCAACGATCTTTGTCGTCCGCCAGCAGATGGTACACGTGGCAGCTTATGGCCGTTAGGGGGTTAACGGTGTGCTTTGTCGTCTGCTGGCAGACAGCAAAGAGGCAAAGTTCTTTGCCGTCTGGTGGCAGACGGCAAAGAAACCATATAGGTCCCCAGGTTGCACAGGTAGCTGCCACGTGGCAGCTTTACCGTCAGTTGGCTGATGGCAAAGCTTTTTGTTGTTTGCCAGCTGACGGCAAAGTGCCTGTATAGCCCCTATTTTTTTAAAATTCATTCAATTTGATAGAATTTCAGATATATATATATACATACACAGATTTCAAAAGAATTTCAACAAGCATACCAACAATAAGTTTCCAACAACATATCCATATATACATACATATCCAAAAGAAGTTTCCAACAACATTGATACGTCTCCATCGTATCTACTTTTCCAAACACTTTTGCCCTTGTTTTGGACTCTAACTTGCATGATTTGAATGGAACTAACTTGGACTGACGCTGTTTTCAGCAGAATTGCCATGGTGTTATTTTTGTGCAGAAATAAAAGTTCTCGGAATGACCTGAAACTTCACGGAGAATATTTTTAGAATATATAAAAAATACTGGCGAAAGAATTAAGGCTAGGGGCCCACACCCTGTCCACGAGGGTGGGGGCGCGCCTACCCCCCTGGGCGCGCCCCCTGCCTCTTGGGCCCCCTGGAGCTCCACCGACCTCAACTCCAACTCTATATATTCACGTTCGGGGAGAAAAAATCAGAGAGAAGGATTCATCGCGTTTTACGATACGGAGCCGCCGCCAAGCCCTAATCTCTCTCGGGAGGGCTGATCTGGAGTCCGTTCGGGGCTCCGGAGAGGGGAATCCGTCGCCATCGTCATCATCAACCTTCCTCCATCACCAATTTCATGATGCTCACCGCCGTGCGTGAGTAATTCCATCGTAGGCTTGCTGGACGATGATGGGTTGGATGAGATTTACCATGTAATCGAGTTAGTTTTGTTAGGGTTTGATCCCTAGTATCCACTATGTTCTGAGATTGATGTTGCTATGACTTTGCTATGCTTAATGCTTGTCACTAGGGCGCGAGTGCCATGAGTTCAGATCTGAACCTATTATGTTTTCATGAATATATGTGAGTTCTTGATCCTATCTTGCAAGTCTATAGTCACCTATTATGTGTTATGATCCGTTAACCCCGAAGTGACAATAATCGGGATATTTACCGGTGATGACCGTAGTTTGAGGAGTTCATGTATTCACTAAGTGTTAATGCTTTGGTCCGGTACTCTATTAAAAGGAGGACTTAATATCCCTTAGTTTCCAATAGGACCCCGCTGCCACGGGAGGGTAGGACAAAAGATGTCATGCAAGTTCTTTTCCATAAGCATGTATGACTATATTCAGAATACATGCCTACATTACATTGATGAATTGGAGCTAGTTCCGTGTCACCCTATGTTATAACTATTGCATGAGGAATCACATCCGACATAATTCTCCATCACCGATCCAATGCCTACGAGCTTTTCACATATTGATCTTTGCTTAGTTACTTTACCGTTGCGACTGTTACAATTACTACAAAACTGCTACTGTTACTTTTGCCACTGTTACCGTTACTTCCATACTACTTTGCTACTAAATACTTTGCTGCAGATATTAAGTTATCCAGGTGTGGTTGAATTGACAACTCAACTGCTAATATTTGAGAATATTCTTTGGCTCCCCTTGTGTCGAATCAATAAATTTGGGTTGAATACTCTACCCTCGAAAACTGTTGCAATCCCCTATACTTGTGGGTTATCAAACATATCCATATATACATAGATATCCAAAAGAAGTTTCCAACAAGTTTCCATAAACAAAAAGGAAGCACAAGGAGAAGAGTACACTCCATCAATGCTAGCTTCCTCATCTAAAGCAAATCTGCAAATTGGGAAAGATGAAAGTTAGAAGAAGAAGAACAACAACAAGAAGAATAAGAACAAGAAAAAGACTAAGTAAGCTAAGTAAGCTAGAAGAAAAAGAATAAAAGGAAGAAGAAAAAGAAGAAGAAGAAGAATTTATCTTCTCTTTCTTTTTCTCCTCTCCTCTTCTTTATCTTCTTCTTCTTCTAAGTAAGCTAGGTAAAAATGCTAAGTGTGTAGGTCATTTTAGAGCTAAGCTAGGTAAATAGGCCATTTTGGAGCTAACCTAGGTAAAATGGATCATATTGGAGCTAACCTAGGTAAACTTGGTCATTTGGGAGCTAACCTAGGTAAACTTATGCCATTTTTGAGTTAACTAAGCATATTATGCCATTTTTGACAGAAGTAAGCTAAGTATAGGTTTTTCTTGAGCTAACCTAGGTAACTAAGCATATTAGAGCTAATTTAGCATTTTAGAGCTAACTTAGGGCTAACTTAGGTCATTTTGGAGCTAACTTAGGTAAAATTGATCATTTTGGAGCTACTTAGGCTTATTATGTCATTTTCGAGGAAAATAAGGTAAGTATATGACATATATGAGGTTACCAAGATTGTTATGCCATTTCAAACCTAAGTAAGCTAATTATGCCATTTTTTACATAAGTAAGGCAAGTGTATGTCATTATTGAGCAAAACCTAGGTAACTAGCATATTAGAGATAACTTAGCATATTAGAGCTGTCGGATCACGGGTTCCGGCAAAACCCTTAAGGTTCGAACTCTGGGGTGCGCGCGAAAATCTCCCCCTACCGATCCACGTCCTAGCTTTGCTAGGATCTCAAGGACTAACTCGACAAACTCGCAACACAAAGGACACAAGATTTATACTGGTTCGGGCCACCGTTGTGGTGTAATACCCTACTCTAGTGTGGTGGTGGTGGATTGCCTCTTGGGCTGAGAATGAACAGTACAAGGGGAAGAACAGCCTCCTAAGGTCGAGGTGTTCTTGTGCTTGGTGGCTGTGAAGATGGGATGGATCGAGTCCAAGATTCGATGCCTCCTACTGTGGTGGCTAATCCTATTTATAGAGGCCCTGGTCCTCTTCCCAAATATTGAGCGGGAAGGGAGCCAACAACGGCCAATTTGAAAGGGGACAGCTAGTACAGCTTATCCTGACAAAAGCAGTCCTCGCCTGCCAAAGGCTCTGGTGGTGACACCTCCTTGGGCTCCATGGTGACCTCCGTCCTGCCGTCCTACTGGTCTTGGTCTCGTTGCACCGATATGGAAACCTTTGCTTGACGCCTCGGTACTCCGCGCCTGCGCTTGCCTCCTTAGCACCAAAGAGGAAACAAGGACACTGTGCGCGCTGGCGCCCGCCTGGTCTCGGTCGTCATGGCTCACGTCACGAGAACCTTGCGAGGTTTGCCTTGCCTTGATCTCTCCGCCCCTCGCGAGCCAACCTGGTGAGGCCGCTCCCGAGGAGGTCTTGCGTCATCCACCTCGCGAGGCTTGGCCCCTCGCGAGGGTCTTGAGTGTTTGTTGGCGAAGATGGGCCGTACGGGCCCGCTCGCAGAGCCACGCTGTGGGCCGCAGGTAGGCAAGTCTGGGGATCCCCGTTCCCAAAACGCGACAGTAGCCCCCGGGCCCAAGGCGTGCTCGGGCTTGGCTTCCAGGCGAAGCCAAAGGTCATGCGCGGAGCGCCGTGGGCCCCAATAGCCTGCGGCCTTGGTCGACGCGTGGCGGTTGATTGGACGTGGGCGTCTCCGCTTCCCCACGCTGCCTCGGCAACTGCCTGACTTGACAAGTCCCTGCGACATGCAAGGAAAAACCATCATTACCTGTGATCATGGGGGCGCTGGTTGGCCTTCTCCTGTTATAAATGGGGAGGGGGCGGAACCCCCGTCGCCCATCTCTTCCCATTTCGCTTGCTTTCCCCCTTTTGCACCATCGCCGACACCAATAGCGCCCATCCGAAGGTTTTCCGCTGCGGAGAAAGGAAAGACTCCCATCGATGGGCCTGTGCCGCTCCCGCCGAAGAAGAGGCCGGCCCACCACCGCGATGCGGCGACGATGCAGGTGGTGACGAGGCCTTGGTGCGAGCGACCTCCTCCTCGGTATCCATTACCCCTGTATGCCCAAGCCGGGGGCTCAGGAGGGAGAGGCGACGAGCGTCGGCGCGCGCGCCATGGCCATGGTCGGCGTGCCGCGGTGGCGCGCGTCGCCGCCCCTGGAGTCCACGCCACGGACCCCCTGAGCACTTGGATCCCCTTTTCTTCCTTCTTCTTAGCTGAGATGCCGCCGAGGGGGGGCCTTGAGCTCTGGCTGCAGCACGCCGACCGCGACACACCGGCAACTGGAGCGGAGGTTGAGGCCGTCTCCTCGGGGAAGATCTCGATGACCCGAGGCTGGGGTGAGGTCGCCCGAGTGTGTCGTGCGGAGGGCGCCCTCGCAATCCATTTCGTGTACGACGGCGCCTCCACGCTGTTCTTCAAGGTCTTCGACGCAGAAGCCCGCCGTCTGGAGTGTTGCCCCAGGTGGGGTCATCAGGCTGGCTCCACTGGGGCAGGGTCTGCTGCCCGCGTCGCTAGCGGCTCCTTTGGAAGCCGCAACGACACTTGGGAGTCCAGCGATTCCCCCGAGCTCTTCGAGACCCGGAGACGAGCGACGACAGCTATGTGCCCCCAAGCTCTCGCCGAGCCCGGAGCAAGGCCGCAGCATCTGGCCGCCGCCGCCGCTAATCTGGATGAGGTTGGCGCCGGCCTTTGGCGGCCCATTGTTGATGATGGCGTCGTCCACAGGGGCGCGTGTAGATGGGATTCCCTAAGTTCTTGCCTTTTGTTCCCTGCAAGGAATCAAGAAGTGCCCCATGGGTGTGTGTAAAGGTTTTGTAACGTCTCTTGTCAAATTTCCCTTATTCTGAACTTTCGCGAGCGAGAGTCCTGCTTTAGCTCGGTCTCCCCTTTCCGACCTCGCGATGACTTGGTGCTCTACGCTGACAGGACCCGGTCCCCAGGCAGGCTACAACCGTCGCTGGTATGCCAGGTCGCGTGTCGTGGTCAAGGCCAGGAGGTGAGCGGCCCGAGGTCCAGTAGGAGCCCATGAGGCGCGATGCTCAGGAGGTCCCCTTTAGCACTCAAGCAGCCGTTGAGAGGTAGGAAAGGGCAGTGACGTTGCCGCAGAAGGGCTGTGGCTAGAGTGGTTCCTAGTCCTTAGCGGTTTAGCCAACCCGGGCATGAGACTTATCTTGACGGTCCGGAGTCAGTTCCTCGCGACGCACCAGGTTTGGGCATAGGTGTCCGTAACATAGCTAGGCCAGGTCCATACGAGCCTCTCCCTCTTCTTCGCGCTCTCCTTTGTTCTCTACGTCCTCAGGTCCCGGCCCTCGAGCGAGCTCAGCCGCCGCTGGTATGCCAGGTCGCGTGTCATGGTCAAGGCCAGTGGGTGAGGGCTGGAGAGCCAGTAGGAGCTCCTGAGTCGCGATGCTCAGGATCCCCCCTTTCAACACGCAAGCGGATTGCACGGGAGAAGAGAGAGAGCTCGCGGTGCCGCCTGCTGTCATCCTCAGGAGGTTCCTGCAAGCCAGCACAAGGAGAGACACAGTTCGCCATTATGGTCGCCAGTCTGCCACTGATTGCTTTGCCAGAGAATGGGGGCACTAAGGGCCTGGTGAGGTGACGTGCGCAAGGCGTGCCGCGAGCCAGAGCTCGACCGCTCAGGTTTGTCGACGTTGCAGGGACGGGCTCGAGCACAAGCGTCGTGCCAGCGTGAGTAGCCCCCGTGCCGAGTGAGAATCAAGCAGGTGATAGTCATAGGTAGATTAAGCATGGAAAGCAAACTGGCTCGAGCAAATGCAGGGAAGATACATGCCACTGGGTCAGGCCCGAGCGGCTTGGGGATGATGCAGCCCGAGGGGCACCGCCAGCGAGGTAAGCTAAAGACATAAAAAGGGATACATGCCACAGGGATGGACCCACGCGGCCTAGGAATGATGCAGCCCCGAGGGTGCTCCCAGCTAAATAAACTTGGAAAATGTCACCTGGTTCTGTTGATGAAGGGATGTTGGGGCAGCTGAAGGTACGTCGAGGAGGTACGCGGTGAAGGGGTTGTTCCTCACGAGCCGCCGGGGCCCTGAGCCTCGGGAGGCTGGAGGTCCAGGCGGTTCCTTGAGGATTGTCTCCATCTCTGTCAAGACGGCGTGGTGCCTGGCCTCCTGAGTCGCCAGGGCGTGCCGCAAGTTGCGCTGATAGGCAGACGCCACGCTCGGCAGGCCAAAAGGCATGCGAACGTAGCTGTGCGGTGGACCCTCGCAGCGTCCCACGCGCGAAGGGTAGAAGGGCTCCTAAGACGCGGCTCTGTTGAGCCCTGGGACGTCGATGCAGACGCGCAGCCCGACATCCTCGACTGGATGGGAGGCTGCGCCAGGTGAACGGCGATCGGCACGCATGGCCTTGCATTTTGCAGCTCCTGGGTGGTCCTGGTAATGAACTCCTGAGCGTTGGGCGCTCCTCGTCTTGTGTCCTCCTGAGGGTGACGTGCCACAAAGCACGCCTCCAGATGGTGCCCGAGCACCTTCCTCATGATGTTGGCAAGGTCTGAGGCCCTCCAGAAGAGAGCCCCCGAGCCCTGCCCAAGAAGGGTGCCGGGCGCGCTTTCCTATGCGATGGAGGGAGGCACCCCAGGTGCGGGCGCTGATCCTGACAAGGTTCCACTACCGACGCCACCCTCCTGAGGTCCTGCGCGGACTAGCTGCTTCTTCTTCTTGGGGGTGGCCTCAGGAGGGCGCTCGCCCATGCTGTCGGGGTCGTCGATTGCTGCAGCTTGGAAGGCACGCTCGAGGGAGCACACCGCATCTCTTTCTTCGCACGGGACTGTGATGACTCTGCCGCTTCCTGGCATCTTGAGAACATTGTAGCCGTGATGGGTCACCGCCATAAACTTGGCCAGGGCCGGATACCCAAGGATGGCATTGTACGGCAGACAGATGTGTGCGACGTCGAAGTCGATGAGCTCGGTGCGGTAGTTGTTGCGTTCTCCGAAGGTGACGGGAAGGCAGACCTGCCCGATCGGGGTAGTGGAGCCGTCGTTCACTCCTGAGAAAGGCTTGGTGGGCTGAAGCTAGTCATACGGCACTTGGAGGTTGCCGAATGTGTCGACGGATAGGACGTTGAGCCCTGCACCGCCGTCGATGGGGGTCTTGGTGACTTGCACGTTGCTGATGACTGGGGAACAAAGCATCGGGAGGGCGCCAGCGGTAACCGCGCACTTGAGCTGATCTGTCGAGCTGAACGTGATGGCGCACTTGGACCATCTGAGCGGGCACGTGGCCTCGAGCTTGGGGAGGACTGCATTCACTTCTCGAGCAAACTGTTTGAAGATACGACATGAGGCTGGGGCTTGAGCTCCGCCCAAGATGCAGGCGATAGCACGCGGCTCCTGGAAGCCCCCAGCCCCCTCGTCTTGATGGTGGTCATCATTCCTTCTTGGTGGTGGCGGTAGTGGAGGAAGACCAGCGTTGCCCTGAGGACGATCCTCACGAGGCTGGTCCCTCCAAGCGCCCTCGCGAGGCTGATCCTGCCAGCGGTCCTCAGGAGGCCAGTGGTGCCACTCCTGGCACGGGCCACGGTCATCCCAGCGTCCGCCACCACGTCCTCCTCCTCGGCCGTAGCCCCGGTCATTGCGCTCGGGGCGCCAACCGAAGCGTCCTTCTCGAATGGCTCTGAGCTCTTGACAGTCGCTGGTGTTGTGGCTATGCAGGTTATGGAAGGCGCAGAACGGTCGGCGCTCTTGGATGACTCGGGCTGGTCTCTGCCACGCTTGGTGTCCGGCTCCGCCGCGAGCACGGCTGCTCCCTTGCGCTTCACATCCTTGGCCTTGGCTTTCTTCTCCGGGTCCACAGCCGGGAGCTCGAGGAGGGAGAGGCGCCCCTCCTCAGCTCTTGCGCACCTGCTCGCCAGGTTAAACAGCTCCAGAGACGTGCACAACTCCTCGTGGAATGCGAGCTCCTCCTTCATCTTGACGTCGCGGACTTCATGAGAGAACGCGGAGATGATGGCCTCGTCCGTCACCTTGGGGATCTTGAGGCGAACGTTGTTGAAGCGCTGGATGTACTTCTGGAGGGTCTCTCCTGGTTGTTGCTTGACGCGGCGTAGGTCACCCGCGGCCGGTGGGCTGTCGCGAGTGCCCTGGAAGTTGGCGACGAAGCGGTCGCGCATCTCGTTCCAGGAGGAGATCGAGCCTGGAGGCAGGTTCAGGAGCCAGGAGCGGGCACCATCCTTGAGAGCCATGGGGAACCAGTTCGCCATGACTTTCTCGTCGCCGTTGGCCGCCTCGATGCTCAGCTCGTAGAGCTGCAGGAACTCCGCGGGGTCGGGGGTGCCGTCGTAGGGAGGAGGCAGATCCGGCTTGAACTTTCCCGGACAAACGACGCTATGCAGCTCGGGGGTGAAGGCGCGGTAGCCGGCCGTGGTGACCGGGGCCCGTCTTGGAGGTGGAGCTTGGTCTTGGCGCCCGCGCGCCGCCACGGCAAGCGATGCGGGGCCCTACCACAGCAAGCGATCCTGACGTGGCGGTGCAGGGAGTGGTGGAGCGTTCTCTTGGGGTCGAGGGACTTCTTGACAGCTTCTTTCTTCACGCGCGGGCGCCAGACGCGGTGGGTCGCGCCGTGGAGCCGCACGCCTTGGCGCCGTCTTGGTGTAGAGGTGGTGGAGGTGCTCGGTGAGCTACACCGCCTGCGGCTGGCGGAGGGCATGGCAGCGAGAGGGACGGCACAGGGGAGCCCCCTGCGGCGCTGACAAGCTCGGCGATGCGGTCGAGCCAGTCCTCGTAGAGGTCATTGACTGGGCGGTAGTGCAGGAGCTCGTGCGCCATGAGGAGCACGGCCCGTGCGTCCGTGGGAGCGCGACGAGCGTGAGACGACGAACCAGCGGGAGTCCGCGACGGAGTGGCAGTGCGGCCGTCCTGCCACACTGAGGGGTGCAACGAGGATGCTTGCTGCTCGTTCCCCGCCGGGCCGGTGGCGGCATTGGCGGCAGGCGGCGGAGAACGACGGGGTAGCCCGCCGACGGGAGCCGTCTGAGCAATGCGGGTGGCGAGGGCAGCCCGGCGCTCAGCGCGAGCGCGGCGTGCGTCCGCCATGGAGACGATGAAGCAACGGGACGCGGAGCGACGGAAGGGAAGCCTCGGCGCACCCCTACCTGGGGCGCCAAATGTCGGATCACGGGTTCCGGCAAAACCCTTAAGGTTCGAACTCTGGGGTGCGCGCGAAGATCTCCCCCTACCGATCCACGTCCTAGCTTTGCTAGGATCTCAAGGATTAACTCGACGAACTCGCAACACAGAGGACACAATATTTATACTGGTCGGGCCACCGTTGTGGTGTAATACCCTACTCCAGTGTGGTGGTGGTGGATTGCCTCTTGGCTGAGGATGAACAATACAAGAGGAAGAACAGCCTCCTGAGGTCGAGGTGTTCTTGTGCTTGGTGGGTGTGAGGATGGGATGGATCGAGTCCAAGACCCGATGCCTCCTATTGTGGTGGCTAATCCTATTTATAGAGGCCCTGGTCCTCTTCCCAAATATTGAGCGGGAAGGGAGCCAACAACGGCCAATTTGAAAGGGGACAACTAGTACAGCTTATCCTGACAAAAGCAGTCTTCGCCTGCCAAAGGCTCTGGTGGTGACGCCTCCTTGGGCTCCATGGTGACCTCCGTCCTGCCGTCCTGCTGGTCTTGGTCTCGTTGCACCGATATGGAAACCTTTGCTTGACGCCTCGGTACTCCGCGCCCGCGCTTGCCTCCTTAGCACCAAAGAGGAAACAAGGACACTGTGCGTGCTGGCGCCCGCCTGGTCTCGGTCGTCATGGCTCACGTCACGAGAACCTCGCGAGGTTTGCCTTGCCTTGATCTCTCCGCCCCTCGCGAGCCAACCTGGTGAGGCCGCTCCCGAGGAGGTCTTGCGTCGTCCGCCTCGTGAGGCTTGGCCCCTCGCGAGGGTCTTGAGTGCTTGTTGGCGAAGATGGGCCGTACGGGCCCGCTCCCAGAGCCACACCGTGGGCCGCAGGCAAGCAAGTCTGGAGACCCCCGTTCCCAGAACGCCGACAAGAGCTAACTTAGGTCATTTCGGAGGAAACAAAGCTAAGTATAGATCATTTTGGAGATCTGACATACCTGACATAGTTCACTCCTCCTTCTTCTCCTTCTCCTTCATCATCCTGATGCGCTTAGAGAGGCGAGGCAGTGGGATGTACCCTTCTACCACAATTGGCATGGTCATGTTGCCCGGCTGTGGGATCGCCGGTGCCACCACCATCGCGAGGTCATTGTCAGGCACCACCACCATCGCGAGGCCATCTTCAGGCAGCACCATCGCTAGGTCATCCTCAGCTACCACCATCTCTTGGCCATCGTCAGCCACCACCATCGCTTGGCCATCGTCAGCCACCACCATCGTGAGGTCATCGTTAGACAGAATAGGCTGCACCTCCTCATCCCCACTCTGCTCCTCTTTTTCCCCACTCCATTCCGGATCATCCTCGCTCCTGCTTTTGCTGTAGCCAGAGTCGCTGCCGTTTGATACGTCTCCGTCGTATCTATAATTTTTGATTCTTCCATGCCAATATTCTACAACTTTTATATACTTTTGGCAACTTTTATACTATTTTGGGACAATTGCATTTTTGCCCCTAGTTGGTTCCTGCCCACGGGTTTTGCCCTTACTTTTCGAGCTTGCTCAGTTTTGCCCTTACTTTTTCCGTCGAGGTCCCTTGAATGCCCTTTGACAGTTTGACTAAAACTTTGAAAATTCATAACTAATTCATATGAACTCAGAAAAATGCAAATAAGATATCAAAATGTTCACATAAACATTACCTTTATGTGCATATCATTTGCATTCAGGACAAAAGCACCCTTTAAACTACCTGAGGTAATTAATGTTATTAACATTATTAAATATAAAAAGTTATAAACATTTTTTTTCATGAATAAAAATTACATACAAATGTATGTGATGTTTTCTGAACATCCTGATATCTTATTTGCATTTTTCTGAGTTCGTATCAATTTGTTATGACGTTTCCAAATAATGGTCAAAGTCGTTAGAACGTTCATAAAAAGATGACACGAACTCAAAAAATGTAAATAAGATATCTGGATGTTCAGAAAACATCACCTACATTTGGATGTAATTTTTATTCATGCAAAAAATATTGTTTATACCTTTTTATTTTTAATAATGTTAATAACATTAATTACCTAAGGTAGTTTAAAGGGTGCTTTTTTCCTGAATGCAAATGATATGCACATAAAGGTAATGTTTATCTGAACATTTTCATATCTTATTTTCATTTTTCTGAGTTCATATGAATTAGTTATGAATTTTCAAAGTTTTGGTCAAACGGTCAAAGGGCATTCGAGGGACCACGACGGAAAAAGTAGGGGCAAAACTGAGCAAGCTCGAAAAGTAAGGGCAAAACCCGTGGGTAGGCACCAACTAGGGGTAGTGTCCAGTGCCAGTTCCTGTTTGTTGCATGTTTTTCATTTCGCAGAAAATCCATATCAAACGGAGTCCAAACAGGATAAAAACTGACGGGGATTTTTTTTGGAATATATATAATTTTTGGGACGAAGAATCAACGCGAGACAATGCCCGAGGGAGCCACAAGGCAGGGAGGCGTGCCCCAGGGGGGAGGGCGCGCCCCTGACCCTCGTGGCCACCCCGTAAGGCGTTTGGTGCCCTTCTTTTGCCGCAAGAAAGCCAATATCCAGATAGAAATCGTGTCCAAATTTCAACCCAATCGGAGTTACGGATCTCCGGGAATATAAGAAACGGTGAAAGGGCAGAATCGGGGAGCGCAGAAACAGAGAGAGACAGAGAGACATATTCAATCTCGGAGGGGCTCTCTCCCCTCCCATGCCATGGAGGCCATGGACCAGAGGGGAAACCCTTCTCCCATCTAGGGGGAAGGTCAAGGAAGAAGAAGAAGAAGGGGGCTCTCTCCCCCTCTCTCCCGATGGCGCCGGAACGCCGCCGGGGCCATCATCGTCACCGCAATCTACACCAACACCTCTGTCATCTTCACCAACATCTTCATCACCTTCCCCCATCTATCTACAGCGGTCCACTCTCCCGCAACCCACTGTACCCTCTACTTGAACATGATGCTTTATGCTTCATATTATTATCCAATGATGTGTTGCCATCCTATGATGTCTGAGTTGATTTTTGTTATCCTATCGGTAATTGGTGAATTGCTATGATTGGTTTAATTTGCTTGTGGTTATGTTGTTGTCCTTTGGTGCCCATCATATGAGCGCGTGCATGGATCACACCATAGGGTTAGTTGTATGTTGATAGGACTATTTATTGGAGGGCAAGAGTGACAGAAGCTTCAACCTAGCATAGAAATTGATGCATACGGGATTAAAGGGGGACCAATATATCTTAATGCTATGGTTGGGTTTTACCTTAATGAACGTTAGTAGTTGCAGATGCTTTCTAATAGTTCCATTAATAAGTGCATAGAATTCCAAGTCAGGGATGACATGCTAGCAGTGGCCTCTCCCACATAAAACTTGCTATCGGTCTACTAAAGTAGTCAATTGCTTAGGGACAATTTCGCAACTCCTACTACCACTTTTCCACACTCGCTATACTAACTTAATTGCTTCTTTACCTAAAACAGCCCCTATTTTTTATTTGCGTGCTCTTTATTATCTTGCAAACCTATCCAACAACACCTACAAAGTACTTCTAGTTTCATACTTGTTTTAGGTAAAGCGATTGTTAAGCGTGCGTAGAGTTGTATCGGTGGTCGATAGAACTTGAGCGAATACTTGTTCTACCTTTAGCTCCTCGTTGGGTTCGACACTTTTACTTATCAAAAGAGGCTACAATTGATCCCCTATACTTGTGGGTTATCAAGACCTTTTTCTGGCGCCGCTGCCGGGGAGTTATAGCGTGGGGTGAATATTCTCGTGTGTGCTTGTTTGCTTTATCACTAAGTAATTTTTATTTGCTGTTCTAAGTTGTTCTCTATCTTTAGTTATGGATATGGAACACGAAATACCAAAAAATAGGTTTACTTGCTACTCATGGAGATGGGGAACCTCCTAAAACCCTCGATGCTCATTATGTGGAAGATATTATGCACTACTTTAATAATCCTGAGAAAACCCCATTCAATTATATAATGGGAGACACGTTGGATAAACGTGAATACTTTAGGGATTATCGCTTGACTCAAAAAGGGAAACTATGATGGGATCAAATTTATATGTTGCATTGGTATGCTCGGCAACTATGCTTGAGATATGATTATACTTGTTGCTCTAGGATGAAGGCTCCACACCTTCCCTTTTCATGCGAATTTAATGATAATGAAATCTTAGCTTCTTATGCTAATGGTATATATGATTACTATGATGTGGAACGAATAGAAGAATTTGTTGCTTTTAAGGGTGCTTGTGAAATTGAATCTTTGTTTAAAGAGTTTGAAGATTTTGATGATTCAGTTTATAGACCTGAAAATTTAGCTATCCTTAAATATTGCTATGATAATTATAAATACAATTATGATATTGATGAATTTATTGATAAAGTCTCCGCTGTCCGAGAATAGACTAATATTTTGCAGGAGTCTATGGAAGAAGAAATTGATGAAACTGTGAACTCATTGGATGAAAAAGATGATGAGGAGAGCAAAGAACAAAAGGAGGAAGAGCGGAGTAGCTACCCGTTCCCACCTTCTAATGAGAGTAACTCTTCAACTCATACATTGTTTAATTTCCCTTCATGCTTACCGAAGGATGATTGCTATGATGATTGTTATGATCCCGTTGATTCTTTTGAAATATCCCTTTTTGATGATGCTTGCCATGCTTGTGGCCAAGATGCCAATATGAATTATGCTTATGGATATGAACTTGCTATAGTTCCTTATGTTAAACATGAAATTGTTGCTATTGCACCCACGTATGATAGTCCTATTATCTTTTTGAATTCTCCCGACTACACTATATCAGAGAAGTTTGCCCTTATTAAGGATTATATTGATGGGTTGCATTTTACTACTACACATGATGATTTTGATAGATATAATATGCATGTGCTTGCTGCTCCTACTTGCAATTATTACGAGAGAGGAACTACATCTCCGTCTCTCCATGTTTCCAATATGATAAAATTGCAGGAAACTGTTTATACTATGCATTGGCCTTTACTAGGTGTGCATGAATTGTTCTTTTATGACATGCCGATGCATAGGAAGAGAGTTAGACTTCGTTGTTGCATGATATATGTTACTTTGTGCTCACTACTAAATTACAAATCATTGTTAATTAAAATTGGCTTTGATATACCTTGGGATCCGGGTGGATCCATTACTTGAGCACTATATGCCTAGCTTAATGGTTTTAAAGAAGCGCTGCCAGGGAGACAACCCGGAAGTTTTAGAGAGTCATTTATTTCTGTTGTGTGCTTTTATAAAGTTTAAAAATAAAAATAATGTGCCAAGATTTGCCTTTAGGATGTTTACATTGCTTGTTGGTTTGTGCGGTGCAAGACAAAAACTTTGGCTGTAGTGCGCGATTTTACATTTTTTACTAGAACGTCAAACAGTTCTGAAACTTTTTGCACTGTATTTCTATACAAATTTTTATTTTCCTAATTTTTTCATAATTTTTGGAGTACCAGAGGTATGGTGAATGTTCAGATTACTACAGACTGTCCTGTTTAAAACAGATTCTGTTTTTGATGCATAGTTTGCTTGTTTTGATGAAACTATCAATTTCTATCAGTGGATTAAGCCATGGGAAAGTTATATTATAGTAGCTACAATGCAAAAACAAAATATGAATTGGTTTGCAACAGTACTTAGAGTAGTGATTTGCTTATACTAACAGATCTTACCGAGCTTTCTGTTGAGTTTTGTGTGGATGAAGTGTTCGAAGATCGAGGAGGTCTCGATGTGAGGAGAAGGAGGAGAGGCAAGAGCTCAAGATTGGGGATGCCCAAGGCACCCCAAGTAAATATTCAAGGATACTCAAGCGTCTAAGCTTGGGGATGCCCCGGAAGGCATCCCATCTTTCTTCAACAAGTATCGGTATGTTTTCAGATTCGTTTCATTCATGCGATATGTGCAAATCTTGGAGCGTCTTCTGCATTTAGTTTTTAGTTTTCTTGTATGCACCATGCTGGTATGAGATATCCATGGTTGATTTATAGAATGCTCTTTGCACTTCACTTATATCTTTTGAGTATGGCTTTATAGAATGCTTCATGTGCTTCACTTATATCTTTTGAAGTTTGGATTGCCTGTTTCTCTTCACATAGAAAACCACCATTTGTAGAATGCTCTTTTGCTTCACCTATATTTGTTAGAGCGTGGGCATATCTTTCGTAGAAAGAATTAAACTCTCTTGCTTCACTTATATCTATTTAGAGAGATGACAGGAATTGGTCATTCACATGGTTAGTCATAAAATCCTACATAAAACTTGTAGATCACTGAATATCATATGTTTGATTCCATACAATAGTTTTGCGATATAAAGATGGTGATATTAGAGTCATGCTAGTGGGTAGTTGTGGATTGTATAAATACTTGTGTTGAAGTTTGTGATTCCCGTAGCATGCACGTATGGTGAACCGTTATGTAACGAAGTTGGAGCATGAGGTATTTATTGATTGTCTTCCTTATGAGTGGCGGTCGGGGACGAGCGATGGTCTTTTCCTACAAATCTATCCCCCTAGGAGCATGCGCGTAGTACTTTGTTTCAATGACTACTAGATTTTTGCAATAAGTATGTGAGTTCTTTATGACTAATGTTGAGTCCATGGATTATACGCACTCTCACCCTTCCATCATTGCTAGCCTCTTCGGCACCGTGCATTGCCCTTTCTCACCTCGAGAGTTGGTGCAAACTTCGCCGATGCATCCAAACCCCGTGATATGATACACTCTATCACACATAAGCCTCCTTATATCTTCCTCAAAATAGCCACCATACCTACCTATTATGGCATTTCCATAGCCATTCCGAGATATATTGCCATGCAACTTCCATCATCATCATATACATGACTTGAGCATTTATTGTCATATTGCTTTGCATGATCGTAAGATATCTAGCATGGTGTTTTCATGGCTTGTCCGTTTTTTGATGTCATTTCTACGCTAGATCATTGCACATCCCGGTACACCGCCGAAGGCATTCATATAGAGTCATACTTTGTTCTAGTATCGAGTTGTAATATTGAGTTCTAAGTAAATAAAAGTGTGATGATCATCATTATTAGAGCATTGTCCCAAAAAAGGCCAAATATATATATATAAAGGAAGGCCAAATAATAAAAAAAAGGAAAAAAGAGAAAGGCCAAATAAAGAGAAAGGGCCAGAAGGGACAATGCTACTATCCTTTTTCCACACTTGTGCTTCAAAGTAGCACCATGATCTTCATGATAGAGAGTTTCTTATATTGTCACTTTCATATACTAGTGGGAATTTTTCATTATAGAACTTGGCTTGTATATTCCAACGATGGGCTTCGTCAAATGCCCTAGGTCTTCATGAGCAAGCAAGTTGGATGCACACCCACTTAGTTTCAGTTTGAGCTTTCATACACTTATAGCTCTTAGTGCATCCGTTGCATGGCAATCTCTACTCCTCACATTGACATCAATTGATGGGCATCTCCATAGCCCGTTGATTAGCCGCGTCGATGTGAGACTTTCTCCTTTTTGTCTTCTCCACACAACCTCCATCATCATATTCTATTCCACCTATAGTGCTATATCCACAGCTCACGCTCATGTAATGCGTGAAAGTTGAAAAGGTTTGAGAACATCAAAAGTGAAGCAATTGCTTGGCTTGTCATCGGGGTTGTGCATGATTTGAATATTTTGTGTGGTGAAGATGGAGCATAGCCAGACTATATTATTTTGTAGGGATAATCTTTCTTTGGCCATGTTATTTTGAAAAGACATGATTGCTTTATTAGTATGCTTGAAGTATGGTTGTCTTAATGTCAAAAGATAGACTATTGCTTTGAATCACTCGTGTCTTAATATTCATGCCATGATTAGATTACATGATCAAGATTATGCTAGGTAGCCATCAAATTTTTTTTTTTTATCATTTACCTATTCGAGGACGAGCAGGAATTAAGCTTGGGGATGCTGATACGTCTCCGTCGTATCTATAATTTTTGATTTTTTTCATGCCATTATTCTACAACTTTTATATACTTTTGGCAACTTCTATACTATTTTTGGGACTAACATATTGATCCAGTGCCCAGTGCCAATTCCTGTTTGTTGCATGTTTTTCGTTTCACAGAAAATCCATATTAAACGGAGTCCAAATAGGATAAAAACTGACAGAGATTTTTTTTGGAATGTATGTGATTTTTGGGAAGAAGAATCAACGCGAGACGATGCCCGAGGGGGCCACGAGGCACGGGGCGCGCCCCTGACCCTCGTGGCCACCCCGTAAGGCAGTTGGTGCCCTTCTTTCGCCGCAAGAAAGCCAATATCCGGATAGAAATCGTGTCCAAATTTCAACCCAATCGGAGTTACGGATCTCCGGGAATATAAGAAACGGTGAAAGGGCAGAATCAGGGAGCGCGGAAACAGAGAGAGACAGATCCAATCTCGGAGGGGCTCTCGCCCCTCCCATGCCATGGAGGCCATGGACCAGAGGGGAAACCCTTCTCCCATCTAGGGGGAAGGTCAAGGAAGAAGAAGAAGAAGGGGGGCTCTCTCCCCCTCTCTCCCGGTGGCGCCGAAACGCCGCCGGGGCCATCATCGTCACCGCAATCTACACCAACAACTCCGTCATCTTCACCAACATCTTCATCACCTTCCCCCATCTATCTACAGTGGTCCACTCTCCTGCAACCTGCTGTACCCTCTACTTGAACATGGTGCTTTATGCTTCATATTATTATCCAATGATGTGTTGCCATCCTATGATGTCTCAGTAGATTTTCGTTGTCCTATCGGTAATTGGTGAATTGCTATGATTGGTTTAATTTGCTTGTGGTTATGTTGCTGTCCTTTGGTGCCCATCATATGAGCGCATGCTGGATCACACCATATGGTTAGTTGTATGTTGATAGGACTATATATTGGAGGGTAAGAGTGACAGAAGCTTCAACCTAGCATAGAAATTGATGCATACGGGATTGAAGGGGGACCAATATATCTTAATGCTATGGTTGGGTTTTACCTTAATGAACGTTAGTAGTTGCGGATGCTTGCTAATAGTTCCAATCATAAGTGCATAGAATTCCAAGTCAGGGATGGCATGCTAGCAGTGGCCTCTCCCACATAAAACTTGCTATCGGTCTAGTAAAGTAGTTAATTTCTTAGGGACAATTTCGCAACTCCTACCACCAATTTTCCACACTCGCTATACTAACTTTATTGCTTCTTTACCTAAAACAGCCCCTAGTTTTTATTTTTGTGCTCTTTATTATCTTGCAAACCTATCCAACAACACCTACAAAGTACTTCTAGTTTCATACTTGTTTTAGGTAAAGCGAACGTTAAGCGTGCGTAGAGTTGTATCGGTGGTCGATAGAACTTGAGGGAATATTTGTTCTACCTTTAGCTCCTCGTTTTGTTTGACACTCTTACTTATCGAAAGAGGCTACAATTGGTCCCCTATACTTGTGGGTTATCATCGTTGCTCTGATTGCCTGACCAAATGCAACAAAGTTTTTTTAACAATCAGTGTGAGACAAAGCCAAATGGAGAGGAAGAAGAGGCAAAGCGTACTGGCATCATCGTCGTCCTGGTAGCACATGCAGCACATAGTCGTGTTGAACACCTTCATGGTGAGCATGGCATCGCCGTCGTACCTGAAGACAAGGAAGTACCCGTGCCTCAGGTCATAGGCACGGACGAACTGCTCCCAGCCACGACGTAGGTACATGTGGTCGTTCCTGATCACCACCTCCATGTCCCAAAGCCTGTGAAGCCCGCTGCCGGCCTGTCGTAGCTTCACATTGTTTGGCCGATGGCCGTCCACCATCTCCATAAAAGTGTCAGGCAGCCTCTGCAACATGGGTCAAGGAGTGATGTAACAAACAGCAGAGTCATAATAAAGAGATGGGTGAAGGGGAGATCTCTCCTTTTATATACCTGCCTCTTGGAGGAATTCTCAAGTATGATCGTGAAGAACTCGAAACCTTCCAAGTCGTACTCCGGTGTGGCAGAGCGTAGCCTGCGGGGGTGGCCTCCCCCCATCTCTGATAAGCAGCAGAAGAGACCAATTAGTACCCTTACAAAATTATCATATAACATTACAGCAGCAGAAGTTTTGAGCAGAAGATAATCAACTACAATTAATTAATTTGGTAGGTTAGTTGGCAATAGTTGGAACAGAGCCAAGTTTTTAGACATGAAAGAAAATTGAGAAAAAAGCAATGCACTTGTGCTCAACATCATCAACAACAGTTAATTAATTTCATAGGTTAGTTGGCAATGGCAATTGGCACCCTTCAAAACTAGGGATTTTTTAGACATGAAAGAAAACTGAAAATGTTGAAAAACAGAGCATAGTAATCTAGAAAACAGAGCATATTTTAGGTGGCTCTAGGTTGACATACTGGTGCTGATCACAAGATTTATTGCCACTGCACTAAATTACAAGCAATTTTAAATGAAGTGATCAACAGAAAAAATAGTTGATGCCAATAGCGAGCCGACATCAATTTTCAACCTCGGAACGACTCATCGACTTGTCGACTCATAAACCTTGAGACCAACACGTCGACTACAACTGGTTATCATCAACCAACTTCTAAGCTGAGCAGTGTGGGCAGAGTCCTAGTCTTTGCGTGGACTTTGACATTGTATTCCTAGCACATCCCCTTGTATTTTAACACAAATTAACCTAAACTACCACTTAACTACGTGGACTTTGACACAGATTGTGCACTTGTCGGCCATAAACTTGTCATATGTATAGCAATGCTCTTGCTTAAAACTAACAAAAAGAACAAGCAAACTATCTGACAGTATTTCCAAACCACCTTTGAGAATTTAACTCCTCAAAATTTAAGAATTTGAACGTTTTGGCACACAGTCCTTCCTCCAAATTTAACTTCGCGGATCACAAGGCACGCAAATTAACCTAAACTATCACTTGTGCTACTAATGGGCAACATGAAACAGAAAGTAAACCTAAACTAAATGTCAATTTTTCATCTTCTTCTTCTTCCTCCTGTCAGCTAAACCTAAACAAACAGAAAGTAAACCTAAACCTAAACCTAAATAGAGAGAGAGAGAGAGAGAGAGAGAGAGAGAGAGAGAGAGAGAAGAGGGAGGGAAGAGGGAGGGGTGGCGCACCTCGGTGTTGGGGACGGCCGGGGTCGGGGTCGGAGGCAAAGAGGGTTGGGTGTCCTTCTCGGGGCAGGGGCCAGGCCGGGGGGTCGACGGTGACGATGTCGGGGTCTGGTGCGGCGTCGGAGGGGCCGGAGCTCGGGGCCGTGGTGGTCGACGACGGGACGACTACAACACGATGAGGTGGCCGCGTTCGGCGACGGCATCGGCGAGGCGAGGCAGAGGCATCGGGCGGTGACGCGCGGGGGCGAAGGAGGGGCGAGGAGGCGACGGGCGAGGCAAGGAGGCGGTGACGGGGCGGGGCAGCAGGGGCGGGGGGTCGGGGTGGGGCAGCGGCAGGGGCGGGGGGTTGGGGTGGGGGCGGCGGCCGCGGGTGAGGTGAGGGCTGGGAGAGAGAGAAAGCGGAGGGAGAGAGGGGTGGGGAGCCGGCACTTAGTGGGGTGGGGCCGGGGGGAAACAGCCGTTAAAACGGTCAGTTTCTTTGCCGTCCGCTAGCAGACGGCAAAGCAAGTGGCAGTTAGGTCGTCCTTATAGTCCGCCACCCACCATCTTTTCCGTCTGCTAGCAGACATCAAAGATTCTATGCCGTCAGCTAGCAGACGGCAAAGAGCAGGCCGACGGCAAACACCTTCTTTGTCGTCCGCTCTTTCTTTGCCATCAGCTAACAGACGGCAAAGAGTTGGCTGATGGCAAAGATCCTGATTCCAGTAGTGATATGATTAATTGAACTTAATTTATCATGAACTTAGTCCTGATAGTATTTGCATATCTATGTTGTAGATCAATAGGTCGTGTATAGCTCCCCTGTTTTATTTTTGATACGTTCCTAGAGAAAACTAAGTAGAAAGATGATAGTAGCAATGATGCGGACTAGGTCCATGATCTGAGGATTATCCTCATTGCTGCACAGAAGAATTATGTCCTTGATGCATCACTAGGTGACGAACCTGTTGCAGGAGCAGATGCAGACGTTATGAACATTTTACAAGCTCGGTATGATGACTACATGATAGTTTAGTGTACCATGCTTTACGGCTTAGAACCGGGACTTCACAAATGTTTTGAGCGCCATGGAACATATGGGATGTTCCAAGAAGCTGAAAATGATATTTCAGACTCATGCCCATGTTAAGAGGTATGAGACCTCTGACAAGTACTTTGCGTACAACATGGAGGAGAATAGCACAACTAGTGAGCATGTGCTCAGAATGTCTGGGTACTACAATCGCTTCAATCAAGTGGGAGTTAATCTTCCAGATAAGATAGTGATCGACAGAGTTCTCTAGTCACTATCACCAAGTTACTAGAACTTCGTGATGAACTATAATATGCAAGGGATGACGAAAACGATTCCCAAGCTCTTCGCGATGCTGAAATCAGCGAAGGTAGAAATCAAGAAATAGCATCAAGTGTTGATGGTTAACAAGACCACTATTTTCAAGAAAAAGGGCAAGGGAAAGAAAGGGAAACTTCAAAAAAGAATGGCAAGAAGGTTGCCACTCCCATGAAGAAGCCCAAAGATAGACCCAAGCCTGAAACTGAGTGCTTCTACTGCAAAGGAATGGTCATTGGAAGTGGAACTGCCCTAGATACTTGGCGGATAAGAAGCATGGCAAAGTGAACAAAGGTATATTGATATACATGTTATTGATGTGTACATTACTAGTGTTTATAGCAACCCCTCGGTATTTGATACTAGTTTAGTTGCTAAGAGTAGTAACTCGAAACAGGAGATGCAAATAAACAGCGACTAGTTAAGCACGAGGTGACGATGTGTGTTGGAAGTAATTCCAAGGTTGATACGATCACCATCACACACTCCCTCTAACTTCGGGATTAGAACTGAACATAAATAAATGTTATTTGGTGTTTGCGTTGAGCATTAATATGATTAGATCATGTTTATTGCAATACGGTTATTCATTTAAATCAGAGAATAGTTGTTGTTCTGTTTATATGAATAAAACCTTCTATGGTCATACACCCAATGTGAATGGTTTGTTGAATCTCGATCGTGGTGATACACATATTCATAATATTGATGCCAAAAGATGCAAAGTTGATAATGATAGTGCAACATATTTGTGGCACTTCCGTTTAGGTCATATTGGTGTAAAGTGCATGAAGAAACTCCATGCGGATGGACTTTTGGAATCACTTGATTATGTATCATTTGATGCTTGCGAACCATGCCTCATGGGAAAGATGACTAAAACTCCGTTCTCCGAAACAATGGAGCGAGCCACTGACTTATTGGAAATAATACATACCGATGTATGCGGTCCGATGAGTGTTGAGGCTCGCAGTGTGTATCGTTATTTTCTGACATTCACATATGATTTGAGCAGATATGGGTATATCTGTTGGAAATATGCCCTAGAGGCAATAATAAATTGGTTATTATTATATTTCCTTGTTCATGATAATCGTTTATTATCCATGCTAAAATTGTATTGATAGGAAACCCAGATACATGTGTGGATACATAGACAACACCATGTCCCTAGTAAGCCTCTAGTTGACTAGCTCGTTGATCAATAGATGGTTACGGTTTCCTGACCATGGACATTGGATGACGTTGATAACGGGATCACATCATTAGGAGAATGATGTGATGGACAAGACCCAAGACCATGGAAAAGTTTCTCTCGAAAGAATTGAGTGGGAGGATGGTGGAGACTTGATAAGGTTATTGAACCGTCACTTCAACTAGTGTGTAGCAGGGCACGGGAAGTTGTTCCTGTGGCACCTACACCAATTGAAGTGGAAGCTTATGATAGTGATCATGAAACTTCGGATCAAGTCACTACCAAACCTCGTAGGACGACGAGGATGCGTGCTACTTCAGAGTGGTACGTGATCCTGTCTTAGATATCATGTTGTTAGACAATACTGAACCTACGAGCTATAGAGAAGCGATGGTGGGCCCATATTCCGACAAATGGTTAGAAGCCATGAAATCCGAGATAGGATCCATGTATCAGAACAACGCATGGACTTTGGTGAACTTGCCCGATGATCGGCAAGCCATTGAGATAAATGGATCTTTAAGAAGAAGAAGGACATGGACGGTAATGTTACCGTCTATGAAGCTCGACTTGTGGCAAAGAGTATTTTTACAAGTTCAAGGAGTTGACTACGATGAGATTTTCTCATCCGTAGCGATGCTTAAGTCCGTCGGAATCATGTTAGCATTAGCTGCATTTATGAAATCTGGCAGATGGATGTCAAAAACAAGTTTCCTTACCAGTTTTCGTAAGGAAAGGTTGTATGTGATACAATCAGAAAGGTTTTGTCGATCCTAAGGATGCTAAAAGGTATGCTAGCTCCAGCGATCCTTCCATGGACTAGAGCAAGCATCTCGGAGTCAGAATATATGCTTTGATGGAGTGATCAAAGTTTTTGGGTTTATACAAAGTTTGTTAGAAACTTGTATTTACAATAAAGTGAGTGGGAGCGCTAGAACATTTCTGATAAGTATATGTGAATGACATGTTGTTGATCCGAAATGATGTACAATTTCTGGAAAGCATAAAGGGTTGTTTGAAAGGAGTTTTTCAAAGGAAGACCTGGATAAAGCTGCTTACATATTGGGCATCAAGATCTATAGAGATAGATCAAGACGCCTGATGATACTATCAAAGAACGCACACCTTGACATGATTTTGAAAGAGTTCAAAATAGATCAGCAAAGAGGGAGTTCTTGGCTGTGTTACAAGGTGTGAGTATTGAGTAAGACTCAAGACCTGACCACAACAGAAGAGAGAGAAAGGACGAAGGTCGTCCCCTATGCTTTAGACGTAGGCTCTACAGTATGCTATGCTGTGTACCGCACATGAAGTGTGCCTTGCCATGAGTTGGTCAAGGGGTACAATAGTGATCCGGGAATGGATCACATGACAGCGGTCGAACTTATCCTTAGTATCTAGTGGACTAAGGAATTTTCTCGATTATGGAGGTGAAAAGGAGTTCGTCGTAAAGGGTTACGTCGATGCGAACTTTGACACTAATCCGGATGACTCTGAGTAGTAAACCGGATTCGTATAGTAGAGCAGTTATTTGAAATGGCTCCAAGTAGCGCGTGGTAGCATCCACAAGATGACATAGATATTCGTAAAGCACACACGGATCTGAAAGGTTCAGACCCGTTGACTAATAACCTCTCTCACAAGCATAACATGATCAAACCAGAACTCATTGAGTGTTAATCACATGGTGATGTGAACTAGATTGTTGACTCTAGTAAACTCTTTGGATGTTGGTCACATGGTGATGTGACCTGTGAGTGTTAATCACATGGTGATGTGAACTAGATTATTGACTCTAGTGCAAGTGGGAGACTGTTGGAAATATGCCCTAGAGGCAATAATAAATTGATTATTATTATATTTCCTTGTTCATGATAATCGTTTATTATCCATGCTAAAATTGTATTGATAGGAAACTCAGATACATGTGTGGATACATAGACAACACCATGTCCCTAGTAAGCCTCTAGTTGACTAGCTCGTTGATCAATAGATGGTTACGGTTTCCTGGCCATGGACATTGGATGACGCATAACGGGATCACATCATTAGGAGAATGATGTGATGGACAAGACCCAATCCTAAGCCTAGCTCAAGATCGTGTAGTTCGTCTGCTAAAGCTTTTCTAATGTCAAGTACCATTTCCTTAGACCATGAGATTGTGCAACTCCTGGATACCGTAGGAATGCTTTGGGTGTACCAAATGTCACAACGTAACTGGGTGGCTATAAAGGTGCACTACAGGTATCTCCGAATGTGTCTGTTGGGTTGGCACGAATCGAGACTGGGATTTGTCACTCCGTGTAAACGGAGAGGTATCTCTGGGCCCACTCGGTAGGACATCATCATAATGTGCACAATGTGACCAAGGAGTTGATCACGGGATGATGTGTTACGGAACGAGTAAAGAGACTTGCCGGTAACGAGATTGAACAAGGTATCGGGATACCGACGATCGAATCTCGGGCAAGTAATATACCGGTAGACAAAGGGAATTGTATACGGGATTGATTGAATCCCCGACATCGTGGTTCATCCGATGAGATCATCGTGGAACATGTGGGAGCCAACATGGGTATCTAGATCCCGTTGTTGGTTATTGGCCGGAGAACGTCTCGGTCATGTCTGCATGGTTCCCGAACCCGTAGGGTCTACACACTTAAGGTTCGATGACGCTAGGGTTATAGGGAATAGATATACGTGGTTACCGAATGTTGTTCGGAGTCCCGGATGAGATCCCGGACGTCACGAGGAGTTCTGGAATGGTCCGGAGGTAAAGATTTATATATGGGAAGTCCTGTTTTGGTCACCGGAAAAGTTTCGGGTGCTATCGGTAACGTTCCGGGACCACCGAGAGGGTCCCGGGGGTCCACCAGGTGGGGCCACCGGCCCGAGAGGGCTGCGTGGGCCAAGTGTGGGAGGGGACCAGCCCCAGGTGAGCTGCTGCGCCCCCCCCCCCCACCAGGGCCCAAGGCGAAGAGAGAAGGGAAAAGGGGAAACCCTAGGCTCAGATGGGCCTAAGGCCCACCTAGTGGTGCGCCCCCCCTCTCTCCCCCCTTGGCCGCCCCTCCAAGTCCCATCTAGGGCTGGCCGCCCCCCCTAGAGGTGGAAACCTAGGTGGGGGCGCAGCCCCTCCCTTTCCCCTATATATAATGGGGGTTTGGGGCTGCCATAGACACGAGAGCATCTCCCTCATGGCGCAGCCCTAGCCCTCTCCCTCCTCGTCTCTTGCGGTGCTTGGCGAAGCCCTGCTGGAGTGCCACGCTCCTCCACCACCTCCACGCCGTTGTGCTGCTGCTGGACGGAGTCTTC
Source organism: Aegilops tauschii subsp. strangulata (assembly GCF_002575655.3). Lineage (NCBI taxonomy): Eukaryota > Viridiplantae > Streptophyta > Magnoliopsida > Poales > Poaceae > Aegilops > Aegilops tauschii. The sequence continues at coordinate 104,065,369 of NC_053038.3, read as the reverse complement.
CCCAACCTCTCCCTCTCTCCTTGCCGGATCAAGGCATGGGAGACGTCACCGGGCTGCACGTGTGTTGAACGCGGAGGCGCCGTGGTTCGGCGCTTAGATCGGAATCCACCGCGATCTAAATCGCTACGAGTACGACTCCTTCATCCGCGTTCTTGCAACGCTTCCGCATCGCGACCTACAAGGGTATGTAGATGCACTCCCCTTCCCCTCGTTGCTAGATTACTCCATAGATTGATCTTGGTGATGCGTAGAAAATTTTGAATTTCTGCTATGTTCTCCAACAATATCTACTTGATGAAACACAAGTCTGAAACATTTGAAAATTTCAAAGAATTTCTGCGTGATGTGGAGAATCATCGTAACAAGAAAATAAAGTTTCTACGATCTAATCGTGGAGGCGAATATTTGAGGTACGAGTTTGGCTTTCATTTAAAACAATGTGTAATAGTTTCACAACTCACGCCACCTGGAACACCACAGCGTAATGGTGTGTCCGAACGTCGTAATCATACTTTATTATATATGGTGTGTTCTATGATGTCTCTTACCGATTTACCAGTATCATTTTGGGGTTATGCATTAGAGACAGCTGCATTCACGTTAAATAGGGCACCATCTAAATCCGTTGAGACGACACCGTATGAACTATGGTTTGGCAAGAATCCTAAGATGTCGTTTCTTAAAGTTTGGGGTTGCGATGCTTATGTGAAAAAGCTTCAGCTTGATAAGCTCGAACCCAAATCGGAGAAATGCGTCTTCATAGGATACCCAAAAGAAATTGTTGGGTACACCTTCTATCACAGATCCAAAGGCAAGATCTTTGTTGCCAAGAATGGATCCTTTCTAGAGAAGGAGTTTCTCTCGAAAGAAGTGAGTGGGAGGAAAGTAGAACTTGATGAGGTAATTGTACCTTCTCTCGAATTGGAAAGTAGCTCATCACAGAAAACCGTTCCCGTGATGCCTACACAAACTAGAGAGGAAGCTAATGATAATGATCATGGAACTTCAGATCAGGTTACTACCAAACCTCGTAGGACAACAAGAGCACGTTCCACACCAGAGTGGTACGGTAATCCTGTCCTGGAAGTCATGTTACAAGACCATGACGAACCTATGAACTATGAGGAAGCGATGATGAGCCCAGATTCCGATAAATGGATTGAGGCCATGAAATCTGAGATAGGATCCATATATATATATAAGAACACAATGTAGACTTTGGTGGACTTGCCCGACGATCGGTGCTACCTCTTGAGCACTGCGTTGGTTTTCCCTTGAAGAGGAAAGGGTGATGCAGTAAAGCAGCGTAAGTATTTCCCTCAGTTTTGAGAACCAAGGTATCAATCAAGTAGGAGGCCACGCTCAAGTCCCTCGCACCTACACAAACAAATTACAACCTCGCAACCAACGCAATAAAGGGGTTGTCAATCCCTTCACAGTCACTTACGAAAGTGAGATCTGATAGATATGATAAGACAATATTTTTGGTATTTTTATAATAAAGATGCAAAGTAAAATAAAAGGCAATAAAAATAGCTATGTGTTGGAAGATTAATATGATGGAAAATAGATCCGGGGGCCATAGGTTTCACTAGTGGCTTCTCTCAAGAGCATAAGTATTACGGTGGGTGAACAAATCACTGTTGAGAAATTGATAGAATTGAGCATAGTTATGAGAATATCTAGGTATGATCATGTATATAGGCATCACGTCCGTGACAAGTAGACCGACTCCTGCCTGCATCTACTACTATTACTCAACACATTGACCGCTATCCAGCATGCATCTAGAGTATTAAGTTCAAAAGAATAGAGTAATGCTTTAAGTAAGATGACATGATGTAGAGGGATAAACTCATGCAATATGATATAAACCCCATCTTGTTATCCTCGATGGCAACAATACAATACGTGCCTTGCTGCCCCTGCTGTCACTGGGAAAGGACACCGCAAGATTGAACCCAAAGCTAAGCACATCTCCCATTGCAAGAAAGATCAATCTAGTAGGCCAAACCAAACTGATAATTCAGAGAGACTTGCAAAGATAACCAATCATACATAAAAGAATTCAAAGAAGATTCAAATATTGTTCATAGATAAACTTGATCATAAACCCACAATTCATCGGTCTCAACAAACACACCGCAAAAGAAGATTACATCGAATAGATCTCCACGAGAATCGTGGAGAACTTTGTATTGAGATCCAAAGAGAGAGAAGAAGCCATCTAGCTAATAACTATGGACCCGAAGGTCCGAGGTAAACTACTCACACATCATCAGAGAGGCTATGGTGTTGATGTAGAAGCCCTCCGTGATCAATGCCCCCTCCGGCAGGACGCCGGAAAAGGCCCCAAGATGGGATCTCACGGGTACAGAAGGTTGCGGCGGTGGAATTAGGTTTTCGTGGATGCTTCTATTGGTTTGGGGGTACGTAGGTATATGTAGGAGGAAGAAGTACGTCGGTGGAGCAACGTGGGCCCCACGAGGGTGGAGGGCGCGCCCCCCTGCCTCGTGCTCTCCTGGTTGATTTCTTGATGTAGACTCCAAGTCCTCTGGATCACGTTTGTTTCGAAAATCACGTTCCCAAAGGTTTCATTCCGTTTGGACTCCGTTTGATATTCTTTTTCTGCGAAACTCTGAAGTAGGCAAAAAAACAGCAATTTGGGCTGGGCCTCCGGTTAATAGGTTAGTCCCAAAAATAATATAAAAGTGTATAACAAAGCCCATTAATCATCCAAAACAGAATATAATATAGCATGAAGCAATCAAAAATTATAGATACATTGGAGACGTATCAATCGGCAAGCCGTTGATGGTAGTGTTACTATCTACAAAGGTCGAATTGTCGCAAAAAGTTTTTCGAAAAGTTCAAGGTGTTGACTACGATGAGTGTTTATCACTCGTATCGATGCTTAAGTCTGTCCGAATCATGTTAGCAATTGCCACATTTTATGAAATCTGGCAAATGGATATCAAAACTACATTCCTTAATGGATTTATTAAAGAAGAGTTGTATATGATGCAACCAGAAGGTTTTGTCAATCCTAAAGGTGCTAACAAAATGTGCAAGCTCCAGCGATCCATCTATGGACTGGTGCAAACATCTCAGAGTTGGAATATACACTTTGATGAGTTGATCAAAGCATATAGTTTTATACAGACTTGCGATGAAGCCTGTATTTACAAGAAAGTGAGTGGGAGCACTACAACCTTTCTGATAAACATATGTGAATGAAATATTGTTCATCGGAAATGATGTAGAATTTTCTGGAAAGCATAAAGGAGTGTTTGAAAGGAGTTTTTCAAAGAAAGACCACAGTGAAGCTGCGTACATATTCGGCATCAAGATCTATAGAGATAGATCAAGACGCTTGATAAGACTTTCGATGAGTACATACATTGATAAGATTTTGAAGGTGTTCAAAATGGATCAGTCAAAGAAGGAGTTCTTGCCTGAGTTGTAAGGTATGAAGTTGAGTAAGACTCGAAACCTGACCACGGCAGAAGATAGAGAGAGAATGAAAGTCATTCCCTATGCCTCAACCATAGGTTCTATAAAGTATGCCACGCTGTATACCAGACCTATTGTGTACCCTGCCATGAGTTTGGAAAAGGGGTACAATAGTGATCTAGGAGTAGATCACCGGACAGCGGTCAAAATTATCCTTAGAAGACTAAGGAGATATTTCTCGATTATGGAGGTGATAAAGAGTTCGTCGTAAAGAGTTACGTCGATGCATGCTTTGACACCGATCTGGATGACTCTAAGTCTCAATCTGGATACATATTGAAAGTGGGAGCAATTAGCTAGAATAGCTCTGTGCAGAGCATTGTAGACATAGAAATTTGCAAAATAGATACGGATCTGAATGTGGGAGACCCATTGACTGAACTTATCTCACCAAGCAAAACATGATAACACCTTAGTACTCTTTGGGTGTTAATCACATAGCGATGTGAACTAGATTATTGACTCTAGTAAACCCTTTGGGTGTTGATCACATGGCGATGTGAACCATGGGTGTTAATCACATACAGATGTGAACTATTAGCGTTAAATCACATAGCGATGTGAACTAGATTATTGACTCTAGTGCAAGTGGGAGACTGAAGGAATTACGCCCTAGAGGCAATAATAAAGTTTTTATTTTATATTTCCTTATATCATGATAAATGTTTATTATTCATGCTAGAATTGTATTAATCGGAAACTTGATACATGTGTGGATACATTGACAAAACACAGTGTCCCTAGTAAGCCTCTACTAGACTAGCTCGTTAATCAAAGATGGTTAAGTTTCCTAACCATAGACACGTGTTGTCATTTGACGAACGGGATCACATCATTAGGAGAATGATGTGATGGACAAGACCCATCCGTTAGCTTGGCATAATGATCGTTAAGTTTTATTGCTATTGCTTTCTTCATGACTTATAATATTCCTTTGACTACAAGATTATGCAACTCCAGGATACCGGAGGAATACCTTGTGTGCTATCAAACGCCACAATGTAACTGGGTGATTATAAAGATGCTCTATAGGTATCTCCGAAGGTATTTGTTGGTTTGACATAGATCGAGATTAGGATTTGTCACTTCGAGTATCGGAGAGGTATCTCTGGGCCCTCTCGGTAATGCACATCATAATAAGCCTTGCAAGCAATGTAACTAATGAGTTAGTTACGGGATGATGCATTACGTAACGAGTAAAGAGACTTGCCGGTAACGAGATTGAACTAGGTATGAAGATACCGACGATCGAATCTCGGGCAAGTAACATACCAATGACAAAGGGAATCACGTATGTTGTCATAACGGTTCGACCGATAAAGATCTTCGTAGAATATGTGGGAGCCAATATGAGCATCCAGGTTCCGCTATTGGTTATTGACCGGAGAGGTGTCTCGGTCATGTCTACGTAGTTCTCGAACCCGGGTCTGCACGCTTAACGTTCGATGACGATTTGTATTATATGAGTTATGTGATTTGGTGACCGAATGTTGTTCGGAGTCCCGGATGAGATCATGGACATGACGAGGAGTCTTGAAATGGTCAAGAGATAAATATCCATATATAGGACGATAGTATTCGAACACCGGAGGTGTTCTGGGGTTACCGGGTACGTATCGGGTCACCGGAAGGGGTTCGGGGCTACCCCCGGCAAACTATATGGGCCTTATGGGCCAAGAGGGGAAACACACCAGCCACAAAGGGGCTGGTGCACCCCCCCCCCATATGGGCTGGCCAAATTGGAGAAGGAAAGGGGAAGGAGGAAAGGAAAAAGGGAATAGGATTCCCCCTTCCCCCTCTTCCCTTCCTACTCCGAATAGGAATAGGAAAGGGGGGATGCCGAATTGGCAGGTGCCCATGTATGATTCCTCCTACTTGAGGTGCCCCCTTGGCTGCCTCTCCTCCCCTCCAACCTATATATATGAGGGGGGCACCACTAGAACACACAACAAACATTGTTAGCCGTGTGCGGCGCCCCCTCCACAGTTTACGCCTCCGGTCATATTCACGTAGTGCTTAGGCGAAACCCTGCGTGGATCACTTCACCATCACCATCACCACGCCGTCGTGCTGACGAAACTCTCCCTCGACACTTTGTTGTATCAAGAGTTCGAGGGACGTCATCGAGCTGAACGTGTGCAGAACTCGGAGGTGGCGTACGTTCGGTGCTTGATCGGTCGGAACGAGAAGAAGTTCGACTACATCAACCGCGTTGTCAAACGCTTCCGCTTTCAGTCTACAAGGGTACGTGGACACACTCTCCCCCTCTCATTGCTATGCATCTCCTAGATAGATCTTGCGTGAGCGTAGATTTTTTTGAAATTGCATGCTACGTTTCCCAATAATCGTCGCCCCGGCTGCTCCACCTTCTTCATCAACTACTCCAGGGGATGCATAAAGCTCTCTTTCCTCAACCTTTTGGTCCTTTGATGACAAAGGGGCATTGAGATAAGGATTATAGTCTTCAAGCAGGTGTCTATATGGGCGGCCTCTATTTTATGTTAAATTGCAACTCACATTGTTCTGTGGATTTGTTGTACTGAGGTGTAAACTTAAGTCTGGTGGTTCTCTAAATTTTTTGAACTACTATTTCTTCATACACCCATGGTTCAACTCACAATCGTACATGCATGATGATATTCGTCATAGGCCACTTCTCACTGCATTGCTAATTCTTCATGTTAATCCTTCAATGCACAATGTTGGATTCCAAGATATAGGGGGAGTTCTCCATAGTTACTACCTGGCATGTGCATATGCACTCCAAAGCAAACTTTTCATATGCACATCTTCAAGGGAAGTTCTTTCTATATCACGCTATCAACATCTTCAAGTTTTTACTTTCATATATTATATAACCTAGTTGAAAACTTTAACCTATTTTGCTATCAATCACCAAAAAGGGGGAGACTGTAACTGCATGTAGTTCCCTTTGTGGTTTTGGAGTATTGCTGACAAAAGTGGTTAAGGGACTAATAAGTTTGTGTATACACAGGTGGAAATCCCTGAATATTTTGGAACGCATCTAGTTCGCTATTTTTGAACTGCATCTAGTTCGCTATTTCAAAACGCTGGATACCACAAAGGGGTCTCTACTTTGACTCTCAATCAGTGGAGAAATTCTTCGGTTGGAGTAGGGCTACAGGAAAAGCTCGAGGCTCGTTAGGTGCTCAGGATGGACTCGAGTACCATATATGTTGTGTATGATTTTTCTTCATTTTAAATACTACCAAACATGGAAGCTTAATTTAATGTGGAGAAAATATAGCCCCAATATGGTATTTTGTCAGCCATGTGTTAAATATCATGTTATTTTGGCCAAATTTTGAGAGTAGACGCACCTTCATTTTCTTCTCTTGCTAGTTTATCCATGATCTCTTGCTATTAAGTACTAGTCTTCAGTTGAGAAAGAGTAAGTTGGATTATGTAATGGTTTCTTATTTTTTGTTGTGGCCTACCTTGTTAGAAAATTTGTCTTTGATTATCAAAAAATCATCATCTTTAACTTGAAACTAGCTCGTGATCAACTTGAGATCATTACAAGATGAGCACGAGCCACTTTCTACAGCTCGACCTTGAGCTTCGCATGGTTTGAGTTCGCTTGAATTTTAATAAAAGTTGAGTTGATCCTAATCCATCTGGCTCAAACTCGACAAGTTTGCAGCTCTAGTTGGGAGTTATAATGTAGCTTCGGAAATTGTCAGATCGTCACCAAATTCCTCTTCCTCTACGCTGCGATCTAGTTGGTGAGATTAGATCTATCCTTCATCTTCATAGTGATAATGGGTGTGATCGTATACCGTAATATTTTGTTGCATAGTACGTTCCCCTAACCCCTCTCTGGAGGCAAAACTCTAGCCTCCAGCAGCCCTCCGGGATGAAGAGTAATGGTGACGGCGTCTCCGTGTCGTAGAAAAATCAAGCAATAACTATGGAAGGGTTTCAGGGCAATATAAAGCCAAAAGCACCAAAGGGCAACTATGGGGGCTACACATGCCCTTAGTGCACCTATAAGGTGGGCGCGTAAGGGGAGCACCTAGGCACCATGTGCCACCTCCTAGCCCGATTCCAGGCCCCTGGTCCATCATATGTTGCAAAACTTTTATTATTTTTTCCTAAACACTTTTATGTACAAAAATTATAACACCATGGATTTCTTTCTTCTAAAAACAATGCTAATCCTGGTTAGTTTTTATTCATAGGAGCAAGTTTTGAGTCCAAAGTTAAGCAAAAGTATTCAAAAAAGTAGATACATTATAGACGTATCACATTTCCGACGTGTTTGCCAACATGGAGATCGGCTAGCAAGATGATGGTGGATGAGGTGCTGGCTCGAAGGGCGTGATGGTTGGTGACAGCGTGGCGGTGCCTGGACGTCGACGAGCTTGTCTCCGCTGACAATAGTTTAGCTCCTTCCACATGGCTAGGTGAGGTGGAGGGGCGAAGGCTCTGGGCGAAAGCCATGCTTCTAATGGGGATCGGTTACCAACCATGATGCCGTGGTGGTGCTTCTTTCTTGGGAGTCGCTGTCGAAGGGTTCATCCTCTCAACTAGGATGTGGTTGGTTGTTTATTGGGTTGTCATGGTGGCTGTTGGTGTGGCTGTACCATTTCTCACGTTTCTATAAGGAGTCGTGGATGGTTTCTAGGCGAAAGCTTTATTGATTGATCTGGGTCGATGCCTGCAATGACGACGCCTTCCCTTCTTGAAGGCATCTCCGAACATCTCTCACCTTTCTCTAGATTGTCAGTGAGTAGGCGATGGAGGTTGAGTTGGCCGACTGCGGTTTTTGTTGTTTCCTTTGTCTTTTTTTCTTTTATTTTTGTGCTCATTGTTGAGGTTTTCACCTAATTATCCTTTATCAACCAAGTAGTTGTGTGGCTTTTAGCCTAATTTTTCTTATAAACCGGATCAATTATAGTACTTTTTTATGAAATAATAGGAGCACCTGGCCCTCTTGACAAGGTTCCGTCAAAAAGAAAGCACTCGCCTAGCCTCTTGGGCTTATTAGGTTTAATGGGACCCTGAGCTGCTTCATGATTGAACCTGAAATAAGTTGAGAGAGCTAGGTACCTACTAGGTGGTCAGGTATGAAGCACGAATCCTAGCCAGATTAAGTGACCGATGTATGCTGTGATCCGGCCGTGGTACCACGCCCACATGCAACAAGCCAATGAATATAGCCAGAATTTTGGCCGAGATTCGATGATGCGCCGTCGAATCATAGCTAAGCGGAAAGAACAACTTCTCAAGCAGACAAGTACCTATAGACCTTACCTATATTTCTTTCGTGGCACATTTCAATTTTATGTATACATTTATCATGTACTCCCTCCATATGAGACGTTTTTTTAACATTAATGTAGTGTCAAAAAACATTTTATATTATAGGACGGAGGGAGTAAATGTTAAGTTTTTTCAAACATACAAGGATATGGCCTCTTGGTATCCTCCAAGTATAGTAGAAAGGCTCAAAGAATATTGGGGCATTATTTTACGAAAATACAAAAGTGAACATGGTTCCACACGCACCTAATAAATTATAAATTTGAAAGAAAAGAATTAAGAAGTTTAAAAACATTCTGAAATTTTAGGTTATCAAATTTGGTCGACCATTCTATTCATGAGTGGAATTTCGTGAATAAATGAGATCTCTGAAGAAAATATAGTTGGGACCTTATTATTCATCAAATAATGTTTTTAATATAGCTTTGATTTTACCATTTTTGTCCAGAATACAACATATGTAGTTTCTTGGGGAAACTTCATATGCAAGTATACCGGTCGACTATGTATGTTACAAAACAAAAAAAATGGAAATTTTTAGTGTTTTTTAAAATTTATTATTCATAAGGAGTATGTTTGAAACCATGTTCATCATATTTGCACGACGCACAATTGTAGCCATGTATCCGTGTCTTTCAGTGGGCAACTATTGAAAATATGAGCAATTTACCGAATGATTTTATTGACAGAAATACTAGATAAAGCACGACTAGTATAGCAGTGATAAAACAAGTCATGCGATTTGACAAAGAGAAGGTAAACAACATCTTCATATATGAACTGTAACTAAACACATCTAGAGCAGACAGTATAGCACGTTGCATATATGAAACAGAGTCTAACATATCTAGGGTAAACACTAGAACAAGGAACTGTAGCAGGGCCTCTAATAGAAAGAGGAAGAACGTGTACGGGATAGCAGCAGCAGAAGCGCTGGACTTGGGGTCGGTGTCCTCGCCAGCCATGTCGTCGAGGAGGTTGTCGACGTCGGGGAAGAAGTCGTCGTCGGGGAAGTAGTCGTCGGAGTCCGGGGGGTCCGTGACGAAGAAGTCAGTAGTCGCGCGAAGCGCTCCCCAAAAATCTTATCACCTTTCTCCCGTACATGACTCAAATAGGTGCGGTTTCGGAGGCCTACTGTCCCGACCTGCGGTGCACGCCGCAAGCCGGGATGGGGAAGAACGTAGCAGCAGCGCAGTGCTCAGGAACTTGTGGCGAGAGGAAGAAGAGGTTCTGGTGCGTCTCTCTGAGAGGAGCGACCTCCCTTTTATAGGCGCCGGGAGCTGAAGAGAACGAGGGAGATGAAACGAACAGGCGGCAGGCGAAGAGGTGCGCCGTTCGTATTCAATCTCCACTACAGCAAAAACGTCTCAGCTTCCGCATGAACTTTCATATACCCGTCGTGCGTGGCAAAAATTAGACATCGGCTCGGCTCATTCCCGCGGCGCGGCGCGTCGCGTCGCGTCGTGGCGAGGCGGGCGGCGGAGGAGGAGCGCGCGTGGATGTCCCTCTTGTTCTCATCCTCATACATGTGGAGAAAGAGTCTCCCTTATAAAGAGGTCCAACTCCTTCTAAACTAGCAATGTGGGACTAAACTTTAGTTCCACCTCTTGCCTTGCACGAATGGGTTGCGTGGGCCTCTAGGATTTATTAGGAATTTCTGAAACTGCTATTGGGCTAGGCCCAAAATAGACAAAATTCCAGCAATCCCCCACCAGATCCCAGAGGCACACAAAATTTGCCTTTGGTTCCAAAACACTGTTTTATATACCGGTACTACAGTGGAGACTGTTAAGTTGAACTTCCACCTAGAACTCTATGCTACGCTAGTAAGCAACTTTGATAGTGGACTGGGCCTTGAACTGCAAGTTTTCTGCGAATCTAGCTTCACATAAAGTCTTGACCGATACGTGGCTACCGTGGGTCTTCCCCGCGGGTGGAGCTTATGCGTCATACTCCGAGACCTTTCATGAGTTTACTAGAGAGAACCCTACTCCCATAGATTGCGACGTTTAACAATCAGACTCATATAGGTGCGTTCTTCAAAAGATGTTCTACAGGACGACATCTCTGCTTCAATGAGCCACTTAGAACACATTAAGATATACATCAACCTGCCATGCAGATTAGGAGAGTATTGCATCTTCAAGGAGTGGTATTGTTGATAGTAAGGATACTCTCCTCTCAGTTGATCAACAGCTTGTATTCCACATCTAATTCACGGGATCTCCGATCAGAAAGAATAAGTTACCACTGTGAACAACTCATATTGCGGGTCTCATACCCATCTCCCTCGATGCATTATCTATCACATTACGTGATAGACCCTTACTAAAAGGATATGCCAGATTCTTAGACGTTTGGATATAATCCAATGCAATAACTCCGGAGTTTCTCATTTTCCTGATAGACTTTAACCTTCTCTGAACGTGGCTTGATGACTTCATGTTATCCTTTGAGTTGCTCACTTTCGTGATCACAGTTTGATTGTCGCAGTTCATAAGGATACAAGTACAGGTTTCTCAACAACCGGCAAGTCATTCAAGAGCCGGCGAAGCCAATCTGCTTCGACCGTAGCTGTATCTAGTGCTGTGAGTTCTGCTTCCATTGTTGACCTCGTTAAGATGGTCTGCTTGCAAGACTTCCAAGAAACAGCGCCACCTCCATGAGTGAATACATATCCGCTCGTGGCCTTTATCTCATCAGCATCTGAGATCCAGTTTGAGTCACTATACCCTTCAAGCACCTTTGGGTGCCTAGTGTAGTGAATTCCATAATTCGCAGTTCCTTTCAAATAACGCAAAACTCTCTATAGAGCTTTCCAATGCATATCTCCTGGTTTTGAGACAAACCGACTCAGTTTGCTAACAGCAAAAGAGATGTCAGGTCTTGTAGCACTGGCTAAGTACATAAGCGAGCCAATAATCTGAGAATACTTCAATTGATCTCTAGCAATTCTTCGGTTCTTTCGAAGTAGCACGCTAGCATCATATGGTGTTGGAGAGGGCTTGCAGTCACTATAGCCAAAGCGACTCAAGATCTTTTCCACATAGTGAGATTGAAGCAATGTAATCCCACCATCATCGTCTCTCAACAACTTGATGTTCAGAATGACATCAACCACTCCTAAATTCTTCATCTCAAAACAGCGAGATAGGAAATCCTTGACCTCCTTAATAACATTCAGATTTGTTCCGAAAATCAGTATGTCATCAACATACAAGCAAAGAATAACTTCCTCGCCCCCACCATGGCGATAGTACACACATTTGTCAGCTTTGTTTACAACAAAACCTGCAGCTGTTAAAGTTCTTTCAAACTTCTCATGCCACTGTTTGGGTGCTTGCTTGAGTCCATACAAAGACTTCAGCAACTTGCACACTTTTCCTTCCTGACCATCTAGTTCAAACCCATCTGGTTGTTCCATATAAATTTCCTCGTCCAACTCTCCATTTAGGAAAGCAGTCTTAACATCCATTTGATGAACGAGAAGACCATGTGAGGCAGCTAGTGAAAGTAGAACTCGAATAGTGGTCAGTCGAGCCACAGGTGAGTAAGTATCAAAGAAGTCTTCACCTTCCTTTTGGGTATAACCCTTAGCCACGAGCCGAGCCTTGTACTTTTCAATAGTACCATCAGGCCTAAGCTTCTTCTTGAATACCCATTTGCATCCTATAGGTTTGCACCCATAAGGACGATCAATTATCTCCCAAGTTTCATTCGCCAAGATGGAATCCATCTCGCTACGAACCGCTTCCTTCCAGTAGTCAGCATCTTCAGATGCATAGGCCTCTGAAATAGAACTGGGAGTATCATCTATGAGATACACAAGAAAATCATCACCAAAGGACTTTGTGGTCCTCTGTCTCTTGCTCCTACTAGGAACTTCATTGTTCTCCTCCACAGGACTTTCAAAGTGTTCCATCGAAATGGCAGGTTCGGTAATTGTAACTGGTTCCTGATTCGATGAACTAGGCATCTCCTGATTAGATGAGGTAGCCATATCCTTCATGGGAAAGATATCTTCAAAGAAAGTCGCATCGTTCGACTCCATGATCGTACCGACATGCATGTCAGGTACCTCAGATTTTACAACCGAGAATCTATAACCAATGCTATGAAAATAATATCCCAGGAAAACACAATCCACGGTCTTTGGTCCAAGCTTGCGCTTCTTTGGAATTGGCACATTGACTTTCGCCAAACAACCCCGGGTTCGTAGATAAGAGAGTTTTAATCTTTTCTTCTCCCATTCCTCGAATGGAGTTATCTCTTCTTTGTGGGGACTCGGTTTAGGACATGACATGCAGTCAATATCGCCTCCCCCCACCATGCCTTGGAGAGACCTGGTGTGTCTAACATGGTGTTAACCAAATCTGTTAGAGTACGGTCCTTTCTTTCGGCCACCCCATTTGACTGAGGTGAATAGGGAGGCGTCCTCTCATGGATTATACCATGTTCCGCACAAAAATCATCAAATTCATTGGAAAAATACTCTCCACCACGGTCAGACCTAAGCCTCTTGATTTTTTGATCAAGTTGGTTTTCCACTTCAGCTTTATAGATCTTGAAAAAGTTCAAAGCCTCATCCTTAGATTTCAGAAGATACACACGGCAGTATCTAGTGGAGCCATCAATTAACGTCATGAAATATTTCCTTCCACCTTTTGTCAAAACACCATTCATTTCACATAGATCTGAATGTATGAGCTCTGGTGGTGCAAGATTTCTCGTTTCCGCGATCGTGTGAGACTTACGAGGTTGCTTAGCTTGCACACAAACTTGACACTTAGATCCCTTGACAGTGGTGAAACTAGGGATTAAGTTCAACATCGCTAGTCGCGACATGCAACCAAAGTTAACATGGCAAAGATGTGAATGCCACACATTTGATTCACTATTGTTGCAAACATGATTAACAACTTTATTGCAAATGTCTGACAAGGATAAACGAAACAGGCCTCCTGACTCATAGCCTTTACCAACAAAGGTTCCATACTTGGATATTACAAATTTATTCGACTCAAAGACAAGCTTATAGCCATCTCTACACAGAAGAGATCCGCTAACAAGATTTTTATTGACGGAGGGGACATAATGCATGTTCTTCAGTCGCACGATCTTCCCCGAAGTAAACTTCAGATCGGCCGTGCCAACACCACGAACAGAAGCACTTGAACCGTTGCCCATCAGCATGGTTGAAGTCCCTGCGGTCTGATAAGACGAAAACATGGAAATATCACCGCATACATGCACATTAGCACCCGTGTCAATCAACCAATCAGGAGAATGACATACTGAAAGAATAGTGGGAAATATACCATACCCAGCATCTTTCATGTCAGTGTCTCCAATGACAACATTAGCAGTCTTGCCGCCTTTCCCAGGATGACGCTTGTCATAGCGATTAGGGCAACTAGGAGCCCAATGATCAGGATCCCCACACACATGACAAACACCTTTCTTCTTATCATTCTTCTTCTTGAAGTTCGTGTGTTGCACAACCTTATTCTTCCCATCAAACTTTGCTTTGCCATCAAACTTGCCCTTGTTCTTGAACTTGTGGGGCTGGAAGTTCTTCTTCTGCACCAGATTGGCACTAGATCCTCCCTCAATACCTCGAGCACGTGTGTCCTTTGCTCTCGCCTTTTCTTCCACATCAAGAGTGCTAATGAGATCCGGGACGGAAAAACTCCTGTCTCTTATGCTTCGGTAAGGTAGCAAAGTTCCTCCACGAAGGAGGAAGCTTAGTGATGATACCTCCGGCAACAAACTTTTCCGGTAGCATACAACTGAAGTGCTCAAGTTCTCTAGCAAATGACTGTATCTCATGAGCTTGCTCAACCACGGAGCGCTCTTCAGTCATCCTGTAATCATAGAATTGCTCCATGATGTACAACTCAGTGCCAGCATCCGAGACCCCAAACTTGGCCTCGAGTGCATCCCACATATCTTTTCCATTATCAAGTGATGCATAAGCATCAACTATGTTCTCACCAAGAACACTCAAGAGAGCAGCCTTAAACAGAGTATCCATTTTCTGAAAAGCTTGTGCCTGTTGAGCATCAAACTCTCCTTCAGGTTTGCCAAGAGTGGCGTCATAGCAACTCATGGTTTGAAACCATAAGACTGCTCTCACATGCCACCTCTTATAGTGGATACCCTCAAACATAGGAGGTCTCATGGAAACAGCAAAACCACTCGGGGTAAATTGCCTATAATAAGGTTTTTGGATTGTTGGAAATATGAGCAATTTACCGAATGATTTTATTGACAGAAATACTAGATAAAGCACGACTAGTATAGCAGTGATAAAACAAGTCATGCGATTTGATAAAGAGAAGGTAAACAACATCTTCATATATGAACTGTAACTAAACACATCTAGAGCAGACAGTATAGCAGGTTGCATATATGAAACAGAGTCTAACATATCTAGGGAAAACACTAGAACAAGGAACTGTAGCAGGGCCTCTAATAGAAAGAGGAAGAACGCGTACGGGATAGCAGCAGCAGAAGCGCTAGACTTGGGGTCGGTGTCCTCGCCAGCCATGTCGTCGAGGAGGTTGTCGACGTCGGGGAAGAAGTCGTCGTCGGGGAAGTCGTCGGAGTCCGGGGCGTCCGTGACGAAGAAGTCAGTAGTCGCGTGAAGCGCTTCCCAAAAACCTTATCACCCTTCTCCCGTACAGGACTCAAATAGGTGTGGTTTTGGAGGCCTACTGTCCCGACCTGCGGTGCACGCCGCAAGCCGGGATGGGGAAGAACGTAGCAGCGCAGTGCTCAGGAACTTGTGGCGAGAGGAAGAAGAGGTTCTGGTGCGTCTCTCTGAGAGGAGCGAGCTCCCTTCTATAGGCGCAAGAAAAGGAGGCGAGAGGCTGCGCCGGGAGCTCAAAAACGTTTCAGCTTCCGCGTGACCTTTCATATACCCGTCGTGCGTGGCAAAAATTAGACATCGGCTCGGCTCATTCCCGCAACCCGCGACGCGGCAGGCGGCGGAGGAGGAGCGTGCGTGGATGTCCCTCTTGTTCTCATCCTCATACATGTGGAGAAAGAGCCTCCCTTATAAAGAGGTCCAACTCCCTCTAAACTAGCAATGTGGGACTAAACTTTAGTTTCACCTCTTGCCTTGCACGAATGGGCTGCGTGGGCCTCTAGGATTTATTAGGAATTTCTGAAACTGCTATTGGGCTAGGCCCAAAATAGACAAAATTCCAGCAGCAACAACCGTGGATCCTAAGGCCCTTTTTAGTGCTCCAGGGTGTACAAGCCAGGGTGTACAAGCGCTAAGTATGCTACATAAGCAAAAACATGGCACAACAAATGAAGTGACCTTGATACAACAAGCTAAGCACCTATTCACTGAGGATTTGAGTTGCTAAGAGGAAGTACAATAAGATGATATAGGCAGGCTGTAAGACTTTAAATTATATATTTTCGATGAGTTGGAGGAGAGAGAAGTGGAGAGATAAGATAAGCAGACTACTAGTTAACAACTGGCTAAAACACCCGCTCCTAGACACTTTTTGAGAGAGGGAAGTGAGCCATGTATCAACGGAGTAGTATATTTTTGTATGCAACTATTGTACTTGCCGGCTATAAGTTTGACTATAGATAACATGATAATATCATATAGCCATCAGCTGATTGTATTATTAGAGCATGGTTAATAGTATAGCCAACAATCGACTATATGAGGTTGCCACATCATCTATAGCCAACTTAATAGCCAACATGTATAGTAGCTAGTTACTAAGTAGTACTATTTCATTAATAGATGGCCAACCTTACACTCTCACATTGTTTTTTGGAGCATGTGCTGCAGCCGGCTGTTAATCTACAGCCCGCTTCCCTTCTCTTTCCTCTTCTCTCACATCCAACTCAGCAATAATACAATATTTTAATCCTTACAGCCTGTTGACTGTACCTTATTATACTTGCTGTTAACCATACTCTAAGCTATTTAATGCAGTTAGCACAACATCTAAGAGCATGGTTAATAGTATAGCCAGCTGCTGGCTATAAGCCAGTGCCATGTCATCTACAGGCCATCTTATAGCCAACATGTACAATAATAGATCAAAAGAGTGTACTACTTTTTTATTATGTGGCCCACCTTTCATTCTCACAAGGTGCCTAGGAGCACGTGCTAGAGCTGGCTCTTCACGAAGAGCCCGCTTACATTCTCTCTCCTCTTCTCTTTCCTCCCACTAAGCATAAATATACTAGTTTAATCTTTATAGTCCGCCGACTCAACTCTATTATACTTGTTCTAAGCACCTTTACATTAAAAGAGGCCTAGGGCATATACAAAGCGGGGCACTAAGCCTAGGCGCTAGGATTAATATCCTGCCCAATCGACAGTTAGACTAACAAATTCTAGCGCCATTACCTGGCATCAACCCGAAGTGTGGTGACGGATGCTTCACCTTTTTTTCCGCGGGACTCTAGCGATGCATGTACTGTTCACCTTTTTCTACATCTTTTCTGATTTATTAGCGCCGGGTTTGAAATAGCTAAGCTGATTTTTTTGTTTTATTGTATTTATTCTTTTTTTTCGTAAGCGCCTACACAAGCGCTCTGCAGTGGAGATGCTCTACACAATCGTACGATTTTTGTTCGGCAGTCCATCGTTTGCACAGTAATTCTGGTATTGGGTTTTAATGTGGCCCTGAGCTGCTTCATGATTGAATCTGAAATAGGTTGAGAGATCACGTACCAGCTAGGTGCTGATGTATGAAGCCACGAATCCTAGCCAGATTAATAAGTTACCGATGTAGTACACTGTGATCTGGCCGTGTGTCTTGCCCACATGCAACAAGCCAGAATTTTGGCCGACATTCGATGATGTACCGTCGAAATCAATTTTGGCCAAGTAGAACGAAATCATAGCTGAGCGGAAAGAATAACTTCTCAACCGGACACCTATAGATCTCACCTATTTATGTACTTCCTATTTTTTTCAGGAAACTGTCGATCTATTCATCTTCAATCATGGTAGTACAACGAACATCAGAAATAATAAAAATTACATCCAGATTCATAGACCACCTAGCGACGACTACAAGCACTAAAGCGAGCCGAAGGCGCGCCGCCGTCATCGCCCCTCCCTCGCCGGAGCCGGGCACAACTTGTTGTAGTAGACAGTCGGCAAGTCGTCGTGCTAAGGTCCCATAGGACCAATGCCCAGAACAGCAACCGCCGCCGATGAAGAGAATTTTAGATCGGAGGATCCAACCTGAAGACACATGAACAAAGACTAACAAAGACCGGATCCGAGAGGATCCACCAAAGACAACCACCGACCAAATCTCGCGAGATCCGTCGGAGACACACCTCCACACGCCCTCCAACGATACTAGACACACCATTGAGACGGAGGCTAGGCGGGAAGAACCTTATTCCATCTTCAAGAAGCCGCCGTCGTCTCGTCTTCTTGAGCAGGATACAACTAACAAAACTTAAAGAAGCACTTGAAAACGGAGCCCTCCCACCGGCAAGGACCGGGATCCACCGCGCACCCATAGCCCTTAGGCCACAGGAGACGTGGGAGATCGGCAGCGCTGCCGATGGGAGGCAAAAACCCTAGCCACCTTTTCTTGGAGGAGGGACAAAGTAAGGAGACTGCTTTATTTATGTACTTCCTTCGTTTCTAAATATAAGTTTTTCTAGAGATTTCGTTCCATTTAGGAACGAAGGGAGTATGCATTTACAGTAACTGTGGACTTTTTTTAACATAAAAGGATATGACATTTTGGTACTCTTTAAGTATATACTCCTTCCGTTTCTAAATATAAGTCGTTCTAGAGACTTCAATAGTGGCTACATTCGGATGTATATAGACACATTTTAGAATGTAGATTCACTTATTTTGCTTTGTACGTAGTTGGTATTGAAATTCCTAGAAGGACTTATATTTAGGAACAGAGGGAGTATAGAAAGTCTCTAAGAATATCGGGGCATTTTTTTACGAAAATACAAATGCAGACATGGTTTCACGGGCACCTATATGAATAGCAAATTTTGAAGAAAATACTAGGAAAATAAAAAAAAGTCTGAAATTTTGGGTATCAAACTTGATTGACCATTTTACTCATGTGTGAAGTTTCGTGCAGAAATGACATATGTGGTATTCTTATGAAGAAAATGCAGTTTTAACCTTACTATTCATCACACAATGTTTTGTAATATAGCTCGATTTTGTCATTTTTGCTCAGAATACCACGGGTGTCATTTCATTGTAGAACTTCATACACGAGTATACCGATCGACTATGTATGTTAAAAAATCAAAAGCTTTTAATTTTCTATAGTATTTTAAATTTACTATTCATAAGGGGTCCGCGTGAAACCGTGTTCACCAAACCCATGTCCCAATTTTTAATACTAGTAGCATATTGGATATTGTAAGAACAACTCCAACGGGGCGACCCAAACGGATGGCGCTTTTGTCCTTTTTTCTCCGTTTGTGTCGGCCGTCCGCCCGGCGTCCGCCTTGTTTTAGATTTGAGTCGGCAGTGCGCCCAACATGCCGACCCATTTCATGTTCGCACGCAATTTTTAAAAAAGGCCCACGGCCATAGATCATGCCAGCGGCCATGTCATCGACCAAAGCTCATGCCGGCACCATGCCAGCGCTGGCATACAATGTTGGAAATATGCCCTAGAGGCAATAATAAAATGGTTATTATTGTATTTCCTTGTTCATGATAATTGTCTATTGTTCATGCTATAATTGTATTAACTGGAAACCGTAATACATGTGTGAATACATAGACCACAACATGTCCCTAGTAAGCCTCTAGTTGACTAGCTCGTTGATCAATAGATGGTTATGGTTTCCTGATCATGGACATTGGATGTCATTGATAACGGGATCACATCATTAGGAGAATGATGTGATGGACAAGACCCAATCCTAAGCATAGCACAAGATCGTGTAGTTTGTTTGCTAAGAGCTTTTCTAATGTCAAGTATTATTTCCTTAGACCATGAGATCGTGCAACTCCCAGACACCGTAGGAATGCTTTGGGTGTACCAAACGTCACAACGTAACTGGGTGGCTATAAAGGTGCACAACAGGTATCTCCGAAAGTGTCTGTTGGGTTGGCACGGATCGAGACTGGGATTTGTCACTCCGTATGACGAAGAGGTATCTCTGGGCCCACTCGGTATTGCATCATCATAATGAGCTCAATGTGACTAAGTAGTTAGTCACAGGATCATGCATTACGGAATGAGTAAAGTGACTTGCCGGTAACGAGATTGAACGAGGTATTGGGATACCGACGATCGAATCTCGGGCAAGTAATGTACCGATTGATAAAGGGAATTGTATACGGGATTGCTTGAATCCTCGACATCGTGGTTCATCTGATGAGATCATCGTGGAACATGTGGGAGCCAACATGGGTATCCAGATCCCGCTGTTGGTTATTGGCTAGAGAGGTGTCTCGGTCATGTCTGCATGATTCCCGAACCAGTAGGGTCTACACACTTAAGGTTCGATGACGCTAGGGTTATAAGGAAGGTTTGTATGTGATTACCAAATGTTGTTCGGAGTCCCGGATGAGATCCCGGACGTCACGGGAAGTTCCGGAATGGTCCGGAGGTAAAGATTTATATATGGGAAGTCACCATATGGTCACCGGAAGTGTTCGGGGTATGCCGGTATTGTGCCGGGACCACCGAAGGGATTCCGGGGGTCCACCGGGAGGGTCCGCCTGCCCCGGAGGGCCTTATGGGCTGTAGGTGGAAGGGAACCAGCCCTAAGTGGGCTGGGAGCCAAACCCCCCTAGGGCCCATGCGCCTAGGGTTTGAGGGGAACCCTAAAAGGGGGGCGCCCCCCTTGCTTGGGGGGCAAGCCACCTCCCCCTGGCCGCCGCCCCTCCCACCAGATGGGATCTAAGGGGGCCGACCCCCTCTCCCTTGCCCCTATATATAGTGGAGGGGTGGGAGGGCAGCCACACCTTTCCAAAGGCGCAGCCCCTCCCCTCCCCAATACCTCTCCTCCTCCGCGTGTGCTTGGCGAAGCCCTGCCAGAGAAACTGTCACCCCACCACCACCACGCCGTCGTGCTGCTGTTGGAGCCTTCTTCCTCAACCTCTCCCTCCTCCTTGCTGGATCAAGGCGTGGGAGACGTCACTGCTCCGTATGTGTGTTGAACGCGGAGGCGCCGTCCGTTCGGCGCTTGGATCATCGGTGATTTGGATCACGACGAGTACGACTCCATCAACCCCGTTCTCTTGAACGCTTCCGCTCGTGATCTACAAGGGTATGTAGATGCACTCCTCCCCTCTCGTTGCTAGTAAACTTCATAGATTGATCTTGGTGATGCGTAGAAAATTTTGAATTATTGCTACGTTCCCCAACAGTGGTATCAGAGCTAGGTCTATGCGTAGATTCTATGCACGAGTAGAACACAAAGTAGTTGTGGGCGATGATTTGTTCAATTTGCTTGCCGTTACTAGACTTATCTTGATTCGGCGGCATTGTGGGATGAAGCAGCCCGGACCGACCTTACACGTACTCTTACGTGAGACAGGTTCCACCGACTGACATGCACTTGATGCATAAGGTGGCTAGCGGGTGTTTGTCTCTCCCACTTTAGTCGGATCGGATTCGATGAAAAGGGTCCTTATGAAGGGTAAATAGCAATTGGCATATCACCGTTGTGGCTTTTGCGTAGGTAAGAAACGTTCTTGCTAGAAACCCATAGCAGCCACGTAAAACATGCAACAATAATTAGAGGACGTCTAACTTGTTTTTGCAGGGTATGCTATGTGATGTGATATGGCCAAAAGGATGTGATGAATGATATATGTGATGTATGAGATTGATCATGTTCTTGTAATAGGAATCACGACTTGCATGTCGATGAGTATGACAACCGGCAGGAGCCATAGGAGTTGTCTTAATTTATTGTATGACCTGCGTGTCAATGAAAACGCCATGTAATTACTTTACTTTATTGCTAACCGTTAGCCATAGTAGTAGAAGTAATAGTTGGCGAGACAACTTCATGAAGACACGATGATGGAGATCATGATGATGGAGATCCTGGTGTCATGCCGGTGACGAAGGTGATCATGCCGCGCCTCGAAGATGGAGATCAAAAGGCGCAAGATGATATTGGCCATATCATGTCACTTTATGATGTGCATGTGATGTTTGTCATGTTTACATCTTATTTCAAGAGATGTGTTCCCCCTAACTGTGCACCATTGCGAAGGTTCGTTGTTTCGAAGCACCACGTGATGATCGGGTGTGATAGATTCTAACGTTCGCATACAACGGGTGTAAGCCAGTTTTACACATGCGAAACACTTAGGTTGACTTGACGAGCCTAGCATGTACAGACATGGCCTCGGAACACAAGAGACCGAAAGGTCGAACATGAGTCGTATAGTAGATACGATCAACATGGATATGTTCACCAATGATGACTAGTCCATCTCACGTGATGATCGGACACGACCTAGTTGACTCGGATCATGTTGTTGGGGAACGTAGTAATTTCAAAAACTTTCCTACGCACACGCAAGATCATGGTGATGCATAGCAATGAGAGGGGAGAGTGTTGTCCACGTACCCTCGTAGACCGAAAGCGGAAGCGTTAACACAACGCGGTTGATGTAGTTGTACGTCTTCACGATCCGACCGATCAAGTACCGAACGCACGGCACCTCCGAGTTCAGCACACGTTCAGCTCGATGACGTCCCTCGAACTCCGATCCAGCCGAGTGTTGAGGGAGAGTTTCGTCAACACGACGGCGTGGTGACAATGATGATGTTCTACCGACGCAGGGCTTCGCCTAAGCACCACTACGATATTATCGAGGTGTAATATGGTGGAGGGGGGCACCGCACACGGCTAAGAGATCAATGATCAATTGTGTGTATAGAGGTGCCCCCCTGCCCCCGTATATAAAGGAGTAAGGGGGGTTCGGCCGGCCAAAGGGGAGAGGCGCGCCAGGAGGAGTCCTACTCCTACCGGGAGTAGGACTCCCCCCCTTTTCCATGTTGGACTAGGAGAGAGAGGGGGAAGATTGGAGGGGAGGAAGGAAAGGGTGGCGCCGCCCCCCTCTCCTTGTCCTATTCGGACTGGGGGGGAGGGGCGTGCGGCCCTGCCCTGGCCTCCTCTCCTCTCTTCCACCTAGGCCCACTAAGGCCCATTAAGTTACCGGGGGGTTCCGGTAACCTCCCGGTACTCCGAAAAATCCCGATTTCACCCGGAACACTTCCGATATCCAAACATAGCCTTCCAATATATCAATCTTTATGTCTCGACCATTTCGAGACTCCTCGTTATGTCCGTGATCACATCCGGGACTCCGAACAACCTTCGGTACATCAAAACATAAAAACTCATAATATAACTGTCATCGTAACGTTAAGCGTGCGGACCCTACGGGTTCGAGAACTATGTAGACATGACCGAGACACCTCTCCGGTCAATAACCAATAGCGGAACCTGGATGCTCATATTGGCTCCCACATATTCTACGAAGATCTTTATCGGTCAGACCGCATAACAACATACGTTGTTCCCTTTGTCATCGGTATGTTACTTGCCCGAGATTCGATCGTCAGTATCTCGATACCTAGTTCAATCTCGTTACCGGCAAGTCTCTTTACTCGTTCCGTAATACATCATCCCGCAACTAACTCATTAGTTACAATGCTTGCAAGGCTTAGAGTGATGTGTATTACTAAGTGGGCCCAGAGATACCTCTCCGACAATCGGAGTGACAAATCCTAATCTCGAAATACGCCAACCCAACAAGTACCTTTTGAGACACCTGTAGAGCACCTTTATAATCACCCAGTTACGTTGTGACGTTTGGTAGCACACAAAGTGTTCCTCCGGTAAATGGGAGTTGCATAATCTCATAGTCATAGGAACATGTATAAGTCATGAAGAAAGCAATAGCAAAATACTAAACGATCGAGTGCTAAGCTAATGGACTGGGTCAAGTCAATCACATCATTCTCCTAATGATGTGATCCCGTTAATCAAATGACAACTCATGTCTATGGCTAGGAAACATAACCATCTTTGATCAACGAGCTAGTCAAGTAGAGGCATACTAGTGACACTCTGTTTGTCTCTGTATTCACACAAGTATTATGTTTCCGGTTAATACAATTCTAGCATGAATAATAAACATTTATCATGATATAAGGAAATAAATAATAACTTTATTATTGCCTCTAGGGCATATTTCCTTCAGTCTCCCACTTGCACTAGAGTCAATAATCTAGATTACACAGTAATGATTCTTACACCCATGGAGTCTTGGTGCTGATCATGTTTTGCTCGTGGAAGAGCTTAGTTAACGGGTCTGCAACATTCAGATCCGTATGTATCTTGCAAATTTCTATGTCTCCTACCTGGACTAAATCCCGGATGGAATTGAACCGTCTTTTGATGTGCTTGGTTCTCTTGTGAAATCTGGATTCCTTTGCTAAGGCAATTGCACCAGTATTGTCACAAAAGATTTTCATTGGACCCGATGCACTAGGTATGACACCTAGATCGGATATGAACTCCTTCATCCAGACTCCTTCATTTGCTGCTTCCGAAGCAGCTACGTACTGTGCTTCACACGTAGATCCCGCCACGACACTTTGCTTAGAGCTGCACCAACTGACAGCTCCACCGTTCAATGTAAACACGTATCCGGTTTGCGATTTAGAATCATCCGGATCAGTGTCAAAGCTAGCATCAACGTAACCATTTACGATGAGCTCTTTGTCACCTCCATAAACGAGAAACATATCCTTAGTCCTTTTCAGGTATTTCAGGATGTTCTTGACCGCTGTCCAGTGATCCACTCCTGGATTACTTTGGTACCTCCCTGCTAAACTTATAGCAAGGCACACATCAGGTCTGGTACACAACATTGCATACATGATAGAGCCTATGGCTGAAGCATAGGGAACATCTTTCATCTTCTCTCTATCCTCTACAGTGGTCGGGCATTGAGTCTTACTCAATCTCACACCATGTAATACAGGCAAGAACCCTTTCTTTGCTTGATCCATTTTGAACTTCTTCAAAACTTTGTCAAGGTATGTGCTTTGTGAAAGTCCAATTAAGCGTCTTGATCTATCTCTATAGATCTTGATGCCCAATATATATGCAGCTTCACCGAGGTCTTTCATTGAAAAACTCTTATTCAAGTATCCCTTTATGCTATCCAGAAATTCTATATCATTTCCAATTAGTAATATGTCATCCACATATAAGATCAGAAATGCTACTGAGCTCCCACTCACTTTCTTGTAAATACAGGCTTCTCCAAAAGTCTGTATAAAACCAAATGCTTTGATCACACTATCAAAGCGTTTATTCCAACTCCGAGAGGCTTGCACCAGTCCATAAATGGATCACTGGAGCTTGCACACTTTGTTAGCTCCCTTTGGATCGACAAAACCTTCCGGTTGCATCATATACAACTCTTCTTCCAGAAATCCATTCAGGAATGCAGTTTTGACATCCATTTGCCAAATTTCATAATCATAAAATGCGGCAATTGCTAACATGATTCGGACAGACTTGAGCATCGCTACGGGTGAGAAGGTCTCATCGTAGTCAATCCCTTGAACTTGTCGAAAACCTTTCGCAACAAGTCGAGCTTTATAGACAGTAACATTACCGTCAGCGTCAGTCTTTTTCTTGAAGATCCATTTATTTTCAATGGCTTGCCGATCATCGGGCAAGTCAACCAAAGTCCATACTTTGTTCTCATACATGCATCCCATCTCGGATTTCATGGCCTCAAGCCATTTTGCGGAATCTGGGCTCACCATCGCTTCTTCATAGTTCGTAGGTTCGTCATGGTCTAGTAACATAACCTCCAGAACAGGATTACCGTACCACTCTGGTGCAGATCTTGATCTGGTTGACCTACGAGGTTCAGTAATAACTTGATCTGAAGTTTCATGATCATTATCATTAACTTCCTCACTAATTGGTGTAGGTGTCGCAGAAACTGGTTTCTGTGATGATCTACTTTCCAATAAGGGAGCAGGTACAGTTACCTCATCAAGTTCTACTTTCCTCCCACTCACTTCTTTCGAGAGAAACTCCTTCTCCAGAAAGGATCCATTCTTAGCAACGAATGTCTTGCCTTCGGATCTGTGATAGAAGGTGTACCCAACAGTCTCCTTAGGGTATCCTATGAAGACACATTTCTCTGATTTAGGTTCGAGCTTATCAGGTTGAAGTTTCTTCACATAAGCATCGCAACCCCAAACTTTAAGAAACGACAACTTTGATTTCTTGCCAAACAATAGTTCATAAGGCGTCGTCTCAACGGATTTCGATGGTGTCCTATTTAGAGTGAATGCAGCCGTCTCTAAAGCATAACCCTAAAACGATAGCGGTAAATCAGTAAGAGACATCATGGATCGCACCATATCTAGTAAAGTACGATTACGACGTTTGGACACACCATTACGTTGTGGTGTTCCGGGTGGCGTGAGTTGCGAAACTATTCCGCATTGCTTCAAATGTAGGCCAAACTCGTAACTCAATTATTCTCCTCCACGATCTGATCGTAGAAACTTTATTTTCTTGTTACGATGGTTTTCAACTTCGCTCTGAAATTCTTTGAACTTTTCAAATGTTTCAGACTTATGTTTCATTAAGTAGATATACCCATATCTGCTCAAATCATCTGTGAAGGTGAGAAAATAAGGATATCCGCCACGAGCCTCAATATTCATCGGACCACATACATCTGTATGTATGATTTCGAATAAATTAGTTGCTCTCTCCATAGTTCCGGAGAACGGTGTTTTAGTCATCTTGCCCATGAGACACGGGTCGCAAGTACCAAGTGATTCATAATCAAGTGATTCCAAAAGTCCATCATTATGGAGTTTCTTCATGCGCTTTACACCGATATGACCTAAACGGCAGTGCCACAAATAAGTTGCACTATCATTATCAACTCTGCATCTTTTGGCTTCGACATTATGAATATGTGTGTCACTACTACCGAGATTCATTAAAAATAGACCACTCTTCAAGGGTGCATGACCATAAAAGATATTACTCATATAAATAGAACAACCATTATTCTCTGATTTAAATGAATAACCGTCTCGCATCAAACAAGATCCAGATATAATGTTCATGCTCAACGCTGGCACCAAATAACAATTATTTAGGTCTAATACTAATCCCGAAGGTAGATGTAGAGGTAGCGTGCCGACGGCGATCACATCGACTTTGGAACCGTTTCCCACGCGCATCGTCACCTCGTCCTTGGCCAGTGTTCGCTTAATCCGTAGTCCCTGTTTCGAGTTGCAAATATTAGCAACAGAACCAGTATCAAATACCCAGGTGCTACTGCGAGCTCTCGTAAGGTACACATCAATAACATGTATATCACATATACCTTTGTTCACCTTGCCATCCTTCTTATCCGCCAAATACTTGGGGCAGTTCCGCTTTCAGTGACCAGTCTGCTTGCAGCAGAAGCACTCAGTCTCAGGCTTAGGTCCAGATTTGGGTTTCTTCTTCTGAACAGCAACTTGCTTGCTGTTCTTCTTGAAGTGCCCCTTCTTCTTCCCTTTGCCCTTTTTCTTGAAACTAGTGGTCTTATTGACCATCAACACTTGATTCTCCTTTTTGATTTCTACCTCCGCTGCCTTTAGCATTGCGAAGAGCTCGGGAATTGTCTTATTCATCCCTTGCATGTTATAGTTCATCACGAAGCTCTTGTAGCTTGGTGGCAGTGATTGAAGAATTCTGTCAATGATGCTATCATCCGGAAGATTAACTCCCAGTTGAATCAAGTGATTGTTATACCTAGACATTTTGAGTATATGCTCACTGACAGAACTATTCTCTTCCATCTTGCAGCTTTAGAACTTATTGGAGACTTCATATCTCTCAATCCGGGCATTTGTTTGAAATATTAACTTCAACTCCTGGAACATCTCATATGCTCCATGACGTTCAAAACTTCGTTGAAGACCCGGTTCTAAGCCGTAAAGTATGGCACACTGAACTATCGAGTAGTCATTAGCTTTGCTCTGCCAGACGTTCATAACCTCTGGTGTTGCTCTTGCAGCAGGCCTGGCACCCAGCGGTGCTTCCAGGACGTAATTCTTCTGTGCAGCAATGAGGATAATCCTCAAGTTACGGACCCAGTCCGTGTAATTGCTACCATCATCTTTCAACTTTGCTTTCTCAAGGAACGCATTAAAATTCAACGGAACAACAGCACGGGCCATCTATCTACAATTAACATAGACAAGCAAGATACTATCAGGTACTAAGTTCATGATAAATTTAAGTTCAATTAATCATATTACTTAAGAACTCCCACTTAGATAGACATCCCTATAATCATCTAAGTGATTACGTGATCCAAATCAACTAAACCATAACCGATCATCACGTGAAATGGAGTAGTTTTCAATGGTGAACATCACTATGTTGATCATATCTACTATATGATTCACGCTCAACCTTTCGGTCTCAGTGTTCCGAGGCCATATCTGCATATGCTAGGCTCGTCAAGTTTAACCTGAGTATTCTGCGTGTGCAAAACTGGCTTGCACCCGTTGTAGATGGACGTAGAGCTTATCACACCCGATCATCACGTGGTGTCTGGGCACGACGAACTTTGGCAACGGTGCATACTCAGGGAGAACACTTTTATCTTGAAATTTAGTGAGAGATCATCTTATAATGCTACCGTCAATCAAAGCAAGATAAGATGCATAAAAGATAAACATCACATGCAATCAATATAAGTGATATGATATGGCCATCATCATCTTGTGCTTGTGATCTCCATCTCCGAAGCACCGTCATGATCACCATCGTCACCGGCGCGACACCTTGATCTCCATCGTAGCATCGTTGTCGTCTCGCCAACTATTGCTTCTATGACTATCGCTACCGCTTAGTGATAAAGTAAAACAATTACATGGCGATTGCATTGCATACAATAAAGCGACAACCATATGGCTCCTGCCAGTTGCCGATAACTCGGTTACAAAACATGATCATCTCATACAATAAAATTCAGCATCATGTCTTGACCATATCACATCACAACAGCCCTGCAAAAACAAGTTAGACGTCCTCTACTTTGTTGTTGCAAGTTTTATGTGGCTGCTACGGGCTTAGCAAGAACCGTTCTTACCTACGCATCAAAACCACAACGATAGTTTGTCAAGTTGGTGCTGTTTTAACCTTCGCAAGGACCGGGCATAGCCACACTCGGTTCAACTAAAGTGAGAGAGACAGACACCCACCAGTCACCTTTAAGCAACGAGTGCTCGCAACGGTGAAACCAGTCTCGCGTAAGCGTACGCGTAATGTCGATCCGGGCCGCTTCATCTCACAATACCGCCGAACCAAAATATGACATGCTGGTAAGCAGTATGACTTATATCGCCCACAACTCACTTGTGTTCTACTTGTGCATATAACATCAACGCATAAAACCAGGCTCTGATGCCACTCTTGGGGAACGTAGTAATTTCAAAAAAATGCCTACGCACACACAAGATCATGGTGATGCATAGCAACGAGAGGGGAGAGTGTTGTCCACGTACCCTTGTAGACCGAAAGCGGAAGCGTTAACACAACGCGGTTGATGTAGTTGTACGTCTTCACGATCCGACCGATCAAGTACCGAACGCACGGCACCTCCGAGTTCAGCACACGTTCAGCTCGATGACGTCCCTCGAACTCCGATCCAGCCGAGTGTTGAGGGAGAGTTTCATCAGCACGACGGCGTGGTGACAATGATGATGTTCTACCGATGCAGGGCTTCGCCTAAGCACCTCTACGATATTATCGAGGTGTAATATGGTGGAGGGGGCACCGCACACGGCTAAGAGATCAATGATCAATTGTGTGTATAGAGGTGACCCCTGCCCCCGTATATAAAGGAGCAAGGGGGGTTCGGCCGTCCAAAGGGGAGAGGCGCGCCAGGAGGATTCCTACTCCTACCGGGAGTAGGACTCCCCCCTTTTCCATGTTGGACTAGGAGAGAGAGGGGAAGAGGTGGAGGGGAGGAAGGAAAGGGGGGCGCCGCCCCCCTCTCCTTGTCCTATTCGGACTGGGGGGGAGGGGCGTGCGGCCCTGCCCTGGCCTCCTCTCCTCTCTTCCACCTAGGCCCACTAAGGCCCATTAAGTTACCGGGGGGTTCCGATAACCTCCCGGTACTCCGGAAAAATCCCATTTCACCCGAAACACTTCCGATATCCAAACATAGGCTTCCAATATATCAATCTTTATGTCTCGACCATTTCGAGATTCCTCGTTATGTCCGTGATCACATCCGGGACTCCGAACAACCTTCGGTACATCAAAACATAAAAACTAATAATATAACTATCATCGTAACGTTAAGCGTGCGGACCCTACGGGTTCGAGAACTATGTAGACATGACCGAGACACCTCTCCGGTCAATAACCAATAGCGGAACCTGGATGCTCATATTGGCTCCCACATATTCTACGAAGATCTTTATCGGTCAGACCGCATAACAACATACGTTGTTCCCTTTGTCATCGGTATGTTACTTGCCCGAGATTCGATCGTCAGTATCTCGATACCTAGTTCAATCTCGTTACCGGCAAGTCTCTTTACTCGTTCCTTAATACATCATCCCGCAACTAACTCATTAGTTACAATGCTTGCAAGGCTTATAGTGATGTGTATTACTAAGTGGGCCCAGAGATACCTCTCCGACAATCGGAGTGACAAATCCTAATCTCGAAATACGCCAACCCAACAAGTACCTTTGGAGACACCTGTAGAGCACCTTTATAATCACCCAGTTACATTGTGACGTTTGGTAGCACACAAAGTGTTCCTCCGGTAAACGGGAGTTGCATAATCTCATAGTCATAGGAACATGTATAAGTCATGAAGAAAGCAATAGCAACATAATAAACGATCGAGTGCTAAGCTAACGGACTGGGTCAAGTCAATCACATCATTCTCCTAATGATGTGATCCCGTTAATCAAATGACAACTCATGTCTATGGCTAGGAAACATAACCATCTTTGATCAACGAGCTAGTCAAGTAGAGGCATACTAGTGACACTCTGTTTGTCTATGTATTCACACAAGTATTATGTTTCCGGTTAATACAATTCTAGCATGAATAATAAACATTTATCATGATATAAGGAAATAAATAATAACTTTATTATTGCCTCTAGGGCATATTTCCTTCACATGTATCACTTAGATGACTAGAGGGATGTCTATCTGAGTGGGAGTTCATTAAATAATTAGATGAACTTAATTATCATGAACATAGTCAAAAGGTCTTTGCAAATTATGTCGTAGCTTACGCTTTAGTTCTACTGTTTAAGATATGTTCCTAGACAAAATTTAGTTGAAAGTTGATAGTAGCAATTATGCGGACTGGGTCCATAAACTGAGGATTGTCCTCATTGCTGCACAGAAGGCTTATGTCCTTAATGTACCGCTCAGTGTGCTGAACCTTGAGCGTCGTTTGTGGATGTTGCGAACATCTGACATGCACGTTTTGATGACTACGTGATAGTTCAGTGCGTAATGTTAAAACGGTATAGAATTGAGGCACCGAAGACGTTTTTGAAACGTCGCGGAACATATGAGATGTATCAAGGGCTGAAATTGAGATTTCAGGCTCGTGCCCACGTCAAGAGGTGTGAGACCTCCGACAAGTTTCTTAAGCCTACAAACTAAGGGAGAAAAGCTCAATTGTTGAGCATGTGCTCAGATTGTCTGAGTACTACAATCGCTTGAATCGAGTGGGAGTTGTCTTCCAGATGAGATAGTGATGGTTCTCCAAAGTCACTGCCACCAAGCTACTAGAGCTTCGTGATGAACTATAACATATCAGGGATAGATATGATGATCCTTGAGCTATTCGCGATGTTTGACACCGCGAAAGTGGAAATCAAGTAGGAGCATCAATTGTTGATGGTTTGTAAAACCACTGGTCTCAAGAAGGGCAAGGGCAAGAAGGGATACTTCATGAAATGGCAAATCAATTGCTGCTCTAGTGAAGAAACCCAAGGTAGAACCCAAACCCGAGACTAAGTGCTTCTGTAATGAGGGGAACGGTCACTGAAGCAGAATACCCTAGATACTTAGTAGATGAGAAGTCAGGCAAGGTCGACAGAAGTATATTGGATATACATTATATTAATGTGTACTTTACTAGTACTCCTAGTAGCACCAAGGTATTAGATACCGGTTCGGTTGCTAAGTGTTGGTAACTCGAAATAAAAGCTACGGAATAAATGGAGACTAACTAAAGGTGAGATGACGATATGTGTTTCCAAGGTTGATGTGATCAAACATCGCATGCTCCCTCTACCATCGAGATTGGTGTTAAACCTAAATAATTGTTATTGGTGTTTGCGTTGAGCATAGACATGATTGGATTATGTTTATCGCAATATGGTAATTCATTTAAGGAGAATAATGGTTACTCTGTTTATTTGAATAATACCTTCAATGGTCTTGCACCTGAAATAAATGGTTTATTGAATCTCGATCGTAGTGATACACATGTTCGTGCCAAAAGATATAAAATAGTAATGATAGTACCACATACTTGTGGCACTGCCATTTGAGTCATATTGGTATAAAACGCATGAAGAAGCTCCATGTAGATGGATCTTTGGACTCACTCGTTTTTGAAAAGATTGAGACATGTGAACCATGTCTATTGGTATATATGCATGAAGAAACTCCATGCAGATGGATCATTTGGACTCACTTGATTTTGAATCACTTGAGACATGCAAATCATACCACATGGGCAAGATGACTGAAATGCCTCGTTTTCAGTAAGATGGAACAAGAAAGCAACTTGTTGGAAGTAATACATTTTGATGTGTGCAGTCCAATGAGTGTTGAGGCATGCAGTGGATATCGTTATGTTCTTACTTCACAGATAATTTGAGTAGATGCTGGGTGTATTTACTTGATGAAACACAAGCCTGAATTATTGAAAGGTTCAAGTAATTTCAGAGTGAAGTTCAAGATCGTCGTGACAAGAGGATAAAATGTTTATGATATGATCATAGAGATATCTGAGTTACGAGTTTGGCACACAATTAAGACATTGTGGAAATTGTTTCACAACTAATACCGCCTGGAACACCATAGTGTGATGGTGTATCCGAACATCATAACTGCACCCTATTGGATATGGTGCATACCATGATGTCTCTTATCAAATTACCACTATCGTTTATGGGCTAGGCATTAGAGACAACCGCATTCACTTTAAATAGGGCACCACGCAATTCCGTTGAGACGACACCGTATGAACTATGGTTTAGAGAAACCTAAGCTGTCGTTTCTTAAAAGTTTGGGGCTGCGATACTTATGTGTAAAAGTTTCAGGCTGATAAGCTCGAACCCAAAGCGGATAAATGCATCTTCATAGAATACCCAAAACAGTTGGGTATACCTCCTATTTCTGATCCGGAAGCAAAAGGGTTTGTTTCTAGAATCGGGTCCTTTCTCGAGGAAAAGTTTCTCTCGAAAGAATCAAGTGGGAGGATGGTGGAGACTTGATGAGGTTATTGAACCGTCACTTCAACTAGGGTGTAGCAGGGGATAAGAAGTTGTTCCTGTGGCACCTACACCAATTGAAGTGGAAGCTTATGATAGTGATCATGAAACTTCGGATCAAGTCACTACCAAACCTCGTAGGACGACAAGGATGTGTACTACTTCAGAGTGGTACGTAATCCTGTCTTGGAAGTCATGTTGCTAGACAACAATGAACCTACGAGCTATGGAGAAGCGATGGTGGGCCCAGATCCGACGAATGGCTCGAGGCCATAAAATCCGAGAGAGGATCCATGTATAAAACAAAGTATAGACTTTGGAAGAACTACTTGATGGTCGTAAGGCTGTTGGGTACAGATGGATTTTAAAAGGAAGACGGACAATGATGGTAAGTGTCACCATTAAGAAAGCTCGACTTGTCGTTAAGATGTTTTCCGACAAGTTCAAGGAGTTGACTACGATGAGATTTTCTCACTCGTAGCGATGCTAAGAGTCTGTTGGAATTATATTAGCAGTTACTGCATTATTTATGAAATCTTGCAGATAGGATGTCAAAAACCATTGTTTCCTCGACGATTTTCTTGAGGAAAGGTTGTATGTGATACAACCAGAAGTTTTTTTCAATCCTGAAAGATGCTAACAAGTATGCAAACTCCAGCAATCCTTCTAAGGACTGGAGTAAGCATCTCGGAGTTGGAATGTACGCTTTGATGAGATGATCAAAGATTTTGGGTTTTTACAAAGTTTATGAGAAACTTGTATTTCCAAAGAAGTGAGTGGGAGTGATATAGAATTTTTGATGAGTATATGTTGTTAACATATTGTTGATTAGAAATGGTGTAGAATTTCTGGAAAGTATACAGGGTTATTTGAAAAGTGTTTTTCAATGGAAAACCTGGATTAAGCTACTTGAACATTGAGCATCAAGATCTATAAGGATAGATCAAAAACGCTTAATAGTACTTTCAAATGAATACATACCGTGACAAGATTTTGAAGGAGTTCAAAATAGATCAGCAAAGAAGGAGTTCTTGGCTGTGTTACAAGGTGTGAGTGTTGAGTAAGACTCAAGACCTGACCACGGCAGAAGAGAGAGAAAGGACGAAGGTCGTCCCCTATGCTTTGGACGTAGGCTCTACAGTATGCTATGCTGTGTACCGCACCTGAAGTGTGCCTTGCCATGAGTTAGTCAAGGGGTACAATAGTGATCCGGGAATGGACCACATGACAGCGGTCGAACTTATCCTTAGTATCTAGTGGACTAAGGAATTTTCTCGATTATGGAGGTGGAAAAGGAGTTCGTCGTAAAGGGTTACGACGATGCAAACTTTGACACTAATCCGGATGACCCTGAGTAGTAAACCGGATTCGTATAGTAGAGCAGTTATTTGGAATAGCTCCAAGTAGCGCGTGATAGCTGCATCTACAAGATGACATAGAGATTTGTAAAGCACACACGGATCTGAATGTTGCAGACCCGTTGACTAAAACCTCTCTCGTAAGCATAACATGATCAAACCCTAGAACTCATTGAGTGTTAATCACATGGTGATGTGAACTAGATTATTGACTCTAGTAAACTCTTGGGTATTAGTCACATGGCGATGTGAACTTTGAGTGTTAATCACATGGTGATGTGAACTAGATTATTGACTCTAGTGCAAGTGGGAGACTGTTGGAAATATGCCCTAGAGGCAATAATAAAATGGTTATTATTGTATTTCCTTGTTCATGATAATTGTCTATTGTTCATGCTATAATTGTATTAACTGGAAACCGTAATACATGTGTGAATACATAGACCACAACATGTCCCTAGTAAGCCTCTAGTTGACTAGCTCGTTGATCAATAGATGGTTATGGTTTCCTGACCATGGACATTGGATGTCATTGATAACGGGATCACATCACTAGGAGAATGATGTGATGAACAAGACCCAATCCTAAGCATAGCACAAGATCGTGTAGTTCGTTTGCTAAGAGCTTTTCTAATGTCAAGTATCATTTCCTTAGACCATGAGATCGTGCAACTCCCGGACACCGTAGGAATGCTTTGGGTCTACCAAATGTCACAACGTAACTGGGTGGCTATAAAGGTGCACTACAGGTATCTCCGAAAGTGTCTGTTGGGTTGGCACGGATCGAGACTGGGATTTGTCACTCCGTATGACGGAGAGGTATCTCTGGGCCCACTCGGTATTGCATCATCATAATGAGCTCATTGTGACTAAGTAGTTAGTCACGGGATCATGCATTACGGAATGAGTAAAGTGACTTGCCGGTAACGAGATTGAACGAGGTATTGGGATACCGACGATCGAATCTCGGGCCAGTAACGTACCGATTGATAAAGGGAATTGTATACGGGATTGCTTGAATCCTCGACATCGTGGTTCATCTGATGAGATCATCGTGGAACATGTGGGAGCCAACATGGGTATCCAGATCCCGCTGTTGGTTATTGGCTAGAGAGGTGTCTCGGTCATGTCTGCATGATTCCCGAACCCGTAGGGTCTACACACATAAGGTTCCATGGCGCTAGGGTTATAAGGAAGGTTTGTATGTGATTACCAAATGTTGTTCGGAGTCCCGGATGAGATCCCGGACGTCACGAGGAGTTCCGGAATGGTCCGGAGGTAAAGATTTATATATGGGAAGTCACCATACGGTCATCGAAAGTGTTCGGGGTATGTCGGTATTGTGCCGGGACCACCGAAGGGGTTCCGGGGGTCCACCTGCCCCAGAGGGCCTTATGGGCTGTAGGTGGAAGGGAACCAGCCCTAAGTGGGCTGGGCGTCAAACCTCCCTAGGGCCCATGCGCCTAGGGTTTGGGGGGAACCC
The DNA here is from genome assembly GCF_002575655.3 of Aegilops tauschii subsp. strangulata. NCBI lineage: Eukaryota > Viridiplantae > Streptophyta > Magnoliopsida > Poales > Poaceae > Aegilops > Aegilops tauschii. The sequence continues at coordinate 104,029,169 of NC_053038.3, read as the reverse complement.
TAAAAGGGGGGCGCCCCCCTTGCTTGGGGGCAAGCCACCTCCCCCTGGCCGCCGCCCCTCCCACCAGATGGGATCTAAGGGGGCCGGCCCCCCTCTCCCTTGCCCCTATATATAGTGGAGGGGTGGGAGGGCAACCACACCTTTCCAAAGGCGCAGCCCCTCCCCTCCCCAACACCTCTCCTCCTCCGCGTGTGCTTGGCGAAGCCCTGCCGGAGAAACTGTCACTCCACCACCACCACGCCGTCGTGCTGCTGTTGGAGCCTTCTTCCTCAACCTCTCCCTCCTCCTTGCTGGATCAAGGCGTGGGAGACGTCACCGCTCCGTACGTGTGTTGAACGCGGAGGTGCCGTCCGTTCGGCGCTTGGATCATCGGTGATTTGGATCACGACGAGTACGACTCCATCAACCCCGTTCTCTTGAACGCTTCCGCTCACGATCTACAAGGGTATGTAGATGCACTCCTCCCCTCTCGTTGCTAGTAAACTCCATAGATTGATCTTGGTGATGCGTAGAAAATTTTGAATTATTGCTACGTTCCCCAACATACAATGCCAGCTTCAAAATAACACCACACATTTCATGCTGGCGCACTCGTCAGCGGCCGGCACACATGCCAGCCCACAAAAAGGGGTGGGACTTGAGTTCGACCATGCCATCGCGGCCCCGTGGTCATGCCAACACACCTGCCGGCATACAAAAAAAGGATGGCGCTCGCCGCCATAGATCACTCGTCGTCGAACTTGAGCATGTCGGCCTGCATCTTCTCCAACCACGGCCTGCCTCTTCCTTGGCGACACGATGTTGAGATCCACCTTCATGATCTTCACCCAGGTCATCATGCTCGCGAGAGCCACCTCTTTCGCCTTGGTTTTGGCGTTGGCGGCCTCGATCTCTAGCATCTTGGCTTGCTTCTCCGCCTCCATCTCAAGCATCTTGGCTTGCTTCTCTGCATCCATCTCAAGCCTCCTTTGGATCTCCATGAAGGCGTTCATTTGTTCTTTTTTGTATCGTCGGTGCTGCTCCTCCCTTGAGTCCTTCTTGCTCATCATGCCCTCCACGCTTGCGATCAAGGCGTTCGACGCCGCATCCCGCTTGTCCTCCTTCTTGGAGTTGGTCTTCCCTCGCAGTCGTGCCTTCTCGTCGTCCCCAACCTCCTTCACGACTTGCTTCCCCCCACGCGACTTGAGGGCGGCATATTGCGCCTTGAACTTCCCCTCATCTTTGATGACCCTAAAGCAACTGGAGAGGTTGAAGCACTTGCCATTGTGTTGGACCTTGAATGCCTCCAAAGCTTGAAATGCCTACAGATGTATTTCATGCAACCATATTGGCAAATGGTATGCAAATGAACACGCAAGTATAAACGGAATGACACAAAAGAGGGCGGCTTGCTAGCATACCATGTCTTGCATGCCGATGCCGCTCACGGGGCGGGCCCTGACGCTCTCAAGAGTGGCAGAAAACTTGTTGCACTCTTGTTGGATCACCCTCCATCGCTTCGAAATGGACACCCACCCGCGCGTGTTTACTATTTGGTACGCCGGAAACTTCTTGCGCTCATAGAACTCACGGTGGACACGAATCCAAAAGGTTGATGCCTTTTGTTCGGCGCTCATCTTGGGGTCTTGCCCAATGCCTCTCCAACACTCGCAAAGAAGCTTGTCCTCGGCCGTTGTGTATGCCTTGGTCCGCTTGCTCTTGCGCTTCGGCTTCGCCCCGGCGGTTTGGTTGGCGAGCTCGTCCTCGAAGAAAGGCTCCCCTTTGATGTCGCACTCGTCCTCTTCCTCTTGCCCGTAGTCCTCCGGAAACTCGTGGTCGAGTGGGAAGCCATCCAGGTCCAGGCCGACCTGATCATGCATGAAGGCCGCCTGATCTTGATCAAAGGCGGACGGCGTGAACGCCCCTCAGCCGTCCTGGCTTTGTGTCTCGTCGGGATCGTAGTCAGCCCCGGCTGCACTGCCAGCGACCGGCGCACCACCCTCGAAGATGATGTTCTGCATGTAGTCGTCATCGCCGGAGGCCGGCATTCCGTCGACAGGTTGTGTGCGCCCTGCAGCACGTCGGTTGGCATGTATCGCACGCGTTTCCTCGCGCCTCTGGATGACGAGCCACTGGCCACCAGTGTAGCGTTGAGGTCGATGGACGCGGGCGTGGAAGGCGGTCTTGCGGGGGGCGCAAGGCTTGCCTTTGCCGGAGGGGGCGGTCGTCATGCCGGACAAGGCGAGGCCGGCGGCGGCGTCGAGGTCGTCGTCCATGGCGAGGGGCGGGAGGGTTTTTGGGAGGAAATGGAGGGAGGTTGCTACCGACCAGCGGGCCCGGGGAAGGAGAAGGCGAGCGCGCGCATCCGTCTTGTGTCCGCGCCGACGCAAATCCGACTCAAAAATGGGTCGGCGGGCGGACGAAATGCGGACGCGCGTCCGTTTGGGTCGGCGCGTTGGGCCGACTTTTCTTTCCGCGCCAACCCAAATGAATGCTCGAGGACAAAATGGGTCACCCCATTGGAGTTGCTTTAAGGAGTTCTGTAGAGTTTTCAGACTTGATCATTTCTTGGGTATGTATTCCTCTCTTAGGTGAAAGATCACTGGTCGGTATCAAAATCAAAATCATATGCACAACTAGCCATGGGACCACACGTGTTTTCTGCAGGCTTGATGAGACCCAATAATGCATTATCCCGCTGTATTTTGGAAGCCACTAATTTTTTCTTCAAACGAACAGCGATGATACGTTGGTGCTGGATGTGGCGCCACGACGCTGTCGACGCTGCAGCCGTGCGTTACGTATACGTATCCATCCAAATCCCTTGCATGTCGCTATTACTACTCTCGCGTGCCTTCTTTTGCTCTCTTCTCGCAGTCAATAATACTTGCAGCAGTATGAGTTTTCTTTTGTAGGTAGAGGAACAATGTAGGCCGACTTGCATGTGCCGAAACACGTAGGTGTTTCTACAATTTTGATACGACATAGCAACACCGTTGAGCAGCACAGATTCACGGTTCATTGTATTGAAATATATTGCCCCCTCTTTTGATCAGTTCGGACTTCTGAGGCAACTAGCTGGAGTATGAATTCAATACATTGCATCACCGTAACAAAATTGCAATTCCGTTCTCATTATGTAGTCGATACAACAGTGCATGTTGACAGATATATCTGGAAATGAGGGCCATGTATGTTGTTTTCAATTGGACATAATAGCGGTACACAATATTTATATGTTGCGTCTGTCTAACGCCTCATAGTAGTAGTCTCCCAAAATCAGAGTATGTGTGTATAGGCAGTATGGCCAAGGCACCACGTGTTTCTCGCTCCTTGCCACATCACGAGCAGACTATGCTAGGTGAGAACAAAAAATGATGGCAGTTTTCTTGCGACTAATCTCTGAAATAGGGGTTTGTTGGTTGGTGTTGCATCTTGCATGTGGCGCCACGACTCTGTTGACGCAGCACCGCGTATCTTCCAGATCCCGTGTCTCAGTTGCCTGTTGAAACCGAGCACAATATTTCTCTATTATCAAGTGCCAAGTTTTACTTAGCCGTGTCTTCTGTCGGTCTGTCCTCTTGCAACGCAGTAATGTGTCCTGGATACACGAACGTCGGAGTGAACCTTGTATGTGTCGAAACGTAGGCAGAGGGTCATCGACGGACAAACATCTGGCTGATTTCGCATAATATATAAGATGACAAGCGATAAAATCAGCAAGCACGTAACAGGATTTCTTCTGAAATACTCCCTCTATAAAGAAATATAAGAGCGTCTAGATCACTAATATTTCTTAAAGAGAGAGTACTACCTACCTCTTTTTTGCGATAAAGATTAAAACATTTATCTTTGTTTTTGTGGCAACATTGGTCTTTTTTGCGAAAAGCATCAAATTTATTATAAAAACTCATCGGAAGCACAAAGCATTTCAAATATAATAAAAATTACATCGAGATTACGAGACCACCAGACAACCACTACTACCGACAGAATGAGCCGCCGACATTGATCCTTATTTATATAAGGAGTATTAGTTTTATTTTAAGCTAATGTTTACACACTAATATTTAGATTATATTAATTAAGAAAAAATGTAAAAAGAAATATCTAGATGTAGGATAGTTGTCCCCAAATTTTACAGGAAAGACCACGTGGAAACATACAAAAACATGTGAGCCCTCAAGAAAATCCTTCTGAATTGAATGCACCGCCGCTCGCTCCGTCATTGCATCACTAGAGGAGAGAAGGAAGATGAGAAGAGCAACAACTGTGTAGTCCACATAGACCTGTCGTGTAAGACATGAGTTGGGGCCGGAAGAGGCCGAATTAGCAATGAAAAGAACATTTGTTCCCCTAAGTGGATTTAGTGTAAATGTCATACCAATTAAGGAGTAACATTGTTTCCTAAGTGTATAGAAGGTGTGTTAGTCCATAAGTTTGCGAGCAAAGATGAGAGAAGAAAGATGACATATTTGAAAATGTATCTTTTTTTCTCTCTTGATCTTGAGTCGTAGGATAGCCACACTATTAAGAGTGGTCATATGATGAACTTAAAGCGATGATTTTTCTGTTGAGGTTTAAAGTTATAATTATGTTGCCTACATATAGCCAAATACGTAGACTAAGTTCCATACATAATTTCACCAAATAGCCTCGGTGAGATTTCCACTTCCAAATATTCCAAAGGAGAGTTTTTGTGTGGCCCGAAACATCGTGTCAGATCTTTCGAGACGATGTTTCGTGGTGTCCAGAATCCGGGTTACTTTCCATATTATGTTCTGAAAGTGGCATAACAAAAGTATTGGGTTGTTCCAAAACCCAACTCCGAAACCTACTCTGAAATCAGAACTAGTGAAAGGTCAAAGTAGAACGACTGGGAAGGGAAGAGGTGAATAGGCGTTTATCAAAACTCTTTGAAATAAAGAAATCCATTGCGTAAAACATAGATAACAAACTATAATAGTGTGCAGTGCCAAAGAATTCTAGGAAGATAACTAGTGAAACATACAAACTCCTCAAAACATGTCAAAGTATTGAAAGTAAAGGTTTCAAAGAATTGAACCCATAAGGCTGGTGAAGACACGATGATTTCTTTAACAAAGTTCAAACTATTGGCAACAATTGTACATCTTGGTTGGAGAGGTTGAGCACACTAGTCTGAGGACACACAAGTCCTCACCTTTTTCTCCTTGAGTTAAGTTCCTGAACTCGTCCAATACTCAAGGTAGATTTTTGCGGTGATCTTTGGTCCGGTGCAAACTTGTCCTTCAGTGAATCCGAACTTTCGATTCTTACATAACTATGCCTAACCGTCTAGAGGACGCCAAGTTCTCAAGAGTAATAGATCACGAGCTAGGATCGAGCTGATTCTTCAGTGATGCTCAGTCACTTTCTGTTCTTCGCCTTGGGTGGTTTTCCTCACTTAGGATTGGTTCACATCTCTGCAAGGAAGGACACTCTTTGCAGACGCAACAAAATATCACTCGAGCAACCACCCGTTATCTAGAGGGGCAGGGGCTATATATAGCTGGCACACTGCCCCTGAGTACCGATATGACTATTGGATGAGACACACTCACCAGCGCGCTACTCATCAGTGAGGGAAATAACTCGGGTGACTTGAAGAATTAACTTCATCACGGGACCTAGTAGGCTCGCTTGGAAGGAGATTTCCAATTAAGTCTTCACTCACAAGTGTAGATAGGTTCAGACTGAGCACACACATGAAGACTTTTAGTCTTGCTTCACTCTGATCCCCCTTAATAGTACAGTTTGTCCTACGACTCAATGAAGAATTAAATAAACTAGTAAGTAGCAATCCACTGTTCGGTCTTCAATTTTCAACGGCATTCCCGTAGACTTCAATGATCCGTCAACTTTTCTAATGGTCATAATCCTTCGGTTAAACTAAATCATCAGGGATTTTCACCTGTGCATATTTAACATACATATTAGTCCCTTAAATGTTTTGTCATTAATCATCAAAATCTACCAGGAGTAGTAGATGCACTTACAACTAGCTTCCGGGATGTGTTAAGAAATTGGCCTATAACCTCGAAGAGCTTAGAAAGTTGCGGGGCCATATCTAGAACCTATCCCCCAAATCCGGGAGTCCAAACCCTATAGTGGATGTTCCGGGATATATAGCTTCCGGGCGGTCGAAGTTAACCCTAATGGACATATTTCAAAGTGGGCTATATAAAGGTCCACTCATTCTTCACCAAGTGTTTTCTTCTTTTCCTACTCGAGTTGAACATATTTCTCTCTCATACTCCATTTCACAGGCTCTGAGCCTTGAATCCTTTCACATCCATTCTTCAAGGAGAAAATAGAGAGGAGCCCCGATCTACGTTATCACCAAAGGAAATCGAGTTCCCTTTGATTTCATCATTTGGCTTTACTCTTGAAGGTTGGAGACTCCTAGGCGGTAGGAGTCTCCGGTGAAGGAATCAAATTGTGTGTGACGGTTTGGATCTCTCCTCAAGGTCTACCCACTAGTGGTTAAGAATCTCCTCTATGGTGATGTTTCAAGGAAAAGCTGAGCCTTTGTGGCGTTTCTTGTTTCTTTATGGAACTCCCGCCTCTCCATTTGTGACTAGCTCCCTTCCAAGGGAGGGAACACTAGGATACATCTTCGTCTCTATGGTCTTTGGTTAACCCTAACACTAGCCTGTTTACTTGTGTTATTACATTGGTCCCTTGACCTTGCAAACTTCATATATGTTATTTATCTCACCTTAGTAAAATTTGTAGTTGAACTATTCACCCCTCTAGGTCTATCTCGATCCTTTCAGGCGGGGGCACGTGCTCGATCTGTTTCGATGGTCAGACTAGCATCATAGGCGGGAACCAATGACCTGGCATGTGATCGCCCGCATGTGGGGAAAACCTACACACAAGATGAGGCCGCCGGTAACAAGCCAACAACCAAACCTGTCAGCGCTCCAGAGCACATGCCTGACGATGACGCTCACCCACTGCCTTCTCAACATTGTTGACGCCATCGCTCAAATGTGGTTGCCAACATGAAATCAAAACATAACCTTACCTAAGAGATGGACACACAAAACCTCCCCCCCCCCCCACACACACACCACATGAGGATCATACATAGGCGAGGATAACCACCGACCTTACCGGTGGAACAACATGAGGATCTAGAGAGAGAAGGACGACAACTAATGTTTGCCAACCTTTAAACAAGCAAATCATCGACCAATATTTTCATTTTTTACTCCCTCCATTCCTTTATGTAAGGTGTATTATTCTGTTGGGGAACGTAGTAATTTCAAAAAAAAATCCTACGCACACGCAAGATCATGCTGATGCATAGCAACGAGAGGGGAGAGTGTCGTCCACGTACGCTCATAGACCGCTAAGCGGAAGCCTTATGACAACGTGGTTGATGTGGTCGTACATCTTCACGATCGACCGATCCTCAGTACCGAATGTACGGCACCTCCGCGTTCAGCACACGTTCAGCTCGGTGATGTCCCACGAACTCACGATCCAGTAGAGCTCGAGTGAGAGTTTCGTCAGCACGACGGCGTGATGACGATGTTGATGAAGCTACCGACGCAGGGCTTCGCCTAAGCACCGCTACGATATGACCGAGGTGGATTATGGTGGAGGGGGGCACCGCACATGGCTGGGAGAGATCAATGATCAACTTGTGTGTTCTAGGGTGCCCCCTGCCCCGTATATAAAGGAGCAAGGTGGGAGGCGGCCGGGCAGGAGGAGGGCGCGCCAAGGGGGGAGTCCTACTCCCACCGGGAGTAGGACTCCTCCTTTCCTAGTAGGAGTAGGAGAAGGGAAGGAAGGGAGAGAGGAAGAGAAGGAAAAATGGGGGCGCCGCCCCCCTCCTTGTCCAATTCGGACTAGAGGGGGAGGGGGCGCGCGGCTGCCCTGGCCGCCCCTCCTCTTCTCCCACCAAGGCCCATTAGGCCCAATATACTCCCCGGGGGGTTCCGATAACCCCCCGGTACTCCGGTAAATGTCTGAAATCTCCCGAAACACTTCCGGTGTCCAAACATAGTTGTCCAATATATCGATCTTTACGTCTCGACCATTTTGAGACTCCGCGTCATGCCCGTGATCATATCTGGGACTCCGAACTACCTTCGGTACATCAGAACATATAAACTCATAATACCGATCGTCACAGAACTTTAAGCGTGCGGACCCTACGGGTTCGAGAACTATGTAGACATGACCGAGACACGTCTCCGATCAATAACCAATAGTGGAACCTGGATGCTCATATTGGTTCCTACATATTCTACGAAGATCTTTATCGGTCAAACCGCATAACAACATACGTTGTTCCCTTTGTCATCGGTAGATTTCTTACCCGAGATTCGATCATCGGTATCTCAATACCTAGCTCAATCTCGTTACCGGCAAGTCTCTTTACTCGTTCCGTAATGCATAATCCCGTAACTAACTCATTAGTCACATTGCATGCAAGGCTTATAGTGATGTGCATTACCGAGAGGGCCCAGAGATACCTCTCCGACAATCGGAGTGACAAATCCTATTCTTGATCTATGCCAACTCCACGAACACCATCGGAGACACCTGTAGAGCACCTTTATAATCACCCAGTTACATTGTGACATTTGGTAGCACACAAAGTGTTCCTCCGGTAATCGGGAGTTGCATAATCTCATAGTCACAGGAACATGTATAAGTCATGAAGAAAGCAATAGCAGTAAACTAAACGATCAAGTGCTAAGCTAACAGAATGGGTCAAGTCAATCACATCATTCTCCTAATGATGTGATCCCATTAATCAAATGACAACTCATGTCTATGGTTAGGAAACTCAACCATCTTTGATCAACGAGCTAGTCAAGTAGAGGCATACTAGTGACACTATGTTTGTCTATGTATTCACACATGTATTATGTTTCCGGTTAATACAATTCTAGCATGAATAATAAACATTTATCATGATATGAGGAAATAAATAATAACTTTATTATTGCCTTTAGGGCATATTTCCTTCAGTCTCCCACTTGCACTAGAGTCGATAATCTAGATTACACAGTAATGATTCTAACACCCATGGAGTCTTGGTGCTGATCATGTTTTGCTCGTGGAAGAGGCTTAGTGAACGGGTCTGCAACATTCAGATCCGTATGTATATTGCAAATCTCTATGTCTCCCACCTGGACTTGATCCCGGATGGAATTGAAGCGTCTCTTGATGTGCTTGGTTCTCTTGTGAAATCTGGATTCCTTTGCCAAGGCAATTGCACCAGTATTGCCACAAAAGATTTTCATTGGTCCCGATGCACTAGGTATGACACCTAGATCGGATATGAACTCCTTCATCCAGACTCCTTCATTTGCTGCTTCCGAAGCAGCTATGTACTCTGCTTCACACGTAGATCCCGCCACGACGCTTCCGAAGCCCAATAACTCCACCGTTCAATGTAAACACGTATCCGGTTTGCGATTTAGAATCGTCCGGATCAGTGTCAAAGCTTGCATCGACGTAACCATTTACGACGAGCTCTTTGTCACCTCCATAAACGAGAAACATATCCTTAGTCCTTTTCAGGTATTTCAGGATGTTCTTGACCGCTGTCCAGTGATCCACTCCTGGATTACTTTGGTACCTCCCTTATACGTCTCCAACGTATCTATAATTTTTGATTGTTCCATGCTATATTATATTCTGTTTTGGATATTATTGGGCTTTATTATACACTTTTATATTATTTTTGGGACTAACCTATTAACCGGAGGCCCAGCCCAGAATTGCTGTTTTTTGCCTATTTCAGAGTTTCGCAGAAAAAGAATATCAAACGAAGTCCAAACGGAATGAAACCTTCGGGAATGTGATTTTTGGAACGAACGTGATCCACAGGACTTGGACCCTACGTCAAGAAAGCAATCAGGAAGGCACGAGGTAGGGGGGCGCGCCTACCCCCCCAGGCGTGCCCTCCACCCTCGTGGGGCCCACGTTGCTCCACCGACGTACTTCTTCCTCCTATATATACCTACGTACCCCCAAACTACCAGATACGGAGCCAAAAACCTAATTCCACCGCCGCAACCTTCTGTACCCGTGAGATCCCATCTTGGGGCCTTTTCCGGAGCTCCGCCAGAGGGGGCATCGATCACGGAGAACTTCTACATCAACACCATAGCCTCTCCGATGATGTGTGAGTAGTTTACCTCAGACCTTCGGGTCCATAATTATTAGCTAGATGGCTTCTTCTCTCTCTTTGGATATCGATACAATGTTCTCCCCCTCTCTTGTGGAGATCTATTCGATGTAATCTTCTTTTGCGGTGTGTTTGTTGAGACCGATGAATTGTGGGTTTATGATCAAGTTTATCTATGAACAATATTTGAATCTTCTCTAAATTCTTTTATGTATGATTGGTTATCTTTGTAAGTCTCTTCGAATTATCAGTTTGGTTTGGCCTACTAGATTGATCTTTCTTGCAATGGGAGAAGTGCTTAGCTTTGGGTTCAATCTTGCGGTGTCCTTTCCCAGTGACAGTAGGGGCAGCAAGGAACGTATTGTATTGTTGCCATCGAGGATAAAAAGATGGGGTTTATATCATATTGCATGAGTTTATCCCTCTACATCATGTCATCTTACTTAAAGCGTTACTCTGTTCTTTTGAACTTAATACTCTAGATGCATGCTGGATAGCGGTCGATGTGTGGAGTAATAGTAGTAGATGCAGGCAGGAGTCGGTCTACTTGTCTCGGACGTGATGCCTATATACATGATCATACCTAGATATTCTCATAACTATGCTCAGTTCTGTCAATTGCTCAACAATAATTTGTTTACCCACCGTAATACTTATGCTCTCGAGAGAAGCCACTAGTGAAACCTATGGCCCCCGGGTCTATTTTCCATCATATTAATCTTCCAACACTTAGCTATTTTTATTGTCTTTTATTTTACTTTGCATCTTTATCATAAAAATACCAAAAATATTATCTTATCATATCTATCAGATCTCACTTTCGTAAGTGACAGTGAAGGGATTGACAACCCCTTTATTGCGTTGGTTGCGAGGATTTTATTTGTTTGTGTAGGTGTGAGGGACTCGTGCGTGGCCTCCTACTGGATTGATACCTTGGTTCTAAAAAACTGAGGGAAATACTTACGCTGCTTTACTGCATCACCCTTTCCTCTTCAAGGGAAAACCAACGAAGTGCTCAAGAGGTAGCAAGAAGGATTTGTGGCGCCGTTGCCGGGGAGTCTTCGCAAAAGTCAACACACCAAGTACCCATCACAAACCCTTATCTCCCGCATTACATTATTTGCCATTTGCCTCTCGTTTTCCTCTCCCACACTTCACCCTTGCCGTTTTATTCGCCCTCTCTTTTCCGTTCGCCTCTTTTTCGCGTGCTTCTTGTTTGCTCGTGTGTTGGATTGCTTGCTTGTCACGATGGCTCTACCTAGATTTGGTGATCTTCACCTTAAAAGGTTAGAAGAGATCGAAATCAATGTTAGGAGTTTTATGGTCTTACAATTTGAGCATAATAATAGAAACGAGCTTAAGGAACAAAAAAGCTTTATGGGTTATATGAATAAAGAGCTCGATGATATGTCTGAAGAATTTGATGGTTTGAAATCTCAGATTGCTCATCTTGAGAAGTTAATAGCTGAAGTTTCGGATAAGCAGGCCACCTTAGTTAATAAGATGGCCGCTAAGCCGGATTTTTTTGGGAAAATACAGATGAAGATCTAAAAGTTATTGATGTGTTCCCTATTAAATCTTTGTTTTGAAATATGAATCTTGATAATGATGGGACTGAATATGATCCACCTTTACCTAGAAGGCGTTCCAAAAATTCGGAGTTTTTAGATCTTGATGCAAAAATTGGTAAAAGCGGGATTGAAGAGATCAAAACTCTAGATATTAATGAACCCACTATTTTGGATTTCAAGGATTTTAATTATGATAATTGCTCTTTGGTAGCTTGTATTTCCTTGTTGCAATACGTGCTAAATTCTCCACATGCTTATAGTGAAAATAAAGCCTTTACCAAACATATCGTAGATGCTTTGATGCAATCTTATAAGAAAAACTTGATTGGAAGTTTCTATCCCTAGAAAACTTTATGATGAGTGGGAACCTACTATTAAAATTAAAATTAAAAATCATGAATGCTATGCTTTGTGTGATTTGGGTGCTAGTGTTTCCACGATTCCAAAGACTTTGTGTGATTTGCTAGGTTTCCGTGATTTTGATGATTGCTCTTTAAACTTGCACCTTGCGGATTCCACCATTAAGAAACCTATGGGAAGAATTAATTATGTTTTTATTGTTGCAAATAGGAATTATGTGCCCGTAGATTTTTTTGTTCTTGATATAGATTGCAATCCTTCATGTCCTATTATTCTTGGTAGACCTTTCCTTAGAACGATTGGTGCAATTATCGATATGAAGGAAGGGAATATTAGATTCCAATTTCCGTTAAGAAAAGGCATGGAACACTTCCCTAGAAATAAAATAAAATAACCTTATGAATCTATTATGAGAGCCACTTATGGATTGCCTACCAAAGATGGCAATACCTAGATCTATCCTTGCTATTATGCCTAGCTAGGGGCGTTAAACGATAGCGCTTGTTGGCAGGCAACCCAATTTTATTTTTTAGTTTTTTGCTTTTTGCTTCTGTTTAAGAATAAATATTTGATCTAGCCTCTGGTTAGATTTGTTTTTATGTTTTAATTAGTGTTTGTGCCAAGTTTAACCTATAGGATCTTCTTGGATGATAGTTATTTGATCTTGCTGAAAATTCCAGAAACTTTCTGTTCACGAAAATAATTGTTAAAAATCACCAGAACGTGATAAAATATTGATTCCAATTGCTTCTGATCAATAAACAAATTGTCTAGGTCTTCTTGTTTTTTCTGAATTTTTGGAGTTCCAGAATTTTGCGGTAGTTACAGATTACTACAGACTGTTCTGTTTTTGACAGATTCTGTTTTTCGTGTGTTGTTTGCTTATTTTGATGAATCTATGGCTAATAAAATAGTTTATAAACCATAGAGAAGTTGGAATATAGTAGGTTGAACACCAATATAAATAAAGAATGAGTTCATTACAGTACCTTGAAGTGGTGTTTTGTTTTCTTTCGCTAACAGAGCTCACGAGATTTTCTGTTAAGTTTTGTGTTGTGAAGTTTTCAAGTTTTGGGTGAAAGATTTGATGGATTATGGAACAAGGAGTGGCAAGAGACTAAGCTTGGGGATGCCCATGGCACCCCAAGATAATCTAAGGACACCTAAAAGCCAAAGCTTGGGGATGCCCCGGAAGGCATCCCCTCTTTCGTCTACTTCCATCGGTAACTTTACTTGGAGCTATATTTTTATTCACCACATGATATGTGTTTTGCTTGGAGCGTCTTGTATTATTTGAGTCTTTGTTTTTTAGTTTACCACAATCATCCTTTCTGTACACACCTTTTGAGAGAGACACACATGATTCGGAAATTGTTAGAATACTCTATGTGCTTCACTTATATCTTTTGAGCTATATAGTTTTGCTCTAGTGCTTCACTAATATCTTTTAGAGCATGACTGTGGATTTTTTTATAGAAACTATTGATCTCTCATGCTTCACTTATATTATTTTGAGAGTCTTAAAATAGCATGGCAATTTGCTTTAATTATAATATCATGAGAAATTTGATGCTTGATAATTGTTTTGAGATATAAAGGTGGTAATATCATAGTTGTGCTAGTTGAGTAATTGTGGAATTGAAAAATACTTGTGTTGGAGTTTGTGATTCCCGTAGTATGCACGTATGGTGAACCGTTATGTAACGAAGTCGGAGCATGAGGTATTTATTGATTGTCATCCTTTGTGTGGCGGTCGGGATCGCGCGATGGTTAACTCCTACCAACCCTTCCCCTAGGAGCACGTAGTAGTACTTTGCTTCGAGGGCTAATAAATTTTTGCAATAAGTATATGAGTTCTTTATGACTAATGTGAGTCCATGGATTATACGCACACTTACCTTTCCGCAAATTTTCTAGCCACTTCGGTACCGTGCATTGCCCTTTCTCACCTTGAGAGTTGGTGCAAACTTCGCCGGTGCATCCAAACCCCGTGATATGATACGCTCTATCACACATAAACCTCCTTATGTCTTCCTCAAAACAGCTACCATACCTACCTATTTTGGCATTTCCATAGCCATTCCGAGATATATTGCCATGCAACTTCCCATCGTTTCGTTTATCATGACATGCTCCATCATTGTCATATTGCCTTGCATGATCATGTAGTTGACATTGTATTTGTGGCAAAGCCACCATTCATAATTCTTTGATACATGTCGCTCTTGATTCATTGCATATCCCGGTACACCGCCGGAGGCATTCACATAGAGTCATATTTTGTTCTAAGTATTGAGTTGTAATTCATGAGTTGTAAGTAAATAAAAGTGTGATGATCATCATTATTAGAGCATTGTCCCAAGTGAGGAAAGGATGATGGAGACTATGATTCCCCCACAAGCTGGGATGAGACTCCGGACTAAAAAAAGAGGCCATAAAAGAAAAAAGAGAAAAGGCCCAAATAAAAAAATAAGAGAAAAAGAGAGAAGGGACAATGTTACTATCCTTTTACCACACTTGTGCTTCAAAGTAGCACCGTGATCTTCATGATAGAGAGTCTCTCATTTTGTCGCTTTCATATACTAGTGGGAAATTTCATTATAGAACTTGGCTTGTATATTCCAATGATGGGCTTCCTCAAATGCCCGAGGTCTTCGTGAGCAAGCAAGTTGGATGCACACCCACTTAGTTTCTTTTGTTTGAGCTTTCATACACTTATAGCTCTAGTGCATCCGTTGCATGGCAATCCCTACTCCTTGCATTGACATCAATTGATGGGCATCTCCATAGCCCGTTGATTAGCCTCGTTGATGTGAGACTTTCTCCTTTTTTGTCTTCCCACATAACCCCTACCATTATACCTTATTCCACCATAGTGCTATATCCATGGCTTGCGCTCATGTATTGCGTAAGAGTTGAAAAGGCTGAAGCGCGTTAAAAAGTATGAACCAATTGCTTGGCTAAAACCAGGGTTGTACATGATATGAATATTTTGTGAGGGGAAGATGGAGCATAGCCAGACTATATGATTTTGTAGGGATAACTTGCTTTGGCTATGTTATTTTGATAAGACATAATTGCTTGGTTAGCATGCTTGAAGTATTATTGCTTTTATGTAAACATTAAACTTTTATCTTGAATCATATTAAATCTGAACATTCGTGCCACAATAAGAAGAATTACATTGAAATTATGCTAAGTAGCATTCCACATCAAAAATTCTGTTTTTATCATTTACCTACTCGAGGACGAGCAGGAATTAAGCTCGGGGATGCTTGATACGTCTCCAACGTATCTATAATTTTTTATTGTTCCATGCTATATTATATTCTGTTTTGGACATTATTGGGCTTTATTATACACTTCTATATTATTTTTGGGACTAACCTATTAACCGGAGGCCCAGCCCAGAATTGCTGTTTTTTGCCTATTTAAGAGTTTCGCAGAAAAAGAATATCAAACGGAGTCCCAACGGAATGAAACCTTCGGGAACGTGATTTTTGGAACGAACGTGATCCAGAGGACTTGGACCCTACGTCAAGAAAGCAACCAGGAAGGCACGAGGCAGGGGGCGCGCCTACCCCCCCAGGCGCGCCCTCCACCTTCGTGGGGCCCACGTTGCTCCACCAACGTACTTCTTCCTCCTATATGTACCTACGTACCCCCAAACTACCAGATACGGAGCCAAAAACCTAATTCCACCGCCGCAACCTTCTGTACCCGTGAGATCCCATCTTGGGGCCTTTTCCGGAGCTCCGCCGGAGGGGGCATCGATCACGGAGGGCTTGTACATCAACACCATAGCCTCTCCGATGATGTGTGAGTAGTTTACCTCAGACCTTCGGGTCCATAGTTATTAGCTAGATGGCTTCTTCTCTCTCTTTGGATCTCAATACAATGTTCTCCCCCTCTCTTGTGGAGATCTATTCGATGTAATCTTCTTTTGTGGTGTGTTTGTTGAGACCGATGAATTGTGGGATGATGATCAAGTTTATCTATGAACAATATTTGAATCTTCTCTGAATTCTTTTATGTATGATTGGTTATCTTTGCAAGTCTCTTTGAATTATCAGTTTGGTTTGGCCTACTAGATTGATCTATCTTGCAATGGGAGAAGTGCTTAGCTTTGGGTTCAATCTTGCAGTGTCCTTTCCCAGTGATAGTAGGGGCAGCAAGGCATGTATTGTATTGTTGCCATCGAGGATAACAAGATGGGGTTTATATCATATTGCATGAGTTTATCCCTCTACATCATGTCATCTTACTTAAAGCGTTACTCTGTTCTTTTGAACTTAATACTCTAGATGCATGCTGGATAGCGGTCGATGTGTGGGGTAATAGTAGTAGATGCAGGCAGGAGTCGGTCTACTTGTCTCGGACGTGATGCCTATATACATGATCATACCTAGATATTCTCATAACTATGCTCAATTATGTCAATTGCTCAACAGTAATTTGTTTACCCACCGTAATACTTATGCTCTCTAGAGAAGCCACTAGTGAAACCGATGGCCCCCGGGTCTATTTTCCATCATATTAATCTTCCAACACTTAGCTATTTTTATTGCCTTTTATTTTACTTTGCATCTTTATCATAAAAATACCAAAAAGATTATCTTATCATATCTATCAGATCTCACTTTCGTAAGTGACCATGAAGGGATTGACAACCCCTTTATTGCGTTGGTTACGAGGATTTTATTTGTTTGTGTAGGTGCGAGGGACTCGTGCGTGGCCTCCTACTGGATTGATACCTTGGTTCTCAAAAACTGAGGGAAATACTTACGCTGCTTTACTGCATCACCCTTTCCTCTTCAAGGGAAAACCAATGCATTGCTCAAGAGGTAGCACTCCCTGCTAAACTAATAGCAAGGCACACATCAGGTCTGGTACACAACATTGCATACATGATAGAGCCTATGGCTGAAGCATAGGAAACATTTTTCATTTTCTCTCTATCTTCTGTAGTGGTCGGGCATTGAGTCTGACTCAACTTCACACCTTGTAACATAGGCAAGAATCCTTTCTTTGCTTGATCCATTTTGAACTTCTTCAAAACTTTATCAAGGTATGTGCTTTGTGAAAGTCCAATTAAGCGTCTTGATCTATCTCTATAGATCTTGATGCCCAATATATAAGCAGCTTCACCGAGGTCTTTCATTGAAAAACTCTTATTCAAGTATCGTGTTATGCTATCCAGAAATTCTATATCATTTCCAATCATCAATATGTCATTCACATATAATATTATAAATGCTACAGAGCTCCCACTCAATTTCTTGTAAATACAGGCTTCTCCAAAAGTCTGTATAAAACCATATGCTTTGATCACACTTAGAGGTGGCACCCACCGGGTTTGGGTGCGGTTGGAGTCACCCCATACCCTTACCCGTCACTTCAAACCTTACCCATCACCCGTACCCATACCCGTCGATGGGCACAATTTTTCCCATAACCACCACCCGACTGGATAAACAGGTACCCGCGGGTAAAAATACCCATATTTGCAACACATCTATGTAAAAAAAATAGTCAAACTATAATATCTCATATTCATAAAAACATAAACAAAATCGGAACTCACCAAGCCAAAATAGCCTTTTCTCTTGTTCTTTTGCTCGTCGGCAGCAGCAGATCGACCATTGCTAGGCTAGGGCGTCGCCTCAAGCCGGACGTCTTGGACACAGTGCTGCAATGGTCCTCTGCCTTGGAGGCTTGGACCCCAAAGCAGGAGGTGGGAGACCTTGACGCTAATCAGGGACTTGGCCAGGTGACTAGACTTGGCCCTTTCCTGGCGGGCAGAGGCATAAGTCACCATCCGACGATAGTGTTGGGCTTAGGCTCGGGTAGGCGTGTCGTGCTCCTGGCCTTGGTAGTCGCCGCCCGTCCAACTCCGTCTGTTTGATCTGCAACTCCACCTCAATGTCGCCATCCATGCGCGAGCTATGGTCGCCGTCCCCGGGTTCCATGGCATTGGCGTCCACCTCTCGAGGACAGGAAGAGGATGATGGTGTGCGGCAGCTGGAGCCTGGAGATGGTCGAGGCTGATGCCGCCTGATGGGAGGAGATGGAGATCGATCTGCTGCGAGCCTGCTGCCTGCCACGCGCGTCAATCACGCAAGAGATTT